>NW_023502972.1:0-610000 GCF_014066315.1 Letharia lupina
TTTTAGATAACTTATAAGTTTAAACTTAAAAGATTTAAAAGACTTTCATAATATAATAAGAGTTAAGATTTTCTTTACTTTATCTTTAATACTTAAAATATCTTTTCTTATTATATTTTTAGCGAATTAAGTAAATTAAATACGCTTTCGAGTAATAGAGAGTCTTTAGAGATATAAAAAAAGACGTTAAGCGGTTAAAGGATTAAGAAAGATAAATTATATAGTATATAATTTAAAGATAAATAAAAGAAGCGAAAGTCTTAAAGAGGATTAATATTAGATTAATAATTAGATAGAAGAAGTAGAAGTAGTATACGATAAAGTAAAATAAAAGATAAAGAATAATAATAAATATTATCTATAAATAAAGTCGCGTTAATTTAAATTTTCACTCGAATTTAATAACTAAATATAAACTTATTTAAATTTAAACTTCTATTATATAGATTTCGATTAAATATATAAAGTATAAAAGTAGAATATAAAATTAAATATATAATAGATATATAGAAGTAATAGAAATAAGTAAATTATTATAATAATTATAATTAAAAAAAAAAGAATAATAATTATTATAATAAAGTGAAAGAAAGATAAATAATAATATAAGAAATTATATTAATATAGATAGTCTAGATCTTAATATAACTCTTATCTATAAATAATATCTATATAAAATTAAACTATAAAGAGAGTTAAATAAATATAAAGAGTAGAAAGATAATTAGATTAAATATAATAATAACTTATACTAATTAATTCTTATTAGCTATTTATATTATATATATTATCTAGAATTAATATATATAAAAGCTTTATTATAGAAAATTCTAAATAAATATATAAAAAGTAATTATTAAGTAGAGAGATAAGAATAATAATAAGTAAAAAGATCTTTAAAACTATTACTAGTTAGCGTATTATCGTATATACTATCTATAGATAATATCTATAAACTCTATACGTAATAGTATATTAAATAAATAAATATTAATAAATATAAGATTTTAGATAATAGCGATATTAACGCGTAATAGAGATTATTATAATAGATTTAAATACGCGATAAAGTCGACTAAGAAGCTTAATATTAATTATTATTATTACTCTATTACTTTAATTTATAAATATAGATAATATCGTTAATCGAGTAAATTAGAGTAAGATTAAATACTCGAATTATTTATTAAAAGAATTATAGACTCTATACTATCGATAATAAAACTCTTATCTTTTATCTAATAATTTAATATTATTATTATTTAGCTACTATTTACTTTAAATTCTATCTTTTAACTCTACTTTAAAGTCGATTAATAGATATAATTTTACGTTAAGAGTAATATTAGCGAGATTCTTAAGATAAAAAATTAATAAAATATTAACTATTAAGATATAAAGCTGTTTATAAAATACTATATCTCGAAGTATTTTTTAGATATTTTTAATAAAAATATTACTTTTAATAAAGAAATACTTAATTATTTTCGCTAAATCTTCTTAATTAAATACGAAAGTAGCGAGATATTAGTTAGTCTTTTTTAGAGAATTAAGCTTATAAATATTCTATTAAGTCTTCTAGCTATACTTCTTATTAACTTTATATTAAATTAATAACTTATTTAAATTATATTAGAGAATAATTAATAGTTACTATAAGATATAATAGCTTATTCGATATAGAAATTAGCTTATAATATTCGAATATATCTTCTATAATACTATTTCGTATAGTTAATATATTAGTATTTAAAAGATTATAATATTCTATCGTCGAGTTAATAAATCGAGATCGTTATATACGAATAAATCTTTAATATAATTAATCTAAAGTTTAAAATTCTAATATTTATAAAAGATATTATCTTTCTAATTAGAGGATTAAGCGATTTAGACGTTAACGATATAAAATTAAATATTAGTTATATACTAGATTATAGCGTAATTAAGACTATAAAGACTCTTAACTTCATTTATAATTAATAATTTTAATAATTATTTCTTCGCCTCGACGGCGCTATTAGAGAAATTACGATACTTATATAATCTTATAATTAAGATTTTAAAAATATATTTAATATAGAATTATAAGATAAGTTTAATATCTAGATTAAATAACGAGTATATAATACTAATAGTCGCTCGCCTTTTTTTATTATTCTCTTAATTAAATATATTATAATCGTAACGAAAGTTAATATCTATATATCTTTCTCGAAATATAATTTAAATATTCTTTTATTCGATTAAAACGATTAAAATATTTTAAATATAATAAAAGAATTTATAAAATATATTATTAGCTAATTAAAGCTAATTTAGAAAACGCAATTAAAAGATAAATAATATCTTCTATAAAAACTAATCTACTTAAAATTATATAATTTTATATCGCTTAATTACTTACTTAAAATCGAGATTAATAAGATTATACTAATTAGACTTCGAGTTATCTAAAAGATTATTTTTAAGAATCTTATTATTATTATAATAAAGCGCTTAATATCGAAACCGCTCTTATCGATATTTATAACTTTTTATTTTTTCTAATATTAATTTAAATCGTTATAATAATATAATTTCTTTTATAACTAGTATAAAGATATAATAATAAACACTAATCGTAATTTCGTAAAAATGCTATTAAGTTTTTAAAGTAATAGAGTAATTATTTAACTCGAGGCGAGCTCTAATTACTAATACTTTTAAATATACTATTTATCTATTTAGATAGATTAATATAAATTTATTAATCTCTTTAATTAAAAGTATCTAATAAGAGTAATAAAAGCCTTTAATAATTAAGACTTTCGTCTAATTATCTATAGATAAATAATTATTAATATTATCTATAGATAATATTAGACTACTAAGTCTCTAAATACTTAATAGAGAAGTGGCGATCTATATAATAATAATCGAGTAATTATTAATATTAAATTCACAATATATAAAGAATAATTATCTTATATAATATTTTAATTATATATCGAATAAGAACTTTATCTTTATTAAATCTTTTAATACGATAATAACTCTTTACTTACTCTTTTTATATTTTTTAACTATATTAAATCGTTTTAGATAAGATTCTTAAGTATTAACTATAGTTCGACTATATTAATTTACTTCGAAATATTTATTAATATAAGATTAAGAGAACTCTAAGTCTTTAAAGTCGTTATTATTAAATATAAAATAATTTTTAAATAATATAGCGAATAGATCTTTATTACTATTATAGATCTTATTATAAATAAGATTCTCTTCGCTTTATAATAGATTACTTAGATTTAGTTTAATAAAGATTAAACTTATATTACGCGTTAGTATAAAAGAATATCGTAAGACTATAAGATAATATATAGTTTATCGAAAATTATAGAATTCTTATATCTATTACTTAAGATAATACGTCTTTTATAATAGTATAATATCGTTAATAGTAAGAATATCTTTAACTTCGATATTAAGTTATATGTTATTTTAATTTAAATAACTCTTATTATAAATATTATAATAGAATTTTATAAGTTTAAGAAAGTTATACTTTATTAGAGCGAGGCTATTATATTAAATTAAGCTCTTAAGATTATAAGCTATAATAATTAATATTAGATCTACGAATTTAAAATATTTATTACTCTTATAAAGTATATACTTCTAGAATTATTTTAATAGGCTAATAGATAGCGAATAATTAATATCGATTAAATAATTAGCGCTATTAATACTCTACTCTTTCTTAATATATATTTTATAATTTATATTAGTAAAGCTTCTCGGCTAGTACTATTATATATAATAACTATAAACATTCTTAAGCGTAAATTAAATAATATTATTAATTTATCTATCTTACTCGTTATTATTTAGATATATAATATCGAAATTAACTATTAAAAGATAAGAAAAGAAAATATAGATAGTAACTTTTAAGTTATTATCGATAATATTATAATTTAAGCGAAGTTATTTTATCTTATATAGTTTTAAATTATAAATAATTATTTATTAATTCTAGATAATTCGTTATAGAAATAGTAATTAAAGTATAAAGTAAAACTTATATCGATAAATAGTTAAGCTCGAAATATCGAATATTATACTATTAATATTCTAAAAACGCTAAAGTATAAGATCTTTCTCTTAAGTCTAGCGTAAAAAGCGCTTTTTCGATCTATTAAAATTAATAATAATTAGATTCTTATTATTTATAAAAAGAGCTTTTTAATTAATAATCTTAAAATTATTTACTACTTTATCTCGCTTTATAATCTTATTCTAATATAAAAGATATAAAGTATTATTAAAGAAGAACTCTATAGAGAAATACTAATTTTAGTAATTAATTATTTCGCGAAGAAAAAGGGTATTTTCGAGAATAATATCGAGATTACCCGCTATTTAACGTTAATTAGATTTCGAGAGAAGATTTAATAATAATATATTATAGATATAGCGAGTCTTTTAGCTAGCTTTAAAGATCTTTATTATAATATTATATAAATTAATAAAAAAGATAATATCTTCGAGTATAGTTTTTAATCTTTTAAATTTATTTATAAAAGTTAAAAAGCGATTATATTACTCTAATCTAGAGCTAAGATTATATATATTTTCTAATTTATAACTATATTTATCTAAATATTTCGAGAAAAGATTAATTATTAAAAGATTAAAAGTATTAAAATTAATAAGATTAGACTTAACTTCGCTTAGCGTTAAAAGTCTCTTAGATTATAAAGAAAGAAAGAGTTATATTAAAGAAAGTATATATAAAAAACTCTTAAATTAAGAAGAAAAAGAGAGTTATATTAAAAAAAGTATAGATAAAAAACTCTTAGATTAAAAAGAAAGAAAGAGTTATAAAGAAAAAAGCGAAGATAAAGAACTCTTAGATTAAGAAGAAAGAGAGAATTATAAAAAAGAAAGCGAACTTAAGAATCTCTCTATAAATATATAAATATTTAATTATAATAATAAATATAGAGAACTCTATCGCTTAGTCTCGATTATAGATATATATTTATAATTAAAATATCTATAATCTTAATAAGATTCTAAATAAATAGAATAATACGAGTTTATCTACTTAGTCTACGTAGTCTACTAGAACTTAAGAAAGCTTCTTTAAATAATAATCTAGTTAAAGATTAAGTAATTATATTACTCTTACTTTAAGACTTAATTAGAAGATTAAATATAGTTAAGAAAGAGAATTATTATTACTACGATTTTACTTTAGCTAAAATAACGTCGTTATTCTTCTCTAATTCTCTTAATAAACTAAAACCCTCTATAATATTAATAAGCTAATTATTTTTTATTTAAATTATCTCTTATTATTTAGCTATAACTCTAAAGAGTAAAAAATTCGCGAGATTTAAGAATTACGATAGAATAGTTATATCTACTTACGGGAATTAGACTTTATATTTAATTTAATATCTAACTCGAAATCTAGCTATAGCCTTACGAGTAGAAACGCGTTTTTCTTTTAGAATTTTTTTTAAATAAGTTATTATAACGAAGAAAAGAGAATAGAAAAAGAAAGATTATATTCTTATAAGAGATAAGATTAGATTAAATATATAGTAAGCGCGTAATAAATATAAGTTAAAGGTGAAATCTTATATTAAAATAATTAGAGATAAAGTAATAGAGAATTTATTTTTTATTTAGATAAATATTATCTATAGATAATAATAACTTATTAGCGATATTTAATTAAATAAATTATATATAATAATAGTAGCGTAAGATTAAATCTAATTAAATATATTACTTATAATAATAAATAATATTAATTTTTTAATAGAGTAAAGCTAGATTTAATTAAGTATATTACTTATAATAATATATAATATTAAAATATTTAACTTCGCGCGTTATAATAAATAAAAGTTATTATTAGATAAAATATATTAAAATAAATATAATCTATAGATTTTAACGTCGTAATTATAGATTATTAAAAGATTTTAAATAAAGTAATATATAAAGAAGAAAGTAGATTAGATAATTAAAAATCGAGAATATTATTAGATTTAGTATATTCGCTTTTATAATCTTAGATCTTAATATTATTATAAAAAGACGTAAAATAATAAAATAAAAATCTAAAAGAATTTTTTTTTTTCTTTTTTCTTTAAGTTCTACGTATCCGCCGCTATAATCCTAATCTCTTCGCCTATCTAATTTTTTTAATATTTATATATTACTAAATAGCTCTTAAAATCCTCTATTACTATATATATTTAAAATTATAAGTTTTAAATAATAATAATAAATACTAGCTTATCGAGATTTCTTTATATAATAATTCTATATTAAATTAATATTTTTATTTAATAATATAATAATTTATAATTACTTTTTTATTAAGATTATATTATTAAATAATCTTTTTTTATTTTTATAAATATTATTATATAAAATTATATATTAATTTTAAATTATTTTAAAAAATAATTTAAGAATAATTAGACGCTAATATATAATTTTATTAAATAATTAAATACTCGATAATAATTATCTTTTCGTTTTAATATCGTTAAATAACTCTTAATTAAGACTATAAATCATCTTATTTAAATATTTTTATTTATTATAAATTCGTTATTGGCGTTAAGATTTTAAATAGAGATATTAAAATACTCGCTTATTTTTTATATTATCTATAACTTTTTAAATATTAATAATAAAAATATAAACTTAAATATTATTATTAATCTTTTTTTTTATAGATTTCAGCGATATAATAAAAAAAAGATATTTTAAGAATTTAAAAAAGTAACGAGAGTGTAACTCGAACTCTCGATCTTATTTATTTAAAAATTAAAAAAAAATTTCTTACTTATAATATTATTATAAGTTAAGATAACTATATAATAAATAAAGAATAAAATAATTTTATTTATTTTATTATATAAAGAAAATAAATTATTTAATATATTAATAATTTCTTTAATATAAGATAATAAATATTATTTTAATAGATTATAAGTAAAGATCTATAAATTAAATTTATAAAGTTAAATTTTTCTAAGTTAAATCGAATTTTAGCTTTAGCTCTAAGTATAAATCGAACTCTAATTGCTTACTATACGTTTTTAACTTATTTTTACTATTATAAAATTAATAAAGAAGATAAAAGCCTTAACTCTAAGTTAAATTAAATTCTACTTACTTTTTATACGATATTTAATCTATTTAATTTACTTCTATTACTATAGATTATTAACTAATTATATTCTTATTTAAAAAAGAAGTATTTACTTAATAATCTTATTCTTAATATATTTTATTAATCGAGTAAATTATCTTCTTAATAGATCGCTTAAGATTATAATTAATAAATCGATTTTATTAATAACTCGACTTAAAATTATATATATTTAATTATAAATAAAGATCTCGAGATATAGATATAGATTAATCTATTATAATAACTAGCTTTAGATCTTATTAATCGTTATATTAAAGATTAATTAAATTAAAAATTAAATATATTAAAAGAGAGTATATAGATTATTCGAATTAGATGAAGTTAGAGAAATATATAATATATAATATTATTTATTATTATATTCGCTTTTAAGAATATAATAATCGAGTATTTTAGACTTAATATATTTAATTTATAGATATATTCTATTATATAGATTTATACGCTATTTTAAATTTCTTAATAGTATTATTATATAATTCTATTTTAATTTTAAATAATAAAGTAAAAGCGAGGTTAATTTAAAGATATTTATTATTTTAATAAGTAGAAGAAAGCTATCTTTCTTATTAACGACTTAATCTTTATTATTATAAATAATCTTAATTTTAGAGAACTTATTAAGAACTTAATTATTAAATCGAGTAATATTCTTATTAAGAATATAAAGAATTACTTTAAATATATAGAAATTAGCTATTTAATATAGACTAAGATTATTATAAATAGTATTAATTAGCTAAGTAATAAAGTCGTTTAATAGCTACTTAATAGATTAATTAATAGCTTCTTATTCTTCAAAGCTTATTAAGATATTATTACTTATATTTAATAGTCTTTAAGCGAATTTCTTTATATTAATTTAATCTTAATTAATAAGATTAAAGTTTTAAAATCTTATATTTTTTATTAATCTAAGAATTTAAATATAATTTTAAAGATAGAACGCTCTTAATATAATTTAAGCGATATAATCTAACTTAATACTCTTAATAATTAAAAGAATTTAATAAAAGTTATTATAGAAGTATATAACTATATTATTAAAAGAAGTAAGATTTTTTTAAATATTTTAAAGTATATAATTAATAGTCTCGATATTATAGCGATTTTATATAGAGATCTTATTTTAGAAAATAAGCTTAATCGCCTTTAATAATTAAGCTAAATTAAACTCTATCGATATATTATAATTAAATTAAATAATAATATTAAGAGAAATCTTAAAGTAAGAATAAGTAATAGTATTATCTTAAAGAAGAATAAAGATAATATTAAATAAAGTTATAATAATAGCTATTTTAAAGTTATTTTATACTCTTTATAATATAATATTCTAAAGTATAATCTTATTAATATCTTTATAATTATTAAGAAAGAAGAGTTAGCTATTAAAATAAGAGATCGCGTTTTAAATAGCGTTAACTATAGTAATTTAATTATTATTAAAATTTATTTATATTTAATCTTAGATATTAATTCGATAGCTATATACTTCGCGTAGAAGTCGATTTTAATTATTAATATAATACTATTTATAATCTTACTAGATCGCGAATAGATTAAAGTTAATAATAAGATTAATATTCTTTATAAAGCTAATATTATTTTTCTTTAAGCGAATTTAAATTAAATGAAGATAGAAGTCTTCGACGACGATTTATTTATATTATATATTATTTAATAAAGAAAAAATATAATACTAAGTCTAAAGAATATAAATAAGATTATTAAATAATTTAAATAAAGAATAATAAGTATTAATTAAGAAATATATATAAAGTATAAGAGAAGAATTAAATTATTTACGAGTAAAAAAAGAAAAAATACGTCTAGCGCGAAAAGTTTTAATAGCTAAAAAAAGAAAATTATATTAAAAAAAGTCGCGATATTTTAAAATTATCGTTAACGCGATAATCTTCTTATTCTATAGCTTAAAGTACTTTAATTTATTAAAGAAATTATTAAGAAAAAATATATCTAGCGCGAAAAGTTTTAATATATAAAAAAAGAAATATTATATTAAAAAAAGTTATAATATTTTAATATTATTATTAGCGCGATAAGCTATTTATATTATACTTAAAGTATTTTTACTCGATAAAGAAGAAATTATTTATATATCTTAATTTATAATTATTTTATAGATTTAGAGAGTTATCGAGTTTATATTATAGTAGAATTATTATAAAGAAACCTCGTAAGTAATATTCTCTCTTTTAAATTACTACTTTATTTAATACTTAATTTTATTCGACATTATTATAAAGTAAATTTTTTATTATATAGATATTATAATAGAAAGAAAAGATATTATCGTCTATCGTACGTAAGTCTTCGAAGAATATAGAATTTAATATATTTAAAAGAAGATATTGTAGATAGAAGAGTTTTTTAACGTTCGAATTAATATAGTATATTCTTTTAATAATATCTCTACGCCTTTAACGTAAACTTTATTTAAATATATCTCGTTTATTTTTTTTTTAGATATATTATATCGATAGATTAATATAGAAGAGATCTTTTATTTATCTTCTCTATTAACGCTATTAATTTAGCTAAAAAAAAACTATTAGCTTAATCTAGCGTTTATATTCTATATTAACTATATAAAATAAATTATTATTATTATTAAATATTACGCTTTATTAATTCGAAAGATAAATAAATAATCGTTTAATAGAAGAATTATAATTATATAATTTAAAGTTAAAAATTCTTTAATAGACTTTCGTAGAGCCTACTCATTATATATCTTAATACTCTTAAATCTCGTTTATCTAATCTAGATCTATATCGTTCTAATCTATATCGCTTTTATACTCTATTTAAAGACTAATTTAATTACTATTTTTATAAATATATTTAAAGATATATTTATAGACTTTAACGTTAATATAAATCTCTATATTAATATAAGCGTTATACTTAGCTAATAAATAGAGACTATAGAGTATTATCTAGTAATTCTATTTAAATTTATTATCTAATATCTTAATAGATCTATATCGATAATATATAAAATATTTAAAGTCTAGTTTAAAGATAATATAATCGCTAAAGTTCTTCGAAAATCGCTTACTATATACGTTCTTATCTAAGTTCTAATAAAATAAGATAGTATTTATTCTATTAATAGTATATTAACTATAGTTTCTATAAAGCATATATCTAATAACGATCGTATAGAGATTAGAAAATAGATTTTAATTAGAGATCTTAATATTAATAGCGGCGTCGATCTTAATAGCGCTAAAGAATTAATCTTTAGAGTATAAAATAATAAGAATATAGATATACGATAAACCTTATTTTTAAAATTTAATAATATAGATATAAGTCGAAATTCGATCTATTACTCGTAAAGTTAATTAGAGTTAAAGCTAATTAATATTTTAATTAATTATACTTCGCTCTTATAGAGATAAAAAAAATTAAATAATATTATAAAGCTAATTAATAGAAATTATAGTATATAATAAGTTAAATTATATTAGAAGTATCTTTAAAGATTATAATTTATATTAATTATCTAACTAATATATTACTTAAGAAACTACTCTATTAAATAGAATAAGAGAGAATTATTATATTATAATAAGGGGTAAAAAGAATAGAAGTATATCTAGTATCTTTCTCTTTAGAATATTATTTATAAAAGTTTTTAGCTTTAATCTAAATACTCTAATAATTAGATTAAATTAATTAATAGCGCGTTTATTAAGTAGAAGATTTTTAATAATCTTAATTTATTTTAAATTATAGATAAAAGTTATAAAGAGATTTAATTAATTAAACTTAATAGATAGAGTAATAATATTCTAATAAAGTTATTTTATAAATTATAGATCTTTTTAATAGAAGAAAGAAAGAATAATATATTATTTATTAGTCTAATTATCTATAATAGCTTTATCGATATAAATATTAATAATTACTTAATAGATATTAGCTTAAATAATCTTCTAATTTATCTTTAATTAATAAAGTTTATTACTTTTAATAGTTATATAAATATCGTAAATAAAATACTATAGTAATCTATTATAGTAAAGAAAGCGATTAAATTTATTAGAATAAATCTATATTATATATCTTTAAAAAGTTAGTAATTAATAGAATAGAAGAAATAAATAATATAGATCTATAATATAAGATAAGCGTTACTCGTATAGAGCTATCTTAGTCGATAGTTTTACTAACTCGTAAGGCGATTTTATTATTACTACGTTAATAAATAAGAAGACTCTTACTTAATATAATATCTATATTAAATATATTATTATATTATAACTATTCGTTAAATAGAAAAATAATAAGATAGCGTAAGAGTATATAGATTAAATATTAATATAAAATACTAAATCTCTTATTACTTTAAGTCTCTATTAAGATATTCTTAGCCTTAAATATACTTAATAAATTATTTATATTACTCTTTTAAGCGATAGCGATTTTATCTAAAGTAGAATAATTATAAATACGCGAATTATAATATTATAAGTTTTTATAAAATAGCTTATAGTCTTATATACTTAAATCGATCTCTAGCTTTTTAAATATCGATTTAAGAATACTAATATATAAATTAATATTTCTAAGAATTATAATTATTTTACGATAAAGCGTTTAATTAGTATAATTATAATAGTTATATTTAATAAAGTTAATATAAGAAACGCGATCGAGAGAAAGTTATATTATATTATAAATTAATTTTAAATATTATTTATAATATAGATTTAATTAAATATTAATTTTTCGCTCTCTAGAGATACTAGAATAGATATATAAATAGTAATTACTCTCTAGATTTTATATATATAAGAAGCGATTAAATAATTAATAGTAATCTATTATAAGATTATAGAGATTATATTATTATACTAAACGCTATAGCGATAAAACTATTTATAATTATTAATAAAATTCGAGATCTCTAATATTAAGAAGTAAAGGATTTAATTAATAATATACTCGCTAAGATTAATTAAATTATTTATACTTATTTCGACACTCTTATAATTTTATTTTATATTATCTATTTTAAATATATCGACTTTAGTCTTTTCGCTATCGCAGTATTACTCGATTATCTTATCTTTTTATAACGTTATATCGTAGCTATTATAAATCTAATTTATAAGACTTAAATTATATCGTATAAACTTTATAATATATAGATAACGCGTAATATAATTAATAAGTCTTATTAAAGATTAAGTAGAATCTAAATAAGAGCTAAAAGATAAATTAAAAGAATATAGACTATCGAAAGAGTTATTATTAAAGAAGTCTGTTAGTAGATCTTATAATAGAGAGTCTTCGATAGCGTCTTTCTCTCGTTTAGAAGCTTCTTCTTAACGATATTTAGAATCTAATACGCGTTAAGAGACTTTAAAATAGAGTAATAAAGAACGAATAGAAGAGAAAGACGCGTCTTAAGAGATAATATCGCTAGATTAAAAGATATTATCGCTAACTTAAAAGAAGTATATAGAGAAGAACGTATTTATTTAAACTCTTTTAAAAAGTTTTTTAGCGCGTTTATAAATAGTAGTAGATAGCTATTAAACTCGCTTATAGCCTCGATTATTAGTAATAGTAAATTTATTAAGAGATAATTTATAGATGTTAGTAGAAGCTCTAAGAGATAAAAAAAAGAGATATATATATCTTAGATATTTAGTAATCTTTAGACGAGGGGTATTAAGAGTAAATATATTTATATTAATAGAATTAATAGAATTAATAGAGAGATAGAAGAATAATAGTTATATAAATAGATAAAAGAATTATTCGATCTTAAACGCGTTTTATATAACTATATTTAAATACTACTTCGCTTTACGAATAGTAGATTAAACTTTATTATTTTTATAGCGTTAGAAAGCGTAAAGCGAGCTTTATAATTTAAGAAATTATAAAATAACTATATATATTATAAGCTAAATACTTTAAAGTATAAGACTTTTATATATAAATTTTTAATAAGAAAATATAAGAGAGTTATCGAGTTAACTTAGCTAGTCTAATTAAAGAATATAGCGAATTTAAATTAATAATTAGTTATATATATAAATTTAAGATTTTATAGCTTAACTTTATCTTATTCTATTATATATACTAATAACTCTAAAATTACGCGATTTTTAAAATTTAAATTTTATTAAAAATTACTAACTAAGTATAATTTTTTTTTTTTTATATTTCTTAAATATATTTTATATATAGAGTAAAATAAATTTCTAAATAAAGAATTTCTCTTAGCGCGAAAAGTAATTAATATATATATAGAAATTTATTATTTTAAATAACGAATATAGAAGTAAATCTATTTAAAAAATATACGTTAAAATTCTAAGATTCTTAAATTTTTTTATATATTTTTTTTAAATTTTTTATTTTAAATAATAAAAAAAATTAATTAAATATTTAATTTTATTTAAAATATCTTAATTCTAACTATAGAATTATTTATAAAATTTTAATTTTTATATATAATACTAATTAAGTAATACTATTATTTTTTTTAATTTTTAAATTATATTAATTATTTATTATAAGAAATAAAATTATAATATAAAGTTCTCTTAATATTAATAAATTAAAAAAATAACTTTATATATAAACTTTAATATTTTTTTAAAAAATAATTATAAGATTAAATTTCGCGATATAAGATACGATATATAGCTCTAGCTTAAAGCTATTTAAATTTAAAAAAATAAAGAAATTCTATTAGAAAAAAAAGCGTATTTTATTTAAATATAAAAGTTATAATAAAATACGCCTTCGCGCTAAGAGCTATTCTAATAGAATACGATCGTATTTTATTATACTCTATCTAATAGAAATTAATAATCTATATAGAATTTAATTATATTTTTAAAGTATTCTTATATTAACTAGCCTCTTATTACGTCTTTATTATCTTTTATTAAAATTATTAAAGAAATATATATATTCGATATTAGTCTTTAATATTATATTAATAAACTAGCTTAATATCGAGCTATATATATTTAAAAATAATTTATAAATTTTATTTAAAAATAAGTTTTATTATTATTAATTAGAAATAAATATCGCGAAGATAGCTATTATAGAAGATAAATAAAGAGAGAATAATTAAAACTATTTAAAAGAAATTCTCGCTATATAAAATAATAAAAATATCTACTTATATATATAAAGTTCTCTTTCTCTTTTCTTTTACTCTAAATTCTTTCTCTTTAGCCTTTTATTATATTATTAAAATCTTCTTATTATCTTTATTATCTATTAACGTTATAAAATCTAAATTCGAATTTAATTTAAAATATTCTAATAGTAATTACTTACTTATAAAAAGTTTATTAATATTTAAAATAAAAATATCTCGCGAGTTCTTTCTTACTAATTATAAATTATTATTTCTAATATTTTTATTTTAATATTTTCTCTATTATCTTTTTTAAATAACTTATAAATTTAAATTTAAAAGACTTAAAGAACTTTATTAATATAATAAAAATCGAGATTTCTTTTACTTTATCTTTAATATTTAAAGTATCTTTTCTTATTATATTTTTAGCGAATTAGATAAATTAAATATACTTTTAAATAATAGAAGATCTTTAAAGATATAAAAAAAAGTATTAAGCGATTAAAGAATTAAGAAAGATAGATTATATAATATATAATTTAAAAATAAATAAAAGAAGTAAAAGTCTTAAAGAGAATTAATATTAGATTAATAATTAGATAAAAAAAGTAGAAGTAATATATAATAGAATAAGATAAAAGATAAAGAATAATAATAAATATTATCTATAAATAAAATTATATTAACTTAAATTTTCGCTCGAATTTAATAATTAAATATAAACTTATCTAAATTTAAGCTTCTATTATATAGATTTTAATTAAATATATAAAGTATAGAAGTAAAATATAGAATTAAATATATAATAGATATATAGAAGTAATAAAAATAAGAGAAGATCGTTATAATAATTATAATAAAAAAAAAAAAATTTATTATTATAATAAAATAAAAGAAAGATAAATAATAATATAAGAAATCGTATTAATATAAATAATCTAGATCTTAATATAATTCTTATCTATAAATAATATTTATATAAAATTAAGCTATAAAGAGAGTTAAATAAATATAAAGAATAGAAGAGTAATTAGATTAAATACGATAATAATTTATATTAATTAATTCTTATTAACTATTTATATTATATATATTATTTATAAATAATATATATAAAAGCTTCGCTATAGAAAATTCTAAATAAATATATAAAAAGAGATTATTAAGTAGAGAGATAAGAATAGTAAAAGATCTCTAAGACTATCGCTAATTAGCGTATTATCGTATATACTATCTAAGATTATTACTATTTAACGTATTATTATATATACTATTTATAGATAATATTTATAAATTCTATATATAATAATATATTAAATAAATAAATATTAATAAATATAAGATCTTAGATAATAGCGATATTAACGCGTAATAGAGATTATTATAATAGATTTAAATACGCGATAAAGTCGACTAAGAAGCTTAATATTAATTATTATTATTACTTTATTACTTTAATTTATAAATATAAATATATTATTAATTAAGTAAATTAAAGTAAAATTAAATATTTAAATTATTTATTAAGGAAATTATAAACTCTAGACTATCGATAATAGAACTCTTATCTCTTATCTAATAATTTAATATTACTATTATTTAATTACTATTTACTTTAAATTCTATCTTTTAACTCTACTTTAAAATTATTTAATAAATATAATTTTATATTAAAAGTAATATCGATAAAATTTTTAAGATAAAAAATTAATAAGATATTAATTATTAAGATATAAAGCTACTTATAAGATATTATATTTCGAAATATTTTTTAAATATTCTTAATAGAAATATTACTTTTAATAAAGAAATATTTAATTATCTTCGCTAAATCTTTTTAATTAAATATAAAAGTAGTAAGATATTAGTTAATCTTCTCTAGAGAATTAAGCTTATAAATATTTTACTAAGTCTTTTAACTATATCTCTTATTAACTTTATATTAAATTAATAATTTATTTAAATTATATTAAAAGATAATTAATAATTATTATAAGATATAATAATTTATTTAATATAAAAATTAGCTTATAATATTTAAATATATTTTTTATAATATTATTTTATATAATTAATATATTAATATTTAAAAGATTATAATATCTTATTATTAAGTTAATAAATCGAGATTATTATATATAAATAAATCTTTAATATAATTAATTTAAAATTTAAAATTTTAATATTTATAAAAGATATTTTCTTTTTAATTAAAGAGTTAAACGATTTAAGTACTAGTAATATAAAATTAAATATTAATTATATATTAAATTATAATATAATTAAAACTATAAAAACTCTTAATTTTATTTATAATTAATAATTTTAATAATTATTTCTTCGTTTTAATAACGCTATTAAAGAAATTATAATATTTATATAATTTTATAATTAAGATTTTAAAAATATATTTAATATAAAATTATAAGATAAATTTAATATTTAGATTAAATAACGACTATATAATATTAATAATTACTTATCTTTTCTTATTATTCTCTTAATTAAATATATTATAATTATAATAAAAGTTAATATCTATATATCTTTCTTAAAATATAGCTCGAATATTCTTTTATTTAATTAAAATAATTAGAATATTTCGAATATAATAAAAGAATTTATAAAATATATTATTAGCTAATTAAAGCTAATTTAGAAGATATAATTAGAAGATAAATAATATCTTCTATAAAAACTAATTTACTTAAAATTATATAATTTTATATTATTTAATTATTTACTTAAAATTAAAATTAATAAAATTATATTAATTAGACTCTAAATTATTTAAAAGATTATTTTTAGAAATCTTATTATTATTATAATAAAGCGCTTAATATTAAAGTCGCTCTTATCGATATTTATAACTTTTTATTTTTTTTAATATTAATTTAGATTATTATAATAATATAAATTTTTTTATAATTAATATAAGAGTATAATAATAAGCGCTAATTATAATTTTATAAAGATATTATTAAATTTCTAAAGTAATAAAATAATTATTTAATTTAAAGTGAGCTTTAATCGTTAATATTTCTAAATATATTATTTATCTATTTAAATAGATTAATATAAATTTATTAATCTTTTTAATTAAAAATATCTAATAAGAGTAATAAGAGTTTTTAATAATTAAGATTTTTATCTAATTATTTATAAATAAATAGCTATCGATATTACTAATCGAAAAGATATAATATATTTTATAGAATATTTCATATTAAGTAATATTATATCGTACTCGAATATAATATAAATAGAATTAAATATTATATTATTTTTCTAATATAAGTTCGAGATCTTAACGATATATCTTACGATATAATATATCTATAATATTATACTATAAAATAATATATATATAAGATATTCTTATTAAGATTTCTATATTTAGAAGTATAAGTAGCTATTCTAATTATTATTCTAGTTAATTATAGCTATTACTATTATCTACTATAATTATTACTATTATAACTACTATTATTATAACTATTATTATTATAACTACTACTATTATAGCTATTACTATTATAACTATCTCTATTATAACTACTTCTATTATAACTATCTCTATTATAGCTATCTATTATAACTATTATTATTATAGCTATTATTATTATAACTATTATTATTATAACTATTATATAATAATAGACTATTTTAATAATAAATAATAATAGTTATAATAGTAGTAGCTATAATAGCTATTAGAATATTAGATATATAATATATAGAACGAATAAATTAATTCTCTAGAATCTCTTCGAGACTAGATTTTAAATATAATATAAAATTAGATAGCTGGAAAATATAATAACTAAAATACGCGAGAGTTATATTTCGATAGTAGATATAATAGTAGTAGATATAATAGTAGTAGATATAATAGTAATAGATATAATAGTAATAGATATAATAATAATAGATATAATAGATAGTTATAATAGAAGTAATTATAGTAATAATAGCTATTATATTAAATTTATCGAATAAATATATCTAAATATAGAAATTTTAATCGAAATATTTTATATATATATTATTTTATAATATAATATTATAGATATATTATATCGTAATATATATCGTTAAGATCTTATATTATATTAGATATAAGATTATATAAATCTTAATAACTTATATTATATTAGAGTATAATATAATAAATTAATATCTTATATTATATTATATCTTTTCGACTAGTAATCGATATTATCTATAAATAATATTAAATTATTAAATTTCTAAGTATTCGATAGAGAAGTAATAATCTATATAATAATAATCGAGTAATTATTAATATTAAATTCGTAATATATAAAGAATAATTATCTTATATAATATTCTAATTATATATTAAATAAGAACTTTATTTTTATCGAATCTTCTAATATAATAGCGACTCTTTACTTACTCTTTTTATATTTTTTAACTATATTAAATCGTTTTAAGTAGAATTCTCGAGTATTAACTATAATTCGACTATATTAATTTACTTCGAAATATTTATTAATATAAGATTAAGAGAACTTTAAGTCTTTAAAATCGTTATTATTAAATATAAAATAATTTTTAAATAATATAATAAATAGATCTTTATTACTATTATAGATCTTATTATAAATAAGATTTTCTTTATTTTATAATAGATTACTTAGACTTAATTTAATAGAGATTAAATTTATATTATATATTAATATAAAAGAATATTATAAGACTATAAGATAATATATAGTCTATTAAAAATTATAGAATTCTTATACTTATTATTTATACTAGTCGAAAAGATATAATATATTTTATAGAATATTTTATATTAAGTAATATTATATCGTATTCGAGTATAATATAAATAGAATTAAATATTATTTTATTTTTCTAATATAAATTCGAGATCTTAGCGATATATATTACGATATAATATATCTATAATATTATATTATAAAATAATATATATATGAGATATCTCGTTAGGATTTCTATATTTAAAAGTATAAAGTAGCTATTCTAATTATTATTTTAATTAACGACTATTCTTATTCGATTTATCTAATATAATAACTAATACTATCGTAATTAATACTATCGTAGCTAGTATTATCGTAGCTAATACTATCGTAACTAGTATTATTATAGCTAATACTATCGTAACTAATATTATTATAGCTATTACTATCGTAACTATTATTATTATAGCTATTACTACTATAGCTATTACTATTATAACTATTATAATTATAATTATTATAATTATAACTATTATAATTATAACTATTATAATTATAACTATTATAACTATAACTATTATAACTATAACTATTATAATTATAACTATTATATAATAATAGACTATTTTAATAATAAATAGTAATAGCTATAATAGTAGTAGCTATAATAGTAGTAGCTATAATAGTAGTAGCTATTAAAATATTAGATATATAATATATAGAATAAACGAATTAATTCTTTAAAATCTCTTCGAGACTAGATTCTAAATATAGTATAAAATTAAATAACTAAAAAATATAATAACTAAGATATATAAGAGTTATATTTCGATAATAGCTATAATAGTAATAGATATAATAGTAGTAGTTATAATAGTAATAGCTATAATAGATAGTTATAATAGAGATAGTTATAATAGAAATAGTTATAATAATATTAATTATAATAGTAATTACTTTTATATCGAATTTATCGAGTCGTTAATTAGAATAATAATAAGAATACTTTTAAATATAAAAATCTTAGTCGAAATATTTTATATATATATTATTTTATAGTATAATATTATAGATATATTATATCGTAAGATATCTCGCTAAGATTTCATATTATATTAGATATGAAATTATATAAATATTAATATTTTATATTATATTAGAGTATAATATAATAGATTAATATATTATATTATACTATATCTTTTCGACTAGTAATTATTTAAGATAATATATCTTTTATAATAATATAATATTATTAATAGCGAGAATATTTTTAACTTTAATATTAAGTTATATATTACTTTAATTTAAATAACTCTTATTATAAATATTATAATAGAATTTTATAAATTTAAAAAAGTTATACTTTATTAAAGCGAAATTATTATATTAAATTAAGTCTTTAAAATTATAAACTATAATAATTAATATTAAATTTATAAATTTAAAATATTTATTACTTTTATAAAGTATATACTTTTAGAATTATTTTAATAGATTAATAGATAGCGAATAATTAATATCGATTAAATAATTAGCGTTATTAATACTCTACTCTTTCTTAATATATATTTTATAATTTATATTAATAAAGCTTCTTAACTAGTACTATTATATATAATAATTATAAATATCTCTAAGCGTAAATCGAATAATATTATTAATCTATCTATTTTACTTATTATTATTTAAATATATAATATTAAAATTAGCTATTAAAAGATAAAGAAAGAAAATATAAATAATAATCTTTAAGTTATTATTGATAACGTTATAATTTAAATAAAGTTATTTTATCTTATATAGTTTTAAATTATAAATAATTATTTATTAATTTTAGATAATTTATTATAGAAATAATAATTAAAGTATAAAGTAAAATTTATATCGATAAATAGTTAGATTTAAAATATTAAATATTATACTATTAATATTCTAAAAGCGCTAAAGTATAAAATCTTTCTCTTAAGTCTAATATAAAAAGTATTTTTTTAATCTACTAAAATTAATAATAACTAGATTTCTATTATTTATAAAAAGAGCTTTTTAATTAATAGTCTTAAAATTATTCGCTACTTTATCTCGCTCTATAATTTTATTCTAATATAAAGAGTATAAAGCGTTATTAAAGAAGAATTCTATAAAAAAATATTAATTTTAATAATTAATTATTTCGCGAAGAAAAAGGGTATTTTCGAGAATAATATCGAGATTACTCGCTATTTAATATTAATTAGATTTTAAAAGAGAATTTAATAATAATATATTATAGATATAGCGAGTTTTTTAGCTAGCTTTAAAAATCTCTATAGCGTTATTATATAAATCGATAAAGAGAGTAATATCTTTAAATATAATTTTTAATCTTCTAGATTTATTTATAAAAATTAAAAAATAATTATATCGCTTTAATTTAGAGTTAAGATTATATATATTTTCTAATTTATAATTATACTTATCTAAATATTTTAAAAAGAGATTAATTATTAGAAGATTAAAAGTATCGAAATTAATAAGATTAAGCTTAATTTCGCTTAATATTAAAAGTCTTTTAAATTATAAAAAAAAAAAAAGTTATATTAAAAAGAGTATATATAAAAAACTTTTAAATTAAGAAGAAAGAGAGAATTATATTAAAGAGAGTATAAATTAAAAACTTTTAAATTAAAAAGAAAGAAAGAATTATAAAAAAGAGAGTAAAGATAAAAAACTCTTAAATTAAGAAAGAGAGAGTTATAAAGAAAAGAGCGAACTTAAAAATCTCTTTATAAATATATAAGTATTTAATTATAATAATAAATATAGAGAACTCTATCGCTCGATTTTAATTATAGATATATATTTATAATTAGAATATTTATAATCTTAATAAAATTCTAAGTAAATAGAATAATACGAGTTTATCTACTTAATTTATACGATTTATTAGAATTTAAGAAAGCTTCTTTAAATAGTAATTTAATTAAAAATTAAGTAATTATATTACTCTTATTTTAAAATCTAATTAAAAAATTAAATATATATTAGAGCGTAATCGCTCTAATAGTTTATAGCGAGAATATAGTAGACTCTTATAGAGTTAAATAGGACGTATCGACTATAAAGCGCGATACTCTCGATTCTTTTAACCTATAGTCTAGTAATAGTTAAATTATTCTTATAACTATATCGCGCTAAAATTTCGAGACTTAGCTAACCTCGAGAAAACTAGCTACTACGAAGTATATTCGCTAATTTCGAGAATTTAAGCCCGTTATATACGAAGCGAAAAACATTTTCTAGAGAGTAAAAAGTTAGATTTATCGGGTATCGACTCTTAGAAACGATATAATTTTATATTCTAAGGCTTTTATTCGAATAGAAATAAATAATTTATTCGATAACTAAATCTCGATATATATATATCGAGATATATACTCCGAAAGGGTTTCTATAACGTATCTCATATTCTATAGAGATCTCTAAGGTATATACTTCGAAAGGATCTCTATAATGTATCTCATATCCTATAGAAACCTCTAAGACACATATTTCGAAAGGGTTTCTATAACGTATCTTATATCCCATAGAGACCTCTAAGACATATATCTCGAAAGAGTCTTTATAATATATCTTATATTTTATAGAGATCTTTAAAATAAGAAGTCTTAGATAATCGAGTAAGGGTGGCGTACTACGCTTTAAGTCGACTCTGCGGAAGCCGCTAATCAGGGTAAAGCCCTCGAATTAGTTCTTTTTAGGGTCGCGAGGACGCGGCCTTAAGAAAGAGAATAGTTATTAGGGCGTAATCGCTTTAATAGTCTATAGCGAGGGTATAGTAGGCTCTTATAGAGTTAAATAGAGCGTATCGGCCATAAAGCGCGATACCCTCGATTCTTTTAATCTATTCGATAACCGTCTAGGCCGAGGTAATAAATTAATCGAGAATTCTCCGTATATTAACAACGCGTCTCTTTTCTATTCTTCTTAATAACTTTACTATATTACGTTTACTATAGCTGAAATTACTACTCTATCTACTTCTAATAAGATTAAAGTAACTTAGATCTTAAAGCGTTAGAAAAGAGAAGCTTAGAGTAAGATAAAAAAGAATAAGCTTAAGAAACGTGATAAGCTTCTTAAAGATATATCTAAACTATTAGAGTATTAATTAATAGAAATTTTATATTATAAGATCGTTAATCACCTTTCGAAAGATCTAAAAGTTACTTTATATTTAATATTTTCTCTTATATAAACTACTACTATATAAGAAATTCTTTATAATAATATTAATTTATATATCTCTTAATAGAGTACTCTTAATTTTACTTAAAAATCTCTTAAAGTCTTAAAGCTAAAAATCTTTATCGCTATTACTATCTATATAAAAATCTATTACTTTTCTACTATTTATAATTATTAAAGAAATAATAATATTACTCTAATAACTTAGATTTCATCTCCACTCGTAATTATTATTCTTTTTAAGTTACTATAAGATAATTATAACTAATAAGATATAAAAGATAATAGAATATATATATAGTATCGTATAGATATTAAGAATAGAAGTTTTAATAGAGAAATAAGTAGAAATAGAGAAAGTTCTCTTAGGATTAGAGGTGGCTATACTGTGTATAACATCTTTCTATATCGTAAAGAGAACTATATAAAATAATTTTATAGTAGAGAGATTATAGTAAAGTCTAAAGAGTAGATATAGCGCTTTTTTAATATATTATAATAGGGTAATAAAGTATTATAGTATATTATAATAGAAAAAATTGGATTTATTATAGTTGAACGATTATCGAATAACTTAGTAATAGTCGAATTATTCTTATAATATAGTTAAGAAAAAGAATTATTATTATTATAATCTTATTTTAATTAAGATAATATCGCTATTTTTCTCTAACTTTTTTAATAAATTAAAATTCTCTATAGTATTAATAAGCTAATTATTTTTTATTTAAATTATCTTTTATTATTTAACTATAATTTTAAAAAGTAAAGAATTTATAAGATTTAAGAATTATAATAGAATAGTTATATCTATTTATAAGAATTAGATTTTATATTTAATTTAATATTTAATTTAAAATCTAATTATAATCTTATAAGTAAAAACGCGTTTTTCTTTTAAAGTTTTTTTAAAATAAATTATTATAATAAAGAAAAGAGAGTAGAGAAAGAAAGATTATATTTTTATAAAAGATAAAATTAGATTAAATATATAATAAGCGCGTAATAAATATAAATTAAAGATAAAATTTTATATTAAAGTAATTGAAAATAAAGTAATAAAGAATTTATTTTTTATTTAGATAAATATTATCTATAAATAATAATAACTTATTAATAATATTTAATTAAATAAATTATATATAATAATAATAGTATAAATTTAGACTTAATTAAATATATTATTTATAATAATAATTATATTAATTTTTTAATAAAATAAAGTTAAATTTAATTAAGTATATTATTTATAATAACGCGATATTAAAATATTTAGCTTTACGCGTTATAATAGATAAAAATTATTATTAAATAAAATATATTAAAATAAATATAGTCTATAGATTTTAGCGTCGCGATTATAGATTATTAAAAGATTTTAAATAAAGTAATATATAAAGAAGAAAGTAGATTAGATAATTAAAAATCGAGAACGCTATTAGATTTAGCGTATTTACTTTTATAATCTTAGATCTTAATATTATTATAAAAAAACGTAAAATAATAAAATGAAAATCTAAAAGAAATTTTTTTTTTTTTTTTTTCTCTAAGTCCCACGTATCCGCCGCTGTAACCCTAACCCCTTCGCCTATCTAATATCGTCGGATGTTGAGCGCGCGGCGGACGTCTTGTTGAACAGGATGGACGAGTAGTCCTTCGTGGTGAACAGACTCGAAACGCTTGTCAGGACCGGCGAAGTTTGCGGTTTCTCTGATCAGGGAGTAGTTGGCAATGAGCGGTTCAGCTCAAGCGGCTGACCTCGAGGTGGAGAGAATGGAGGTCTGTCTCGCGTCAGTGACGTGCGGCGAGATGATCTTTGCTGGGAAGGAGTTCTGCATGCATTGGAACCACCATTTGAACAATACCAAGCAGTCTACACTCAATTACTCAATAAAGATCACCTGGACTGGCATTATTGTGACACTTTGAACGCTCTGGCCTTTTCTTGCATGCGACAAATGCTAGTCGCACGGCATTCATGCTTTGATTCAGCAGAGGAAGAACTCAATAGACCTTGGGACATTTGTGAAGAGGCGCCATAAGGACCAAAGACCGAAAGCACCCAAGCTAAATGGTAGACAGGCTGTAGTATGAGAAAATACATGCGTCGCAATCGACACAGAGAATGACAGCGTTCCCGAAGAACTTGAGTAGCCGATACCTGGGAACTCACCTTGACCATATTACCTGAGCTGACTGTCTGAGTTAACACAGTCGAGATCGAGTGGAGACACTTTTGAAAAGAATCAAGGACTCCAAGCTACCTCGCTAAAATTGACATTTCTTTTCGTCATCCCAATTCCTCATACCTTGCAGCATCGGTTAGACTCGGATCCTATGCTTATGAGTAGCCAGGAGCTACAAGCTGGCTCTCATCTCTCTGGTGGCAGGATCGCACTGCATGACTGTGACGGACGATGATCTCGCAGATTGCTTATGCAAGTGAGGCTGGATCAGGATTGCCTCTCGAAAATTCTGAGGCAGTGCCAAACGACTTTTCCCTGTTATCATGTTGCTAAGGAGTTCACAGAGTGCATTGAAGACGACGCCATGCCCGTCTGCGAAGCTGTTCAACCGCAGATTTAACGCCGGATAAAAGATGCTGATGACCAGCGGTAGAAGATCTTGAGCTACGGCGGTCGAGGAATTTCTGAAATAGTGTCTTGTATTACTCGACTGGGTAATTCAAAGGTCTCAAGCGGTCACTGGTATGTTCGATATGTAGTATGGGTGTCTCGACTGCGGATCGATTGATGAAGTCATCAAACGCAGAGTTCCATTCACACTGAGAGAGTCTAGGACCCGGCTTCGCAGGCGATTGAGTCGAGGACAGACGGGCGAAATCAACAAGTGGCTGGACCTCTTGAGTAGGTGAGAAGATGGCAGTGCTTATTTCCAGCGAGTAGCTGCAGGTGTGAGTGGTACTTCCAAGTGTGAAGCAGCTCAGATCTGAAAGGCTTGTAGGATGTAAAGTCTCAGCGTAGGTAGTCTTCGGGGCGAAGCTCATCCGCCGGGCAAATTACAAAATCATACCCCAAACTATGCGATTCTTACAGATTGGGCTAATTACCGAATCATACCCCGAAACTATGAATCCTTACCGAATCATACCCCTAATTACTGAATCATACCCCTACACCAAAATTTGGGGTATGATTCGATAAGAATTAATTGCTTAGGGTATAATTCGATAATTTATCAAACTTGCTATATAGACTATTAAAAGTGAAGATTATATATGAGAGTCACAGACTGAGTGTAGACAGGCTAAGAAGCTAAATTTAGCCCACTATTAGCAGCAGCCTCTACGACGGCTCTATAAGGGCTTTATTTAGGTTTAATTAGGGGTATCTGACTGTCAAGCGCAAAAAAAGCCTAATCACGAGGGTGTCTGCGCTTGATAATTAGACACCCCTATTTAGACCTAAATAGGGCCCCCGTAGGGCCGTCGCAGGGCCCCTATAAAGGCTGCTGCTAACACCCACTCGGTTTTCATCTAATGTACTTAAGCTGGTAGATCACCCATTAAATACGATCGGAGATATTTCCTCTTTTCTATGGTCGAATGACCCAGGTCGCGAATTTTCTCCTTTGCGATTTTTATCATAAATGGCAAATTACCGAATCATACCTCAAGTAATAGCAAATTACTAAATCATACCCCTAGGGGTATGATTCGATAAGGATTCATAGTTTCGGGGTATGAATTAGTAATTAGCCCCTTACAGATTCATACCCCTCACTAAAAGATAGAGTATGAAAATGTAAGTTACCATTCCTTGGGGTACGAAAATGTTAAGATATCATCAATTTATACATGCAGCTATCCCGATATCTATATACGAGAACCTTATTATATAGTAGGAAAGAGTGAAAATAGGCTGAGAGGTTAATTCGTAACATTTTGATTAATAGGGGTCACTTACAGGCTACCTTACCCCAACCCGCCCCGAAACCTTACGCTAAACCCCCACCCCTACTCGACGCTGACGCCCTCAGCGAGAAAATAAATTTCGAAAGTAGGCCCTTAGGTAGTAATTCTAGGCCTCTTTGGTAACTTACAAAATTATACCCCTTACATTTTCATACCTCATTGGGGTATGAATTTGTAAGGATCTCATAGATTGGGGTATGAATTTGTAATTTGCGCCTCGTTCGCCATTTCCTGTCTCTGTTCTTTCTCTGCTCAGAGTAAGACTGTCGCCATCAAGCTGACAATGCGTCCGGAACGCTCCCTGTGCGCAAGATCTGAATCACGCCCCGCCCGAAGGATTCGGTGGACAATCCGTTATCGAGCCTAATATACTCGTGGATCCTTCAAGCCGATTTCATGCACTCCTAGAAGACTATGTGCTTTCAACAGGCGTCTAAGTCCCACCGCTAGAGAGCTTCCTTTCGAAAGTAGAGTGAAGCCTAACATTAGCGCTGTCCAGTCGATGATTGAGACTTGCCTTCGGGGATATGGTGATTACCTTGGACTTGGCATTTTAGCTGGAAAGGTGTCAGTCCGGATTTAAAGTCTTGGCACAACTGCTTTGTAAGGTTAGCGTGCTTAGAAATTCATTTCAGAAGCAACGCTCGGGGTTAAGATGTTGGCATTCTCGCCTGATTCAGTAAACGGCATGGAAGTTAAGGCCGAGCAGACCGAGCATCTGCCCCTTTGTCAAGTATATAAGAAGCGCCCTCGGATCCAATTATTCAGATTCAAGCAGCGAGCACCAGACAACTCGAACCTTCATCTTGATCATCGCTTGCGAGACTGCTCGAAACAAGCACAATCCATCTGACTCCTTACATTTACCAAAAATCATAAACCCCATCATTATCAACATTTACATCACCTTCCTTCACCACAGACCCCAATCACTGCCACATGGCCAAGCTCCTCACTGTCTTCGGTGCCACGGGCCAGCAGGGCGGCTCAGTCGTCGACTATGTCATCAACGACCCGGAACTTTCCAAGCAGTACAAAGTCCGTGGCATTACTCGGGACCTCACCAAGCCCGCCGCCCAAGCTCTGCGACAAAAGGGTGTCGAAGTCGTCAAGGCTGATGCTGACGACAAAGATTCCCTCAAGCAAGCAATGGAAGGCGCCCACACAGTCTTTGGCGTCACGGCCACCATCTACGACGAGAAGTTGAAGGAGAGAGAACTTGCTCAGGGGAAGGCCATGGCAGACGCAGCCGTTGCTGCCGGCGTGCAGTACTTCATCTTCAGCACCCTGTCGAACGCGGGCAAGATGTCGGGCGGCAAGCTCCAGAAAGTGGACCATTTTGACGTGAAGGCGGAGATCGAAGACTACATTCGCGCGCGGCCGATGAAGAGCGCATTTTTCGCACCGGGAAGCTTCATGCAGAACTTTGGTCATCTCATGGCACCGCGTCCAGCCGGCGACGGCACTTACGCCATTGCGCACTTCGTGAAACCCGAGACGCAGCTTCCGCTCATCGACACTGTCGACGACACTGGCAAATACGTTGGCGCGATCCTCGCCGAGCCCGACAAGTACGAGGGCAAGGTCTTGTCTGCGGCTACCAGACTTTACTCATACAGCGAGATTGTAGAAACGATGAGTAAAGCTTCTGGCAAGACGGTTCAGTACAAACAGCTACCCCAGAGCGTCTGGAGCGGCTTCTTGCCGCCTGATACGAAGGACTATTTGGTTGATATGTTTTTGTGGATTCAAGACTATGGGTACTATGGTCCCAAGACTGAGGAGCTCGTTGACGAGACAGCCAAGCAAGCGCGTGGCAAGCTGACTACATTGGAGGAATACCTCGTCAGGTGTCCTCTCCATCTGCAGTGATGGGTGTACCATTGTGAGAAGTAAAGACAGCGTCAGCAAGCTCACTTGACGGCGAGATCTCTGAGCTCCGAATGATACGGGGCTAAAGGCGGTGGAAAGCAGTAGTCTCAATAGAAAATCAGAATGAGGCGGCTCTCACCCTAGCATATGCTTTTTTGTTCCATGATTAGTCTTAAATGTGAAGTACACAATTATGCTTTCCGCGCGATCTTCCATGAGAACTGATTCGTTGTGTTTGGCGCTACAGACCTTGCAGCAGCGCCGTACCTTCACCTCTTTCACTAACGATACTCCATCTTTCGTGCTTTGAGGCGACTTGTTGGGCATTTCGTAAGTGCAAAGGTGAGGCGTGGCCCAGCCTTGCCTGATATTTCATCCTGGGTGTATGCAACTCATACCAAACACTCCTAGGACCTATGTTCCCAGCGATCTCCTTACTGGATTTCTCCCCTAAAAAGATAGTCCGAACAAAATGTCCTGCGCCGCTCGCACGATCTTTTCCCGAGCAGCAGAAGCTGCTGTGGCAGACAACTCGGCGACATAAACATACCTTGGTCTCTCGCCGCAGCATCTAGCCTCTGCTCTAACAGATCAGTTGCAGAGTAGATCTGTCAACGCTGTAAATGGTCCTGCAGTCGACGCATACTGATCGAACCTCAAGTATAGATGCGGGCGCCCATTCATCCCCAGTCTCGAAGATAGGTTGAAACGAATAACATGCAGCGAGGATAGGTTGCATCAAAGCTGTTATTTGACTTTGGTAGTGTTTCATATCATTGGACGAATGGAGAAGATCTTCATTTCTTTCTTCAAGCGCTGTGCGGGTTACGGCTGGTACAGGACAGAGTCTATCAGGAAAGCTAAAGGAGTGCAGCGGTGAGAGGGCGCAGTAGCATTACAGCCTTGCGTGCGTCATGTGGCGTGCATGGACAATCGCTTTTCCAGCTTCGTCATGAACACCGAAGAGATTCTACTCTTCATTAGTGCGTAAGGTGATACCGCCGTAACAGGTCCTCAAAGGGTCATTTTGCTAGACGTGGTATACTTCGCATTCGTAAAGGGCAATGCTTTCTACCCTAAAACCCCTTACCTGAGGACTCGACTTGAGCCAAATGAAAGCCGTCGATCAGGCAAGATTTGAGCGGCATTGAGCTGGACCCCATTTTAGATTGATGAACCCTTTGCCTGGATTCGAGCTGGAAAATTTTTCAGCAGTGGGGGAGTAATAGAGTCTTAGACTTCGAAACCAAAGAAGCCTTCGCTAACATTATTCCTGTTCAATTCCTGCCCCGTAAGCCCCAAGCGAAACGCCTCGACTTTTCCCACAATTCCCGTTTCCTCGGGTACAGCCTCCAGAAACGCGAACAGCGCCATCTCCGACAGTACCGTCAAAGCTTCCTCCACGCAAACAGATCCTCCGATTCGTAATCGAATTTAAACTGCACGTTCATAAAAGCGACTTAGCTTAGTGAAGCGTCGAGATCATTGACGGAAACATAGATGTTATTCCCAGCCATACAGGCTGTCCATGGAGTTAGTCTCGCAGGCCGAATTCTCTCCACAGCCGGCTTTCTTTTCGAGAGTACGCTCACCAACAATGCAACCGGATTACCTTCTATATTCGTGACATTTTGTGCCGGGTGCAGAGGTTTGAAGACCGTTAGCGATGAGGGCAATCGTGGCGGTTGCCTGATGGGCGGATGTATAGATGTTGTTTTGGATTTCAAAAAAGAGTCCGCCAGTTTCAACGGCGTCTCCCCTACTGGTTGTCAGTGCTGTGGTGAGAACAATTGTTTAATTTTGAGTGAAGAATACGATAGTCGATCCCAGGGCTCACTGTCGTGTTAGAGTAGCATTGAGACCCACGTGTGGAGGCTTTATCGCAAAGAGGCGTCATTGCTTTGGAGCTGCTATAACAGTGCTGCTAGGACCCACGCAAACAGTGTCTGGAACCTCACCAGCGTTTTTCAAAGTTGAACTGGCACAGGCAATGAAACTGCTGTAAATGTCAGTCGTAGTGTACTGATACTTTACGATGGTTGACGCTGACGTAGGTGCGCGTATGATTTAAGTGATTGTGGTGTATTCGGAGGGCTGACACGCGATGCCTGTGTTGCTACCGGTAGATGACATCATTGGGAAGGTCTCTATTACCCCTGTTAAGTCACAAGCACCTACCCCATTGAGGCTTGGTCTAAATGATAACGGGGCCGAGGGTCAGAAGTTACACTTGGACTTTCCGATGACGTGGTGGCACCACCGTACCAGGTTTGTAAATAGTATTGTATATGCGGCATGCGAGGAAAGAAGAGCGTACTCGTCATCCTCCCAGTCATCGTTTCCATCCCAATCATACGCCTGTGCAGAATATTCAAGTCAGCATTGACCGTTGGACAAATTGAGCTGGGTTACATCTTATGTAAATCTAGCAAACAAGGTGTTCCCCAGAAAGTATGTTTATGAGGTGTGCATTAGCTCTGTAGGTAATGGAGAGCAGCATGAATTCCCATATTTCTGCGTATCTGAGATTCCCTCAACTCACAAAAACCTCGTCGCGCATCCTCAAATGCATCAAGCCTGCCAAGGTGCGAATTATCATACTTTGTAGCCCATCCCACAAGGGTATCGCGGCTATCAAACCATCTCGTCCCCTCTCGTGCCTCTCCGAGTCTTGCGCCTACTGTTTACTAAAATCGGAAAGTCGGGCAAGTCATCGAACGTTTCTGCATCATACACCGTAACAGTACCTTTCGCCAGTGTCTCAGCAGCGGTACTAGCGATTTCATTAGTATCTTAGATGTCCTGCTAGAAGCTTTGGAGGATTTTACAAGTTGCTGTCTAATTTGATGATCCGGGAGCATTCTTGGTAAAGTCCTTTCGTAGATGGTTTGGAGGAGGCTTCATCGGCTTTTTCATTCGTCTCGGTTGACTTGCGCAAACCTAGGTCAGAGGTGGAGATAAGGCTGCGAATATTGCGGACAATTCTCTCTACTGAGATGTCTCGAAAGATTGGGCGCATTGTGGGGAGGCAAGCACCAACTACCCCAAGAGAGGATTCAACCATCGGCCAGTAGAGTGTCGGAGTCAAGATATCTACTCTTGTTAGCGAGAAGCCGAACCAATGACCTTATCGTTTTCATACAAGTTACGTCATTATTTTGAGATTGCGTCTCTATGGGACGCAAGTCGATTAGCCTGGTATTTGCAGTCTCGCTAGGGAACGAGATAGCAACATACCAGCAACAACGTCATAAAAGACGACGAGCTTCGCGACGGAGGCAGCAACAACACTTAGGTTGTCAGTAAGTTGTTTCGTTCCTAGCACGGCATCGCTTACAGTGTGCCCAACAGAAAGATGCTACAGACTGCAACTTTTCGGGACGTCGGCATCTGAAGCCTCAAGACCTGGCAAACCATTAGCGATTAGAAGAAGGGAGGACCGGGATGAGCGTACGCATGGAATAGGTAAGCAGAGAATCATTACTGTTGAGCTTGTTAGAATTCTGCCTGGCTCTAGCAGCAGTTGGACGGTTACCATCAGTGATCACATCGGACCACGCCTGCGCCAGGAACATCTCATTGGTATTGATACAAGAGTCCACAGCTGCTCCCCAACCAGTCCAGTTGACTGAGATTGGAAAACATTGGAGTAGGTTGGTAAAGAAGAAAGCTACAGTCCAGACAGTGACGAGAACAAACATAGTTCGAATTGCGTATAGCACGCGACCATTGGTGAAGATCCTAAAAAGGGTGCTTCAGCACTGTCAGACTGGCACTAGAGGGGAAAGTCTCACCGCCTGTAGAAGAAAAGCACAGCTAATTTTGTGAAGCCGAAGGTCAACGTCTGCGTCAATTGCGAAGCATAGGCAATCTACCTCCCTTTGAGACACTCTCTCTTTCCAAGATTGGGGACAGATCATCGCCGCACCTGCTGGAAGATCTGAGTGCGTCGGGTGAATATAGGCATGCCCTGTGCGTCTATCCTTGTATGCCTTCCTAGATCTCCAAATGCGGCTCCTGGACATGACAAATCAGCAATTTCCTAAAAGAAATCAGACGAACCTCTTACCAATGAACATGCAAAGTCCTGTACCGAGCGTGAAAATCTATCGACGCGTCCTCAGTGTCTGGCTTCCAGTAACTAGCGGAAGGAAGGGACGTGACAAACCAGCGCTAGTACTATCATATAATCATCCATCTCTATCCTGACACTCTTTAAGAGGCGTCTGGCATAGAAGCGCAAGATAGCAGCTACAATGGCCAGGACTGACAATACTGCCGCGAGGGCGTACATCTTGCCAGGTGTCTCCAAAATGGCCATGGTGAGGTGCTGAGGCGATGTGATACCCTGAACAATGGCATCGACCAACGCTCAACAGTCTAGCTAGCAAAGAGAGCGGGTTTCAGGTCTTTCAAAGAAGAGACAAATAGAGACTCAACAGTACGCTGTACTTTAACGTCGATTTTGCTCGAGAATTCTGTCGAATTGGATGGAATCATTTTTATACACGAAGCACTTGCACTGTACACTATTCCCCCTGCTTGATACAGCTACTATCAACTCTCATCTCACATTGTGCCATGCTCGGCCATGCCCCTTCCGTTAACAAGTTAGACTCGATAGCTTCAAGCAAGTTGAGAGGCGCAGTGAAATTAAACAAACAATCCGTTAGCCAGAGTCATTAAAGCTGAACCTTAACGCTAAATTCCCAAAGACGTCTCCCCAGGCTCGGTGCTTTTGAAGAGAAGTGCTGACTCGGGTATTGGCTTTGCTTTGCCTCACTTGAGCTTCGCCTCTCCTTCCTCCACTCCACTTTTTAGCCAACCACACAGCGTGCTAGTACCCCTGTTGAGCGAACGAGATATATTGCTCTCGTTCATTGCTTCTGGTATAACAGAGTATGGCATCAATGATGGAAGACGGAGGAAGCAACTGACTGAAAAACTTGAAGGATTTGCCGCTAACCTAGGATGAGCTTATCAGATTAAATTGAACCAATCAGACGTTTGCGCCAAGAGATCATGCCACTGTGGCCTTGACGGCGAAACAAGATATTAGTGGATTCTGTGCCCCCACTTCCTCGTCACTACAACACCCTTTATCAAGGAAGACGCCTTGTATTCTCCAAGGTCACCCTCTTTCATTTCGATATGACTTGTCGATCAGGAAATTATACTCCTGCGCCTCCATCATTTTGACCATCGACTTCATCAGCGACTGTAGTGCTCGAACTACATATCAATCCAGTTGGCGCATGACCAAGACTCATGTCAAGACTCAATATCTTTGTTGGATCAAATGACCAACGTCTCACAGCCGTGAATGCTCGATGGTTACACCCTCAGTAGTCAAAAAAAAATCATAGTCAGATTTAAATCAGACTATATAATCTGATTTAAATCTGATTATGATTTTTAATTTTCGTAATCATAAAAATCATGATTATGATTTTTTGATTTAATAAATCAGATTTAGTCTGATTATTTAGATAGAATATTTAAAAACTTTATTTTTATAGAGATTTTAAAAAAATTAGAGAAAATTCTTAAAAAAATATTATGTTTATAAACTTAAAATTCTATTCTAAATTATATAGCTATATTATATTATATTATATTTATTTAAAGATAGTAATAAGTTATTTTTAAAGCTAACTATACGTTTCTCTCTTTAAAAATACTACTTAAGAATTTAACTTAGAAAAAAATTAAAAAAATTAAAGAAGCTATACTTTTAAGAAGTATAAATTATATAATCTAATACTATATATAGCTTAAATCTTAGATAAAAATAAATAATTCGAAAATTAGTTAAAAATATATAGAAAGAAAGAAAAAATAAGAAAATTAAAGCTCTTATATAGGCTTCGTAATAAATATTAATATTATATTCTACTAAAAATAGAACTTTAAATATATTAATTATTTTTATAAAATTTAGCTTTAAAACGTATTTTCTATTAAGATTTTTATATCTATACTCGAGTTACTATTAACTTTCTAAGTTTTCTAAAAATAGAAAATCTTCTTCTCTTACTTATAATTATAAATATTAATAAATTATATAATATTATACTTTTAAAATACTTAAAAGGCTATATACTAATAGATTTTTTAAGATTTTTTTTCTAAAACTAGAATATTAGACGATTTTCTAAGGGGTTTCTAAAAATAGTAATATTAAATCATTAAATCAGATTTAGTCTGATTTAATAGTCATAATCATAATCAGATTATGATTATCGAGTCAAAAATCATAATCAGATTATGATTTTTAAGAAAAAAAATCTGATTTAATGATTTTTACTACTGAGGTTACACCGACGCTTGTGGAAGACTCAGACAAAGGACGTAAAATGATCCATGCAACAAAGGACCGGACAACAGAGTGCTAGTATCATCAGCTTCTCAAATGCCGAGATTATAAGAAGACGAATTAAGCCTTTCAGCCCCAGACCCTTCCACTATTCTCCAGCTTTCAAATTTCTGAATCTCAAGAATCAATTGGTTGACCATGACCGCAGCAGCCGCCGTGCTGCCAGCGCTGCCGCAAAGTTGGGGGCCAGACCGGTTCCGTCAGCCTCAACAAGATGGAAATCTTGGACTATCAGATACACTATGATTTGCAGGTTGTGGCAATGATGTTGGTTGAAACATACCAGTTACAAGGCTACTGCACGGCGATTACTTATACATTGTGACAAATGGGTTGGTGGGGCTTCGCAACAGTGCTGCTTTCGGCACTATTGTGGCCACAGCCACGGCTTAATCTCTTCACATACATTATAACAAGGCTATGGTTAAAGACTCCAAAATCTGGTCTTTTTCAACATCCATTCAACCTCAGCCTTGTGAGCCAATATTCTGTAGTCCTTAACACTTGTTCAACCTCAATTTTATTCAACACAACATGCATCTAGCCAGCATTCTCTTTACACTCCTGTTCGCTTCTTCGGTTTGCGCTCTCCCTCTTGGCCTTCGTGAGACACACATCACTAAAAAATTGCTCTGTCATCACTAACAAATATCGCGACAGGCAAATTGGTTCGCGCCTGGGACGACCGCGACCTCAACCTTCCTGTTGTCCATCTCGTCACTCCAGAACCCATTACCGAACCCTTAGATCTCTCCGACGGCTTGGGTTTCTCATGGGCCGACGAATGGCGGGGTGGTAAACGCAGCCTCGATGAAGGAAACGGCAACCCTAATCGCGACGCGCCGCGTAAGCGTGACCTCTTCGGTGGCATTGACCCCGGCTTGCTGGAGGCCCAGGACCCAACACCGTCCAAATCGGAGGGCATTTCGAAAGACTTAATCTTCCAAGACGCGCCGCAGCGTAAGCGTGATGAGACACTACAAGAAGCTCTCGACGACATCATCCAACCAGGCGAAGTCGTTGATGATCCCCCACCAGATCCGATTTCCCCAAGACCACGACAAGGCTGGATTTTTTCCAGTGCACCGGATAAGCGTTATGAAGCTTCCGAAGAGTTCTTACCCAAGGGATCAACAACGAAGAAATCATTGTTGTCTTTTAAGGATGCACCGATCAAACGGGACGGCGGCTTCTTGACCATGGTGAAGGACGCAATGAGATGTATTGTGCCATGAGAAATATGGAGTGCGTCCCAAAGATCAGATAGTGTGTCTGTGCATAGTTTCGTCGCTTCAACGCGATCTTGAGACAACGAGTATGTGTTTCCCAAACAGCCACGCCTACTTACTTCGAAAGATTGTCGCAGTCCTGTCTTGTTCTCTCCGCCCTCACCAAAGGGGCTTACTACGGTATCTCGTACGGCGCGCCCAATTCACCTTTACAAGATACAGCAATGATGACCGGCACGGTTCGGAGAGCAAGCAGAGACCACCATCGCAGCCAATCTAGAGATTCCTACTGTTACACCAGATCTTCTATCTTGCCAGGACTATTCATGCCTTGAAGATGCATATCATTGCGAAGATTCAACCTGATGCCATCTCCCCTGACCACGTGCCTGGATAGTCAAATGAAGTAAATAGCCACATCTGGAGCCTTGGTGGTCGCATGAGCCGCATGCCTGACTGACTTGAGCTTGTTCGACTGCATTCCAGGCCTAAGCTTTCGACGATTTTTGTTTGCTAAAACCTAGATAACGGGATACGAGGCACCCACTGAGCTCTTTTTCTTGGTCTTTAATGCCTCCTCCTCTTCCCATCCACCATACTCTCCACCCTACAATAAATATCATTGGTCACCACTCCGCCCTCCACTGGTCAAGTGTGTGCTTAGACGAGTAAGTTGGCTACCTCAACACTCTCATAATCTATGCGTAAACCCTTTTCCGTCCTCATCATTCTCTATCTCTCGTTCGCGGGCGTTGTTAAACACATTCTGTGGCGACAAACCAGCATTCTCGACACGATGCATACAATCACCAGTCAAATGCATTACAATCCCGCGTGCAGTGGGGAGCAGATTCTTCGAGAGCGCGAGGACAAGGCCACAGTAGAAGTGACCATCTGCGGGCCTTCCACCACTGGGTGTTGCCGTTTCGCTAGCCCTCATGTGGATCTTGGGGTTTGGTGAGCACAGCTGTCTACGAGGACCCGTGTGAATCTGTACGCCGTGTGTCCGAAGTCGAGACTAGATGACTTTACCGCAAAAAAGAGTGTCGTCAGGTCTTGAGACCTTGGCACGCTAAGCCCAATCCGGCGACAACCCAGGTAAGGTAAAGACCAGTTCAAATCAGCCTTTGAAAAACCCCGAAATGCGTCTTTCAAACCTTACTACTCTCCTAGTCCCAATCCTCCTCTCCTCCGTCCTCGCAGCTCCCACCCCTGTGAGACACGACAACGTCAATGGCAGGGCATTGGCGGCTCGATCTCTCGACACCGGCACCCATAACAAGGATTACAATCCTGGGCTTGAGGAGGCTACGATGTTAGCTGCAAAAACCCCCGGTTTGGCGGCTCCGGTTCAAGTGCGTACTAGGCAGGCGGGCGCCCCGGAGGCAGCTACGCAGGACCAAGACGCCTGCATCAGTCCTAGAGAATAGGATGTTGAGAATTTGGAAGCCTAGCGGGTAAGTGCGGTGGCCGCAGGGAAGGATCCCGAGATGGAGGTGTCTGATCGATGAGTGATCTCTTCAAGGGTCAGGAGGCAGGATGGAGGGGAATGCTGAATGCTATGGGTTAGCTCAATGGATCAGACGCTTTGGCATATCTCAGTGCTTCTTAAGACAGTCCAAGTCCCAAAATGCATGCATTTTTGTGGCTGAATCTTTTTTGTAAAATACGCATGATCACTGGCGATACACTAGGCATACACATTTCCGTCTGTGCCAGGTTCCAATGGCGCTCTCATAAACCCTAATTGACTCCCCATGGCAGCTGTCACCGCTGCGAAATAGCAGCTACAGCCCCCAGCTCTTCGATTCCTGCGCACAATGATTGGGGGCTCGTGAAACGTGGCCGTATCGGCATTGAACCCCAGACCGCGGTCCAGCAGAGGTCAAGAGTACAAGTTTCCATCCGAGACATGCTTACTTAAAAGCTAGGGGTCCAACATAGGCAGCCTCCAGACTCAGTGTTGATATTACAGCGCGCCTGAGAACTGGGAAAGCGCACACTGGCGTGGCACATTGATTTCCACGTCGCTCAGAGTCCCACTGCTCCCTTTTATTGGTCGGCAAGCCTCTGCAGACCTTGCCAAAACGTCGGACGTGGATGCAGCGTTCCTGCCGAAAATCTTAGCCAACCTCTGTCTGCTGTGACTCCAGGGTACTAGTACTCGCTGGGAAGTGTCGACTGAACGCGCTGATTTGCATCCACCGAGTTATCTAAAACACTTAATGGACGACTCGCGCGAAAACCGCCTTCTTGATGTGATGCTTCCCCTGAACCTTGCATGAAAATGATGCAATGCTACGCGGCATGCAAGGCCCACACAAGACCTTTCGCTAGTATCACTGGCGCAATATAATAGCCTTGAAATGACAGCGTTTCAAATGGAAATTTGAGCTGCAAAATTTTAGATCTTCTTGAAAAGAATGATTCCGAGACCAAAGATTCTCTTGTCGGTGTTCTCGTTGTTGAATTGCGATGAGTTGAAAGAAAGGCTTTCTTACCCCGCCAGTGAATGGGATCTTATCCGTCTTTTTGGAAGATCAAGTATGTTCCAAAGAATCAAAATCACTGGCACGGGATTCTTTCTTGACCAATACCAAAGGACACGTGCTCAAGGAACAGACCACAGGTGGGATGATTGGACGAATCATTAGCCAAGCCCGCCCCCCATTAACTAAAAGGCACCCACGAACATTTTGAGATGTGGATGTACCTGCGCGAATGAGCAGCACACCCTTTCTCCTTAGCATCCTGCCTGAAATTCTAAGGAGATCCCGGCCCCCATTCCCATGAACTTCTTCTCACGGCGCATCATGTCGTATGCGCCCAGGAGCAGTCCGGCGTAATTCCATCGCCACGCTCATGTACAGAGCGCCTTAGGGATAAATCTTGGTAGCAGTATCATCCTCATTCCGTCGTCTTTCAATAAATGTAACACTGCACGATGACGCAGCTTCTCCGTGCCGAGGCTTCTAAACACCGCCCCGAGCACTGATACGTATTCCATGTTCCATTCCATTTCATCCTATCTCAAGCACTCAAATTCCCAGCGCAACCTTCAGACGCATTCGAGCAGAAGACTCTCGACTCCCGCCCAAATGATCGCAACACTATGTTGAATGGATCCTGCACGTGCGTCGCAGGACACTAGTCGCACCCTGCTCTCTGCGACCCTTTCTATCAGGCACGCTGTAAACCTCTCTCGCGGAGGAGCGAAAGAGCCGAATTTGGACTTCGTGGAATAGGGGCTAGGGTTTCATATCGAACCATGTATCCCCCAGGGCCCTCTGAACAGACAAGAGAACACAAAAAGAAGATCTTGCATTCCCGTAATGAATTAAGAGACCTTCCGATTACGATATCATATACGAGGACCTTGAAACCAGCATCCTCGCCGCCTTATCTATTTTGCTCAGCCTCGCCAGCGCCTACTCCGGCGACAAGACCTACTACAAGACAGATTTCCTCCTCCCCAACACACATTCCCCCTCCTACCCGATTTCATACCTACCACGCCCAGGTCTCGGATCCTATGCCTACACACCTCGAGACAACAATTCGATCGTCGCCCTCTCCGTCTCAAGAGGAACAACCCGCCGAACCCCACTGACAACCCTCTCCGCGGCACCACGATCAGCAACTACAACGCGGCCACGGGCGGCACAACGCAAGCTACGATTGTCGATACGTGCCAGGGACGCAGGGACGAGGACGGTCATATGAGTCCAAACGTGTTCAAGGCCGTGGCTCCGAATGGGATGGGCGACGGGAGGACCGTGGCCGATCAGGGAGGGAGCGCGGTGGGCGGGAAAGAGTAGGGATTTGGGGGCGTGAAGGTGCGGTCATTAGTGTGGGGTAGGGGGCGGACGATCTTCAATGGCGTATGAAGGACGGCCCAATGCGCTGGACGTCTGGATACGTGTGCGTTGGCTTCGCCGGCGAAACTTTGTTTGAGGAACATGGAAAGGCAGCCTGATCGTTTTTCAACTCTGTATGGATGGTTGGAGGATAGAGTCTTCCATACTTGGATCGTAAGTAAAGTATTACACCCATGAATTCGAGATTGTTCGCTGCGGACCTTATCAATCTGAAAAATGGTTGCCTGGTGTTTTCTTTCTGACTCCCTATTACCACTTCCTTTCCTCTGGCAAAATACATTCCCCTCGTCCAGGCGCACCTCCCCGCAAGGTAACATTGAGGCTCAAAGCGCTCCAAGAAATTCCGTCATTCCAGTCGTCAAGGTACCTGAATTACGTTCCCGAAGCAAATCATACATCATCAAGACCAAAGAAACAGGCCTTCCTCTTCAACCGCCCCAATTCTTCTCCTTCGCGGCCTCCAAATCATCCACATTCAAAGCACCCACCCCCTCACTCATCAAAACATCCCAAACATGATCACGTCTCCCCACCGGCCAAGCCGGCGTATCCCAATACCTAGCCTTGAGGCCTCTCTCCTGGGCACCCTTGATCTGTCCCCTAATAGTCAGCACCTGCTGTGGCGTGAGGATGCCATGCCACAAGTTGCCCAACTCTTTCTGAAACGACACGGACGCGTAGTATGAGTTTTCGCGGGTGTATTTCTCGCTCATGAGAAGTTGATCGTATTTGTTTATGGATGTGGGATCGTCCCCCCAGAGCTCGTCCAGCGGAGCGTCGTAGAAGATGTCCCGGTATGTAGTGTTGGCGACGAGGAGGTTGAATGGGGTGTTGCCTGTGCCTACGACTGTGATCAGGCCGGGCACCACGGCTGAGCCGTTGAAGTGGGTCAGCCAGCCACGGGAGCGGAAAGGGTCAAGGTGCTCGAGCACGGCGAGGAAAGTTGAGGCGCCATCGGTTTTCATGTCGATCAAGAGGATGAGGGGAGTGTTCGGGCTGGTCTCGAAGACTCCGTTGAGGGCTGTTGTGCTGGACAATGTTCCGTTTGGAGTGGTGACTTGGTTGGGTGCGTTTTGGTTCGAAAGGATTGAGACTATAGGGTCGATGTAAAGCGATTCCAGTGTTCGTTCCTTGGTTAAGGATTTCTGGGAGTGGCCAACGAAGAGGTCATCGCCAAACAGCCAGACGTCGGCTTCGACGCTGGTGCAGCCTGCGGCTAGAGCATCGTAGAGCGGCACATGGCGCCAGTAGTCGTTGTGTGAGTGGCACGGGATAGGTTCGATATCACGGCTGAAGTCTGCAGGCAGTGTCTTTACAAGTTGTGTGGGGTAGTTGGATAATCCCCATGAGGCAATGGTCTTTTGGATATCACTCTGAGGGATAAGCCTCCGGAGGTGGATGATGTAGTATATTAATAAAGAAGCTAGGACACTGGCCATGAACATCAGCAGAGCGCCGTCCACGTCAGGTGCAAAGACCACTAACATGACTGCAACGGATGCTATGATTGCGAATAGCAGCAGTTTCGGTATTGGCCGCTGTTGCTTTCCCTTCCACCTCTGAAAGGCGGAGGTTGTCCTACTTGGTCGCGATCCCTTGGCTGCCGGCGGGACAACAGCTGTCAACCATCGCAATTTTGGGTGTGACTTTTTTACAAATCCTTCTTCGAGGTTGTCGACTGACGTTTCGCTCTCACTGGACACTGCTGAAACTCGATCTGGGCTATTTGCGCGCAATTTCCGAGGTTGCACAGATGGTAAGGATACGGGCCGGTTAATCGCCATTGCGAATTGAACGAAATTGATAGAAGACAATTAGAGAAAGGGTGTGAACGTGGGCCTTCTACCTGGAGGGATTCAAAGAAGAAGAAGGGCGAGGCGCAAAGGAGCTTGAAACCAGAATTCGGTCTAGTCAAGAGAGACGAGCGCATCAGGCATCCTTTGTTCACTGGAAAAAGAAAGACAAGTGACCGGTGCCTCCTTCGATACGAGGGGTCCGCCGTTTATGACACAAATCGCGGGCTACCCTTTTATGTAAAGCCCATCGCTAAGACATCATGAAACCTCTTCAGATGAGGCTGTCTCCATCCTTGCGCGGTCCTGCAAAACAATATGCGCAAAACATACAGTGGCGCAGTCACATCCAGAGGCGCGCAAATCGAGTACTGAACGTTTCAGCATGTAGTATTGAGAACATGATATTTTTTTGTAGTCATGTCTTTCGTTCTTTCGTTCGGTCACTGAGCTGGATGTGCGTTAATTTAAGTTTGGGCTATGTCGCAATATCAGCCACTCGGTGGAAAGCGAGGGGCCAGGCCATCGTTGTTGTAATGCAAAGGGCTGCCAGGCTCAATGGGGGAGAGTATAGTGATGATCATGGCAGACACCCTTTCTCTTAGTTCTAAGGAAGGAAGTATAGGGGCCGCTAGTGGGTGTGGGACGAATGGGCAGCAGTTCTTGCAGACTTGCGGTGAAGGCTGTAAGACAATGCCTCAAGCTGAGTCATCTGCGCAGCTCAACACGGAGGTATGGTAAGAGAGACTGTATGCTGTTTCGGCCGAAAATAAGTGAATGCAACATTCCCACAACGCTGGTTGACCACCCGTCTATTTCAAGCATTGCGGGCAGGATTCGGGGTTTTGTGCATATTCCGCCTCGCTGTGCCAGGCTTTCAACGGAGTGTTATTACTGCTGCCACTTGTTCACTTCAAGTTTGATGTAGCAGTCAGGCGCGTAACCGTTCAGGATGTTGTTTCGGATTGAGAGAAAGGATGAGCCAAGCCTCCACCGCCTTTACGGCATCCACTAGGCCTATACCAGACTAAGGACGGCTAATTTTCGGGATCGTGGTCTCGTATCACAGGCAAAGTATTCACGATTCCTAATGGGCGCTGGTCCAATGGTGGAGTTGTTTTCAGTTTCCTACCACAGAAAATACAATCGCTGTCTATTCAGTGGCTAGCGGTAGCTCATACATTCTTTCAAGCTTACAACAAGGCGAAGCGCCTCATAAGTGCCTCTTTCAAGGCCGACGACGTCGAGGCCGAAGCGCCAACTCGAGCTACAATTATCACCATTCAGGCCAAATAAACTTCAAAACAGACTGAGCAATGTTCATGAACTGAGTCACATTGAGAAAGCCACGAGTTGACAAAATTGAATCCCTAAATTCAACGAGATGATCGAGTAGAAGTTAGGCGCCATCATTTCTGACGCCTTAAGGGATTTTAAAGGTACACCTACTACATCATTGGAGGGATCCTATCAAACTCTATTGCTCACAGTAGCCGGTATTACTTATCCCGGGATCGGCATGGCCGCATTTGGTGCCATGAAAAGGATTTATATCACCATCGGCCTTTTCGTTTCCGAGGTCACGTGTAGCCCATGGACACCCGTGGAGGTTGACTGCTCAGCGATTTTTATCTCAGCCAGAAAAGCTGAGAAAAGCGAAACTCTGGAACATTCCAGTCTTTCTAGTTTTACGTCGATTTTGGGCCTCAATTCCGAACGATGTGTCAATATGACCGAAGATGCCCAGAAAGGGGGTAAGAAGCAAAAGATTTATTCATTGGTGCTGCTCCTTATCGGAATTTCAAGTGGTTGCACCATTCCAACGGTCAAGTTTCCTGAACACTGGCCTGCAGCATGATGGTTGAACAAAGCTAGAACATCTCGAAGCAGTATCTGGCTCTTCAAAGTCGCATTGCTCTCCGGCTCAGACTATAAACAAGAAATCCAACTCCAAAGGTTCGCGTTCACCAGACTAAAGTCACAATTGGATTAGGTGAGTACTTTATGGTGCCCAAAAACGCAACTTGAGGAGGCATAATCTTCCTGTCAAACTAGTGCTTTGATAGCGCGGCGATGACACTGGGGCAGAAGGTGCGCACATCATTGAATGTACCGACACCAGATTATTTCACCATCGGATCATGTAATACTAGACAGGCTTAGACAGCTCTATACAGGGAATTTGTGCAAAAGTGGAAGCACCAGAGCGCGGGGCAGCGGTGACTCAGGAGTCAAAACAAACACGCGTCTCAAAATTCATGTTCCTCTAAGACTTCCTACTCGTTTCCTACTATGGTGTCATGGTAGGTAGGTCGCACGTTCACCAAAACGAAGAAGACCCGGTATGGCGTCTCAAAAACGAAGAAGCCACACCATAGGAGCTTTCAAAGGTGCAAGCCGAGAGACTAGACTAGTCCTTGACGCAAATAGAGCCCGTTTCATGCCGTCGCCCTTCGAATCTGCTTTAAGTATGGAAAACTAGACACACAGACTGTTCCGAACCAGCTACCTCCGGTTTACCACAAGCGAACCACTACACAGCTCGGCAACAAAACGAGCCTCTATGACTTCGTGTAAGCCGAGAAAGTTGCAAAAGGTAGCCTTCTCGTCCCGAAAGCGCACCTGAACCCGGATCACACGTCTGGGATGGTTGGTGGCGAAGCCTCCATCCTGACCGACGGCAAGCTCGTGCATTCCTGGGACACGACACGGCTCATTTGGCGATACCACGCGCCCAGAAGACATCAGAGTCATCCCGGCCTGGCTCCGCATGGCTATAGCACTTCTGACAGAGTGGATGTTCTGGATTGGCACGTCCGGTCGAAGATAAACCCTCATTTTCAACAAACAAATCATGTCGCACGTCTATTAGACCCAGACATTCAACATTGATAAGACTAGAGAGAGGCTGGGTAATCATCCCGTGCCGGACTGGAAGGATGGCATAAAGCGCTCGGTGGAATGGGAGATTGAGATAAGGAAGAGCGATGGGAAGTCTGTGTAGACATAAGGGTCAAGAATTTCGACTTCCCGCGACCTTGTTTAATGAATCGAAGCCCTAGCCCGTGGGTGTACTTCGCATCTGTAGGAGATTGTACATGAGCACATAGGAACCATATATATTCATTCTGTTTTGTGCGTGTTTCGGCCGCATCAAGGAATGATCCCAGGCTTTCCTTCCCTCCGTCTTCTCGACCCAACTCCTACACAGCACCACCGCTGGAATCGGCAACGGCCTTTCGAGCTTCACCGTCAATTAGCAGTAGCGCAACCAGCAGCCCATTGCACAAACACCGGCATTCCCAGCGTCTCATCTAGCAACATAGCCATGAGACCTCCGTGTGCAAACTCCCTGCAAGACAACATTTCATTAGCGCATCGATATTGAGAGAGTCAATCATAGCCTAAGCAGTCCTTTCACATACTTAAGCCCGCCGCTTACGCCTTCGCCGAGCAGAAAAAGCATTCGGCACACCCCGAGGCCTTTCTGGCCTTCGCCACGCCGAGGGTCTTCGCTCCACCTGTCTGGAGGTAGGAAGCCACTGTAGAAGCATTGGGATGCTCGGATCGTAGCATCCGTCCATTGGGTTTGGGAGAAGAAAGTGCGACGATCAGTTTCCAGGTTGTTCGCTGCGAGATCGATTGCCGGTTGGGGTGAATGTTGGGTCGTCAAGAAGGGTTTGGTACCTTGAAATTTATTCGGAACATCAGTCCGTATTCGTTCCGTGGACGTAGAGATGGCTGATTGCCATGTTTACAGGGACGAATTTCGGACGAGGTGAGTGAGATGTTGGACTCTTTTATCAAGGCAGCTCGCAGTATAACTCTCCATACTCATCGAGAAGGGGTCATAAAGAGAATGAGATCCTTACCAGTGTAGTGGAGTAAAGTCGATGAGGTCTTCGGGGGGAATGATGGAAAAGTCGAATTTGGTGACATGCTTGGAGTCCATAATGCGCCAACGCAGCAGACGTTGGCTACGTGAGCGTCGAGAGTTCACAGGCGAAATAGGGAGATCATGGACTCGGTATGGGGGAGCCGGTTTCTCGCGGGTCAGCTCAGAAAATTGCAGCTAGTTCAAGAGAGTTAGCACGTCCAAGGACTGGCAAGCACTAGCGACCACCATTGCTCGTGTTTGATTGGCAGAACCAAAGCCATGAACATGGTCTGCGACTACTCGCTCTTTCGCTCAGCACAGTCTGGCTTTTGCCGGCACCCCGAGGATAGTATGCCACTGCCGAGTTGCCGGTCAAGGTATCTCAAACCTGCTTTGTGAATAAAGATTCGTAGGTGGTAAGGCACATAGGAATCAGCAGCGCCTTTGCGGACTTCATCCGTCATGTGGATTAATATAGCAGATGCTAGCAAGATTTGAATACTACAGCCATGGGCTTTAATAAACTGAGGTAGATGATAGAAGTAATTTTCTGGCTCTTGAATAAAAGTCGGTGTGCACCTGGAGGTTCGGCAGAAAGCCTGGGCCAATATTGTTGCCGAGTCCCAGGAAAACCCTCGGCGCTGAGGGTTCCAATGCGACGGTGGATTGCTCGGTAGCATTATCGACGTTGGAATCAAAGCGCACGTAATGAATAGAACCATGCGCGCGCTCAGTAGCGGTAGCCTTTTTCAGGCTTCCAAACCCTGCACAGTCGGTGTAAGCCCTTGCCTTCGCTGCAATAAGATGAACACAGATTACGGATCATAAGAAACAGAGATTGGAAAAGGCGGAGGTTCGTTATGGGATCTAGAAACAGAAACATGCGAGTAGCTTTGCAGGGATAAGTATAAACCGGATTGAGTGGGACTATAATATGACTTGCTGGTCAGTGTCCTTGATAACAAGCTGTTTGTCGCAGTCTCTACAGGCTTCAACGGTTGACGTAAGGAGTGAATCTAGCTCCTGGCCGTGCGGCGGTAGACTCGATAGCATTGATTGCCTTTAGACAACTTATAAGCAGCCTAATACAACAAAAAGCACAACATCATCTTCCACCTCCGACGACCTAATCGGAACAACATCACTGACTTTGCCACATCCCGTGTATGACTGCTGTAACTCAGCGTCATCCCGTGTTCATGCTCGGCGATGCGCTTAGGAATGCGACCACTGAATTGGTAGACGTATGCTTTTTAAATGCCAGTTGCAAGCGGGAGTCAAGAATAAGACAGGTGGTTGATAGAATACGGCGCTCTGTGGCGCTCTGTCAGAATCAATCAACTTCTTTCTGATGCCATTCGCCGATTTCTGTCTTTCCAGAAGTGTCATCTTGAAATCGTTTGAATTGGCAGTCTCATTGTACGTTATTGTCAGCGTCTTCGAGGTAAGACACCACGGCTTCGACGGTATTTTGAATTCCAGGTCCGCTTTGAGCATGCTGTGTACTCTAGAGACGCCCGAATCTCGAATCCACTAATTGCCCGTGATACCAAGATGGACAATCTTCAAAGCAGAGAGTTTGATGAGGACCGACTTGGCGAGAACGGTACCACCCAAAAGCCCACGTGTCGAGTCTCCAGTGACAGTGCATGTCGACATCTAAATGTAAGATTCTCGTCTCACGAGGCTGCACTGCATTGCGGAATTCCATGAATCTGATGGAAGCCAAGGAGTGCGTGAGGGACCATAAGGTGCTGCCCCAAAGCGCGGGGTTTACTTCGTTGTACGCCTGGCAGCAAACGCGTAGAAGATCCGGGTTCGTCCTATTGTTGTCGAGTCGTTCGAGATCTAGAGGCTTGCCAACGTTTCATCATGCATTGTGTAGGGGTTTTCCAGCCAGTATTCATGGCAGGCATAACAATCCGCGTCACCATTTCGGCAAAGCTGTATAACCCTTTGGAATGTGATGGGAATATTTGTTATTAGAAGAAGAATAGTGGCTGTGAAGCCTAATAAAAAGTATTTGGTTAGCCCTAACACAAGGCTGGGAGCATATTCCAACATATCCATTGGGGTGTCCTTGTCTGCAGGCATCATGTCGCAGTCCTCGCTTTCAAGTAAGTTGCATGCAGCCTCGTCGGAGATCTTTGTCTCGCAAATAGTGTGAGTAAATTTTGCTCTGAATGAGAGGACTGCCCTTGCATATCTTCACCTTTCCTCGTCCCATCCATGAATGAGTGCGAGTTTGAGGTGGCCTAGTCGGTCACCGAGAAGATGGTGACCTACCATTTTTTGCAATTCGGGCGGGAGATGCAGGAATGGTGTTTCTGTATCTTGTTTGAGACTGCATAGGTCAACATTCATTATGTAAGGAAGCTATCAAGTCTCCGACGACTTACATGGCTTTGGTCCGCTTTTTTTTCGTTGCGCAATTAGCAAACAGCCTGGGTTCTTTTTCATTTGCTTTCTCTTTTCCTCTCGAACATCATGAACGGGTAATGATCAATATCGTTTACACATGGAATGAGGGAAGGATAGGCTTGGACAGAAGATGCTGTTTGCATGGAGGTCTTACTGGTCCTTGTAGGGCGAGTCATTCACAATAGATGAATTCCATAGTGAGGAAGAACTTAGATAGCTACACAATTCAAGCCATATACTATACTTCCCAGTTGCCCTTATTTTGACACTCTTACAAATTCTATCATATGTACGTACGACGCGACGCGTAGTGCCAAGAGCCCACGGCAGGGGTTCAAAAACGGGTTACAGCTCGGCAGGAGTGAGTAGATCGCCCGTATAAGTATAGGGTTCCCCCCTGGGCCCCGTTCCCCCCTCTAAAGTATCGATATCGTTTTCGACGGGCTCACAGCTCGGCAGAGGTGAAAAAAAGTTCGATAGGGAAGTAGATGCTAAGTATATGTACCTCGTTCGGAGTAAAAGGAATACACTTAGCATATGCCAGCACCTTATCGGGGGGTGAAGAAAATTAAATTCAGTCCAGCGATGTTAAGCCCGCGCGGGGTAAGTCACCCATAAATTTGAAATTTTCTCTTTCATCTCTGTCGCAAATTTTCACTCTCACTTATATCTGATATACGCTGTGATATCTAATATAACAAGTTCTTCTCTTCGCGCTATAGTCTTATTACGGCTTAGAAGGATATACGTCTATCTTAATAGTATTATTAACTTAGCTAAAAAAGCTTGATCCCGAGGGTATCTACGCTTGATAGCCAGATATCCCTATTTGGATCTAAATATGGCCTTCGCAGGGCCTTCGCAGGGCCCCCGTAGGGGCTGCTGCTAATAGGTATTAATTTTATATAGAGATTAGGGTATATGTATAGTATATGCCTATATCCCCCTTTAAAGTGCTAATATTATTTTGAACCCGACTCGGAGTAAAGTTTATAGCGGAAAGTAGATTACGGAGATTAAGGTATATGTATAGTATATATCTATATCCCCCTCTAAAGTGCCAATATTATTTTGGACCCGGCCCGAGTTTATCCGGGGTGAAACGGATACGTTCAGTATATGCGATGAGTTCATTCGGGGTGAAGCGAGCATATGCCGAAGCTTCACCCCTGCCGAACTTTTTTCACCCCTGCCGAGCTGTAACCCGGTTTTCGACTCGGCACCCATCTTTCGGGTTGAACGGATACGTTTAGCATATACTATAAGTCTATCCGGGTACGCGGGTGCCAGAAATATCCGCACACCTACAAATTGAAAAGTCGATTATAATTTCACAACCAAGGACCCTAGCTGAAGGTTCTTACGATATAATTTAAAGATCTTATCAGTATAAATAGATCGCTTCGTAAAAGTTTATCCTCGAAGAGAATAATCGTCGAGTTATCTTAGCTGACAAGATGGAGAGACTTCTTGGCGTATACGGATATTTCTGGCACCCGCGTGCCGGGTTACAGCTCGGTAGGGGTGAAAAAAAGTTCGGCAGGGGTGAACATTCGGCATAGAATATGCTCGCTTCACCCCCGCCGAACTTTTTTTCACCCTGCCCAACTGTAACCCGGGCTCGGGGCGATCACACCAACCCTCGAACAACTGTTTGGTCACCATCCACAGATGATGTTGAGCAGCCACAAACATATGCGCATATCGCTGAACAACTTGACAGGTGTAAGAAGCTTACTAGCAGTTGTAGACAGCTGTCGAACCGTAACTATCGTCGTTCGGTGGTGTTGCTCTCAGGGCTGAAGTCGGCAATGAAAGGTAAAAACCAGCGACTCAAAATGCAGGCTAGACAGTACAAGTGATAAAGAAGAAATTTCTGATACTCGCTACACTCACCTTATTATTCTCTGCGAATCCCTTATACCCAACTTAGCTTGATGTGGACAATGCCAAGATCTAAATGTCGGAAATTCGTCCTCGCATACTCGCAATCTCCTGCCATCCATCTCAATTCTAGAATGATCAATTCCAAGAGCAGCTGCAATCGATTACACCTTCGACATCGGCAATGATTCACGAGTTGCCGCCTATCATGGAAATACCACCTGTTACTTCGCCATCGCAATGGACGGTCTAACACTCTTCTTTTACGCAGTGGATATGGCTCAGGTACCTCTTGTTCAAGCGAAGTTCGAGAAGCGACTCTCCGGCTTTCCGAGTTCTCGGAGACCCTTCTGTGTACGCTGCCAATCGAACAGCTCTACCAAGGCAAAATTACCAAATTCCGCTTATGACTTTCACGCAGAATGGCTCGCAAACTTCTAATTCCAAGAGGTATCGGCTTTTCCTCTCGAGGGCACATTTACGTGGTAGCATTGTACATTGCGGTCGACATGATTATTCTTTCACGGTTCTATACTGAATGTTGACGAGTAATCTCGCCCGAAGACTGGGATGGTACAGATCTGGAATCTAATCGACGTATCTTACCGAACCAGGACCACAATCAATATCGACTTCAATCTCCTCCTCGCTATTCTAGCAGGCTACACCTACGAATACATCGACATCAACCCTCATACAATAGGGATGCATGCACTGTAAGCCCCTTTTCTCTTTTTTACCACTCCGCGTCACATACTAACCATCACAGTATCTTCCTCGCCGCCCAGGACCTGGAACTACTCCAATACAATCTCTATGCCCACTTGCAACGGTTTGGAATCATTGCCGCGATACTGATGCCGATCGTAGCCATCACATCTCTCAGCATCCGACGTCGCGACTACGAAACATGGTACATGGTCCGAATCATTGTCGCGGTGTTGATACTCACAAAAGCGTACCGATACTGGCTGACATTACATACTCACGCGTAACGCCACAATAATAGCCATTGGCGCCCCGTTCCTGCTCCTCGACAAATCCGAAGATGGGCGCGGTACGCATGATATAGTCGCGGCTCATATGCGACCATGGCATCACTCGCGGTTTTAGGGGTGAGTATTGAGCTTACCAGATCTACCACGCGGGTCGTCAAAAGGGGTTATCATGGCCGCAGTGCATGGTCGGTTGTACTGATGGTTGTAAAGGAAGGTGTGTGCAGGAGCGCGGTAAAGATATCATGGAGCTATACAAAAACACTAGATCGTTGAGCGGCAGGGTGTTGAAAAATGTATCCGGTAGTGGCCGATAGACCGAAAGACATCTCGTATTCCTAACTCAATTAGCGAACGGGAGCGAGCTAAGTGTGTGGCACGATTACGAGACCGGAAAGGCGAAGCGACTGAATCCTATTCCTGATTGTTGACTTCTGTTTTCCAGGAACCATAGAATACCGATAGTCAGGACTGGACTTTCGACCAATGTTCGGAGTTTACGGTAACGCAAGGTCTAGTGATGAATATTTGCCTCTACCCCATAGTCTGCATAGATGATCTCCGAAGAGGCTGACTCGGCACAGTATCCTCTACCTCACTGATGGTGCTACAGCCCAACACGAGATTCCTATCCCGTCTTCGTTGGTACTCAAGAACAGGCTTAATTGAAGCGGTAAGGAGCCCTAGGCGCAGATGTTTCAGACCGCTAATCGGAGAGCCGCGCGTTGGTCCTGATTTTGCTGCTTACGGCCTCTGTAGTCATGATTAGAAATATTTAGAATATCTTAGTCCTATTCATATTCTAAATATGAATATGAATATTATATTCTGAATATATTCATATTCTAAATATATTTAGATTTCTTTTAGATTCTCTTCTAAAAGTCGCTTATATAGTTAATATATACTATCTTTAGAAAAAGTTAAAAAAAAATCGAGTAGTAAATAAATGATATAATTATAAAAAAACTTAGTAATTATATATTTCTATATATATTAGCTAATTTAACTAAGAGAATAGTAATTTTTACTTTAAAAAGTAAGAAAGTAATTAAAATCTCGAATATAATAATATAATTCTTTATCTAAAATACGATTTATAGTAAAATTTATAAAATAAAAAAATAGAGAAAATTTAATTTTTAATACTATATAATACGAGTAAAGGCCTATGAATTAAATTCATAATCATTTTTTTTAATCAGGGCTGTCGAGTAAATTTGATAAGCGAACTTTTAATAGGCGATATTTAAATTCGTTACCTTTAAAAATTCATAAGACTAAATTTAGTAATTTTTTTTTATCTAAAAGCCCACATTTCGTTCTATAATTTTAAAAAAAAAATCTTAAAATTTTAATAGAAAATAAAAAAGTTATTCTAAAATCAAATAATGTATATCTATTTTTTAATCAGGGCTATTCGGCTGTCCGCGATCTTTGATGAGCGATATTTAAATTCCTTACGCATTAATAATTATAAGAATAAATTTCAAAATTCTTAAAAATTCGAAAAGCAAAAATAGCGCTTTAAAATTTAAAAAAAGAATCTTAAAATTTTAATAGAAAATAAAAAAGTTATTCTATATATTAATAATATACACCTATTTTTTTAATAAGGGAGGCGCGGGAGAGCGAGATTTTGATGGTTACGGACGCTAATTTATTTACTCGTAGTGTCTAATTAAAAAGCGTAGATCTATCGAATTTATAATTAACTATATATATAAATTCAAGATTTTCTAGCTTAGCTCTATCTTATTCTTTTATATATACTAATAATAATTCTCTATCTTTTCTTTCTTTCTAAATAATTTTTAGCTAAGATTTAAAGACTTAATTTTTACTTTATTTTTTACTTATATATATAACTAAATTCTAAAGTTAAGATATATATTATTTTTATTAATAAAATAAAATTTTTATAGTATAATATCGAATTTTAATTATCTTTATTAGAAAATTAAGAATATTTCTTTTAAGAGAGTTTTTTTATATAAAAATTTCTTTTATATTAAAAGAAAAATACTCGTTATTAATATATATAATAGAATAAGATAGAGCTAAGCTTAAAAATCTTAAATTTATATATATAGTTAATTATAAATTTAAAGTTACTACGCTCTTTAATTAGATTAATTAAATTATCGCGAGTAAATAAATTAATATTTATAATTATTAAATATTCGTAATTATTAAAAAAATAGATATACGTTATTAATATATAGAATAACTTTTTTATTTTTTATTAAAATTTTAAGATCTTTTTTTAAATTATAAAATAAAATATAGACTTTTAGAGAAGAAAAAGATTCTTAAATTTAGTCTTATAATTATTAAAGCGTAAGAAATTTAAATATCGCTTATTAAAGTTCGCTTATTAAAGATTACTCGATAGTCGAATAGCTCTAATTAAAAAATAGATATATATTATTTAATTTTAAAATAACTTCTTATTTTCTATTTAATATTTTAAGATTATTTTTTTAAATTATAAAATAAAATATAGGCGTTTAGATAAAAAAGAAATTTCTAAATTTAATCTTATTATTATTAAAGCGTAAGGTATTCAAATATCGCTTATTAAAGTTCGTTTACTAAAGATCGCTTATCTATTTACTCGATAGTTCTAATTAAAAAAAATATAAATTTAATTCATAGATCTTTACTCGTATAATTATATTATCTTTATAATTATTATCTTTATTACTTTTTTTAATAGAAAAAAATTTAATATATAGAAGATCGATATTAAAAAAAGAAGAAAATTAAAATAAAATTCTATAGTAACTATTTCTTTTACTATCGAAATATCTATCTTATTATTTCTAATATAAATAAAGCTAAAAAGATATCTTATTTAAAAGATATATTTTTCTATTTTTCTATTAATTACTATCTTATTAACTTCTTTAAAAGAAATAGTTTCTAAAAAAATTAATTCTTCGTAAGTTACTCTTAAGATCTTTACTTAATATAGTCGATTAATAAAAAGATTATCTTAAAATATTTTATATAAGAACTTTAACGAGTTAGATTACATCTATAAATCTGAAAAGTTTCTATAAAATTTGAAATTGCTAATCGCGCGTTAATCGCGGAAATTATAAAATTCGTCGAATTAGTAAATCTAATTAAAATTCGTCTAAATTCCGCCTAATTAGTAACTATAGTCTACTTTTTACACGCTATCCGCTAATTTAATAATTACTATTTACTATTAAAATACTATTTATTAATTTAGTAATTACTATATACTATTTAAATAATATTTATTAATTTAGTAATTACTATATACTATTCGAATAATATCCGCTAGTTTAATAATTATTATATACTATTTAAATGATTTTTTTAGAAATAGTAATCGCCTTATACTAATATTTTATTATTTCTATAATTCGCGATATCGATTCGACTCTATAAGTTAAGTTTAACTCGACTTAATTATATTATAAGCTCGATTCGATTTAACTTAATAATACTATCGCTAGATATTAAATCTATATATATAAATTTATATTACTATATTAAGTAATCTATCTTCTCTATTAAAGATAAGAATATTATTATTTATAATATATCTCGTAAGCGCTAATTATCTAAGAAGGAAAATTATTACTAATACGCTCTCTTATCGCTATAATCGCGTTAAAATTAATATAATATATATAAAAGTTAATAATATATATTTATATTCTTATTATCTAATCTTAACTCTATTAACCTCTTCTTTTAATATCTAAATCTCTTCGAGATTTATATATATTAATACTCGTTAAAATATCGAGTATCTTTTTTATAAAATCGAAATCGACTTTCTTAAGTTAGAAGTTTCGACTTTTAGATAATTATATATATAAGAATATAGCGAGTAATAATATATATAGATCTTTTTCTATAATATCTTACGTTAAAACTTTTTTCTAATTTATCGTATTTTTAAAATAATATATCTCGATTCTAATATTATCGTATAGACTATTAATAACTCTTATTATCTTATATCCTCTATAATAGCTTATATTAAGACTTTCTTCTAATTTATTATATTTTTAAAATAATATATCTCGATTTTAATATTATTATATAGACTATTAATAATTTAAGAGAATTTTAAATAATAGCTCTTATTATAGACGATAATATTTTTTAAATTATAAGAAATTATAAATTAATTTAATAGCAGTCTTTGACGCTAGAATATTTAATTAAATACTTTTTAAAGCGTATTAATATCTTTCTAATTAGAGAAAAGCCTACTCTCTCTTCTCTTTCTAATTACGATATTTATATATATATTTTATAATTATAAAACCCCTCTTCGCTTAACGAACTCTAAAGATAATTTAAAAGTTATTTAAATTAAAAAGAATATTCGAGTTAAGAAAAATATTTAAGTCGAGAAAGATATTCGAGTCGAGAAAAATAATTAAAATCGATTTTACTTATTATATATTTAGTCTTATTTCTAATATTCTAAGATCTAGATTTTTAATATCTCTATTATCTTATAATATAGCGTATATTAATCTTCTTTATTACTCTATAGCTCTTATTTAAAAAATCTAAATTATAGATATTATTATATTAATTAAAGTTAATAAAGCTATTAATATAATAAAATTTTTTATCTTTTATTAATATAAGTATAATATATATATTTCTCTTAATACTTATAAGGCTATAGAATCGTTATTTTTTAAAAATTCTTAAATTCCGCGCTATTAATAGCTACGCTCTTTCTACTTTTATTATATTATAATATTTCTAAACTTATTTATTATATTAATACTTAAATATCTCTATAAAAACACTCTATAGATAAATCGATTTTTATCTAAAATCTCTACGGGCTAGATTCATCACTTTTATTACGACTAATACTTTCTCTATTAATTTTCTCGAAAGAATCTTATTAATATCGAAGGTCTATTAATTATATTCATGAATCTAAGCGTAATTTCTACGCTATCTTTTTTAAAAGAGTTAATTAATAGATTTATAAATAACGACGTCTTTAAATAAGTAAGCTATATCTAGAGAATCCTTCTTAAAAGCCTTTTAATATCGAATATTAAAATAAATATAAATTAAATATCGATATATTTATTTATAATCCGTTTTATATATATCGATATTATTATCTTTTTTAAATAGATAATATTTTCTTAATTTTATTTAATCTATTTAAATAAAGATAATTAGAGCTTCGAGAAAAGTATCTAACTTTAATTATTTAATAACGATCTCTACTAATTATTAATAATAACTATTATAATAATAAATCTATCTTATAATATTACGCTTTTTATTATTTATCTATTAATTTTAAATATAAAGATCTAAAGAAGTTTTTATCTCGATCTTCTTCTCTTTCTTCTATAATCTCTTAATTATAAATAATAATACTTCTATATTTTAATACTTAACGAGATTATATATTATAATTATCTTTTAATATACGATATCGTAATATATAATTTATTTAATATAATTATTATACTTATTCATTAGTTTATAATACTTTTTATAGAATTTAATATACGCCTTTTCTCTTATTTAAATAATTAATTTATCGAATAGATCGAATAATTATATTATTTTAAATAAATAATTAATACTATAAAACTTTAGAAAGTTAAAGTAATCTTTATTTATTATTTTATCTAGAGATCTATATACTCGAAAAATCTCTTTTAATAAATTAATTCAAACTAAAGCCGCGAGTAGATATTAAATAATATTATTATTATAAGAACGATATCTCGCTAATATAATAAGATTAAGAATAGCGTAATCTATATATAGCGTATTCGAATTTAATTTAATTAAGATCGATATAAAGATAATTATTATCGTTCTCTATAAGATTTAATTATTCTCTTCTATCTACTATATCTTCTTATTTAGAAATTCGATATATCTTAAATTAATATAATTAGAGATCACCTAAAAGCGGATATTAAGAAGCTTATTTATCTTATTCTCTATCTTTATAGCTCTAATATATTTAATTTACTATTTAAGTAGATAGTTTATAAGTCTCTTAATTATTAAGAAGTATAGAATATCGAAATATTATAGTTAATATATATCGATAGCGAAGTAATTATTAATAAAAGGACGACGATCGTGAAATACTATATTCTATAAGTATTTTAATATCTTTTTAATATATCTTTTTTATAATCTTAGCTACTCGATTATATATTTAAGTATTTATTTAGAATATAGAGTTAGAGAGTATAATTACTTTCTCTTTATAGATAAAATCGTATATATAAAATAATATCTATTATTTAAGATTAAAGTAATTATTATCTATTTCTTATAGTTTAATATTATAGTAATTAATATTAAATAATATCTTTAAGTTAAATTATTCGCGTATTATATATTAATATTATATTTAAAGTATTCTTTAATTATTAAATATACTTTATTAATAAATAATATATTATAAGAGTATAAGAAGTTATTTTTAATTATTAAATTTAAGATATAATAATAGATCTAAGTTTTAGCTTCTTTTTTTATAATAATTAATATTATTTCTAGAATTGTTATATTCGATCTACTATACGCGTATTATATATCTTATTAAAAATTCTTAATTATAATATAAATCGATTAAGTATATTAATTCTTATATATTTAAAAGAGATAAGTTTTATTTAATATTAAAATAATAAGAATAATAATAGAGCTATTAAATAGCTTATTCTACGTTTTTTACTACTAATTCGCGATATATATCTCGCTATAGACTCTCGCTTTATTAGTATTTCTTTAATATATAAATTAATAATATAGACTTATATTAAAAGATTTATATATTAAAAATACTTTAATAATATTTATAATATCGAAGTAAATAATATAATATATCTTCGATTTTAATTTAGATTTAAAGTTATAAATTTTAAAAGACTAACTAATTTAGCTATCGTTGATATTATCGTTATATATATTCTATATTTTATATCTTAATAATTTCGTATTATTAAAGCTATAGTCGTCTTAAAATCGCTATAAATAAATATTATAAAAGAATTTATTAATATTATCGTTAAATAGTCTTAATTTAAAAAATTATAGCGTTAATATATAATCTTTTCGAGATTTAAATAAATTTTAAAAATTATTTATATTAGATATCGACTCGATATTCGATTTAGTTTAATAATTAAATATTAATTTTATTTAATTAAGAGGCTTTAATTTAAATTATAATTCTATCGATCTTTTAGCGTCTCGCTCTCTCGAATACGATTCTATAAAGTTAACTATTAAAGACGAAATTATAGTATTATAATTTAAGTCTATTATAGAGATAAGAAATATTATTATCTTATTATCTAAGTTTATTATTTATATCGTATTTATTCTCTCTTTCTCTATCTTCTACTTATTTAATTATTATTATAATATCGAATTTATAATTATATTACCTTTAGATAAATATATATCTTCTTCTCTTATAATAATTAGAGTTATTAAATTATTAATATTATTAATTATATCGCAATTTATAATATCGAAAGATATATATAAAAAAATTAGTTTTCGCTTTCTATAACCTCGTAGATATCTAATAAATCTATTATTATTTTTATATTATTTTTCATAAAAGTAATATACTTAATATATATTCTCTTATCTATTATTAATTAATTATAAGATATATATTCTTTAGTAATTAATAACGTATTAATACTTTAATAAATATATACTATTACTCTAGCCTTACTTATCGCGAAGCTTAATTTTAACTTTATATTCTTTATAATTATATAAAAGATATTTATAAATTTATATATAAAAAATATCTTATATTAATAAGTATTTATAAAAAGAAAGAGTCTATAACGAGCTATCTAGAAGAGAGATACTTTTATTACTTTTAAATATTTCTTTATATTTAATATATATATAATTAAAGCGCTTTTATATATATAAAACTATGTTTATATATTTACTCTAAAATAGTAAAATTATCTATAGAATATATAATTTAAAAATATATATTTTATATAAAAGAAATTAATTTTACTTTAATTTAAATCGTTTAATTTAAATAGTAATATCTCTAAAAATAATTTTAAGTATTATAAAAGAAATATATTAGATTTATTTATCGTTATTTATAATATATAATTATTTTATTATATTTAACTAGCTAATATATCTTTATATTAAAATAAAAGTCTTTTAGATATAAATAATCGAAATTAAACGAATTATTAAGAGTTATATATATTCGAAGAGAAGATAATCTAATTAATTAATTTTTATAAATATAAAGAAGAAAGAAGATTAATATATCTATTAAAAAAGAAACTCGACTATCTATTAATTAATTAAAGAGTAAATAAAAATTATATAAATATAATATTTATTAGTCGCTATATCTTACTATTATCTCTTATATTAAAGAGTTAAAATAAATATTAATTTTCGAAATATTAATTATCGAAGTAATTATTATTATTTAAACTCTATTAAAGATTATTAGTCTCGAAATTACTAATAGAGAATAGATCTTAGAAAATTTATATTATTATTAAATAAATTTATATTCTTAATAGATATAATAGCGAAATTCGTACTCTTATTATCGATATACGCGTTATTAATTTTAACGCTAATTAAAACTTCTATCGAAATTCTTACTAGTAATTAATTAAAGTTAATTAAAAATATAATATACTAGTATTTAATTAAGGCTATCGAGATAACTATTAATAAAATTAGCGCTAATTAAAATCTATTTATAATTAGTTAAAGTTAGTTAAAGATATAATATATATTTCGAAAAATAATATCGAATATTTAGTTTAAACTCTATAATCTTATTTAAATTTCTTTTATCTTATATCTTACTTAATCTAACGCGCGTTTTCTTATTACTATATTATATATACTATTATATCGATATTTATACTTTTTTTAAATAATATATTTATAATAATAGCGTTTATCGAAATTAATTTTTATTTTAAAATCGATATTGTTAAGTTAGATATCTTCGCGAATTAAGATAATATTTATAAAAAACTTCGATTTTTAAAGTCTATATTTAAAGTAATAAAAGAGAAATTCTCGCATTAATTAAGATATAAAGATTTTTAAAAAAAGTCTATAAGATTATATAAGAGAAAGATTAATATTATTATAAGTGAGATTATTTAATTACTATCTATTCTTAATTATATAATTATATAAGACTTTAATTTTCTTTTTAAATTCTTATATAAATTAATCTTATTAATTAATAAGATACTTACGAAGTAAGAAAAGTAATTATTTAAAAGAAAATTGATAAAAATATAGAAAGATAAATATACGAAGACTTAGAAGCTTTTAATAATTAAGAGATTAATAAATTCTTACTAATTTAATAGATTATTAATTAAAAATCTCTCTAGTATTAACTCTCTTTAATTTATTATTATTAATAATCTAAATAAATATAAACTCGTCTTTATTTAGAAGTTAATAAATAATTTAATAATAATCTTTTAATTCTAAAAGTAACTTAGCTTTAAAGCTCTTATTATCTATCTTTAATTAAAATAATTCTAAAGCGATATTAATAAAAATTCTATAATATTATTTTATCTAATCTATAGAGTAAATAATATAAATTTAATTATAAATAATAATAATAATTTATAAGAGATATATAAGTATTAAAAGCGAATATATATATTTAAATAGCGAATATTCTTATAGCGCGTAATTAAAGATTTATTAATCTCGCTTTTCTATATTAATAATAAGTATTAATATTAATTCTAGCTTTAATTAAGATATTAAATATTAAAGTTAATATTTTTAAAACTTCGCGAGACTTATTAATATACTTATATTTTTAATTTTAATAATTCTCTAAAATATTTAAGTATTTAGTCTTTTCTTCTATTAAGTAAAAGTAAATCTTAAAATTTTTAATCTCTCTTAGATTTACTAATATCTCGCCTTAATCTAAATTTATTAAAACTTTATTTTCTCTTTATTCTACTATTATTTCGTCTTTAATCTTATTATTTAATTTACTTAATATTTATAAAGAAAATAAAATAGATTCTCGATTTATTAATATTAGTTTAAATAAGAATAACTCTTAATTATAAGTTTATCGCTATTTCTTATAAAAGAAATTTATTAATAATTTAATAGATAATATTATTATATTTAAAACTTATAAAAATAATAATATGCTTTTATTATAAAAAAAGAAGTATTTAATAATAAAAGATATTATATTAATAAAGCTCTTAATTAAATAAAATTATATCTTTTAATTAACTAACTCTTATAATATTAAAATTAATAAGATTATAAATTAAAGAAAGATATAAAATAATATAAAGATTAATAATAAAGATCTAATATTAGAGTATATATTCGAGTATTATTAATTATCTATTCTTTATATTAATTAATATAATAGAAAAATAAAGCTTAATAAGAAAGAGAGATTTTAATAATTTAATATAACTTAATAAATTATAGAGTAAGTTTTATAGCTTAATTATAATAATATAAATATTAATAATATTTAAATATTTAAAGATTTAGATTATATTTTAGATTCGCGAGAGATATCGATCTCTATTATATTAAAAATCTATTAACTCTATAATTTAATATAGCGATATTTTTAAATAAATATTTATAAAGAAGCTATTAATACGAATAAGTTCGACTTTAATAAAATAAATATATTTAATTCTTTTATTTAATTCGCTAATATAAATATTTCTTTAGATTTTAATACTATTAATAAGTTAAATATTTAAATAATAACTTACTCTATAATTTAATATTCTTAAAGAATATTAGAATATTATTATTATCGAAGTTTTTAAAAAGTCTCTCTTCGCGGGTAAATATCTCATATTAAGATTTATTCGAAAAAACTAATAATCTTAATATTTTTCGATTAAGATATTTAATATTACTTATCTATATAAAGATAAAGCGAATTATATAATCTAAATAATACTTAAAATAAGATTCTTTCTTATTATTATTCTAGCAAAGACTTTAATAATCTAGCTTATAAAAATTACTAAGCTTATAAATCTCGATAATCGCGATATTATATAATTTTATATATTTTATATATATAAATTAATTTAATATTATAAAATTAGCGCTAAGCTCTTAATTTCTATAAATATTAAATTATTTAAATATATAATTAACGATAAAGCTTAATCTAAATAAGAGAGATTCTTAATTCTAATAACTTCTAAATTATATAAAAATTATATAAAAGCTATAATTAAAGATAAAGGAATATTTAAATATAACTTCGCTATCGACTAGATTTACGTTAATAAATTCTATAATATAAAATTAAATATTATCTTAATTTTTATATTAATTAATATCTATAAGATAGAGTAATTTAGAATTATAATTAATAATTTTATAAATATATAAAAACTATATAAGAAGAGATAAGTATATTATAATAAACTAGCGAAGAAATATAAATATTATTTATTATTTATATATAAATACTTAGTTATATTATAAACTAAATTCTTTATAAATATAATAATAATAATTTTTTTAATAAAGTAGTTATAATAGAAGATAAATCTTATTATATCGACGATAATAGAGAAAGTATATCGTGAGATTAAGAAGCGAATAAAGAATATAAAAGCTTATTTATATAGCTTATTAAATAAGAAGTTAAAAAGAAATATTAATAAAATATAGATAGTTCTAAATAAGCTAATAATTAAATAAATAGCGAAAATAAGAATTATTAATAGCGATACTTTACTTATTAAACTTTTACTATATAAGATAAAAAAGATTATCTATATATTAAGCGAGAATTAAAAAAAGATATTATAGAATATTAATTAAATTATCTAGAATTAGATTAAAGCGAAGTATTTTATATAATATAAAAAGATTATAGCTTAAAACTATAATATCTCTAATTTTATTTATAACTTATATTTTAATAAAGTTTATAAACTTCGAGTAGTAATAGTAATTTTAAATATTCTTAATTTCTCTAAATAATATTAATTAAAGCTAATTAATTCTAAGTATTAAAATAATAAAAATTATTATAAAATAAGATAATAATAATTAAACTTTATGAAGTTAGATAATAAGAAAGATAATTAATTTTAGTACTTAAAATATAATATTTATAATTACTATCTAGACGAGCTAATATAAAATATTTTTAAACTTATTATCTTAAAGTAGTTAATTAATATTCTTAAGAAGAATATATATAAATATATTAAAAAATTAGTTATTTTTATAAATTCCTCTATTATTAATCTTATTATTAATCTAATATATTTTTCTTTTTTATCTAATTAATTTTAAATAATATTAATAAACTTATAGTAATTTAAACGAGAGTATTCGAATTACGAAATTCTCTAATACTTCTTAGCGATTTTTTTTAAGAATTATAATAATATAATAGTATAATCTTTCGAGAATAATAACGAATCTCGCTTTCTAATCTCTATTAAAATATTTTATAGATATAGATATAATCTTAATAAAAAAATTTTACTTTATAAATCTAGATATCGATTAAGAGAAATAATAGAATATTTAAGTAGATAATAAGATAGTATAACTATTATAGAAAAATAAAAAGATTTATAACTACTATTTAATATTAAATAATTTAAATAATTTAAATAATAAAATATTAAATCGAAATATATAAAGAGAGATAATTCGATTTTAGATATATAATAATATTAGAAATAAGAATAATAATATTAGAAATATAGATAACGCGAATATATAGATAGCTTAGATATCGCTTATCTAATTTCGATATTACTATTATATCTAGTATTCGAATTAAATAAATAATATATTTAAGTTAATTAATAGTAATAATAGACTTAATATCTAATTTTTATTAAATATCTATAATTCTTTTAACTATAATCTTTAATTATTAATATAATCTCTAATTTAGCTTTTAAATAATATAAATTATAATTAAATATTTAAGTCGAATAGACGATCTAAATAGTTAATAAATTATCGAATTAAAGTTAAATAATTAATTATCGCGCTAGTTATTAGCGTTTATAATATTATATTCTACTATTTTCTCTTTATAATTTATTATTTAATATTTATTTACTCGTATTATTATCTATATTATACTCTAATATCGATTATTATTAATAAATATATAATAATTAATTAATATCGCTTAAAAAGTAGTTACTTATTTACTTATAAGTGCTATTAAAGATTTAAATTAAATATTATACTTTTCTTCTATTTTTTTATCTACTTATATCTTACTATAGATCTTAATTATACTCTTATATATTACTTATTCTACTATATATTTCTCTATAATTATTTACTTATTTATTATTATATTATACTCTTTATAATTATCTTATTAATTATATCTAAAATAAATAAGAGCTATATCTATTAAATCTAATTTTTATATTAAATTTAATATTGTAAAATTAGACGTTTTAGCGAATTATAAAAATATTTATAAAAGACTTCGCTTTTTATTATCTATATTTAAAATTATAAAAGAGAAGTTCTTACGCTAATTATAATAGAATAGTTTTTAAAAAAAGTCTATAAGATAATAGAAGAGAAAGATTAATATTATTATTAATAAAATTATTTAATTACTATCTATTTCTAATTATATAATTACTTAAGATCTAAATTTCTTTCTTAAAGACTTAAATAAATTACTCTTATTAATTAATAAGATATCTATTAAGTAAGAGAAATAAGCGTTTAAAAGAAAATTTATAAAAATACTAGATATAGAATATATGAAGATCTAGAAGTTTTTAATAATCGAGAAAGTAATAAATTCTTATTAACTTAATAGATTATCTATTAAAGAGCTCTCTAATATTTAATCTTTATAATTTATTATTATTAATAATCTAGATAAGTATAAATTTATCTTTATCTAAAAGTTAATAAAAGATTTAGTAATAATCTTTTAATTATAAAAGTAAATTAGTTATAAAGCTCTTCTTACTTATCTTTATTTAAAATATTTTTAAAATAATATTAATAAAATTTCTAAAATATTATTTTATTTAATCTATAAAGTTAATAATATAAGCTTAATTATTAATAATAATAATAATCTCTAAGAGATATATAAGTATTAGAAATAATTATAAGTATCTAAATAGCGAATATTCTTATAGCGCGTAATTAAAGATTTATTTATTTTATTTTCTTATATTAATAATAAGTACTAATATTAATTCTAGCTTTAATTAAAACGTTAAATATCGAAGCTAATATCTTCGAAACTTTGCGAGACTTATTAATATATTTATATTTTTAATTTTAATAATTTTTTATAATACTTAAGCGTCTAATCTTTTTTTCTATTAAGTTAAAATAAATCTTAAAATTTCTAATCTCTCTTAATCTTTATAATACTCTATCTTAATCTAATTCTATTAAAATTTCACTTTCTCTTTATTCTACTATTACTCTATCTTTAATTTTATTATCTAATTTACTTAATACTTATAAAGAAAATAAAATAGATTCTTAATTTATTAATATTAGCTTAAATAAGAGTAACTCTTAATTATAAGTTTATTACTATTTTTTATAAAAGAAATTCATTAATAATTTAATAGATAACGTCGCTATATTTAAAATTTATAAAAATAATAATACGCTTTTATTATAAGAGAGAAGATATTTAATAATAGAAGATATTATATTAATAAAGCTCTTAATTAAATAAGATTATATCTTTTAATTAACTAACTCTTATAATATTAAAATTAATAAAATTATAAATTAAAGAAAGATATAGAATAATATAAAGATCGACGATAGAGATCTAATATTAAAATATATATTCGAGTATTATTAATTATTTATTTTTTATATTAATTAATTTAATAAAAAGATTAAGTTTAATAAGAAAAGAAGATTATAATAATTAGATTAGATTTAGAAAATTATAAAGTAAGTTCTATAACTTAATTATAATAATAAAAATATTAAAAATACTTATATCTTTAGAGATTTAGATTATATCTTAGATTTATAAAAAATATTAATATCTATTATATTAAAGATTTATTAACTCTATAATTTAATATAATAATATTTTTAAATAAATATTTATAAAGAAGCTATTAATATAAATAAACTTAATTTTAATAAAATAAATATATTTAATTCTTTTATTTAATTCGCTAATATAAATATTTCTTTAGACTCTAATATTATTAATAAATTAAATATTTAAGTAATAACTTACTTTATAATTTAATATTTTTAAAAAATATTAAGATATTATTATCGTTAAAGTCTTTAAAAAGTCTCTCTTTATAAATAAATATCTTATATTATAATTTATTTAAAAGAATTAATAATTCTAATATTCTTCGATTAAGATATTTAATATTATATATTTATATAAAGATAAAGCTAATTATATAATTTAAATAATATTTAAATTAAGATTCTTTTTAATAATTATTTTAGCTAAAAAATTTATAAATTAGTTTGTTAAAATTATTAAGCTAATAAATCTCGAAGATTATAATATAATATAACTTCGCGTCTTTTATATATATAAATTAATTTAATATTATAATATTAGTTTAAAGTCTTTAACTTTTATAAATATTAAATTACTTAAATATATAATTAATAATAAAGCTTAATCTAGATAAAAGAGATTCTTAATTTTAATAATATCTAAGTTTTATAAGAATTATATTTAAGTTAAGATAAAGGGCTTATTTATATATAACTTCGCTATTAAATAAATTTATATCGATAAGTATTATAATATAAAGTTAAATATCTTCTTAATATCTATATTAATTATTATCTATAAAATAAAGTAATCTAGAATTATTATTAAAGACTTTACTTATATATAAAATTCGAGTAAGAAAAAATAAATATATCGTAATAGAATAGCGAAGAAGTTTAAGTATTATCTACTATTTATCTATAAATATTTAATTATATTATAAATTATATTCTTTATTAATATAGCGATAATAGTTTTATTAATTAAGTAGCTATAGTAAAAGATAAATATTATTTTATTTAAGATAATAAAGAAGAAATATTATAATATTAAAAAGTATATAAAAAATATAAAATCTTATCTATACGCTTTATCGAATAAGAAATTAAAAAGAAATATTAATAAAATATAGATAATTCTAGATAAGCTAATAATTAAATAAATAATAAAATCGAGAATTATTAATAGCGATACTTTACTTATAAAGCTTTTATTTTATAAGATAAAAAAGATTATCTATTTATTAAATAATAATTAAAGAAAAATTCTTTAAGATATTAATTAAATTATTTAAGATTAAATTAAAATCGAGTATTTTATATAATATAATAAGATTTAAAGCTAAAAGTATAATTTATTTAAACTTATATATAAGTTATATTTTAATAAAACTTATAAATTACGCGTTATAACTATTATTCTTAATATTCTTAAATTCTCTAAAGCGTATTAATTAAAGTTAATTAATATTAAATATTATAATAATAAAAATTATTATAAATCTAAATAATAGCGATTAATCTTTTAAGTTAGATAATATAAAAAAGAAATAACTATAATATTTATAAGATAATATATATAATTATTATCTATATAACTTAATAAAAGATACTCTTAAATACTCTTAATAAAGATATTTATAAATATTCTAAAAAGCTAATAATATTTATAAGTATCTTTATAATTAATCTAATTATCGCTTTAATATAATCTTCTTCTCTACTTTATTAATCTTAAATAATATTAATAGACTTATAGTAGCTTAAGTAAGAGTATTTAAATAATAAAACTCTCTAATACTCTTTAATTATTTAATTTAAAAATCGCGATAATCTAATAATATAGTCTTTTAAGAATAATAATAAATTCTACTTTCTTATTTTAATTAAGCGTCTTATAGATATAGATATAACGCTAATAAAAGCTTTTCGCTCTATTAATCTAGATATTAATTAAAAAAAGTAATAAGATATTTAAATAGATAAGAGAGTAGTATAATTATTATAGAAAAATAAAAAGATATATAACTACTATTTAATATTAAATGATCTAAAAAATCTCGATAATAAGATTTTAAATAGAAATATGCGAAGAGAGATAATTTGTTCTTAAATATATAATAATACTATATTATCTTTTTAGATACGCTATTTATAAGTATACTCGATTATTCTAAAACTTCTATACTATTTTAATATATAATTATAGTTTAATATTAAATAACTCGTAAGATCTAAATAAGAAGATTCTAAATAAAAAGATTAAATAAAAGATACTTAACTCGAGAATTAATATCTATAATAGATATAAGAATAACGATATAAGTAAAGAAGTAAAAGATAAAGTAATTTAGATATACGATAGATAGGGGGATTAAGAGAGATATATATTATTCTTAAATAGATATTTTAAATATCTAAATAATATATAGTATAATTTAACTCTATATCGTATTATCTAACTTCGACTATTCGACTTAATTATTAATTAATCCTCTAAATAGATAGAATAAATAATATAATAGAGTTTATTAGATAAAGATTAGCTCGTAAAATCTATTTCTAAATTAGAATTTTTATTAATTCTATAATATTCTTTCTAATATATTCTTCTCTAGAATTATTCTACTTCTTTTAGAATTCTATAATTTAATTAATCTTAGATATAAAATACGAATCTCTATAAGTTAGCGTCGCGTTATCTTTATCTATTCTATCTAAATTATTTTATATTAATATTAATTTAAAAATCTAAATAATATTAATTATTTTATATAATTTAATAATAAAAGAGTCTAATTATAAAAAGATTCGCTTTTTTTTAAAATAAGAGATAAAAAAGAGATATCTAATTAGAAGCGCGCTTAATATTTCTTATAATTAAATAAAACTTAATAAAACCTTTAAGTAATTAAAGAACGTCTTTTTAAGAATCTTTACGCTTAATATTTTAAGAAAATAATTAAATAATTATAAATTAAATATAATTATAAAAATTAATTATATATATATATAGATTTATAAACGTAGATAGTTAAATAAATAATCTATCTTTATTAATAATATTAATTTTATATTATAATTATATATCTTTAATCGAGCTAGTTTCTATATATATTTAAAAAGAATTATAATTAATATATTAATATTACTTTTTAATATTATTAAGATCTAGATACTAATTCGCGTTATAATAAATAATATCGATTTCGATATATTTATAAATATATTAAAAGAAGATAAAATATATAATATTATAATAGATTAAATTATATATTATATCGATAATAAAGATATTAAGATTAATTATTCTCGAAAGTTTAAGATAATTATATTATCGATATACGAGTAAAATTAAAATTTTATATTCTTTATAATTAAAGAATATTAGATAAATAAGTATTTATTTTTTATATATATCTATTATTATTAATACGCGAAGAGATTATTTATTTTAAGAAAAGAAAAAGATAATAAAGATATTAAGAGAAATATATAAAATAATATAATAATTTAAATTAATTATTCTCGCTATTAGCGAAAGAATTTGAAGCTATAATATATATATATATAAAAAATAGTTAGATATTTATACTATAATCGTTATATTCTTTAAAACTTAATTAATTTCGAGAAATTCTATAATATAAAGAGTCTATCTTATTAAAATAATCTATAATCTCTACTTTCTCTAAATATCTTTTTATACTTTATATAATATAAGATCTTTATCTTTAATATAGCTAACGTCTTATATTATTTAATAATATTAAACTTAAATAACTTCTAGAAAATCTATTAATATAAGTTTTCTTTATAGATTATATTTTAATAGACTTTAATTAGAAAAAATATATAATCTTTATTAAATAGAGAGAGATAATATAAAAAATATTAAAGCTAATATTTAATCTCTATATTCTATTAATAAAGATTATAAAAAAGCGATATTAATTATAATAGAAATATATTATTATATATAAAATAGCTTCGAATCGCTAAAAAGAATTATACGTTATCTTTAATAGTTATAAAGTTTATAATAATATCGTTATTAATAATTATATAAATTATAGCTTTATATATAACGCTATTTAAAAGATAAAATATATTATTAATATATCGAAGTAATTATTATCGATAAGTATTTATATTAGAAAATCTATAATTATATATATTAAAATAAATATTATTTATAGAAAAATACTCGAGAATAAAAAAGTAAATAAAGAAGTATAATTAGAGTAATAATATTTAATAATAAATAATAATTAATTTAACGTTAATTATTAATAAAAAATTTATCTAATTTAAATAGAGATTATTAGTAAAAACGTTATCTAATTTAAATAGAATATTTAAGTTAAATAGATAATCGAATTTAGATAAAGATTTAACGCGCTTTAATTTAAATAAGTTAAAAACGCGCTAATTAATAACCCCCCTTTTCAAATTAATAACTTCTCTTTATTCTTTTATTTTTCTATCTATTTAAATATATTTACTTTTATATTTTACTTATTATTATCTTTAGCATTTAACATCGATTTTATTCTAACTTTTAATAACGATAGAAAATTTATAATACTTTATATTCTATTAAGTAAGTTTGCTATATTCGAATTATAGAGATTATAAAAACTTTAGAGTAAAACGCGAAAAAGAGAATAGCGATAAAGAGGGCTAAAAACGCTAGAAGAGAGAAGAAAGCTAAAAAAATAAGAAATATAAATCGTAGTTTACTTATTCGCGAAGATATTATTAACTATATATTAATAGAAAGCGAGTAAAATAAAGAAAACTAATAAGAGAAAAAAACGCGTTAAAGAATATAGATAGATAGATTCTAAGTCGTCTAAACGCTATAGAATATATAAGCTCGAGAAAAATATATATATAGTATCTAATTACGACGATAATAAATTCTTAAATAACTCTATCAATTTATAGAAGATAAAGAAGTTATTAATAATTATAACTATTATATATAATAAAGCTCCTCTTAATATTAATAGCACTCTCTTAATTTTATATACTATTATAGATATTAGAAAAGATCTCTCTTTTAAAGTTAAAGGTAAAGATAAAGATTATAAACTCGATATATTCTTATTTAATCTATATCTTCTATCAAGTTAATATCTTAATAAAAAATAATAGAAAAACTTTTATTTAAATTTTAATCGAATATTAAGATTATTAAATCTAGAATAAAGAGTAGTAATATTAATTACTAGTTAATTAATTCTAGAATTAAATAATATTAATATAAACTAGCTAATATAAACTATAGAATTTAAAATAGTTCTTATTAGCGATAAAGAATTAAAATTAATAAGACGAAGTAAGAATATACTATATAATTAAATATCTAGATTAATAAATATATACTAAATCGAGATAAGAAATAATTTATTAAGAGAAGCTATCTTTATAATAATAAAGCTAAAATACTTTATATAAAGCTTCGATATAAAAATAAATATATATTCTAAATATAGTAGAATAATAACTAAATCGCTATAGATAATTCGATATTAAAAAGTATTATATTAAATAGAGTCGTTAAGCGCTAATATATCGAAGCTATATTATTAATATATAACTTATTTAAATTCTTCGTTAATACGCTTATTAAATAAAATAGAGAAATTTAAAGCTTTATTAGCGTCTCTAATAATATTAAATTATATATTATTAATAGATTAAAATAAAGAAAGATATATAGATTATACTTTATAAGATAACTTAAATAAAGATAATCGTTAGATCGCGCTTTAGAATAATTTAATATAGCGAGAAAAGCGCGATTATAATATTAAGAAAGAGTATCTTAATATATTCGAGGCGATAAGAATTATCTTACTTATAATAATTATAATTGGTAAAGACTTTAAATATCTAAGTCTTTAAAAGCTAAGTCCCTAGTCGAAGCATTATATTAACGTACTTAGTTAAATAATAATTAAAATATAAAGAGATTAGAGATAGTAACTCTATAAGAATACTTAATTTATACGAAGTATTAATAATTAATTTATAAGTTTCGAGGTAAGGAAGATACTAACACCCCTAACTAATTATTATTATTAATACTTTAGACTCTTTCTAATAAGAATATAGCTTTTTAACTATATAAACAATTTTCATTTAACTCTAATAAAGAAAATTCGAGATATTATTTAATCTTATCTTAAGATTTATATAATATTATCGTCTAAAGATCTAAAGGCGATAATTAATAACTTATTAATCGATCTTTAATTTACGCGCCGAGATTTATAAAATAGATAGAATATAATATATTTTATAAAACTTAGATCGATTAATTTCTTTAGCTAATAGTCTCTAGAATAAGAAATACTTCTTATTCTAATTAATAGTTATATTATTATATAAAATTTTCTTCTATAATAAGAGAGTATTTCTCGAATTTAGATAAAGAAGTAAGTATCTTTAATTACCCTTATTCGATAATATCATAATTCTTATAATAACCGCCCTTTATTATAGTCTAAAGAACTATAATTCTAAATATTTTTATATTAAAAGATAAAATAATAAGAAAGTCGAAGGTAAGCTCTTTACTATTATTTTATTACTTATATAATTATAACACTTTTTAGAAATATATAAGTATATTAAAGAGTTCTAGAGAGATATAGAATAATAAAAAAGACTTATTATATATTATATATTATAATAGCGTATTCTAAAGATATATCTTAGATTAATAAGAAAGATATAGAGACCTTCTAAATTAAATAACTTATATAAGAATTCGCTAAATAATATTACCGAGGAATCGGGCTTCATAAGCGCCTTAAGAGAAATTATATTAAGATTCGCTAATATTAAATTATTTAAAAGATTAAATTTAAGCTTAATCGAAGATAATAAAAAAATCTCGCGAGCTATTAAGAAATAATTAATATATAAAATAACTAAATAGAAAAAAATCGATTTAATAAATAATAATTAGAACTTAAATCTCTCTAAGCTTAAAGTATAAATACTCCGTATCTCGATAAGTAGAGAGAATAAATAAAAAAGACTAAACTTTAATATATCGTCTATAGTTTTACTATAGCGAATAAAAAAAAAGATAATTTACGAAGAGAATAAGTATTTATAAATTAATAAAGTTATATTAGATAGAGAGGAAAAATATAAAGAATATATAGCGTAGTAAATAGAATAGAGAGAATTAGTCTCTTTATTTATTAGACGAATCGAATAAGAATTAATAAAGAATTAAGCACCGCTATAGCGCTTAAAATTTTAACTATTTAAAAATCTATATCTTAGAGATTATAAATATTATTAATATTATAATAAGATATCGCGATAAATCTTAAATCGATAACTTTCATTAGATATCTAGAGATATCAAATTCGATTCAAATCGAATACTCTAGAGATATCGTTACAATTAACGATATTATCTAATTTAAATACGCTATAAATACTAATATTACTAGCGAGACTAGTTAATCTAGAATTTTTATAAATATTATTATAATCGATAACACTATCTAGCTTAAATAATTTCGAAAACCTTTCTAATATATATTTAATTAGCCAAATTAAATTTTTAATAGATATTATTATTACTAATAATATTATTTAACTCGAATAATCTAAAAAATCTATCTTACGTATAGTCCCTCGAATTTTTAAATATATATTATTAAATTAATAGCTTATAATCGCTTTAAAATCTAGCTAATCTAGATAAATACTATCTTAACTTACTAAACGCGAAGTTTATTATATTTAATTACTAAACTAGCGAAAAGAATTAAATATAGATAAAGTCTACTTAATAAACTAAATCGTGCTTATAGTGCGGACCCGACGGAAATCGTACGGAAATTCACTTTTTAGATTTGCAGATGTATAAGAAAAATATATAATTTTTTTCTTAAAAATAATATTACTTTTTAAGCCTTACGTTCGAAATTCTTAAAAGAAATAATTCGCTATTATCGAAAGTAAGTTTTTAATTTTTTTATATAATTATAAGTTTAGGCCTATAAATTAAATTCATAGAAAGTAATTTATTTTTAAATCTAATTTCGAGATTAAATTCGATTCTCGAACTTCGAAGAGTAAAAATATAATATTTACTTAAAATTATAAGATTAAATTTTTAAATTTTTAAGTTATTAGAAAGCGTAGATTAAGTTCTATAATTTAAAAAAGTATTAAAATTTTAATAGAAAAAAGAGAAATTATATTAATAATAGATTTTTAGAAAGTTAATAAACTTTAAATTAATCTAAATTTAATTAATAATAAGTTAGTTTTAACTTCTATTATAGTCTTTTTTTTAATTACTATTATTATTATTTTTATAATTTATAAAAATTTAATTAGTTTTACGATTCTACGATTTTTACGATTTTACGATTTTTTAGTAAGAGAGATTAATAAATGCGAATCGAGGACGAAGCGAAATAGTTTCGAAATTTATTAAAATTATTATTACTCGACTATCTAAGTTTATATAAAAGAGTATTTTTATAAAGTAAATAAGTTTTTAATAAGTAATATTTAAATTCTCTATCTTTAAATATTTATAAGATTAAATTTAGAATTTTCTTTTTATCTAAAAGTCTATATTCTTTTCTATAATTTAAAAAAAAATCTTAAAATTTTAATAGAAAATAAAAATGTTATTTTAAAATTAAATAATATATATTTAATTAGAGCTATTCGACTATCGAGCGAACTTTAATAAGCGATATTTAAATTTCTTACGCTTTAATATACTAGTCGAAAAAGATATAATATATTTTATAAAATGTTTTATATTAAGTAATATTATATCGTACTCGAATATAATATAAATAGAGTTAAATATTATTTTATTTTTCTAATATAAATTCGAGATCTTAACGAGATATATTATAATATAATATATCTATAATATTATACTATAATATAATATATATATAAGATATTTTAATTAAGATTTCTATATTTAAAAGTATAAGTAGCTATTCTAGTTATTATTCTAGCTAATTATAGCTATTACTACTATAATTATTACTACTATAACTATCTACTATAGCTATTACTATTATAGCTATCTCTATTATAACTATTACTATTATAACTATCTATTATTCTATATTATTAGAGCTAAATTTCTCGAATTACTAATATACTATAAAGCTTATCGAAAAGAATTATTAATTCTATTTCTTCGAAATTTCTAACTTACTAAATTCGAATTACTCGATATTTACGTAAAATTTAAATCGAAATTTTCGTTTATATTCGACTATTAAAAGATTAAAGATTAAATTAAATATATAGCGATTACGATTTATTATAATATTTAAAACGAGTAAAGATTTATAAATTAAATTTATAATCTTTTTTCTTAATTAGAGCTATCGAGTAAATTTAATAAGCGATAATTAAATTTCTTACGCTTTAATAATTATAAGACTAAATTTAGAAATTCTTCTTTTATTTAAAAGCTTACATTTCGTTCTATAATTTAAATAAAAATCTTAAAAAGTTTAATAGAAAATAAAAAAGTTATTCTATATTAATAATATATATCTATTATTTTTAATTAAGGCTATCCGACTATCGAGCGAACTTTAATAAGCGATATTTGAATTTCTTATACTTTAATAATTATAAGACTAAATTTAAAAACTCTTTTTTTATTTAAAAGCCTATATTTCGTTCTATAATTTAAAAATAAAATCTTGAAAATTTAATAAAAAATAAAAAAGTTATTCTATATGTTAATAATATATACTTACTATTTTTTAATAATTACGAACGCTAATTTATTTATCCGCGATAACTTAGTCGATTTAATTAAAAAGCGTAGATCTAATAAATTTATAATTAACTATATATATAAATTTAAGATTTTTAAGCTTAGCTCTATCTTATTTTATTATATATATTAATTAAAAAGTAGTTTCTAGACTTATTAATATAAAATATCTTATAAAATCTTATAACGTCGACTATCTATTAAAGATTTTAAATTATATTTTAAAATCTTATAGAATCGAAGATAAGATATAATTATACGTTTAATTTTTTTATTTAATTTTTATTAATTATTCTTTAAGAATAAATATTCGAGTCTTATATTTACTTAACTTTCTATTTAAACTTATAATCGATAAAGTCTTTAAAAATCTATCTTCTATAAAAATATTTTAAAACGACTATAAATATTAATATAACGAAGATATATATACTATTAAATATATAGCTTATACGTTAAATAACGTTATTAATAATATTTTAAATTAACTACTTTTAAAAAGTCGAGATAATTAAGATAATATATTATATATTAATTATTAATTACTCGAATTAAACTTCGAAGATCTCGATAATACTTAAAGTAAGTAAATATTTTATTATTATTTTCTTAAAGTATTTAATAATTATTATTTAACTCTATATCTCTTTCGAAAATTTCGAATTCTCGCTATTATATTTAAATATTAATTAAAATAATAAGACTTATTAGAATAATAAATCGAAGCTTATAATATTAATATAAAAAGATTTAAAAAATTTAATATAAAGTTCTTAGATAATTTTTATTAATAAATATTTTAAATAAATATATTTATTAAAATTTAAGTTACGATTCTCTTAAATAATTTCTCTATTTTTAATCTACTATTAATACGATAATAAATATATTAAAGTTAATTTAAATTAAGAAATCGATTCGATTTAAAAAAATGAAAATTACTTATTTTTAATAGATATTCGAAATCTATTAGATATTTATTAAACTATTAATTATTCTTTAAGATTTAAGTTATCTAATAATCGACTACGTATTTTTATATATTCTTTATATTCGAAATAAATTAAGAATTAAATATTAAAATTAAGATTTTATAAGTCTTTTATTTATTTTATCTTTTAATAACTCTTTTCTCGAATACTAATAAAAATTAGAATTTAGTTTTTCGAAATACTTTCTATCGAGATATTTTAAAACTCGATAAATAATTTCTAAAATTCGATTTATATAAGTGGAAATTAATTTATTAAATTAATTTATTCGAATTAATTCTCGATTCTCGATTTAAATATAAACGAGTTATAAGTCTAAATCTTTCGAAATAAGAAATCTCGTTAATTATTAATAAATTTAAAGTCATATTTAAAAAGTAGATTTTTTTTTTATAGAGTTTTATTAATAAATTATTAAATAGAATAAAATATAATATTATTATCTAAAATTCTATATTATAATTAAATAATTTCGAATTTAACTTATATAACGTATATAATATAAACGAAGATATATTTACTAATAAAAGTATATTATAGAATATCGAAATCGAAATATTCGAAATTAATTAATATTTTATAGAGAATCTTAAATATTTTAAAATAAGTACTTTATAATATAGTTTAAAAAAATTAAAACTACTTATATATAATAGAAAAAACTATTTGAAATCTAAAGAGATTAAAATAAGAATTCTTCGATTTTAGCTTAAATTACTTTAAGTTATCTCGCTATTTTTATTAGCTCTAGATCTTTTAAAACTATTTTCTTATAAGAGAGTAAAATTATTATGAAAAAATATAATAGATTAAATTTTAAAATAGTTAGATAAATTATATTAATAGAAGAATTTAATATTATTAAAGATATCGACGATTTATTAGATAAAGAAGATTTTTTTAATTAATAAATTACTTAAAATATATTATATATTTAATATCTTTATTTATATATAATACTTTATAATATAATAAATACTTCTTTATTATATTAATATTTCTTTTTTTTCTAACTTTTTTAAAATAATTAAATAGAATATTTTAATTTTTAAAGAATATTTAAAAGAAAGTAATTTTAATTTTAATTTTATCGTAATAATTTAAATATAAATCTAATAGTATATATAATTATTACTACTTATAAGAGTATAATAAGTATATAATTTTTTTTTTCAAATTTTTACGAATTTTTATAAATCTTAATAAATTCTTTATTAAAATCGAAGATTTTTAATATTCTACTTAAAAATCTAAATATATTTAGAATATATTTAGAATATCTATATTCATATCGTATTTAGAATATATATGAATATGAAATGACATATTCATATTCAGAATAGAATCGGAATATGAAACTATTCGCAACAGTGGGACTGTGGGTTAGTGGGTCCATTATGAGGCCATAGCGTTGGTGGCTATTTGATCAGCCGTTCCATCATTATGCGATACGCGATATGCGATAGTAGGGAGACAGGTGGACATGGCGAGTACTATTTGTATGGCCACTGCACCAGGAGTGGGCTCTTCATTCGAATTGTTCTCTTCAGAGCCATATCATTGTTCTCCCTCCCACCCACACCTATGTATAGCTTCATTTTACTCCAGGGCATATCGCTCAGACATGAGAGTTTTTCTAGCGCTGGGGGGCCTTTTTCAGGGCTATTTGCATGTCCAGATATCCAAAAAGGTCTTAGCTGCCCCAGTGTTGGATATGCCCAATCATATATCTACATATCTACTTGTGCATACGTTATTTCTGTATGGCCTCACTGTTTGCGAGCACTAACACTGCTATAGAGCTTACGGCGGCGGCAACTAACAAATTGGGATGTGACACTGTGACATTCGGTACCAAACACAAACCGCTAAATGCCTGTTTTACGTGCAGTAACAAACTCTAAAACATTCCAACATGGCCCGGACTTGTCCAACAAGATTTACGATAATGTGAAAATCATATTAATCGCAGTCTGAATTGGATGATATTCCAAATCGATTGAGCGGCGCTGTGTTGGTTGCAAAAACATCATACGCGGCTAGATGATTAGGTTTGCAAACGTCAGACGTCCGTCATCTGCCGGTGCGGCGGCCAGCTTAACTCAAAAACAGTATGCACTTGGCTCGGATCGATGCCGGTTATACAACCCCCAGCGAATGTTCCGATTCGTGGCTGGACCCGCGCCGGACTGCCAAGGTCTTAGACTCTCCGGCCGCACGAGTATTTAGGGGCTATCAGATCCATCATCTGACTATTGCAAGTTAACATAGCTACTACCTTACCCTCACAGCCTTGCGATCAGCCCTATTGACGGTAGGTTTCAAACAACAAATAATTACTATCTCTTCTTAATCACGCCCTAGAGTAATCCTTTGTCCGGATACTCAAAACACGCTATCGTCTAATCCTACAATGGCTAATATGATGCGTTGTTCGGAAAAATCAAAATATTACTACTATCTAACACTAGGGTGCTTGCAAAGAACTACCTTAGGAGCCATGCGATAATACGGGATAGTACAACAGTAGCATTTGGAATTCCTATGATTACCAACTGGACCCTCCCTGTCTTCCTTGCCACGGGCTTTATCTACGCCAATTTGTATCTTCCGGGGAGATTGATAGAGAATACCATGCAACTTCTTCAAGCGCCATTCCAGCTTTGTGCAGAAAATGGCATCCATGTCCCACTCATATTTCTCGTGGCATTACCGCGGACATACATACACAACATCTTCTTCCACATGAACTGACACAAGCTTCAATATTTTGCCTATCCAGGAAACAATATGTTTATTTCTTTGTTCCTCACTTTGTTAAGCGTGCATCCTACTCTTGCTGCCATCATTTCACCGATCATGGTACTCGAATCATCTGGCAACGGCATGGTCTACGTTCCCGCCCCAAGTCCTACGAGTCTGGGTACTCAGATACAGTCGGGTCTTGGCAATACATCAACGCTCAGTACTCCATCCATAACTGGGACTCCCGCTACGAGTTCCAGTCTTTGGCCAGCGTCAATAACCTATGTTGCCCAATCGGGCAGCGTAGCCGTTGTCGGTGTGGCATTTACCACCATCGTCAATGGAACCTCCAAGATCACTACCACACAGCCTCAACAATCTCTAATTCCTCCAACCAAATCTGGATACAGTTTGATTGCGATTACAGTAGGCGGGAACATCACGACTCTCAACCTGAACAGTCTCCCAACTGCGACCGTGCCATCCGAGCCAACCGGTGTTCAAGTTGTGACACAAAGCGGGATCCCAGTCATCTACAGTCCCATCACACTACCAGGGTATAGCAATATCGAGCCGGCAGAGATCTCCACAAGCTTTACCGAGACTATCAATGGGCACACCACTGTCCAAGGAGGATGGTATGTACCATAACCCTACGTCATCACTGCAGATGTTGCAATGATTGCCACGAAATCCCTTGATGCTGAATGCTGTCTCTCTCAATGATTTGCTGACTTATTCGTCTCCGCAGGTGGCTTATCGGTATAGGGGGGATAATCTACCCTCCTAGAGGAAGACCCTGGAAAACAGGCTCAGGTGTTGGATGTCTTGCTGGGCCTCTACTTTGCCGGCACTCGTGTGTCGATATCGGTCTCTTCGAGGTTTGCTATCCTGGTGATGATGGCAGTGGTGGGGGCGGCGGCGGGGACGAAACAGGTCCACCCGGCTTCCCTGGTGGCCCCATTTATGGAGGAGGGGAGCCTGACGATGATCCCCCACCGTATGAACAGCCTCCACCAGACGAAGAGCCCGAACGGACGACTGAACCTGACGTTTCAAAGACATCAACAAGTTCAGCATCTGCAACCTCGGAGTCTGTAGCTCAGTATTTTCTTGTCGCAACACCAGGCGCGAATGTGGCAGGCATCAATGCTTTTCTCGGACAGATTGCGCCAAAGTCAGTGGGATCGTACGCTCCCATTTTCCCTACAAATACTGTCGATGGGGGATTTTGGACAGCCAATCTTTCATCTGACGGTGCAGCGTCAGCGTCGAGCCGGAGTGACATCTCTATTATCGCAACATACACAAATACGCCAGCATCTTACCCTACCTGGTCTCCTTCCGCGTTCAGCGATACGATGACAGTGGACCTAGAGACTCTTTACGCGAGCACCTTGCCGCCATCAGAGACTGCGGCAGCGAAAGTTCGTCGTGATATTTTGGATCAAGGGTCTTGGTCCGATTCTGACGTCTCGAACCACGGCCAATCCCTCAGGGGAGGCGCTGAGGCAAGAGACAATGACCATTTTCGGCGAAGAGAGTCCATTCAGATTCTCAAAAGAGACCCAGGTATTCGCGATGTTCGACAGCCTCTTAGCCCCGAGGATCTGTCCGTCCTGGCCTGGGCACCCGGTGTACCGTCCGTTGACAGGGTGGATTATATTTTCTCAGAGAGAAAAGGTGAGAACACCTGGGTATACATCCTGGATACGGGAGTAAACAGCTTGCATAAAGTACGGAACCCACTTATCCAATGGTAAGTGGTCGCTGACGTCACGTTGCCCACGGTAGGAATTTCGAGGGAACTGGCCCGGCCAATATGGTCGATTCAACATCGACCCGCAGGTCTTAAGGGATCCAACAGTTGATTGGTGGAAGCCGCAATTTGCGGCTTATGGTACCCAAGGCCACGGCACATGTAGTAAGTCATGTAGCTTCTTGTACACATTCGGGGCGTAAGTTTGCTAAGCTAGGGCATCAATAGTGGCCTCCAAAGTCTGCGGCGCAAGGACCGGTGTTGCGAAGCAAGCCACAGTGATATCTGTTATGCACGCTGAAACTATTGAATCGATACTCTCAGGCTTGAATCTAATCCTGAACAATATTTTTTCTCGGCAGGCAAAGGGTCAGGCTTTGCCAGGACGAACGGTCCTGTTGATGTCGTTTGCGACAAATCGACCAGGAATCGACCGATGGCAAGCAAACTATGAGAAGGCACTCCTTCAATCCATCATGAACCAAGGCGTAATCTGTGTGTGTTCAGCGGGAAACAGTGCCGAGACACTAGGCTTCCCCCGGACGGGTTATCCAGCAGCGCTGGCCAGTGCGACGTTCCCTTTGATTCCCGTTGGTGCGGTGGACACTACTGGCAACATTGCTCGTTTCTCTCAACAAGGGATGGTTTACACCGTTGGTGTCAATTCTCCTTGTGCTTCCTTTGACAGCAATCTACTGGAAGATTCTGCCGACGGAACATCTGGAGGTGAGCGACTACACACCAAGCAGAACCCTCCGATCGACCCTGTAGGCTGACTTGGCTTGTATTATCTTTTGCGAGCAGCTGCCGCCATATTTGCAGGTCTGGTAGCCTTGAAGCTGAGCGAGCCAGGTGACGTCTACGGCTTCAACGGCGTCGACAAAAGACAATACCAACAACTCGTCAAAAACTACTACACCGTCGGCTACAACAGCCGCCAACCTGGCTTACGGTCCGTACACCCTCCCGGATCGTGGTACCGTCCCGCATCGTACGCGCCCGTGGCGTGGAATGGGCTCGACGGGTCGCAGAACAACATCTGCCCTCTAATCTGGGCGCCACAGGGGGAATTCAAGAAACGACAGACGACCGATCCCGCCACATCCTCCGACGTTTGCGCCGCGTACACCTCGCATTCGGTCATCATATACTCGCGCGCGGAGAAAAACTGTCTGGGCAGCATATCCACCTGCGCCTTCGACTACTTCCTCTACTCCGTCTCCAGCCCCACCGGCATCCCATCCGATATCTGCAACGACGATGGCTACATCGGCTCCACGCAAGAGACCAGCCAAAGCAACTCCATCGCATTTACCCTCCCCCCGACCACCGGCGGCACCACCAACGAAGACCTCAATTTCGTGTACTCTTGGACCAACGATGAGATTTCGGGCTGGATAACAGGCGGCAGCTTGACGGCACCCGTAGCCTGCGTTTCGGAACTGCCGCCGAGTGCGTCGTTGACGGACACATGTACGTTGGAAGAGCCGGATTCGCAGGCGCAGAAGAGGGCGGTAGGTCCGATCATCCAGCCGGGCGTACATCCCGTGACGTACGTATATGGGGCGTGGGCGAGGTGCGTCTGGGGATCTGTTTAGGGTGGAGGGTATCCCCTCAACTGGCACCTGGGCCGTAAAACGTCTTGGCGCGCAGGGTTGAACCCCTGAAGTTCACGCCCTGCCCGTCGATGGGATATAGGCGTGGTTGTTGCAGCGGTATATGAAGTGAGCAAAAGACCTTTTGTGGGTGTGGGTGTATCTGCTTGATGTGTCAAGCTATGAAGTCTGGCGAGCTAGATACTATGATTTTCCAAAGATGCTACTTCACGCGAAATAGATAAAGTCTAAAAGTGTCAGACAGCTACGACCATTTGCAAGTCCGGGAGAACGAGGCCAGAAGGTCTGGGGGTCGCTAAGGGCGTTAATAGCTAATCCGCACACAAGTTCAAATTTGTGACTTGGAATACATAGCACCCTCAAGATGGTAATAGCGGCTGTTGTCATGTTGTAGACATTCCAAAATTGAGCGGTACTAGTACTAGTACATGATTCGGCCCGGGTGCGGAAGTTGCCGCGGGCCTTTTGACTTTTTCAACAAATCCAATAAATCCTTCATGGCTTAGATTAGTGATCCGCCATGCGAGTGTAACAAGGAAAAAAAGGGGTGGCAGGACTATTGATCTAGACCGATGGTTGGCATACCTCGACTCGTCCTAGAATCATCTGCCGCATTTTGGAACCATCCTGGACTAATTAGTAGTCCGGGTGGACCGTCCGGACCAGTAACGCCGAAAGTGAGAACGGATCAGCCTTGGCGAAGAGCGGGAACACGATCACCACTGCAGTCAAATTGGCCATCATGTTGAACTTATTCGAGATGGACGAATTATTCATCCTGGTGACTCCAGACCCTGTTCTATTTGCAGTGGTAAATCAAGTGTTCCAGAATACAAGGTGGCTAAGATGAAGCTGGGACGACAGGGGGCCAACTTTTACCTGATCGGCTGCACTTACGCTTACCGAAGGAATCTTTGGGGTAAGATTCGTCACAAGTCTTATCGCAACATGCAGATAGGTAGTCCGCGACTTGCGATCTACCGCTCGGTGCGGTCCACCGGTTTGTCTGATCCGTCACACCCCCGGTAGTGCCCGTACAATCAACAGTCAGCACTAATGCATGTCGTGTCATGAGGGCGCGGATCGGTGTGCTTGCCATTCCTAATCCATCTGACCGAGATCCACTCATATGCCAGTCTTGCACGCACCTCGCAGCTGATTAGCTCATGCAAGCCTGCGTTTTGCCCTTGGGTCCGTTTCAGTCAGAACCAAGGCTTCGAAGGGGGTTCGTTTCCCCCACTCCTTGCAACCCGCTTACACCCCACTTTGCGTCTCTGGGGTGCCGAGTGCCGTCTCAATGATGAGCTTTGGCGAGGCCTACTTTTTCAGGCATTCAGCTTTGAAGACCTTCTTCCCAGGTAGCTAGCTAACTCGTCTCTTTCACACACCGCGAAATTCTTCTTCTTCTTGGACTTCCACTTCCTCCTGTACTTCCGCCTGCAGGGCCGCAAGACTTTCCGCTACACTCTTACAAGGCTAGCTCGAAAATCCCACTTCGCAATCTCGTCTTCGGATACTGGTTCATTTCACCGGTGATGAACAGCGACTGCTAAGTCTTGTGGTGCAATTATAAGCCAGCTGCCAGCACTCTTTAATAGTAGCGTAAACTGCAAGAAACGCAGATTCTTGTCCTATCGCCTCGTGGCTTTCGCCTCGCGCCTTGCAATGGCAGCCTTTGGGGTCGGAGCCGGAATCGTCGGTGTTATTGGGCTCACAATTCAGATCACTCAAGTCGTCGTCCAATTTGGGCTGGAGTGGAAAAATGCGCCTGCGGAGGCGAAGCGCTTTAGTCGTGAGCTCCGGAACTTAAAAACTGTGCTCTCAGAGACGAGGACAAATTTCCTTGACGATCCTACCTTCAAAGAAGCTTTTCAGGATCGGAAATCCATTCTGCTATCGGAACATGGCCCAAATGCTGCCACGGCTACTGATCCGAAATTGTCTATCGAGTCTTGCAAGGCAGAGCTTGAAAAGGTACTAGACGAACTGAAGAAGAGACATGAAGGACGTCGAATCAGCTGGGAGAAGTTGAAGGGGTTTTTCCTTGCCAAAAGCACCCAGGATTCAATGGACCACCTCCGTCGTTATTGTCAGGCCTTGAATGACATGTTTTCGATGGACGCACTGACACTGGGCGTCAACATTCATACGGAAGTGAGAGAAGCGAGGAGGGAACAGAAAGAATGGCACAATGATGAAGAAAATCGGAGAATTCTGACATGGATCTCCACCCTAAGCTTTGAGGAAAAGCAGACGGATATTCTTTCCAAGCGTTATCCCGGGACTGGAGAATGGCTGTTGGATCAGGACGAATTCCAAAGCTGGCGTAATGGTGTTCGTGATGTGCCCTCGGTACTGTGGTGTCCTGGCATAAGTAAGCTTCTACATGCCTCTCTATTGGCTTTGATGACTGACCCGTCAATAGTTGGGGCGGGGAAGTCCGTAATGACGTATGTTTACTATCATATAAACCATCGTCTCAGTCAGACCTGTACTAGACTAATTTCATGAAGGTCGATTGTCATTGAACATCTCCAACGGTTCTTCACTGCGGACAACGTGTCGATTTCCTACATCTACTGTGACTACAAGGATCGCGAAAGCCAGACCACAATCAACCTCATCTCGAGTCTGGTACGACAAGTAGTCTTACTACTGGGAGAAATGCCTGAAGAATTGCGAGACCTGTACACCGAACACCGGAAGGGTCAAAGCTCACTGTCACTCGAAGAACTCTCTAGGTTACTTTCATCCCTATCAAACCACTTCGGAAGGTCTTTCATTGTAGTTGATGCTCTGGATGAGCATTTCGACAACAAAGATGAGAAGAACGCAGGGCGGATGGCTCTACTGGATGTCCTTCTGAATCTGCCGCAATATCGGTATCAGAACAGTAACATTTCTAGAGGTTATAGGCTCTTTTTCACATCACGAGAAAATGGCTTGATAGAAGAACGACTCGAGGGATGCGTTCGCCTTGACATTCGCGCAGCAGATTCCGACATTGAATCATACCTGCGTTCTCGAATTTGCAATCCTACCGAGTTCAGGTTTGCGAAGGAGGTGCAGAACGATGCTAACCTTGGCAATCTGATAGTTAGTCGGCTAGTGGAAAAGGCTCGAGGCATGTTAGTTATCACGTCGTCCTATAAGTCTGCGTCCAGAACGTAATAATGACCTTTCCAGGTTTCTTCTACCGCGTCTACATTTAGACCGACTTAGGTGTACGACAAGTGTTCGTAATCTTCGAAAGGCATTGGAGTCTCTACCAACGAGATTGGATGAGACATACGACGAAGCAATGACTCGTATTAAAGCTCAGGTCGAGGATCACAGAGAGCTCGCATTATCCGCTCTGTCTTGGATCTCGAATGCGAATCGACCACTCCATATTGACGAGTTACGTCATGCGTTGGCCGTCTCACCTGGAGACCCAAGCTTAAACAAACAAGCACTTGTGGACCAAAAAGATATCATATCAGTATCTGCGGGACTGATTACGCTCGATGCTCAAAGTAGTACGATTCGCTTAGCACACTTCTCAGTTGAGGAGTATTTCGGGAGCAGAAAACAAATATTGTTCCCAGATGTAGACAGTCAGATCGCAAAGACTTGTCTCACTTATCTTTCATTTGATACTTTCGAAAATGGACGCTGTTCATCTGCTGTGGAGTATGAAGCTCGGTTAGAAGTCAATTGTTTGCTCGCGTATGCTGCCCGGAATTGGGTTCATCATGCCTACAGAGCGAAGGAGCATACTGTCGAGGACCTAGCTCTGGGTTTCTTAAGGAACAGTCATAGAGTGGCGTGCTCCGATCAAGTTATGCGGATGCCTGACTACATCGGGACTGAGCGATTCGAATTTCGCGACGGCCTCCTAGTACCACGTCAGGTTTCTGGAGTGCACCTTGCTGCACGCTTTGGCTTAGTAAGTATCATAGAGAGGCTTATAGAAGATGGGGCAGAAGTGGACTCCAAAGACAGTCAAGGTCAAACACCGCTATCGTACGCGGCCAAGGACGGTCGTGAGACAATAGTAAAGCTTCTTGTGGATCGGGGCGATGTGGTAGCAGACTCTAAGGATGAATTTGGCCGAACACCGCTGTCACACGCGGCCCAGGAGGGGCATGAGAGGGTGGTGAAGCTTCTTATGGATGTGAAAGATATGGAAGTAGACTCTAAGGATGATATTGGCCGAACACCGCTGTCACACGCGGCCATGATGGGGCATGAGAGGGTGGTGAAGCTTCTTATGGATGTGGAACATGTGGAAGTAGACTCTAAGGATGATTTTGGCCGAACACCGCTGTCACACGCGGCCCAGGGGGGGCATGAGAGGGTGGTAAAGCTTCTTATGGATGTGAAAGATATGGAAGTAGACTCTGAGGATGAAGATGGGCAAACACCGCTGTCATTCGCGGCCATGGGGGGGTATGAGATGGTGGTGAAGCTTCTTGTGGATGTGGAAGGTGTGGAAGTAGACTCTCGAAGGATGAATGGGGCCGAACACCGCTGTCACACGCGGCCCAGGGGGGGCATGAGAGGGTGGTGAAGCTTCTTGTGGATGTGGAAGATGTGAAGGTAAACTCTAAGGATGATCTTGGCCGAACACCGCTGTCACACGCGGCCCAGGGGGGGCATGAGAGGGTGGTGAAGCTTCTTGTGGATGTGGAAGATGTGGAAGTAGACTCTGAGGATCAATTTGGCCGAACACCGCTGTCACACGCGGCCATGATGGGGCATGAGAGGGTGGTGAAGCTTCTTATGGATGTGGAAAATGTGGAAGTAGACTCTGAGGATGAAGATGGGCAAACACCGCTATTATACGCGATAGCAGGAGGGCATAAGACGGTGGTGAAGCTGTTGGAAGAAGCGCTGAAACTTTCAAGATAGAGGAGTATGATTGGAGATCCAGTAGGGGTAGTGATAGTGGTACGCTATATCCTCTCAACTCTCTAGCGCTTGATTTCATTTTGGCATAGCACGTCGGCGTATATTTTTCCGTCTGGGCACGGAGAGAAGACTCTCCAGGTGTGCGTTCCCTAATAATCATCTCCTCTGAAGGTATCCTGCACATGAAACCCCTTTTTATTGAACACTATCGATCTTGTCTCATCAACCTTCCATTTCGCAAATCGTAGGACTCGCTAAACATCCCGTTGCCGCACGTTCTGATCACTGCTCACGTGCAATGCTGAAGGAAACGGCCGAGCTGAAGCTATTGAAGGAGCTGTTTGGCTCCTCTGTGAGCAGTCTGCCTAATTGTGTTCCCTTTTGGCTCACCTACGATTGCTAGGCTTTTCCCGGACTGCAGTCGGAGAGCTGTTGTCTCTTCTTCTTCCCGCTCTCGCCCCTTTGATTGTAAGTAGGTGAGTATTCTGCGCGCAGTTTGTAACGCTCGTTTTAGGCATCTTGCAGATTTGAGCTAGATCATTATAACGGAGGTTTCTGCTTCTTTCTTTCGTTCTCCCTCAATCTTCAGTATTTGCTGGAAAAGGTGGAAATCACGATTTGAGACTGCACCCAGTCCTTCAGATTCCCGATAAACGTGCGAGGGGCTTGACCGTCAGTGCTTAGGGTTGGCAGTCATGCCGCCTTTCACTGTCGGGCAGGACCCCTCCTCTTTAATTTTAGTGTGAACTTTCCTTCGGATGATGAGCAGCGCAATGTTGGTTGGACATTCTCAAGTTAGGACGGATTGTTTGTCAATGGCACTCGAACAAAGAAGCCTTTGACGTCTTCGGCTTTTCTAGCTATTATATATAGCAACTTACGGTCGCAAAGCGTCACCCTTGTCTTTTCATTGTCGTTGCTAACAATATAATTTTTCTGGAAAAGGAAGCACCGGAAAGTCCTTTGCTCCAAGTCTTTGCGTTTCTCAAACATGTTTTCACCCGGCCTCAACGACGGATTTCTTCTTTGTTCTCCGCTTTCTCATAAACAGCTCCTCGCCCAAGTTGATTCACCAGAAAAACCATTCACAGAAAAGCCAACCAGATCAAAAACCATCAGTTAACGTAACCATGAACTCCATCCTCGTAGCCGTCCTCTTAGCATCCACCGCCCTCTCGTCACCACCCCGCCTCCACCCTGTACCTGACACCACCAATACCACCATTCATACCCGTCAAGTCCCCACCGGCATGGGTTCCGACTCCGGCGTCTTAATCAGCACCTTCACCAACGCGAACTGCAAAGGGGATGGCGTCAGCAATGTCGACATGATCTACGACATCGAGGTCGCGCAGCAGCTGCGGTCTTATTCGTTGAGTGCCGAAGTGGGTTCCGACGATATCCTAAGTGTCTGGGCCGATATGGACTGGGATCCGACAGGCTCCAAGCCGGTTGATCCGAGCCTGAACGGCAACACCAACGCCGCTTGTGCGCAGTTCGTGTATGATCTGGAAGATGCAGACACAACAAAAGGGTGTCACACGCTTCCGAATGTGGTGGGGTGCATGATAATGTCGGTCGCCCAAAACTAATGGATGTGGTCATGGAGGGTCTGGACATGATGATGATTTGACGAGGCGGGCGTCATAGTTGTTAGGTCTGATTATCAATGCAGTTCTTCTTTTGTACGGTCTAAATTACATTTCCTCATTTGCAGCCAGTGATGATACTGCCTCTGTCCTATAAGGGAATGAATTGCTTCAGCGAAGACGGATTGGATGATGCAGTGACCAAGAAGCGACAGCTTCGCCCAGTAGCTGTGCCGAGCACCTGACTACGTTTCCAGCAGAGATTTTCATTTGACGCGAAGATCAGTCGCATTTTCAGTTTCCAAACGTCGGGTTTATTACCACCAAAAAGCCTATGCTGACATTTGAAAGAATTCTTTGCCTCATCTTGCCTCGTCGCCTTGTTTGTTGTTTGCACTTTTCGTATTTGCCACCACGACGTGCAGATTTCCGAATGCTCTTTCCTGCCAGCGCAACATCTATCTTCCAGTCATCTTTTCTTTCTCTACCTTCCCACGATTCCTATGCGACAGAAGCCAAGTATGGACGCGCTTGCTGAAATTTGGTCTCGTTCTGGACAAAGGTCTGAGGATCTCTACAAAGGCACAACCGACGAGATCATCAAAGAGCTCAAAGCCTGGATTGTAGCTCGCAATGTCAGGAACGAAACTAACATGAGACTACTCTGGGACTTTTTTGATACCAACGACGCCATCTCCGGCCTTCAAAACCAGTCTGAATATCTCGATGATCTCCGTATCGCCGCTTTCAAAGCCAAACACGTAAAAAGTGTAGAACGTGTCAAGGTGAGAGAGCTTTCGCTTATGGGCAACGCCAAGCACTGAAACCGCACCCCAGGAGTTCAAAGAAGAGAGGGACAAACTAACCCTGCGCGCATCATACCTACTTTCAACATTGAGCCATCGAGGACTCAAGTGGACGGGGATGCCCTGTACCCCGGCATGGACTGAAATGGACTCAGAGGTCTGTGCATTTTTAAAAACAAAAGATCGAAGATTCGATGCCGAGAAACAGCTGGAGATTTTGGAAATGGAACATGAAATTGCCGAATGGCGGCTGGAGCACGCAAGGAGAGAGGCAGTGGAGGCAGCTCGCCTGGTTGGAGTAGGCAATACCAACGATCAGAATGCAACTCCTCGAGCGCACCGCGTTGCCCTGGTCGGTTCTGGAGGTCAAGAAGACGGCCCGAGAGCCCCTGCAAGCTATAGTCTTCCGGCTCTTGTCGATGTTACCGGCCTCCTTCCGCGTCCGCGTCCACGCGCCGAGGACAATTCTGAGAATCCTCTCTTACCTGGTCCCATGGATACTATCGAAGAAGAGCTCAACGAAGAGGAGACGGCCGAGGCCATCGCTCGGGAAATTGACAACATGGAAACCACCGAGGAACCAGCTAAGGTCGGAAAGAAGTCAAAGGCTAAGATAAGGGATGCGCGGAGAAAGAAGGCGAGAGTCCGAGCGATGGAGACTGCTAAAGCAGAGAGAGCCTCGAAGGATGATGTCGTGGACAAGGAACTGAGTGACCAAATGTCGAAAGCGTCTGTGTCGAGTCCTAAAAATTGTGATGATTGAATACACCGAGGCATCAACTCTGTCCGATCTTCTCTTAATATCAGAATGATGGTCTTCATCGGCCTGCATACTAATACGATGCAATTGTTGCGTCCAAAGCGGAGCGTCCTTATAGACGAAGATGATTTGTTCTTGATTCATTAGCGCTGCCTGTTTCGGCCGAGCTGTGCAACGATAGAAGCCTTGTTGTATCGATCACCATGTTCAAGACTGGCAATGGATAGACAAGACCGAATTTCCTCGAAATGAGTCTCAGGCTGAAAGATACAGCAACCCCGGCAAGATCCAGAAAAAACATATCTCTTGCTAGCTCAGTGCTCTTACTCGGGGGTTCCCCCCGGAGCGTTTAAGCCAGCCGACCAGGACTTCTGTTGAGCACGCGTGACTGCAAATTTACCGGGCTTACATCAAAGATTTGCCCAGAAACCTAACGTCATTGTGTTTCGTACCAGTGTTTTCAGAAGATAAATGTTCTGACAGTCATTGTTGACAAACCATACATAGTGGATGCTTCTCGGGATTGGGTTGGCTTGAGCGCGCCCGCAAAACCTGCTTGTGCCCGCTGATTCTCGTGGTGCAGGACTTGGCATGCATAAACAGGATCTTTCGGGTGGAGAAAGGGGGTTTTATGCGTCATCCATGCAAGACGATGACATGTGGGCTTAGCATCTCAGCCTTGTGTGTCTCTGACCGCGAGCGGCTGGAGCTTTGGACCCTCGCCAAGCTAAAATCACCAATCCCCCATCTTCATCGCGACTCTGCTGAGAAGGCAATGACTTTCGATGGTAGATCTCCCTGCCTTTAGTGACCAAAACCTAGCTTGAGCCTTTTTGCTTGCGACTTCCATCACGCCAAGACTGGCAGCAACAGCAGATATGTCATTTGGTTTTAGTACTGGGGACATTCTAGCAGTCTCGAAGCTTGCGCATGATATCTGGGGTTAGATCCGGGACTCCTCTGATCAGTTCAAAGCGATACGGACAGAGTAAACTCATTGAGATCTTCCAAGACAATTGCTAATCAGGACCAGAGTCCGAGGTCTCTATATTGTCCTTGATGATGCTGCCCAAAGCCTACCTGGACCAAAGCTCGACCAAAAGCAGATGTCTCGTCTGGCATCCTTGGTACAAGCCTGTCAGGGTGTCCATGATGATACGAACGCTGTACTCGAGGAGTTTGAGAGTCTTGGTGTAAAGTCATCAAGTCTAAAGGTTATGACGCAGAAGGCACGGAAGAAGATTACTTGGGATGAGGAAGGTACCGAAGTTCTTCGAGGTCGCATCATCTCGAATACCATGTTTCTCAATGCCTTCTCTAAAATGGACTTCTCCATTGAATTTCTCCTCGCAGAAAAGTGCAATCCTGGGTCAACGACAAGAAGGAACAGAGAAATGGCTGCTTGAATCGGGAGGGTTCCAGGGGTGGATGAGCCACAATCGAGCGACACTGCTTTGCATAGGCATGTCAGGTGCAGGTGGGTAACCTTCGCCTTAGAAGTGGACTCTCAATGGAAGATGACTGGCTACCAGGGAAGACCGTGCTGGCCTCGATTGCTATCGAACATCTGGTCAATACATTTCGCAGCCAGTGAGTTATTGGAGTAGCGTACATATTCTGCGACTACAGGACACAAAATGAGCAAACACTTCTGAATCTACTTACTAGCCTTCTGAAGCAACTCCTTCTACACAAGTCTGCGGTTCCTGAAGGTATACGAAGTTTGTATGAGCAGCACAACAACGGAAGTAAAACCGCTCAGCCAATTCTCGATGAAGTCTTCGAGTCACTTCAATTGATAGCTGCAAGCTTTTCGCAGGAATGTATTGTGGTAGACGCACTCGACGAAGTGCAGCAACATGGCAAACTGCTCCAAAGCTTGTTGCCGAAAGTTTTTGAACTACAAGCCACAAAACCCTTCAACTTGATGCTAACCTCGCGTGAGATTCCGCGGCTAACGGAGGAAGTTCACAGCCATTTTACCCTGAAAGTGCGTGCCAGCGACGACGACGTTAGAAGACATGTGGACGGGCGTATGGACGAGTTGCCGAGATTTGTTTCTAGAGATCCGAAGATGCAGCAAACCATCAAGGATGCTATTGCATCTGCGGTAGATGGAAAATATGTCCCTTCCAGGATCTGGAGCCATTGGTTCAGATTGTAATGCAGAAAGCCAGGTTTCTGCTGGCCCGGCTACATTTTGAATCTTTGGTTGAGTCGTGGTGGGGTACAACAAGGAACTTCTTGATGTTCGGTCGGAATCCCTGAATTTTTACCCCCTGGGGGACGATTGGATATAGGCCCCTTTCCTGCACCGGCAGGTGGCTTTTCATTTGTGTTGATCTCTTTCAAAGATATAGTACACTTTTTGCACTGTCTACGCCGGACAGACACTGGGATATATGTTAGCGCTGGGGTACGAGAACATCCCTGTTCAGGCATGTACTCAATCTGCTCTCCTCAGCGTTGACCCCGCTCAACCACTTCTTGACATTCACCTGGGTGTCCCATATGTGTGTGATATCCGTGAAGATGAGACCACTAACAACCGTTTGTGCTATGAACCCACCAAAATCATTCCTGTTGGCTTGCGTAGTGACTTATGTCAAGGTGTCGCAGAATAGACAAAGTGCCTAGGAATCCAACAGGTTTGATCCAGACAGGTCTCTACGATGCTCCCGTGAACGAGTCCCTGCTTGCTCCAAAGCCCGAGGTTGTGGTGCGCATAGACTCTCCCTAAACATTAATTGACGCATGAAAGAAATGTCGATAAAGTCGCCTTTTGCGGAGTGTGTTGTAGGACAACTTTTGAATCTATTATGCCGATGCTACCAAATATCCTACACTCTATCGAATCTATACCAAAATCTGTGATAGCGAACACAAACCATCAGCACACCTCACGACTCAAGGCAACGCAATTTCTCAAACAACTTGACCGCATCCTCATTTTGCGCCACCAAATCCCGATCCCAGATCCAATGCATACTAGTGTCGAGATACTGCTTCATCTTTTCCACGTCGTCACCGACCCCAGGCAGCTGCATCGAGAGCATATGTCCCGTCTCCCTGCTTGTTTGCACTACACGCTGGGAGCGAGGACGGCGGATCTGGTCGTACGCAGCGAGCGCTGTAGGTACGTCTTTGGGTGTGACGACTTTTGTAAACAGTGCGGAGAGCACACAGGCGTCTTCGATGGCTTGACCGGCACCTTGGCCTTGGAAGGGTGTCGTGGCGTGCGCTGCATCGCCCATCATTGCGACGCGACCTCTGTGGAAGAATGGGGCGGGAGGACTGTCGAAGAGGGCCCAAGCGGAGACGGTGGGGAGGTTGAGGAGCTAAAATTGAATGGTGAGCGTGGGAGCAGGGTTTGGTAGGGGCATTGGAGAGGTACTTTTACGATCTTTCGTGCAGGTTCGCCCCAGTCCTTGAACGAAGAAGTAAGCTCCTCATGGTCAGCGGGCACAATCCACTTCTCATGCGGCCACTTTTTGAGACCAAAGTGGAATACGCCACAATTAAGATTTTTGCCGAAGTCGATGGGGTAACTGAGAGCTACCTGGCCTTTATGGCTGTCAGTCTTGGCAATGTTGGATCATGATTAGGTATTTACCTGGACCACAAAGTACAACGGCATTCTGAGCGTCCTCGGGCCCTATTACTTCAATCGCCCTATCCATTGGCAACAGCCCCCTGTATATGACTGCTCCGGAGAAGACTGGTTTGGCAGCCTCCTCTCCGACCAGCAACTCTCGTACCCTGCTGTGTACGCCATCGGCTCCAATGGCTACATCAGCAGTAGCAGTGGTACCGTCATTGAAGTGTAGTATCACACCATCTTCTGTCTCTTCAAGATCCTGCAGCCTTTTGTTGAAATGAGCGCGCTGAGCGGGGACTTGTTTGACCAGCTCGTCGAGGAAGCGTGCGCGATGTACGCTCTGACTGCGATTTTTTGGGGCACTGATGAGTGCGCCTTCTTTTTCTCCTACGCCCTTTGATTCTAAGGATCAGTAGGTGTCACTGAGTCTTGAGATCAAGCCATGACTTACGACCCTAAAAACCTGGAATATATCGGAGTGAGAGGACCAAAGATTTCTAGTGGCATGCTTCTCCATCGCTTGCCATGCGGCGGACCCTATGAGCTGGAGTGCTCGCTCGGCATTGTTTCCTATTACGACTCCAGCACCAATCTCGCTAAACGTGGAAGCGGCTTCGTATACTTGCACATCGACGTGTGGCTGTTTCAGGAGGCCGATAGCCAGACACAGGCCACCAATGCCTCCGCCGATGATGGCTAACCTGATGGCCTTCTCCGAAGAGCTGATACCGTTGGTGGCATGTGGGATAGATCCCATTGTCCGATCTTACAAGGCTGCGAGGCAACGGTGGAGCTGTTCGGGTTGTGGGAACTGATGGGAGAAGTATGTTGCGGCACTGGTCAAAGTTGAAGATGTGGAAAAAACGTCTTCTGGCATTCTGCTTATATAGGTTAGAGCTAGTTCCATGCGAATCCTTCAGCTGTCCACACAAGCATGCAAAATATGCATGCTGCAGATGGATGTTCGAGAGGATTCCTGATATGCGAACAGCCGAGTCCATCCGACAGACGTCGTTCCAGAACGTGGTCAAGAAACCAGTACTCTACAGAAGTCCTTCGGAGAACCCGAGGTTCTGCCGTGAAAAATCCACTAGTGTGAGAGCAGATATTCGCGTGGCGATCAAACAAAATACCGGAGAATTCTGGAAAACTTGTCAATTGTGTTTTGAGATGAAAGATCGTCAGTGCTGTGTGAATGCACGCAGCCATCTTCGTGCAGCCGCTGCTTGAGACTTGCGGTGAGCCAGAATTTTCAACCCCGAGACCGAGATTCCTGGGCCTAGATGCTCCACTTCGCACAATCTGCTCCCTCTTGCACTCATGCCGCGACAGCATTAGACCTTGTCCCTACTCGCAGTCTGAGGCTGAGAGAAAGGTAAAGGGATATCATATAGACGGTCTGTTTTACAAAAGCTGCTTGATCATACCGCACGCAACACCATCACCGCGAAGCAAAGAAAATGGCAATCATTGCTTGATTGTTGAACCACAGCGTAGAGAACAATATTTTGAAGTAGAGTATGTCTCCAATCAATCCTGGCTACCGGAGAGCAGACTAGAGACATCTACTGTCTCGTGCCCAATGGCCAAGTCACAACCACAACGGCCCACATCATTCTCAAACGGACGAGGAAAAGTACGTGCTGCAAGGCAGAGGTATTTTTTGTTGGATGATGAGACAGAAATGATCAATAGTGTAGGATGGTGTTTATACCAAAGAGCACTGCAAAGGCCTTCCGGTTGGATGGTGAAACAATGACCGTTTCGAACCTTCATACGCCAAGCGGCTTCGGGCATCTGCTGTCAGCACTTGGTTATCGCACCACCCAACACAATCTTGCTCCAGGCGGGCCTAGATGTAAGGATGTTGTAAAGTGGGTCGCGAGTGGTTGGAGCAAGAAGTTAGCTTACGGCGTTTAGCAGTATGCGCTATTTGCATTGAAGATCCCACTGCAGTAGATCTGCATTGTAAGCACAATGCAGCTCGAAAGTGCGACCAGTGTCGGGTCGATGGTCACTTCGGCGCTTCCGTGGCTAATGTTACCTTACTTGAAGCGTGATCCGTCAATGTGACGAGGGATCTCGGCTGCATCTATTACCCTCGTCTCCGAATTGGACTCCACTTCCTACCGGCCGTACCTTGCATTTGCAATCGACGGAATATATTCAAACATAGCGCTATCGAGATACCTTGAAGGTAAGATTATTGGGTTCATCTGAGTAAGCTTACGATGCCATGGTCACTTGGCATTAGCGCTTATTTGTGACGTCGGAAAGACTAAAGATCTTCCTTGAGATCTTAGACCATGCTCACCTGCGTGAAGCCTCCTTCTCACGTCCTAAGGTACATCGTCACATAGTGCTGCCCCTGATATATTCGGCATAGCCTACGAACCTCATCCAGCGGAAGGCTTGGTTTCGGTTTTCGGCTCGGGACTGAGCAGGCTCGAGGATTTCAGTCGATAATACACACGATACTGTAATACGTAGTGTACACACCATTGAAGGAGGGATAGATCGATTCCACTAATCTATCCGGCCCAATCCGTCTAACACTACGCGTAAACGTATGCGATCATCTAGCAAGATCAAAGTAAAGTCCCCAGGCAAGGACTTGTGAGGGATGAGATTGTCTGGCTCTGCTGCTGCACTGAACAACCAGGAACAGGTACAACCAAGGTCTCGAGGAGGCCCTACTTAGCTTATGAACATATTGCACTGTACCATTAAAGTACTTTAGGCCGCTTCGAACGACAGAAATTTGAACAACACAAGACTAAGATGAAAGTGGAAAGATGTCCGAGCGTTAGCGTAGTGCTTATCTTTCTACCCGCTCGTCTCAGGGACCGTGCACGAAATTCAGGACAGGTGGGAACAGACGATGAGCACAGGAAGACTGTCAATTCTGCCATCAGAGGAAGATGAAGTATAACAACCAACTCCCTAAGTGTTCTAACTGCATCACGTACGGACAAGCATGTACCTACACCCAAGGACCAAACAAATTCTAGGACCTCGAATGATCGCATACCGCGCCTCGGAGAGGAGAATCGGCAACTGTTTACCTTTCTTGCCGATTCTAGCCAGTTGAGGACCAAGAGGCGCAAAGAAGCGTGCGAATGACAAACATTTCGATTGGGAGAATTCCAATAGGAGAAAATCCTCACCCAATTGCTCAACCCAGCCTCACGGATGACGCCCCTACCTCCAAGAAAAAGCTCCTTGCTGAGTCCCGCGAGAGCAGACATATCAAGGATAACCGAATTCCATGGCCCCTCGAGCGTCCTCTCGATGAGGATGCTTCAAACATAAGAGACATCAAGGACCCGAATGATGGCCGGCATCCTCTTAAGCCAATCTCATTAGAACTGATGGCCAAGGCTGCCACCCAACGTACATGCTCATTCATAGTTCTTGAGTCTCCGGTACCCTTCTCGATAACAACGCTGGCATGCTGCCTTCTTGCTTGGCCAACTCGAGAGTATCCAGCTGTTGAAGGACCGTATGGGGATCAGTCTTCCAAGTCGAGGACCTCTTCAGTCGGTCTCTGCACAAATTCAGCAAGAGACCACGCCACGGTCGCAAATTGCGACGCGGAAAAGTAATCGAGAAAAAGTCTTGCAAGGTAATCAATCAGGATTTGGACAATTATCTTGGAGCAAGTCAGATCGAAGAGTCGGGCTATGATTAACGTGACTTTGACGCGTCGTTGCAAAGCTTTGACCAAATGTTGATGGGAAACGGCGCTAACCCCGGACCCCAGACCGCGACTATTACAAGCGCGCAACAGCCCTCGTCGGTCCAGTCGACATGCCAGGTGACTCATCAGCATGTCTCATACAATCGACGATGCTCTCGAACAGGATTTCAGTAATGCAACATCCCAGACCACGGAAACTCAAGATGAGCTATTCATGAGATACTAGCTGTTTCCTGAACGTATTTATGGAATGTTTCTATCCAGAAGTCACCGTGCCATTAATTGGTTGGAACTTAGATTTCGAACTTGCTATATACACCAGCGTTTACTGTATCATCTGTAGCCCTTCTACATGTTTCGAGTAAGCCTCCATCAACCTAAGCAACCCTTTTCCCTTCTTCTTCTTCTTCTTCTTGCTGGACGATCCCGACTCGGAGCGTCCTGAGGGCACACTCTCCTCATTCTTTTTGCTATGATCTACATTTTCCATTTCTCTCCCTTTCTCTTTGACAGGAGCTGCGTCTTTTTGAGATGCAAGATAGTCATAATACCGTTGCAGTCCTGCGCAAGTCAGTAACAAACCTCGATCATCAATGCATCGCGTCTTCGCATACCTGGGGAAACCGTCACAGCTTTCTCCTTCAGCACATCTTCCCTCCTACCTTTCTGGGCAGGACTAACATTTCCAAGTTTCACAGCCTGCCTCTTGCGTCTGAATACGTCTCGAATCGAAGTTTTGGTTTTCGTCCTCGAATTGCTGACCCCCATCAAAGGCTCTCGTTCATCTGCCGATGCGTCTGAAGTTGGCGAAATCTCCGGGAGAAAGTAAATAATGCTGTCAGTAGAACAGGGCTCTAACAATTCTGGCGCAGTAACGGATCTCAGAGCGGCAGGGCGATCCACACGCTGGCGCAATGGCTTTGGGCTAGGATCACGCAATGCCATGAGAGGGCTGAGAGGGCTATCAATCGTGTTTTGGCGAGAATGGACGCCCATATACGTCTGCTTGAAGCTTGGAGCTTCTCGCCCTTCCCCGTCAAGGGAGGCGGTATCAGCATCTCCCACACTCGAAGGCGAAGAAGTGGTCTGGCTTGGAGATCTACTAGCCTCGTCTGTGGGGGGAGGCATTTTGATGTTCAAAGGTTTCGGGACAAGCGAATGGCGCACAACGTCAGTGACCCTAGGTGCCATTGGGGATGTGGAATGCGGGAACTCGTCGTTGTCGAAAAAGGGGTCAAATCTCGGCAGCACTGCGGACTTGACATGGTTGTGTTTTCGTACTCTAACGGGGATATCGGGTGCTCTTTTGTTGGTTTGTTGGCTCTCAGGAATGCATGGTGTGCTCTCCACAGGGGATTGGAGACTCGGGCTCGGACTTGGCGTGTGAAATGGGCCTACGCCATTATTTCCATGACTTGGTTTTGGAGTGACTAGCACCTTTGCAGGAGATCTAGACTCGCCTTTTGGAACTGAACTGGTCCTGGCCACCGGAGAAAAGTAATTACGTATGTCATTCTGGCCCTGTTTGACTTTCGCGATAGGTCTGAGGTACAAATCGATGGTGGTTTGAGAGTGCCCTGCTTTATGAAAAGGAAGCCGCTGCGGTTGAGAGTTTTGTGTTCCAGCTTGTCGCAAAGGCAAAGCATCCATTTTCGTCGTCTAATACTTACTATACTGATGTTGTGACTGAGAGAATAATTACCGGTACAAGGAGGAATTGAGAACAGATCATATGAGATTTTCGTAGCAGATACAGAATGCCGCTTCATCAAAGGCACAAGGAACTTTTTTAGAACTAAGGTACGTTCTTTCTCGCCTACTAGGTCGAAGATACTGTTGTTGGAGAACAAAGGATCATCTTACATGTCTCAATCAAATCTCCAAACCGAATCTTATTCAACTCAAACAAAGAAAGCGCTTCAGGTCCTCAATGAATGGATCCAAGAAAAGAAGTCTTGAGCGCGACAACCAGTCTTTGGCATCGTCAAGGCTCTACGCCGTTGCTGCATTCTAGGTCACTGGACCTATCCGTCCCGTCGTGAAGTTTTCGGTTCCAAACTGCTGCCGCAGTAAAAGAGATAGCTCCGAACCTGACGTATTCCGCATCGAATACACTCTCTGTTCCTGTTGATTTCACATGACTTTTGGCGTCGTCTCCGCTCTGCGAAGCGGTCTACTGATGCGCCGACTCCCAAGCGAGAGCCAGATCACGAGTACCAATGGATCTCTCAGGGCCAGGTACTGGGAAAGACTCGAGGGGTAAAATAAGAGACCCGTAACCCGAGTATTCACGTTAACAATCAATCTCCACTCATCGCGCTCTGCTGCTTACCATTCTCGCAGAAAAAGACACGCCGGTCTCGTATCTCGGTCCCGGGCTGATGATTCATTCGCACATGCTATCACTTCTCCAGGTGCCCAGAATGCCTGCTTGCCACGGATCTTTGCCTGCGCAGTGTCCTGGCTCCAGTGGGAATAATTCCCGGTATCTATGACTGCCTCGACAATGACGAGAGGAAGAACGACCCGGCCAACCAGATTGCAGAAAAAGCCCGGTGGTGTTTCACAACATAACACCAGTTTGTTCAACTCACGCTCATTGCTGATCTACTTGTTCATATTCGCGCCTCAAGAACAAAGCGACGAAACCACGACAAGAAAACAGGAAGCCAACATTTGCGAGACGCTTAAAACGTGAACCTTTGTCCCCGGATAGGTGGTAGTATTTAGCGTTTGCCTTTTTCGATCAAGTAACGCTTTGCCATAGCAGAGCAAGTCAGCGGATCCACATTATACCTGGCGAGATCAACGACTTGTCCGGGTGTGACTATAAAGGTCTACGAAAGTAGAATCAACCAAGCTACTTCGCCCGTAATGAGCGTTGGAAAAGGAAAGCCGTCAAATAACACGGATGTGCGGCGTTGGGATTTCAGCTTGGTGCTGATGCCTGGATATGTCTCATTGGTCCCGTAGTATGTTGCTGGCAGCCAGCTGAGGCATCCCCACCGTTTGGATGCTGTTTGTGTCCAGCACATCTATTTGCTGTTCCCTGGATAGATTATCCACATACGATGTATGAGCATGTGACGCCGAGAAATTTTAATACCACAATCTGTCTAGTCTTCCATTGACACGCCAAGTTCCTTAGTGGTGTCAAACGTTCAGCGAAAGAGCGGCAGCAGTGCAAAGGAGAATGGCAAGACGGCCCAAAACCGTAAACCATGTCTCTCCCAAGGCAAAAGGAAATCAACGCCATTCTCGGATACGCAGATCTCGTACAGTGACAATGACAATAGGCGCTTCCAGTACTATCCGTGGTTTTCCTCTTTGTGCGTCCATGGCCTCCATTGTATGATTAACACAGACCGACAACACTTTTCCTGAGCTGTACCATTCACCTGATCCGTGAAGTCCTATGCTGTTGTTAATAATCAACAGGGTACCCCCAACTCCTTTTCAGAAATACCGAAACCCTGACATCAACAGTGGATTGCTCCGCCATGGCCCAAATCTTTCTTGATGGGCTTCCTCAAGTCAACTTCGAAACCTTACCATCGGAAAGCAGATGCATGATTTGCCTGGAGGTGTATGGAACCAATCTAGAGGATGATGGTGCTGTGGAAGTCGTGGTTCGCCTGCCCTGTGGTCACCACGTCGGCGCTCAGTGTATTCGAATATGGTTGTCTCCCAATGAAGAGGCCAGAAACTCATGCCCAGCTTGCAGAAGGGCATTCTTCCCAGCCCAACCTCGGCCATATATGGAGCATGGAACAATTGAGCAGGAGGAAGATGACTTGGAGGACGAAGAAGATGACTGGCATGGACCCAGCGGCAGAACGAATCATCCCCGTAGAGCGAATCTAGGCGTCTTCTTCCTGGATGTTCTGCGCATGGTTGGGGAAGCTGGCCAACCTCCACGACCAGGGCAAGAAGTGCCGCAAATGGAGGCGATGGAGGAGTATACGCAAGACCGAGTACGGGGTTGGTGGCCTGAGTTCTTTCAGACTACCACCGAACAGTACCAAGAAAGTATTCGACGTGCCAGGGCGGTCATCACAACACCCAGAGTACCGCCTCCAGGAGCGAGCGTGAGTCATTGGTCGCCATACCCCTACTTACAACTCAGCGGATCTGAGTCAATCAATCCCGAGGAAGGAGACCCTCAGCATCTGGATAAGGTTGTTCAGGCTTTAGCGACCGCCTTTCGGACACTGTCTTTCAGGGAGACCATAGTATACTCGATTCTCCGGGATTCCGGTGCTCGTGATCGATTTCCGTCATCATCGGAGGATCTGCTCCAGCCGCTCAGCGCCGAGCAAGAGGAGGCGCTCTTCCGAGAGATGGAGAGAAGAGGAGCTTTGGGGATGGACTTTGGGCGTGAGTATAGTGGCTTGAATAACAGCCAGAGATGGCAGGTGCATCGTGAGGATGGAGAGACGTGGAATCCTTATAGCGGGTTGTGGTCCCCGGATTGGAGTGAGTGATTGCAGAAGGGGACAACGCAGAGGTAGCTTCCGTCATCACGGACTCGTGACATTGTACACAATCATATCGTTTGCTTGGCATGTTAGGTGTTCTAGATCGTCGTTAGATTGAACAAGATGAGAATTCTAACGTTAATGATGCAAGAAGTTCGACCATTTCATACCATATGATGGATTATCCGGAAGTTGACGTGGATAATTTTCCTCTTTTCGCTGACATGCTTCAGTTGTCGCCACATGCTTCCTGATTTACTGTGAGTCGAAACGTGATACTCATCGGTCGCGGTTGGTATCAGAGCGCACTCATAGAGAAGCCCTTCAAGGTCTTTCCTAAGGAGCTTCTATGTGCCTTTAGGAAAGAAGTCTCAATATCCTAGCAAGGTCAACCCTGTTCGAATTATGAACTTTCCATCTACCACGTCAGCCAACATACCAATCCTTCTCGGGTCATTGATATTCATGCAGGAGGTCGGTCGATGCATATTTCATAACAGACAACCCCTACCTTCGTTTTCCCCAAGATGAGTCTCATCAGGAAGCAGTCCGGCAATTTCTTTCCCGCCAGTCACCCTGTTGAGTCTCTTGGGTCCTCTATTATACACATAACTGATACGCTCCGCACAGATGCGACCCTCGTATTGTATATTGTGTTATTTCGCCCTTTGCTGAGTTTGTCACTTTTCTTTATCGGGTACGTCAATTCAGAAGTGACAAATTCCTTCTTCAACTGTGGCAAAAATTCTGCCCTAGTGGTAAATCGTTTTCGGCATCTATAAAACAAGTACTTAACACTTAGAAAACCATAACACTTTGCATCGGTCCTATTTAGACCCAAATGACCTTCTCGGTCCTTGACACTCTGGAAGTTACAGCACTTTCGCCTTGTCCTATTGAAACCCCAAATACCTTCTAGATACTTTACTTAAAACTCCCAAAACCATAACACTTTTCCTCTATCACATTTAAAACACTTTTCGAATCCCTTCCCCAGAACAATTTCCACCTTCTACCGTCAGCTTCGATCTTCGAAAATACGCAATTTCTATTTGCAGACTGTCTCCACTAAGATTTATCTCTACCAGCGAAGCCATCTCCATGAACACAACAACAAGGCCTCGTCAATAGATACTTTGTTCGAGAGTATGCCTGTAAGAGGAAACCACTTGGAGAAATGGCGTGTGCTCCGAACGATTGGAGAAGGTGCGCAAGGGAGATGCAAACTGGTGGAACGAAAGAGCGACGGCGAACTTGCGGTTCGCAAGCAGGTAGACTGGTACACAAAGATCAACAGCAGTCCCCTAGAAGCGATAATTTTAAATGACGTCCTACCTCCTAGTAGACGGGTCGTGAAGTTGATTACTTTCTGGTTCACACCATCCCCGCGCAACGATGACTATCTGATCGAACTGTTTGAGTACTGCCGAGGAGGAGATTTGAAGCATGCCGTTACCCAGTATGGCAGGCTTTCCGAGGACTTCATCTGGCATTGCTTCATCCAGATTGCCGAAGCCCTGGATGTAGTGCACAATGCTGGCTCACAGTTGGTAGTCCACCGGGACGTCAAGCCCGATAATATCTTCCTCGAGCAGAAGTACCGTCACGCAGCTCCTTGGCCTAATCTCAAATTAGGGGACTTCGGGGCGGCCACGTTGAAGCCGCACACAGAAGCCATGCTCATGCGGTGCTGGCAAGGTCCAGAATTGCCACACCATAGTACGGCAGGTGATATATGGGGTTTAGGCGCAATTATCCATTGGATGGGTTACAGACGACCTCCTATCACTCCACGTCCGGCAAGGTTCTCACAAAAAGAATGGGAGAGCCAACCAGCAGCTAGGAGGCCAACGCTACTGCCGAACTCCTATTCCCTCGAGCTGAATGACTGCATGATGGAATGTTTGCGATGGGATCCGCGAGACCGAATATCGAGTCACGAGCTGGTGAAACGCCTGAAGAGAGATAGGCATGGAAAACGGCGCTAGTGGGAATAGACTTGCTCTGAGTTTAGACGATCCGAGTCAGTGATGGTAGAACGACTGGGGATGCTTTGGGCACGCTTTGGCGTTGAGATTCCACCAAGTGCGTCTTGGGGGTGACGAGATAAAGTGCTCTGAGGCGGAAATTTGGACTCGGATACTTCTTCGATGGCTCCACGTGCGCTCATGCTTCTTTATTTAGGCGACTAGAATAATTCATTGATTACACGATTTGTGATTGGAGCTTTTGTTGTCGATTGTATGGTAGCAAGTACATTTTACGATCTCTGCGGGCCCTCAGTGCAGACCACCCATTTGGTCACCCTCGAGTAGTGCGTAGGGTGTACTGACACAACGTACAGATACTATTAGCCTGTGCTTGAATCTTGAGGCCTCTAGGCATTGAGAACATGGGGCCCCCGTGTGGTACTTGATGCATCCCGCCTGTGTCGTTCCGAAAGATACTTCGATAGATACTTCGGAATGACTCTAATACAATTTCGATCATGATAAGAGCTGTCAATTGATTGAGTTTCTACATACGCTATCAACTCCATGTAACACTCCCTCCAGAATTCCACCTTCTTTACCATCTCAACAATCACTATCAAGTCGTCGGGAATAGATTTGGGACGGCGTTTATCTTGCACTTGGTCTCACGAGTCTCCGAAGGAATGAACTCTTGATGAAAGCTTCTCTGCGATTATCAATGCTAGCAGAAGAGAAGGCACCAGAACATCCGCGTACACAACATTGAGTCACAGCGACAGACAAAATTTCACGAAGACCATTCTCACATGGCCTCAACTGATGTAGATCCAGCACTCGAGGTAGGCTAACACACGATGACTACGACTATCTCAACGCCCTTGGATCAGTGCCTCGTGCTCCAAGGCTTCAGTCAACTGAGAGGTTCTACACACTGAGTTGCCAGAGACACTGTTCCTAAATCACATAGAATCCTTTGCTATCAGATACTTCTGACCTTCGACATACCGCACTTGGAGTTCTAGATCTGCCACCAGGTGAGTCGACCAAGTACTTGCGCTTGCACCAGACAGCTGATAGTCGATTCGGGGATTTGTCTTCAAATTTATGGCTATCTCCTCTTAACCGTACAATCAGTGTCCTAGCCAGCCAGACCCCTTATAGGCCCTTATAAGGATTTGGTTCCGACTCCCATAATCGAGCATCGTGATAACAAACCAGGAGGCATGAAACCTTCTACGGTGACATTTCCCTGGTCTTCATAGCAACCCGTCCCTTCCCGGACCTACCCCGCCATTGTTTCCTCCTACAAAGCCATCCACGCCGAAGCTATTTCTTTATTATATGAGAAAATTGTCTTCAACTCCTACCTGCCACAAGGTGCCAGGGATGAAGTTGCTTTGGCCCACGACCTTTCTGAACAGTGCAACAACACATTTAAATACAAGGACGAGTGTTGGCGGGCTGAAGGTCCTTTCCTGCTCAAAGACTCAACATCCGCGTGCTTCCTCAACAGGGTCGGGGCCCGCAATGCCGCAAGCTTGCGGGCAATGTTGATCCATGCAAATAACGGCAACATCGGCGTACCTGATCCGTGGCTGCCCATTGCCAGAAGATGTCGACTACAGTGGGTACGGCTTCCCTAACCTGGTACGGCTTCCCTAACCCGGTATGGCTCCAGATCGGCCCCAGGACCCTTGTGGGTATCCGAGAGAAAAGGCAACATTCGTATCTACAGGAAGCCATGAAGATGTTGGAAGAGCGAAAGGAACGAAAAGACCACCGATTGAGAAATGACTGATAGCTCGAAAAGGAAGCGAGAGACGGACGCCAACTGGATGTCTTCCCGAGAGGAGGCGTCCACCCACAATACCAAAGGTCCGAAGCGAGCACGAGGGCAAGAATCTCCATCGAACACGCAAACGGCCGCAAAGTATACCAACCGGTCAAGGTCCAAAAAGTTTCAACCGCGCCAGGATAGGCCCCGCAACGATACCTGCAGCGAAGTCAAGCAATACCGTCTGGACCCACACCGAACGTGCAACAGCAGCGGAACACGGCTGCAGAACCACTCCCTCCCCCCCCAAGAAACGGGACGCCACAAGGACAAAACACGTAGCCTGGGCCGAAACCGCAACCCGGACAGAGCGTGAATGGGCAGGTCGGGAATCAACCACCTCATCCTACCCTCTGAGTCTCCGAGCGGGAAAGCCAAAGCAGGGAAAAGGAAAGCCACAAACGCGAACGCGGCGAGACCCCGACTCTGCCGCCGACATTCGTCTCCATCCCTTGAAAACGTAGGGACGCCATTTTCCCTTTGGCACGAACATGCCACAACTTGGCACCGGTCGTGTACTATACACACCGCCTTCTCCTCCCTGGACGGGCCTCGGTGCCCTCCAGCGACAAGTTTTAATAACGATGAAGGCGGTGGAGCGAGCACTGGTCGGAGCAAGAAGGAGGAGGAGGAGGAGGAGGAGGAGGATAACGGAGGAAGTGCTATATGGGTCTCGAACCGGTCACCAAGGAGGGAGAATCTACAACACTCGACGATTGGCCTAAGCATGATCGACACGATGACGGATACGGATGATGATGGTAACTCTGTTCTCAATGATAATGATAGATATTATACCATCTCTGTGGGTTGGTGGCGGTTTCACGCACGGAATCTAAGGGCTGCGACAGGAAGGAAGGAAGGAAGGAAGGAAAGACTGTGGCGCCCTCTCGACGGAATCGTGATAAATCCAGACTGGTAGAGTGCTCAAAGCTCAACGTGGGATACATGAAGACGGTCTGTGACGGTGGCAAACCGACCGAAAACAATGCAATCATGGGATGAGGGGCTCGGGCAAGGTGTGATGCGTGGTTCTGTGTTATGCGCGGCGGTGGTGGTGAGGGTGGGGGGGGATTGTGTTTGAACTTTTGGCTCGGCGGAGAGATTTGCATTCGGAGGCTGGGCGGGGACGACTGCGGTGGAGAAAAGAGAGAGATACAAGACCGGAGGACTAAGGATTCAGAGTGAAAGGCTTGCTCGCTCGAAGGTGATGTAATCGACGATGAGAAGGACAACTTATGCGGCAAGAGAGGCAGAAACAATGTTTGTACTTGCAGCCTGATTGCCTTGATATCACTCAAGGACCCCTCACACGCTCAAACATCTCCATCGTATGCTCCCAAACCTTCGCTCCGGCATCCTGACTCCTCATCTCCTTCAGCACCTTCTCATTAGCCCTTACATCTCCGTCCGACCCGATCAGATAGGCACCACTGCCCACCTGCCCGGCACTGCCCTTCTTCACCTCACCCTCGCGAACCTCTACACCGCACTTCTGGCCCGCACGTGGCGGATAGGCCGCACTGGTCGCGGCAAACAGATGCCTCTCCCCGCTCTCCTCGATCCCTACGGTCCAGGGCGAGAGCAGGGCAAGGGCTACCTGGCTAGCGGCTCTGACCGCGAATCCGGCCTCCTTTGCAAAGCCGGTCTTGACGGCGCCGGGATACGCGTGCACGAACGACACGCTCGGGGTCTTCTTTGCCATTTCCTCGAAGGTGAAGTCGGTCATGGTGATCGCGTGTGCCGCCGCTTTCCGGAGTGAGAAATCCCGCTTGAGGTCGAGATTGTCAAAATCCAGGAGGGCTTCTTCGCCAGGGGCTAGCACCGAGACCACACGGGACAGCTGTGGGGAGGCGGACTCGAGGAGTGGAAGGAGCTGTTGGGTAAAGCGCATGCGGGAGTAGTAGTTTGTTGTTAGCTTTTTGTCGAGGCCTTCGGAAGTCTCTGCCAAGCGTGTCGTCAACACATGATGTTGGGCCGGTACTGAGGACACGAGATGAGGAGACTTACCATCTCGACCTTTCAAGGACATCGTCCCCTGTGACATGAACAGTAGGTTAAGATTCGCCTCTCTCGCTTTGATCTCATCGCAGACTTCGTCTACGTTCTTGAGGAGGGTAAGGTCTTTCCGGATGAAGGTGGTCTCGGCATCCGGTTGGATGGTCTTGAGCTCTGAGATGATTCGACCGGCCGCATCTTGGCTTCTAGATAGCCACGTGGTCAGGTCACATTGACATAGTCTTATCTCACGACAGTCGGGGCTTTGAGGAAACCCACCTTCCTACAAAATAGACACGTGGCTTGATCGTGTGACGGCAGAATTGCTTTAGGGTGCTTTCACCAATACCACTTGTAGCACCAACTACACAGACTCTCAGCTTGTGCTCTACCGACACTTGGAGGGGATATACCAAAGACCGCTACCAATCCTGGAGGCAGGTTCTTCAATTTGGCATTCGATGCCCGGACGATTTCGGGAGCGACCATGACCATGAATCAATCAAAGCATGTGTTTCACCGTGACTCTTGAGGTTAGACGAATGGTGGCTGAGAAGAAGCCTCGTTGTGCACAAAGTCCTACAATCTGTCCGTGAGTCTGATGCTGTCCAATGAATGATACCGCCGGTACTAGCGCTGACTTTTCGAGACCCTGGCGGTTCCGGCCCCGGCGGCTCCGTTACTCCTATCTACTTTACCCGCATATGCACTCTCCAAATTCGAACCTCTATAATTCATCGTTCCACAACGATATAAGAAAAAATAGAATAAAAAAGATTATAAGATATAGAATGCGATCTCCAAATCTTCAAGGACACTTGAAATTGAAGTCGGATTGATGGAATTATACAATAGTGTAAGAAATACAGGCTCGATATCTATTACACTAGCATAAAACTTTGTCGATAGGCACTATCGAAGTCACTACTGCAAGTCAGATAGTAGCAAGCTGTAGTATGAACGAAAGCATGAGCTACAGCTCTACAGCTTCCAAGTTCCAACTTTTTGACCGTGTACTTGCAGCTACGGAGCTGCAAGTGCAATGGTGACTTTCTTTCATTGAAGTAGCGAAACGTGTCTGCTTGCAGATCTTGGCACGATTTCGCGCATAACTTTCTGCTTCTCGTAAAATCCCCGTATCGACTTTTCAACTATCTGACTCGCAATAGCAACGTTGATAGCCCCTAATACAATATCGGATCCAAAAACATTTGACCCTTCAGAAGTCGTATTCTATGCGCTACAATTCTTTTTCAATTATTTTCCGCACTGTTGTTGGGGAAGGATGAGTTATTATTGTTAAGGTTCGAATTTTGTCGAGTGCATATCCGGGTCGATACGAGTATCCGATTTGAGACTAGCGAGTCGGGTCCGAGAATCTCTGGGTTTACCGTTATCTCGTTTGCAATTCTTTCCAGCGATTGCTTGACGCACCCATCCAAGAATAGGCGCGTGCTGCTCTTTTCGGGAATGACAATAAAGTACCTAAAGTAGCTGGTTTGGTCGGCTGAGGACCGTCCCGCTCTTTCAATAAAGTAATGTGAGAAGGCGGTGGCGACGATCTTCATATATATAGGCTCGTCACTCAGATCGACAGTCCTTTTACTGACTTGCGAGCAACTTACAACAACGTCGCTGTCCAACATGATTGAGATGGTTTGTACCAACCGACCGGAAGGCTTTGTAGGCAGACATCCAAAACTTGAGATCCTGCGCCTTGCTTACCTATGACAGGGCCCACTCTCCCACCTCTACAGCCACATGCTCACCTCCTGCTTCCTCGACACCATCCTCGTACCTCTCTGCACTTGGGTATACCTCTTAGCACTTGTCATTCTCGCAGTGACAGGCACGAGGCTCTCGACTCGGGCCTCCCAGCAATCCTCAAGACCCTCCGACGTCAGTCACTATCCCGTCCACAAAACCACCGAAGATGTCGAGATCGTCCGGCTCGAGACCGGAGGTCGGACTCGTCGGCACGCCAAAACCCGCATGGCATTTTCTATACTCTTCTACCTCCTCATCTTCGCGCAAATCGTCATGTGCATCCTCGAGATCGTACGCTTGTCCTACGCAGACCGGGGTATCGGCCTTCTACCCTTCACATTCGTCACCCTGGTAGGGGCTGCGATGGTCCACTATACACAAGGGCTGGAAGGCATGATATTCGGCTGGAAATATTTGAACTTGGCGGTATGGATTGCGCTCGCAGTGACGAACGGAGTGAAGGTGGCGGAGGAAATAAAAGAGGGAACCGGTGCGACAAAAGGCAGCAAATACCCAGTGTCGGACGAGATGACGGATGTTTCCGTGATGATTGGGGTCTATGGTATGTTAGCCATCTTGGAGGGATTTTTGGGAGTATGGAGAAAATGAGGATTCGAGAAGTTTCTTTTGCCATCATGGTCGATCTTTGGGATACCCACATATGGGGAAGTGCGACTACCTAATAATTCAAGGCGGTTGGCCTTCCGTTTGGCGAGGAAAGCGAGCTTCAACGGCAGCGATAATCATTAATGCAGGGAAAGGTTGACGGTATTAAACACCCTTTGAATCTTGATCTCTTTACTCCTATTAGTGATATGTGAAAGCAGGTCCTTCTTTTGTCTTCATGAGACGCCTCGAGAGCAATGACTGGAAGCGCAGAGATGATGATTTCAATGGCCCCCTTAAAACTTCGGACAATCAAATAATGAATTAAATTTCTACTTTACTTTCCGGCTCCTGGCACAAGCCTTTTTGCAGGCAAGCTTTCGACGGCCCGTCCTCCCGTCTAATTGGTTCATCTCTCATCACTGTTTTGAGTTAAGATTTACGAAACCCTAACTCTTTAGGGGAGCTTTACATCATCGATTACGCCGCACGGACCTCCTCCCCTCATTTATGGTATACAATTGAATTTTGAGGGTCTGAAAATTGAAGATCTTTTATTCTCCGGGTCTGCATCTCCACGTCAACCTGCATTTTCGAAAAAAAAATGGACTCACCACTTCCTCCTCTTTGCCCAAGTAGCTTCTTCTTACATCAAAAGATTCACACCCCATCACCAATAACCAACCCTCACCACCAATCCACCACCACCACAACACCCATTAGCCCCACCCAACCATGCCCTCCCTCCTCCCAACCACCCCCCTCCAGCGCCCCCGCGCCCGCCCCTCCTCCCCCACAACCCGCGCCCCGCCCCACGGCCCCAAACCCCACCTCGCCGACCTAGCCCTGAAACTCTGCCCCGCCATCCGCCGCGCGCACGCCCGGCACGAGTACGAAAAGGACCGCGCGCGCGTGCGGGAGGTCTACGCGGGGTACCAGGAGCGGCGGCGGCGGAACAGGGGCGGCGGCGACGTCGTGGGCGGGGCGCGCGGGGGCGGGAGCGTGGTGGACCTGCGGACGTATCTGGCGCCGGTGGAGTGGGTGCCGATGGAGCGGGGGCGGGACCCGTGGTGGAGCGAGGAGGTGCTGGGGGAGGGGGAGGATCCGTGGCGGTTGCCGCCTGTGTGTGGGTGAGGTTGTTTGAGGGAGGGGGCTTTTCTGCGGGTTCACTGCCGTTCCTATCGATCGGTGCGATGTGCTGGACTCGCGGCGAGGAAGTTGGAGAATGTCTGCTGTACGGCTGCGCTTACGGACCCTGGCCTCGAGCAGGACCTGGCGCTGGCTCCTGGCTCCTGCATCCTGATGCACTCACTGTCAATGTTCCGCAGGATGGTCAACAGACGTGAAGACGGATTGGGCGGGACCTGGATCCGGGTGTTCCTGGCAGGTAGAGGAGGCCGATTGGGAATAAAGTAAGAGCGTGGGATTTGGGATGGATCATTGTTTGAATTGCGATTGGGATGCTGGCGCCCTTAGCGGAGCGGCTGCGAGGTGTTTGGGGAAGGTCTGAGCGAAGGAGAATCTCATGGTGTAGCGCTCGGTGGGCGCCTTTGCATTGTGTACCCATGGCATTCCTGCGAGCAAGAAGCATGGCAAAGGATGCTGGAGTTTACGGAAGTGTCCTGTCCTACCCTTCACGCGTATGTATATATATATGCTATCAATGAATCGAGCCGGCCTTCCTATGTACGTCGAACCCACTTTCCACCCCCTTCCCAGACCAGACTCACGTATAACCCACCCCAACGCTGCCGCTCCCCACGACCCCCGCCGTATCATCCAGCACCGTAAAGCTCAACCCCCAAAACCCATACTCATCCCCAAAATCCCGCAGCCCATGCAGCGCCTCCGCCATCACCAACCACGTCAATGCCAGCTCGTGTTCCACACGCACATACAACCTCCCGTGGCGCCATTCGAACGTCGGTTGGGCAATGGGCGCATCGCCGCGGGCCTTGACGACGGACTGCACGATTTCGAACTGGGCTTTCTCGACGATGCCGACGAGGTCGAAGGGAGAGACGGGGGCGGTGTATTTGCCGAAGACGAGGGAGGTGGTGGTGCCGTGGACGCGGAGTTGGGTGGGGTCGAGGGGCGGGCGGGCTGGGTTGGGGGGCGGTGTGCTGGGGGTGGATGTGTTAGGAGAGGGAACGGGAGAGAGGAATGAAGGCGGAGATTACGTAGAGTTCAGAGTTGCCATTGCGTTTGCAGGATGCGGGCTCACGACGGAGAGAGCTGCGAGGGTCAGGGTATGCAAGTAGCAGAAGGAGAGGAGGGGAGACGAGGATGGAGATAACTTCATGATGGGACGACTGGTACGATTGCAACACTTGCAGCGCGATCAAACGACCAAGGAGATGAGATTTTGTACATTGGCGGCAACGTTTCTTTTGAAGGGACTTTCACGCGCACCGCAAGAATGAAGATGCGACTCGCGGAGCGGTAACTGGACTTATGAGAGCGAGGTGTCAAAGCACAGCCCGGGGCTGTCGCTTCTGAGCTCTAGGATGAGGCGCATATTATCTATAAAAAAGGGCAGAGGATGATACGTGTACTCTGGACGCGACCTACGCAGCAGGCTTTGAAGTAAGACCTGGTATCAACACACCACGATTTGCGACTCGTATGTCAACACCTGATTCGGATGTCACGGTGTGCCAGCAGCCTGACCAGTCACATCTCTTTAATCATGTGCCGCGTTTGGTCCAAGTGGTGACGAGGGGTAGCGAGGTAAGCGCGTGGCACGATTATCATTTTTCTCTTTCGACGGGAGAAGATTCAGGTAATGGGCCCCCGTGTACACCACTTTCCTTTAGACGTGCACCCACCGGGGACTGCCACCCTTTGGCGCCGACGAGGTATGTGTCGTCATCTAACCCTGACCGTGATAGGGGTTCAATGTTCTTTGTCTTGACCCAATTAATCCGAGGTTGAATTTTGAGAGGGAAGAGTCTCGTCGGCATTTCAGCGCGAGTAGCAGTATGAAGTGTTACAATCAAGCACTTGGGTACTTGAATACCAGCAGGGCGGAATAAGCGGAGATGAGATAGATGTAAGTGGTATTTTTTTAATGTTCTAAAGATGGGAAAGTCAAAAAGGGCTTCCCCTCATTCGGCAGAGAGCATGTGTCCGAAAAGAGTGAAATCGGCGTCAATGTACGTCATTCCCGCCTCAAACGGAGAAACTAATGGTGCCAAGATCCACTTTTTCAGTCAAAAGAGGAAAAGGTTTTCTCCTAACTTTGCGTCAATTTCTTAGTCTCTTCCAAAGATCCAGAACCTTTGAGAACAGAGCATCTCATCTTAAGATCGACAATTGTTTTTCTTTTCTCTTTTCATTCCATTTGAGCAAATTACATCTTCTCATGAGATATGCTCCCACTTCGAAGAACCAATCATCAAAAAGCATGCTTCAAAGATCTAGGTTCTTTGGTTGTGTACCAGCACAATCCGAACTTAATCGTCAATCAGATGTGGAAGTTTAATGCAGGAACCACGGATATTGTCTCATTTCAAGCTCAGTCGGAAAGCGGGAACATGGCTATCATTATTACACGCGAGAAGCATCATGACGTTCATCTCAACGTCTTCTCGCGTTGATCATTATTATCCCTGTCCGCGCCATTTGTTTCCTTTTCTTTTCTCCTATAAACTCACTAACCTCGACAAGTCGCCCCCTCCCTTCAACGGCCCAAACAGTCCTGATCCGTAAAGACTGGCCTGGAACAGCATTCTGCACAGCTAATCGAGAAGCTCGAACAACCGCAAAAATGTTCCCCAAATCCGCCCTTGCGGTGGTCGTGCTTGCTGGCTCAGCAGCTGCCAAAACATGCATCAACATGACCGTCCCAGTCACAATCTCTGCCCGCACCGCTGTCTTCAATATCACCGTGCCACAGACCAACCTCGATGCCACTACTTTCGCCCAAAACCAAACCCAGCAGGGCAGAAACTTCACTGAGACCGTACTTTCGGGCTACGCGACAACGGCAGGCACCTACGACATCAGCACCCAGTTCTGTATGCCTAGCAGCATGAATGTGACTATGACCAAGCCAACCGTTCAGATCCTCACACACGGAATCGGCTTTGACAAGACGTGAGTGGATTCATTTGACACGATTTGAGTTGTCTTGCTGACAATGGCGCTAGCTATTGGGATCTCTCTTACAACAACTTCAACTACAGCTACATCGATGTTGCTACCGACGTATATAAGTACTGCACACTCTCCTACGACCGCTTGGGCATCGGCAACTCCTCCCACGGCGAGCCTCTGGATGAGATCCAAGCGTCTTTGGAAATGGCAGCCTTGTTTGAACTGACAATGATGTTGCGCAATGCTACATTCCCAGGCATCAAACAGACATTCGGCAAAGTCACACACGTTGGGTGAGCATGATCAGTACACTCTTGAAGGGGCAGATCCTAATGTTACGTCCAGTCACTCCTTCGGCTCTGCCCAGACGTATGCCCTTGTCAATATGTACCCCACCATCTCCGACGGCATCGTCCTGACCGGCTTCTCGATGAACGCTTCCTTCGTCGGCTTCTTTGAGGCCGGGTCCAACTTTGAGCAAGCGTACCTCAACCAGCCATTCCGCCTCGGCAATGTCTCTTCATCTGCTGTGGAGTCTGTCCTCAACACCAATATTTCGTCATCTACTGTTGAGTCTGTTCTCAACATGTATAGCCTGACGGACTACGTTGTGGGATTGAATTCCTCTTCGCCAAGTCTGGACTACCCTGCGGGCTACTTGACAAACGCGAACATTGGCGCCAACCAGTATCTCTTTTTCCTGCCTGGCTTCTTTGATCCTGGTCTCTTGCTCGTGGCCGAGAACACGAAGCAGCCTGTCACTGTCGGCGAGCTGTTGACATTGGGTAGTCCGCCGATGATGAACGCCTTCGCTGGGCCAGTGCTGATCATTACCGGGTGTAAGTTCTTCCGAACCACGTCATGTCCCAAATCATCAAGCATGCTAATGTAATCTCAGCGAACGACCTGCCATACTGCGGAGGCAACTGTTTTGCCACCGGCAATGCATCTCTTCCCTCGATCCCAGCAGCAGCGGCCATGAACTTCCCCATGGTGCCATCCGGTGATTTCACAGCGTACATCCAGCCCAACTCTGGCCACGGCATAAACTTGCACTACAACGCCACCGGCGCGTATGACGTAATCCAGACGTTCTTGCAATCGAAGGGCTTGTGATTGAAAGGCCCGACGCCAAGCTAGGAAGCAAGATCGAACCGCATGGTTGATTACTCAGTAATCGAACAATTGCCACTGTGGACTTTGGCTTTCCATACTGTTCTGGCGATTTGGATAAGATCGCGTCGACCAGCTGTACATAAAAAAGTAATAATATTGTAATTAGCCCAAGAGGGTTTTAAGCAAGTCCTACGGGCGACAACGACGATTACTATTCCATTCAATTCAATACGACAGCATGAGATTGTCTACATCGAACGTACTGATGTTGAGAGACTTCTCCTGCGCTCTCATGTAACATTTCGATAGCGTTGCATATGCGCACCGAATTTCCTTGGCGCGGATTTTGGCCCGTCATGAGGTCTGCATCTCTTATCTTGCGCTTCAATGATACCTTCACACCCTAGAAAAGTAACCGGAAGTATTTGAATACAACCACAGATTTACTGGTCGCGGCTGGCTGTCAAGGCATATGGTTTCATCCGTGGGGTGAATACCTAGCATTAATGCCTCGTCCACCTCGAGGAGCGACATGAGTACCGTATCAATGCGTTGGCGGCGATATTCTAATTGATCGACGATGAGTCCTTCGTTTTCCGCGAAATCAGTCGTTCACCGCTCGACAACATGCGCAATCTTTTCCACCATCGCGTTCAATACAGGCATCAGGATGCCTGTTGAATTCTGATCCTGCACTTACTGCTGGAATGGAGCTCATACCGAGCATCTTTTGCCGGGAGCCAGTTTGAGGAAGCGGATCATCTGCCCCGAGTGCTACGTCTCGAAATCCGGTCCGGTATCATTGGTCCGCTCCGCGGCGTCAATGCTTGAGCATATTGTCGAGGTCACTCAGTGATGCAGTCCAAAGGATGACCGTTGCGGAGCTTTCGAGGAGTAGGATGAGATTGGCTATGCACCAGCTAGCCAGATGCGCTCTTTGAGACTGCAAAGGGGCGCTGGTGTCAAGGACGAGGCACTTTGCTCGCGGCCTGGGACGACTGATTCATGGACTTCCCTTACTGATCAACGTCAAAGTAAGGCAACGAGGAGTCGATTACTCATGACTGCTGGCAGTAGCTACCACTACTGATATCAGGGTTAATGGCTTGCTGCGTGTTGGCTAGACCCGTCGGCTGGCTCGAGTTCACGGTCTAAATCAAAACAAGTGTTCCACTTCCATCTCTTGCTTCTTATCAAACATTCTCTGCAGTGCGATCATCACTATTCATAGACCTGCACGCTGGAGACTTCCTTCGACTCGAACCTCCCAGAAGGTACGAATGATAGCACGATGCCCTCGGAAAAACCACAATGCGTTGAAGCTTATATAGCCGCGCCGCTGGTTGTGAGCCACACAGCTTAAGAGCGCCAATGGTACGAAGCGAGGCAGTTGCGGCTACAGTCAAGTCGCGTAAGTCGAGTCATTCAACGACTACACGAGCTATCTTTGGCTCTTGATTCATCTCCTACTTCCATGCCAGAAGTCTTGTAGTGAAATCGGGATCAAGTAAAGCTGTGCCGGTGATCCGCAACACGGTACAGAAGATGGTGTTATCATGTAGCCTACCCTTCGCTCTCCTCTCCCTCATTCCCGTCCTAGCAAGCCCACCTTCTACCCCGTCCAAATCCCCGCCCAGACTCAACTCAAACACCACCTCCTCATCCACGCCGAACGCATCGTCCACCGAAGACGCCGCCCTGGACATCCGCTGCAGCGGCGAACACTTCGGCTTCAACCCCAACATCATCGACTGCGAATCCGCAAAGGAACACGTCACGCCCGACTCGGTGCAATACACATGGGGCAACCGTCATACCGGGCTGGAAGCAATAGTGTTTCCGCTTCCGTATCGGATCATGGGAGGTCAGTAGTCGGCCGACACCGCTTTATGTTATATCATAGGCCTCACAATACATTTCTTGGAGCATGGTAATATGTGAATAAGACGATGCTCATGTTGACAACAAACAGACCGCGCCCTCTGCTTCTTCCAAACCAGCCTCGTCTCCGACGACGCCCGCACCGCCCTCGCCAGCCTCGGCCAGATCCGACGCGCCGCCAGCGCTCTGATCCTGCAGTGCGCGGCGGGCGGCGAGTCGCGGGGCGGCGTCGCCCGCAACATCGGTAAGCCGACCACTTCACTTCCTCCTCGACCCGGTAGATTTTCAAAATGCAAAAAAGGAAAATCACGCTTTCCCTGGGCCATCGCATGGCTTTCGATTCCGTAATCTCCACGCACTACTGATCAATGGTGATTTTCGAACGTACGCAGGCGGCGACAACAACCTCGCCGTCGTCCTCGGCATCTACGAGCCCAAGGTGCGCTGCCGCGGCGCCTTCGGCCCGGAATGGACGTCTTGCCGCGACGTGCTGGGCGACATGCCGGCCGGGGTGGCGCGGCTGATATTCGGCCCCCGGACCGCGCCCGAGACGCAGCAGGGGTTGCCCATTTATATCGATTCGTGTAAGTGTCGACCGTCGAGCGTGTTCGTTTGAGCTTTGATTCCGTAAATCGCAGTCTGGATGACATGCACACGTACATACGTACGTACGTAAGATACATAAAAACTGACGCGCGGGATTTGTGAACGCGAGCAGCGGACGACAAATGCGTCGTTCAGATCTTCTCGACCGGTCCATCCGACATCAGCACGTGGTATCGCATGTGGGAGGCCGTGACGGCCGTGTTCAGCGTGTGCGTGCGGGCTGGACGGGGAGGGGTTTACACGGGGCTTGGTGAGTTGACTTATCTACTTACTTACTTACATATTTATTATTGGATGCAAGGAAGAAAGCGAGGGGAATTGCTGACGGTCCGCAATAGGAGATCTCGGCAACATATTCCTAACCATGAGTTCCTCCGCAGCAGCGGCGGCAAGGATCGAGTCGTTGCCTGGGAATGCGTCTTCTCTGGAGGCCACGGCATAGCGGGGTACGCACCGCAGATGGATACAGGACTGGTCGGTAGTAGCTTGTGATGAAATGGTTCACTCATACCGGGTATACAATCTCTTTCGCTAACCTTTCATGTGACACGGCGACTTGGTGAGTTCACAACCGAGCGAAGATCACTGACGCTCAAAACGAGCGTCACGATTCGACTCGCTGAACGAGCTAGCATTTAAAAAGGTATCTCATGTACGAAAAGAAGACAAAGAGCGAACCCCTCCACAATCCTTCCATGCATCCTAGTGCAAACCTATCGAAAAGCAGCAGTGACTCCCCCACGTATGGCCCTGATGAAACCAGCGAAATCCTTCCAAAAACAGTAACCCCACAAAGACAAGTCCTTCTGATCGTTGCTTCTTTGTTTTTGCCTTTGGCCCCCAGTCAGCCAGAAGCACTGAAAGTACCGGAGCTAGTAGTCATGTCGCGGTGTTCTTCTTGCCCGCCCCTTCCGGCGTCATGGCTTTCAATCCTTTCTCCGCCTCCCGCGGCCGAGACCGGCGGAGGCGAGGCGCATTTCTCTCATTCACGCTCCATGACGAGAAATGAATACTGAAATTCCAGCCCCCGAGGTGCCTTTGTACTCGACGGGGCGGCATCGGAATCTCCTCCTGCGGACCGCCCTCGTCTCGGGACTATCTTCGCCCGCTCCTTCTCTCGCGCGTATGAACGCAGGCAGACTGAGTCCCGAAGCCATATAGTGCGTTGAGGGTCTCTGTCCAGGGCATCCGTCTTCGGGAGAATTGCAGGGCCGTATCCGAACAGATTCGGTCTCCGGGTGTGTGGAAAACATCTCTCCCACGGTTGGGGCCAGAAGGGCGGAGAGGGGCGGTCGGACGGATCCTCCCAGAAATCAGACTAGGTTCTCTTCCTCTTGTCGGAAGACCAGCTCGCCGACGTTGGGTTCTGCGACTGATGATTGTAGGAGCGGCGACTGGCTTGTTTCCGATGACGGAAAGTTTCTCTGCTGCCTAGTCACAGGATACGACGACCAGCTCTCGGCTCACAGCTTGGCATAACTCGGAGGAGTCCCTTTACCGTCTCTCTGGCGCAAGCGACGAAAGAGACCGATCTACAAGCCCTTACTGTTGTAGAAAGTGAGTGACAAAGAACCACCCGATGCGCCGGGGATGAGTCGACGCATCCCAGATACCGAACTTGTTGCCGGACGCCTTCAATTCGAGAAAGGAGCTTCACAGCGTGCCCCTGAGGGAGTAGAAGGAGGTTCGGCACTTTACTATAGCCCAGGGGACTGGCCGCCAGGATGTACAAGTGAGACCGGTGGCGACATTCTTACATGTCATCATCGCTGCGAATACCGGCACGACGGACACGAGTTGTGCCGAACGCATCGAGAGTGACGGGAGCATCTTCATCAGCACTCGACTATGGACGATAGCATCGCAGGTGGGATGTGATGCCTCTCCGTTACACCTTATAGTCGCGCGATACTGGCTCCGTATAACGATCTCCCTTGCAGGCACAAGCCTCGAGATGACGGAAGAGCCTGGGACACAGCCGATGACCTTGCGATGTCAGTGTACGAAGATCTTGGACTGAAAAGTAGATTGGCACGCAGGCGCAAACATTGTCGGATTATCAGAACCATTTCATCGCATCGTCGACTGCAGCACTCAAGCCAAAATCGAGCTGGGGTTCGCTACCTTACGATCGCTCCTGAAGACACCATTGAGGGAAGGCATTGCGATGTTCACGGATCTGGGAGTGGGCAATGAAGCCGAGAACGAAGAGAAGAATTGCCACTCTACGCTTTCCCAAAGAGGGTCTCAACGCTCCACTGTTCCTGCGCTTCGATTCTGGAGGGAGCAGTGCTCCCGTGACGGTGGAGTGGTAACGGTGGAGTGGTAACGGTGCGATAGGTGAATGAAAATACGTGTCCATATGTTAAAGTCGCTACCGGACAGTGAATGATAACGCGTCAAACGCCAGCAGCGCATGAGTTGAAAAGCATGATGATACCCAAACACAACACACCCAGAGCTGATACAGCGGCATTCGTCGGTTACACACCCGATTCCTTCAAAGAAAAAACACACCGGACATTCCACCCAAAACCCCCATCCCCACGCCATTTATGCCTTGCACAATGGACGCTGTGACATCCAAGAGAGCGCCAGCACTCCATCACCTAACTACCAGGTTTCAACCACACAACCGCACACCACTCGTTATTATTGAGCGTATGGCACCCATTCCACCGCCCATGGCCCTCATCATCGTGCGTCGTCGCATTGATGCCCGCCGTGGAATCGTACCGCAGACACGCCTCCGTGTAATGGGCGTCCATGGCGTGATCGACCGAATACCGGTCCTTCAACCCGGTCCCGTAGCCGGTGTAAAAGTCCAAGACCTCGTCGGCCAGGAGGGAGCGGCTGAGGCTGTAGGATTGCATCTGGAAGGCGTCGTAGTAGCCGTAGGCGCCCGTGAAGACGTGCCCGTCGCCCTGGCAGGACGGCTCGGTGTACGTGATGAATGTGAGCTGGGAGAAGAGGAGGCCGGGGTCGAGGCCCAGGGGTGGGGGGAAGTCGCGTGGTAGGACGGCGTTGGTGGTGGGGAGGGCGAGCGCTGTGGCGGCGATGAGGGCTGCCGTGAGGAGCAGTGTCATACTTGCGAGCGTTGTATGATCGTTTAGAGGGGAACAGGAGAGGTTATGTACTCAGATGGAGGGATCAGATATTTTTGCTTGAAAATGGTTCGCAGGGTTGGAGATGATGAGTACTTAGGTGGTCAACGACCCGTGATACTCCCAGAGAGAACGCACGTGGGAGAGGAGAATTATTCCACAAAGGTTTTCTGTAAATAGAACAAGCGTCTGCCTCCTTTATGCTGACGGAGGTCTTTGAATGATTGTTTCATGGTTCTTTTGTTGCCAGTTTCAGGGCCAATTTCAAAACGCCGGCCAAGTCAACGTTTCATCTTCTTTTGGGCGATCTTCCCTATTTCTTTCTTATTTTCCTAGAAAGGCAGTCCTTGTCCGGGAAGTTGAGATGGGGGCTTGGAGTTTGCGGTGCTCCTTTCCTAATCCTTGCCTGAAACATCTCAAAGGATCAGAAAGAGACGTCACGAGGTGTCAGACAAACACTCGTTAGAGACAAATTTGAAACGAGATTATTTGCAGGAATACGAGGGGCTTCTTTCTTGTCCAATGAAGCGATGCTGTCAACGCTGAAACGTGCACCATGCACCGCTGGCTGCGCATGTGAACAATGTTCCAATGCCCAAGGCCGGTATGGATGTAGCAAAAATTGTCCTTAGCATGGCTCTCCCCTCATTTCTCCCTCTGTAATTGAGATGCGTGCTTTAAAAAGGTAAGACGACATCTCAGTCGTTCCTAACCCCAGATGTCTGTCCTTCTGACAGCCTTTGGCTTGTTTCTAGTTCGTCACGCGAAGTAGGCGCCGTTGGCCACAAATCGTTGCTCGTAGCAGCGCAGACGTAAGGTCAAGCATTGTTGTGCACATATGCAAATGCACCGCATATAGACTTTTCTCCCTGTATACAGAGAAGTGATAAAGAAATGATTGAAGCGAAAGGATGGAAGAGTCTTGGCAGCTCTCCCAAACAGATCAGGCTGACAGTGTCACCAGGCGTTGATTGACCAATAGCCTTTGCAAAACATATCAATGCTTCCACCTTCAACAGCCCTCGACTCTCTCGCCCAGAACCGTCATGACTGCGAATGTTTGACCTTCTATCTTTCTCCCTCACACCCGGCAAAATGACTAAAAATACACCAAACGCCACTGACAATTCGAATCGCATTATCAAAAATCAAATTCAACGCATTGGGGTGTCTTCTCGCGGCATCGATTCCTTCCCAACACCCTGCTTATCCAATCCCTCGAGACTAAGTTCAAACCCAAGATTCCAAGCCAATATCGCATCCTAGCGTCAGATACATCTTGCACTCTGACCTGTGGCACTTAAGAGCGCCGGCGCCTTGTCATGCAATGGTTTACGGTAACCATAGTATCGCACACCACTCGTTCTTGTTAAGAGTATGGCACCCTGCAGTCTTCCCATTGTGCCCGCCCCCCCCAGTAGCCTGATCCTTTTCAGTAGCATTTATCCCCGCCGTTGCGTCGTATAGCCAGCAAGCCTCTGTATAATGTCCATTCTTGGTGGGATCGTGCGTATTATTGACTGTCAGATCTGTCGCCGAGCCAGAGTAGAAGTCTAACACTTCATGGATAGTGAGTGTGCGGGTGAGCCTATAGGATTGCATTTGGTGGGCTTCGTAGAAGCCATAAGAGCCTGTGTAGGTACCCGCGGGTTCACCTTTGCAGTGCGGCTCTTCGTATATTGTGAACGTGAGGGCGGTGAAAGGAGACCCCTGGTTGCGTCCCAGAGGCTCAGGAAAGTCGCGTGGTAGGATGGAGTTGGTGGGATTGGGGAGAGCGAGCGCTGTGATGGCGATGAAAGCCGTTGCAAGAATCAGTGTCATATTTGTGAGGCGTCGTATGATTGTTCCAATGCGAAGGTCTTGTGTGCCGATGTAGATGGAGTATGCCTTGTTGGTTTTTCTTTGAATAATTTAGATGGGCTATGTCTGGTTGGTTTCTCTTGTAACGAGGTAGAAGGTTTATGTCTTGTTTCTTGAGAATAATCAAAAGGACCTGGGGATGATGGGTATTCATAAGGCCTACATACCGTCACGTGCTTCCGTGAAACGTACGTGAAAGAGGAAAACTGCCCAACCTACTGATAGAGGATGTTTACCCTCTTGAGCGGAACGAGTAACGAAGGCTCGTTTCATTTTTCTATTACGTCTCAAGTCCTTTATCGCAAACATGCCAGGTGACTCACAGATTCATCTTATGGTGAAAAACATCCCTTCTGCTTTTTCACTCGCCTAGGCAAGGATGCCTTGTCTAGGTAATCGTATTAGACGAATGTCTGGAGTTTGCGACAGATGTTTTAGGAAGCTGGTGCTTGCATGAAACACTTTCGAGGTAAGAAAGAAACGCCATCTTGTGCCTGGTATGTCCAACACAAACACTGTCGCAATTTTGCGACTGCTCAGCATCTATTTGTCCCAAGAATTGTTTGAGATTGGTCGTCTCTTTCACAATTGAGAAGTGGCGGAGGACGATTTGAGATTCGTTCAATTGAACGAAAAGTCTTGGCAGCCCTTCCATAAGGCTGACAGCAATAGCTTAACCAATAGCGTCACTGCTGGTGCTGCAAAGTACATCAGCAACTCAACCCTCAACACCCCCACACTCCCACACCTAACACGTCTTGACAGCGAGTATACTGCATCACCCTCACAGCGCTTTTATCCTTTGCCACCATGGCCTCCCCCAATCCCAACCCCAACCCCACCTCCGCCCCCGATCCCTCCACCACCCAACAACCCTCCATCACCGACGACGCCGAGCTCGACCCCGATATCGACATGGCCATAGACCCCGCGCCTCCCGACCCCGAGAACCCAGCCCTGGACGAAGCGCTCCCCGAGCCCCGAGAAGCGACCCGGAAGGACATCTCGCTGCGGGATTTCCTGGGCAAGATGGACGACTACGCACCCATCGTACGTTTTTCTCCCCGACCTCGCATCACTCAGCAAACAGAAAAACTCACTGACGCGCATCCAGATCCCCGACGCAGTAACGCAGCACCACCTCCTCCTGGCCGGGCTATCCCCCACCACGACCCCGCTCCCCCTCGCGCGGCTCCTCGCGCTGGCGACGCAGAAGTTCATCGCCGACATAGCAGCCGACGCGTATCAGTACTCGCGGATGCGATCCTCCGCCACGGGCGCCGGGCAATCCACCACCGCGGCCGCCATACCGGGAGCGGAAGGCGGGGCGGGGCAGCAAGCCGGGGCCGGGAAGGCTGGCGGCGGGGGGAAGGACGACAAGGGGAAGAGTGGGCAGCATGTGTTGGGGGTGCAGAGGGCGGGGTATGGAGGGGGTGGAGGGGGGGGCGGGCAGGCGGGACGGGCGGTGTTGACGATGGAGGATTTGGGGTGTGCGGTTGGGGAGTATGGGGTTAATGTTAAGAGGGGGGAGTTTTATCGGTGATGCGGGGTTGGGTGGTAGTAGAATGATGGGGATTGCATGGATGAAGGCGCAGGCATTGCGAGGCGTTTTGACCCGGATAAAGTCTCGCGAGAAGGGTATGCATAAGCCAACATTATTTGGCCAAACGATATGGAGGCACTATGAGTTTTAGAAGGTTGTCATGACCCGTAGAATCCGTAATGATCTGGTGTCAAGCTTGATCTACATACATACACGTTCGTTTGCTCGAGTGTCAAAATCTGGTGCCTTTCCCCGCCCTCCCGTGGTATCTATTAGCATGAACGTATGCAGTCAACTATGTATTGCTCCAAACTAAAGAAGTCCTCATCAAAGAGCAATCCCAAATGCTCTCAAGTTGTGTAAGGTACTGGAACAGACTCATTGTCACCAGTCACACCTTCTGCATGCACCTTCGATATCTGGTAATGAAAAAAGGTATGTAGCGGGTGCAACAGGACGTCATTGAATGAACGGCATCGTCGAAGAAAGATTGAGAACCATGGGCGCCTTCTTATACTGAACCTTGACTGGGATTTTTTTGAGCTAGCGGCAACGAAGTTGTGTCAAGGCCCTCATCGGTGATAGGCACATCTCAATCAAACGAGGAGAGCTGGATCGGTGTTTGATGAGTCCAAATTAGGCTTATGCATTGCTTGAGTATGCAAGTTGAGGGTATTTGGTCTGCCGTCGATCCCGTTCATGTAAACATTCGTAGGTAACATTTGTGCTTGCTGTGTCCGATGCTGCTCTGGTTTTTCCTGCTTTAGTAGTGCGATCTCTCCAACATCGTCCCTTAGCGCGTCGGCGCTTTCTCCAGCAACATCCTGTCCGTTTGCGGTACCGAAATCAGCCTCTGTCCTGTTGCCCATGGCACTATCATGGCCACCGTCTGCATCTCCCATAACGATGTCACCATTCTGCACAGCACTTTCCTGATCTTCCCTATCTGTTGCAGCTTGATCTGACTCCGGCAGCTGCCCTCCGGCAAGAGCTAAGACACCTTCGACATGAGCACGATCCTCACTCGTTGCACTTTTAACCTTAGCCTCATTCTTGGCCGCTTGAGCTGGCGCTCTTGTCTTCAACTCGCCAGTGACAAATTGTAGATAATACGGAACCTCGATGCCGCTCTTCAAAAAGAAGAGCTTGAGATTGCGCGCTTTGTCCTTGAGCTGGACTTGGTTTCGATCCTTGAGTACTTCGTTGATAGTACCACCTGGACCAAACATTGCGAGAATCTGACTCCAGTGAGGTCCTTTGACACGATCCAGGCCTGCCATGAGCGAATTCTCTTCTTCTATAGTCCATGGGCGACGTTGACTTGGATGGCCGGTACGACGATTGTTCGGAGACGATTTGGCTGTGGCAGCTTGCCTTGCCCGTTCATATAGCACCGAAGTAGGTGCTGATTGTGTTGGGTAGGGAATGAGATTCGGGTCGCTATATGATGGATGAAGTTGTCCCATGTTCATTTGCCCTTGCCCTTGCCATTGTTGTTGGACGGGTGTACGTCCTTGTGCTTGCTGAGGATGGTCATATGGCGTCAATGTCCAATGAGGCGGTGGTGGAGCAGGTACATTTGGATGAAGCGGATGCTCAAAGTGATACTGGATTTGGGGCAAATCCCCTTTCATAACGGGTTGCACTGAACCCGGGGTTTTGGTTTCATCTGATGACTGAGTTTCTTGCAGAGGCTGTTGAGGAGTTAAAGAACCTTCATTGTTTCCAAAGTCCTGCATCGCGACAGGAGCTGCACGTGCCGCCCTCTCAGCGATGTCATCATTTCCGGAAATGCGAGGATCAATGTGAAGGTTTTCTGTCTCCGCTGGGGCGGGCAATCCTCCTAGTGAAATTTCACCTTGCATTTGCGGCATCTGCCGAGTATGGCGTTCTTGTTGTGGTACCTGCTGCTGTTGTAGTGTAAGACGCTGCTGCGACTGAGGCTGTTGTTTACTCTTTTCGGCGGTAAAGACGTTCGATCCGCGGCCGGGGCGAGGCGTCTTACGAGCCTTGCCAGAATGTCAGCGAGCACTTCGCAGACGGTCAGAATGCACTCACAGCTATACCAGCAATGGCCTCGAAGTTCTTGCTCACATATGTACTAATGTCCCTCAAGAAATCTTCCCAAATGTATTTCCCTGGCAGAGCCGCCATCGCTGCTTCGGTGTTTGGTTCTTCAAGCAACGCCTTCCTTCGATTCTGAGCACGCTGCACAAATTCCGCTTCGCTCGGAGCCAACTGTTTAGCGCCAGTTCTTCGCCTCAGCAAGCGATCCCCTAGGTCATGCGGAAATAGGTCATCAAGAATTGCCTCTCTGCTACGTTCGCCAGTGGTTGCAGCAGATATGTAGGCCTGTGTCTTCAGATCCAGGAGCAACTGAGCTTGATTCTTCAAAAGACGGCCGCCATCTGCGACGAAGGTGTCAAGAAAGTTTTCGTTAAGATGATAGAATCCTACGTCTTGGCTCCCAAAGACACTCGAAACGAATGTAGCCATGTTTGCTTTCCTGATTGTATCAAGATGGGCGTTCTCCACAAGTCCAAGCTCATAAGGGTTTAGGAAAGGCTCAGTGATCGAGTAGACCTTCTTAGTATGATCGAAAAGAGACTTTAGAGTCGCGTAGGCTTGACCGGGATCGGAGTCAGGTTTCGTGGCTATGGTAAGGATTTCTTGGTATGAGGACTTGGCTAAGGTATTTATGATTTGTGTAGCCTGTACTCCTTAGCGAACACATCGTCTCGGTGACCCATAGCAGCTTACCAAATTGTCCAAGATGGGAAGGCTTTGAAGCTTGAGATGTAGACTAGCTCCTAGTTGTGAATAGCTTTCTGTGTCCACCATACCCATTGCAGCATACCCTTGGGAGGCACAGTGGCTTTCAACTGTCTCACCATGGTTGATGATGTCTGCAATAACGGTGTTGATGTCTGGTGGATGTGCACCTTGGGGAGAGGGTTGCCCAGATGGAAGGTGCCGATTGGAAGTAGGCGCTTCCTGGGGAGGCTGCTGAATGCTAGGCGCGGAGGCTGGCGAGGCAACTGGAGGAGGAGTTTCAGGTGCTGCCGATGCCGCGTGTACAGGGGGTTGTGGTTCTTCATGGGAAGATGCAGGCATGCTCTGTTGCGAAATAGCAGCTTGCCCACGTTTGCCACGGGTAGATGCACCCCTATTAGGGTGTGCTCGTTTGGGCGGTGGAGAAGAGTCCTCGCTATCCTCATTGTACATCGGGCTCGTACGGCGTCTCTTGCGGAGTCTGCTCCCAATAGTCTCCATACTATCGTTTCGAGTAGTTGGAGGTTTGGCGAAGAAGATGGGGGTGGAGATGCTTTTTAGATATCTCCTATGAGGCAGCGCAGTGGCGAAGAGTCAGTAGCTTGTGATGGAACTAGGGGACAAGGGTCACACTGAGCATGTGTTGCTCTACGCAGACCAGACACAGCTTGTGGGTACTCAGGGAGCAGGCTCGACCCAAGAATTGCTAGGAAAGCTATCTCTGAGCTTACCTAAATGTGCCGCAGAGCCTCCTAATATCTGAACTGAACGAGGTGAAGGAAGTAGAAAAAGGATGCTGGTCTTGGTTCGAACTTGTGTCCGGACCGCGTTGTATTCAACTTGTCGCGAGTGTTCACAGTGCCTCGAATCTTTGATCCGATCTTGCCCTGCGCCAAGGTACCTTAGCTCCTGACTTGCCGGGTGATCTTCCGCTAGTCCAGAGCCAGCATGACGAAAAGTATAAATCACCTGAATTGGGCTTTTCAATCCTCCAAAAGTCCATGCCAGATCTTATGTAGCTACCAGCGATTCAAGAATGTGCGCTCCATTCATAGATTCTGCATTTAGAAGGAGGATCTAGAGTCATCGTATGAGGCTTTCGACCATGAGATAGTCGTCGATTTTCTAGTCATCCGCAAAAGTGCCGTGACGAATCAAGCGACAGGCTACGTCTTTCATCCCTTCAACGGAAATTGACGAGGAATGAAGCACCGTCAGCGTAAAGTAACCTTGGCTGTTACTTTGTCATCGAAGACACCACAGCCTGTGATAGATAGAGTCCACTATGATGCTGTACTTCTTTGGCGTGCAAATCTCATGGCACCATCGGCTGAAATATGGCTTGCTACTCTGGAGGCAATGCATCAAATTGAATATCCTGCCATTGACCCTGAGCCCTAGTGATCTGATTAACCTCCAGTCGCTTCCAGAAACTTGTCCTCACTTTACCATGACCCTTCTGACCCGTGCTAGACCATGCCATGAACCAGACTCTGATGAGGCAAATAAGAGCCTTTTACGAGACAAGGACTTCGTGCTTCCTATACCAAAAGTTAGAACAAAATTAGACCGGTTTTCAGATGCGGGGAGAAGCCTCATTAACCAAATGATTTGAAGTTTGTATCAGTTATACTCGACACGTCAAATGCTTGCAAGCCATGCTACATCGCCGAATTGGCAGTCGCCCCTCTTGTGCTCCAATATTCATTAAAGCTTGAGAAGTTGATGGACTCCAGCATTTGGTGTCTTGCAATAATTTATATACATGAATAGTGGCAAAAACGTGGACTCTGGATACACTCCCATCCGCCCACAAATATCGTTTACCTTTCTCTTGTTCACAAATGTCAAAGGTAGAAGATGCACATGATTCTCAGAAGGAAGGAGTTACAGCCGCTCTTGCCAAATAGGAGATCTCTGTGCTCCGGCTAAGACATTAGAGCATTCTCGTTTTTGTAAACATACCTTCTCAAGCTCAACAACCTCATCGCCGTCGGCAACCATCACACTAATTGCCACCAATAACCTTTCGCTCACATAATCGACGGGGATCATCGCTGGCACAAGTTGTCTGCTTCTAGTGTTTGAAATTTCTTCTACTCTAGGTGAGTCAACTTACACACCATCACAACTCCATACCCAAACCCAGACACGACAGCCGCCTGTCCAAAAGCAGCTCTACAACTATCAAATGCAGTCCTCAGGGGCCTGGACAAATGTCCCTTCCCCACCCCGTATGCAGAGTGTTGATTCTAGCCCAGGAACAGATGCATTCTCCCTGATCAACGCGAACCCTGAACTCAGCGAGACCAGCTACCCTGACCTCGACGCCATAAGAAACATGGCCCTACCTTTAGCAAACGACCGCCCATCTTCTGAGACCCTCCCTCGTTTCAGATCTACCATCGTTGATTGGGTCCAAGAACAGTCTCAGCACGATCAACCCTCGAACGATGCGACCGAGCTTCAACGCGCTCATGTCGCCGGGGCTCCACCTTGTGCCAGCCAAGCAAAACAAGCTCTTGCTAAAACAGACGACCATGCCTCTCGTCAAGAAGGCTGTCAGCCAGCGAAGAAGGTGTACGACATTGCAACTCTGCTGAGGTTGAAAGAGACACAGCCCGCGGTGCCAGTTATGTTGCGCGTTAAACCGGAGGCCATCGCAGGTGAGTGCTATGATGTTCCAGCTTTCCAAGCTTCCATGAGATGAGCTAAATTCTAGTTCCAGAGAACATCTTCCAGTATATGGGAGCTGCAACGTCACGTCGACTACCAACACGCTCTCGGGGCCTGTCTGACGTCTCCAACATCTCTTCTGGAGTCGCAGAAACTCACAGCCACACCGTTTACCCTGCAGGGAAATCAAAGTACATGCATCAGCCATTTCGTCAACCACATGCTCCTCCAGAGACTTCTATTTTACAGCGACACGATGGTTTTGCGCGATTCTTGAAGCAACACGCTTCTCCTCCACACCATCGAGTGACAGCGGGAGGTCGCATCGTTCCAGCTGGTCCCTCCTCGCCGCCACCGATGCTAGATTTTGGCTCGCTCAACGGGCTTCTTCGAGACGGTCCAGCAACGGCAAGATCTTCTCAAAAGGAAAGCCGCTCGACTCAATCAAACACTCGTACACAGAACCCACAAGCAATATCCTCCATGACGTTAGGTGACTATTTGCAAAGCCAGGGCGGCAGTGTCGGTGGTATGAGCCTTCAGCATGCACCTCAGACTACCTCAACGCAAACAGCCATTCCCTTCAACGATTTGCCATTCGGGTACCAATCTTTCATGGGTCCAGCAATGCAAGCGCAAGCTCCTATGGTACCCATGGTGATGTTTCCGGACGGTAGCACCCTTGTCTCTTATAATGGTGTGAACTATCGCGCATCTTGGAACGGGGTCAGCACGAGTATGGAGCCATTGCAGCCTTTTCACCTACCTGTTGATCAGCAGTACTATCCCCAAGCCAATCTACAAGGATATCTCAACAACTCTCACTACAATTTTGCTCCTCAGCCCTCACAGGCTTCAGCTCCGTCCATACCCCTGGCGAGCGCTACCAATGTTGCTCGGCCAGACATGTCAAAGAGTGACGTACCTTTTCACCAGAGACAGAACGGTGACGAGCTAAGCTTGAAGACCGAACTCACAAACCTCGATAAGTATCTTGCTTTATACCACTATGATATAACGCCAGCGGAGCGAGCCTCTTTGATAGCACAGCGGAGACGTCTAGTGGAAGAGATTGATAGGATCCGTCTCAGTAAAGAGAAACCAAAGCATAGCATACCAATCATTACGCCTGCTGCCACTGGACTGCCAGTCACACCTGCTGCGCAAGTCGTTCCTGGTCCCACTGACTTGCGCGAGGCAGTCCAAAATGACCGAGTGGCGAAAGGAGGCACCATCAGCAAGCATCTTTCGCCTGCTGCGCCTGCTTTCGTTCCAAGGAATACTTCAAATCTACCTTCTGCCAGTTTCGGCAAGCGTACTGAAAGCCAGCAGGTCAAGCACCAACAGTTTGGCATACGAGCAGCATTTGGAGGTATTGATCCAGCACCCAAGACCCAGAACAATGCGAACTCTTCTACTTGGGCGAGTCATTCTGATCAAAAGGTCTCATTTCCGAAGACTCGAACGGTATCGCATATCGAGGAGTCGTCGTCCTCCAGTGTGTTGGACCCGTCAGACCCCGCAATGCGTGTCATAGACTATGAAGACATCGAGTACGCTGCTAGGTACCTGTACAATTGGACCAAAGACAGTAGGACCTATTGCACCACCGTTGCCGAGTTTCAAGAGGCCGTTCGTCGGGTTCGCGAGCAGGCGAGGCTGTATGGATGCGCTGGTGGTCAAAGCAAAGACCCCGCCTACGACGCTGAACAGGACCTCTGGTGGGCCATCTGCGATCGTGACCCTATCCCTTTGCCTTCCGAAGTCCCAGATCATGTCGGCAACCCTCGCCCATGGAATTGGAATGACAGTGCCTTCAACTACCGTCGTCAAGGAGCCAACAATATTCCAGGGCCGGAATGCGAGCATGCGCGCAACTCGCCCCGCATTTTTGGTTGGGATCCTGCTACGACTGACAGCATGAAAGATGTCATAGACGTATCCCGTTCATACTTTGCATTCAAAGGCCAATTACCATCCGTATCTTTCCGCGATTTTGCCTACGACCGTGACAGCAACAAGAGACTGATACAGTCTGATATCGCAGCACCTAAAGCTCATTCCAAGATCCCAAGAAAACCGGCTTATCGGAGTTATTCACCAATTGCAAGCTCGAAGCGTGAGGAACTGAGGCATAGCTTTGACTCGAGCGCGCTCGAAGAAATGAGCACAAGCGAGCTTAACATTCAGCACACAGGATCTGCCTGGAACGTTCAGCTCAAGCCTGGCGACGAGGTGAAGGTTCCCGAAGCGCCTTCGCTACCACAAGGAGTTCCCCGTACGCCTGAGCATAAGCGCATTCAGCGGCCATTCGAAGCGAGCAACATCCATTCTACTGCGCAAGCATCAAAGCCACATCTATCCACTGGACATAGAACCACCATATCTAAGAATTTCGAGACAGTTCACAATCCTCGTCAGGCTTACATTGAAGACTACCCGGAGACTCCAGTGGCAGGAAGTACCCGTTCATCCTACAAAGGAGCTGGAACTATTCAGATGAACACCGCGCCTCGCAAAGTTTACATGGGTCCAAACCTGCTGGGCAATGATGACACACGTACTGGATCTCCTATGCCAGCCTATGCTTGGGATTCTACCCTGTTCCCTGGTTCAAGCCGGAAACCAACAGAAGAGGAGTTGAATAGCATATGGTACCACACTCCACTGGATGAGGTAACCCAGAAGTACTTGGACGATATGAAAGCGTACAATACTTTCAAGAACAAGCAAGCTGATGCCGACAATCACGATATCGATGCCGCAAAAGGCCACCGTCAAACCTCGGATTCGTCGGAGCCAGTGACCGAGTCAAAGAGTCCGTGGGGCCCCGAAGAAGGTACCACACCCACGACTCCTAGCAATTCAATTCGATTTCAATCGCTGCAAACGCAAGCGAGGACGAAGGAGCATGGAGTTCCCAAGACGGCGAAGGTGAACATTCCTAGCGCGAGCACCATCCGAGCACCAATCCCGCGTCTCAACGGCAACTATCCCTTTTCTACGGGCTTCAATGCGCATAATGCCCTGGACTCTCGTGAAGTCAATGCTGTTAACGTCCCAAGGTAGTTTATGTGACTCAGCTTGCATCAAATGAAGCTTGGCTGACCTGTACCGTAGCGTTGGGAGCAGCGACTCCCACCAATTCCTCCGCAAGATGCTCAAGAGTCCCCGCTACTCGTCTGCCCAACCTATGAGCATCCTCAGCCAGATAAGCTCAACGCTGGCAGACAAAATGAACGGGAATAAGCGGGCTCAAGCGAAAGGGGTGGAACAGCTGTCTGAAAACAAGGGAAACAATGCTTCCAACGATGGTGGCATCGGCAACGGTCTTTATGCAACAATTCACCCTTCAAGCTCTGCTTCACTTGCTAGAACGAACCCAGATCTTGCCGTCGGCAAAGCTCAGTCATCTTTGGCTTCCGCCACATACCAAGCGCATGGCTATCTCCCTCAATTTGACGGCGCTGGGAAGGCTCACACATCGTCATTGTATCGTGAACAGGGCATCCAACCCCTTCCTCAAGTGCGTCTACCGTCAGAGGCTTTGTACAGCGATAGGCAGCATACCGCTGAGACTTCAAGCCATCAGAACCATGGTCCTAGCGCTTACACTGCCTCAACGACATATCACAATTCAGTGAATTTTGGATACGACGGTGGTAGAGACTCGCCTCCAGCCAAGACTACGAACGCCCCAAAAGATCAGCATTCTACGCATCCAGCGTTCAATTACATGGGTCTTACCCTGGCCGACTATGATAACCAGCGTGGGGACACCAACAACGCTTGGCATCATGGGGCTGTCGAGGACTTCTTCCAGGATCTACGTGAACAAGAACTCAAGACCATTGCGTCTCACCAACGCGTCAACACTCAGAGTGCCGCTTGATACACGCCAATGCGAGGAGGAATTCAGGACACAGCATTCTCGGATCTGTCTCGTCGCGTATTTTCGCATCGGCTTATCCACCCATCGAGCACTTCTTACTACGTCATTCCTTCTTTTCGGCCTCGTGAAACCTGCCTGGTCGGTATCTATTGGTGCTCGAGGACTTTTGTGGACGGTTTGGATTCGAGGGGCTTCTTCTTTCCGCCTTTTTGCCTTGCACTCGCTGCCTGGCGGGCATTTTTTCAATACCATTCTATCCGTCCTGCATGCTTAAGTCGGCAGGTCTTTCACACGTGTGGTGTTCTTTCGGTGTTCAAATACCGAACGAGCAGGCAGAGAGAGGTAAGACATGGTGCAATACTGTTATGCAAGCAGATGGAGAGGATCACTCGTACATCGCTCAGACTGTATCAAGATCGACGCCAGTAGTTTAGCATCTCAATCCAATACTTTATTATGCAAATTCTACTACTCTCAAATGTGTAGCATTCCAGACGGGGATCGGAAGGTTCCGGTGGAGACACAACACAAAAGGTTGAAACCTTCAGAGATCTATTGATTGGAAGTATTCATGTTTGCCACAATCCCACCCATAGTCAATGCTCCAGTTTTCCAAGCTCCGGGCAAATATGGAGCGGGACAGATCTAGTGACCCATCGTCTGCTGGGACCCTCTCCTTGTCCAGGAGGTTCTGTTCTACAAGGAGACAAACCTTGCCAGCCCCACTGCATATGCAGCTAACTCCCGCACGAAAGGGTTGAAGAATATACTCGCTGATATGAACAAGGTGTGAGGAGAGGGATTGGCGGATACATTGATAGTTGCCACGAGGGTTCAGGATATCGGACTTGGTTAGGGATGTGGATTTGTCATATGACACGTGACGTCAGGTCAGACCTTCTCGGTCATTTGACAGTCATATGTATTCAAATGGCCGCACTGCAAAGAGCTTGTAGTAAGGTGAAGCGTGGGATTCGAAGGGTATGGTGGAATTCAGAGATATTCAGGACTGAAACTGAGTATCACTAGTGGTATCTTATTGAGCTAAGAATAGATAACGCTAAGCTTCTATCTACTATGCCTATCTTTGATTAGCCTTATAATCTTTACGGTTAGACACCTACGGTATACAGTTAGCGCTGTCATTTGTCAGGTCAGACGGCCTATCACCGTATGACCGTCACATGACTGTCAAATGTCAGTCATTACGCATCCCTAGACTTGGTACCTTATGTGTCTCGTATGCCATACCAGTGTACTATTGTTTCGCTCATACATACTTCGCCAACTCTGAGGTTGTTGCTGCTGTGATCTTTGAACCAAGGCTGTGTTCAACATTCTCGCTAGGCTCGTGTTGACACGTCTGCCGCACCTCGTCAACACTTCTGGCAAGGATTGCTTGCTACTTCGTTCTCCTTTGTCTACATTCCCAGACGATTTCTTGGAAATCCCATCGACCACACACAATGCCGGGAACCAGGAGGATCTCTTTGCCCGTCCAGAAGCTATCTCCCGTACTCAAACTTCCTCCCGAGATTCGCGACCAGATTTGGAGGTATGTCGTTGTCAAGGACGGGGATGTGGTTCTCCACGATCGTATGCGCCAGGACGAACTGCCAGAGAGCAACTTCCGCTCTGCGAATTCGATGGAGATACAGTCTACCTGGGCTATAACGATATATCGTTTCATGGAGACAGTATCGTTACAACCAAATTATCGTTAAGCCTAGATTTGCACTAATTACTATTGAAATACGCCTAAATCGATGCCTGCTTTTACGCAGAAGCCTTACGAGCCCTGATCTCTCTCTCATATCGATTCAGACGTGTGATTAGTATATCATCGCCGTCGTTTTGTTGTTCCTCGTATAATTATAGACGTTCCAGTAGCTTTAGGGCCTCTGAATCCTTCTTCAAGAACCAGGCCTGAAGCGCCTGTGTCTTACGCTTACTATCTGATCTAGTCGCATTGTATAGACGTATGTCTCGTCGTTCAGCGTCAGTAACTGCCCGGCGTCGTTTTCGAGTAGAATTAGGCGGTGGGGGGGAGATAGATGCCCTGGGACCACTGGAATCCTATTTTAATGGCGGCGACGATGGCGAGGATATATTGTTTAGGGCCATTGGATATAACGATATTACTGAATTTACTGGGTAAATGCTAACGATATCGTAGTAGACAAGTTATCGTTATTCTACACCAAAAATAATCATTGCATGGCTGTGCAATCGTTACAACCAGAATATCGTTATGTGGCGAATCGTTATAGCCCAGGTAGACTGTACACCGGACGGACGACGGACCACTCCCGAGCTCGAGGCTCGCAGTCGCCTTCACATGCCGGCAACTTTACCTAGAGGTGACTCCCATCTACTACCGCGACAACACCTTCCGCCCTGGGGAATCATGGTATGATTTCACGTATCGCGAGGTGATCGAGAGTTTTGCCGATGCCATTGGGCCAACCAATGCCGGCAACATCACCGATCTCTGTTTCTTCGCGTGCTGGTATATCTTCGGTGAAACTCTCTCGCTGCTGCCAGGGCTGAAACGGCTGCATTTCGTAAGATCTTGGATCCGGGATTGGGATCGGAGAGTCACCATCGTAGCTCAGAGACTCACGTCGTTGGTCATAATATATGATGGAGAGGTGTGGGGGCCGGAAAAATGGAGGTTGTACCCAGCAGAAGATTGCCGATATCCCGCCGGAGGGCCCGGCTGAGTAGGTTTTGGCCTCCCAAATAGCTGTCGGCTTCAGTCTTCTGGGAGACCGAGTAGAATAGCTGGTCGACTGATTGTACAAAAAAAGGAATGAAGATCAATTTACCCCTGGTCTCCTGCGCCTTGCCATTGTGACATACGGACGTTAGCCGGTGGATTATGCATCTGTATTTTCTTTGCATCCAGACTACGGGACATGTTGAGGGCAATCATAGAGTCCCCACACTCGGTTCTTTCAAAGACCTCCAAAAGCACCATAGCACAATATTCTCCGCTGTTTCGAAGATCAAGGAGCGGCGAGCTATGGGAGTTCTTACAAGTTGGATTGTTGCCTGGGTCTCTTCTATCGACCTCGTGCATAGCTGCAACAAGTATTGATGTGTCATGCCACAAGTGCCAATGAGATTGCGTACGATCCGGAGGCAGCACAGACATTCGTGCTATCTTACAACCCATTACATAGAAATGAAAGCTCTTCTCACGCTGCCTCGCTCTGCAGTCCTACTCCGAACATTTCTCTCGAGAACGGTATCCTGTACGGAGGTCTACACCATAATTCCTGGCCAGCGTTAGTGGAGCCTTATCCCGACTTTCGGAAAGCGACCCCATTGCAGGGGGCCCTAGAGCTTTTTCGTGGGAGCGCATGAGTTGAGCTTTAGGGACCTCTATTGGGCCCTGTAAAGGCAGTGGGCTCTAAACTAGGTAAGCTCAGTTCAGGCGCGACGATTCCGAAGCAGATCTAATCGTGTCTACCCCCATTTGCGCCCTACCCCCATTTGCGCCCATTTGAAATCCGATAAATCCGACATAGAAAACTACCACTACCATGGCTACCACTATCACTCTTTCAAATGGCCTACTACCATAGTCTATTATAATGGCTAATGCTACGGTACCCATAGTCGCCGTCTGTAGGCCTGGCATAGTAGGTGTCTCTGCCCTGGACTTAGATGTGGCCTGTTTTTATCCTAGCGATATATGTATCTAAGTAGTATTCGATATTTCATCTAGGCCCTATAATACAGTGGAATACTTATTAAAAATATTATAAATTATCTAATTAGTAATTAGTCTCTCGGCGTATAATTATAAGTTTAAATTCACTAAATACTCTATTAAATGATTTTGAAAATAATAAAAAAAAAAAAAATTAATATTTAATTTCTTATAATTATAAGAGAGTTTATATTATAAGTATATAGTTTATTCTAATTTATAGCCTATATCTATCTTATATATATTTGAAATTTATTAAATCTCTATTAATTTACTCTTAAATAGACTTTTAATTTTTTTTTTTAATATTTTAAAACGTTATATAAGATAGAAATTATAATATATCTTATATAACGATCTTAATATCTAGCATTATAATATTATAAAATATTAATTTTAAAGAGATTTAATAAAGAAATAAAGAAATAATAATTATAAACGTATTTTATTATAGAGTAATTATTTGATATTATTATTTTAAATAGAGAAGAAATTATAAAATAATACGCTTTAATTAATTCGAGTACTCTCGAGTTAAATCGAGTTATAGACTTTAATTTATAAATTAATATTAAATAAATTTCTTCTTAAGATACTATATTTACGAAATTATTATAAGATATTTAATAATAATAATAAGATCGAATAGTAATATAATATAGTTTTTAAAGATCTTTATAAATGAAATAATAAGAATAGCGTGCTCGATAGACTTTATATGAAAAAATTGTTAAATAATAAGAGTCTAAGTAATTAAATTTTAAATATAGAAAAATAAGGCCTTAAGGAGCTTTCTAAAGACTTCGAATAAATCTAAATTATTTAAAAATACGATATTCGAGATTCTAGCGGTGGCCTATTAATATTATAAGTCGAGTATCTTCTATTATTTAAAATAGATATATGTAAGCCTTCTATATACCTTTCTATAAGTCTTTTTATAAGCCTTTCTATAAGCTTTTCTATAAGCTTTTCTATATATCTTTCTATAAATCTTTCTATAAGCTTTCTTAGTCTAAAAAATATATATATATATAAGTCTTTTTATATTAATTAGTTATCGAATAGATAATTTAAAAGACTAAGAAAAGAACTTATTAATTTATAATTCTACTATAGTAAAAAAATAATATATTTCTTTTATCTTTTCTTCGCTAATAGCTTTATTAATATCTTTATTAAAGACTTTAAAGTTTTTTAAAGAGGTATTTAAGAAGAAATATTTAGAGATTATATTTAATAAGTATAATTAAGCTCTTTTAGTCTATAAGAATAGCTTAGATTCTTATAAAAAGAAACTTAAAATTAAATTAATTATATTATATTATAAAGTTATTTCTTCTATACTAAATCGATATATTATTAATAATTATTCTTATTAAGAAGTAGTTAAAGATTAATAATAATTTAGTTCTATAGAGAAGAAAGCTTTAAGAATATAAATTTTATAAATAATAGAGTAAGGCTAGTCTTCTAGAGTTAATCTTATTTATTATGTAATTAATAAAATACTAATAGCGAAGTAAGATAATAGAGAGTTAAATATAAATTGAATTTACGACTTTTTTAAATATTATTTAGATCTATAAAGTTAATTTAGTTAGTTTTTAAATAAAGAATATATTATAACTTATAATATAGAAAAGATATTATAATAATTTTAATTTATTAAATTAATTATTTAGAGATATAATATTTAAAAGAAATATATATATAATATAAATAAGAAAGAGTTTATTCTTAATTCTATTAGTAAAATAAGAGTTATATACTTTAAGTATAATATATATATATATATAACTTAAGATGAGAGTAGAGAGTAAGCGACTTTAATCGAATATATATTCGTGAATAAAAGATTTTTTTTCTTATTTATTATCTTTAAGAGTAAGCTTTAAATAAAAACTTAATTTAATATCTTAAAGAGAAAGAAATTAATAATTATATTAAGTGAAAATAAATAAATAAATAATATATTAAACTTAAAGTAATTTATTAGATATATTTTATTAATTTCTATTTATATAATTAACTTTTAATTTATCTCTTATAAATACTTTAAATTATAGACTTAAAGAATATTAAAAGAAAGATATTATTTTTTAATATATAACGAGTATATATTATATATTAGTATTAAAGTTATATAGTTTTATATTAATAATAATATCGTTCTCTTATATCTATCTATCTATTTTATATATATTCTTTAATTATTAGATATTAAATTTTTTTAGTCTTTAACGAGTAAAGGTCTATAAATTAAATTCATAATTATTTTTTTAATTAGGGCTATTAAGTAAGTATATAAGCGATCTTTAGTAAGCGAACTTTGATAAGCGATATTTGAATTCCTTGCGCTTTAATAATTATAGAACTAAATTTTAAAATTTTTAAAAATTCGAAAAGCATAAATAGCGCTTCAAAATTTAAAAAAAAGATCTCAAAATTTTAATAGAAAATAAAAAAGTAATTCTATGTGTTAATAATATATACCTATTTTTTTAATAAGGGAGATATAAGAGAGCGAGATTTTAATAGTTGCGGATGCTAATTTATTTATTTACGATAAGTTAGCCGATTTAATTAAAAAGCGTAGAGAATCTAAATTAATAATTGACTATATATATAAATTCAAGATTTTTAAGCTTAATTCTATCTTATTCTATTATATATACTAATAATTATATATTAAAAATATCTAATAGAGAATATCGTATTTAAGAGTAATTACTTAATAAATAAAATAGACTTTATTCGATTTATTTAAATAATAAGAATAAATATCGTAATAGAAAAGAATATTAGATATATATAGTAAAAGAGTAAGCTATTTCTAATTTAATTATAAGTTATTCTTAATAAATTTAAATTTAAAATATTAGAATTAAGATTTATTATATCTCTATCTCTAGAGATAATAATTATTATATTTAATAATAACTCTTTATTTATATTCTTTATTCTAATAAATATAAAATAAGTTTATTAGCTAATTTAATAGATTAAAACTAATAATCTTAATTTAATATTATTAAAAAAGTTTAAAAAAGTATATAATTTAGCGCTAGCTAATAATATCTTACTTTATATTATTAATAAGAATTTTATTAAAATAGAGTAATAAAAAAAGAATAAGATTAAATATAGATAAATATATTAAAGCGAAGAATAACTTATAACTCTTAAGCTTATTTAGAGATAAATAAAAAATTTAGCTAATAAGAAATTTAAGAAGTAATTTCGAAGTATATATTATCTCGAACTAGCTATTTCTAAAGATATAAAGTATTAGAATCGATATAGATATAATATTAATATAGATATATTAAATAAGATAACTAAGATATCGAACTATATAGATAAAAAGAAGATATAATATAATAGAGAATATCTCCGCTAAGGCTCGCTAGTTATAAAGCTAAGAAATATATTAAGAGTACGCTTATAATATTATCCTCTCTCTTTATTAAATTATATCTTATAATTAGTAAGTAGAAAGATAGAAAAATAAGTATATATATACGCTTAACGTCTAAAAAATAATAAAAATAGTAAAGAAATAATTATATCTAAGATCTTCTAATATAGTATTTTTCTTTAAGAGCGATATTAGTAATAATAATAGCTCTTCTTAATTATATTATAGCGATATTATTAATTATAATTTAAACGTATATAGAGAGTCTAATTAAGAGGAAATCGATATAATTATAAGATAGTAAGATCTCTTTTAATGGAACTGCGTAGTAGCTATATAATTACGAGGTCTAGATACGTAGTTAATAGAATAGATAGATTAATTACTAGATAAATTAATAACTAAAGAAAGAAGAAGAAGAAAGAAGACTTATAAATATTTAAGACTTTATTAAATATATTAAATACTCGCTCTAATTACATAGCTTATAATCTAATAAGTAACGTAAGCGAGCTTATTAATTCGCTTCGAGTACTTTTATTCTTATAATTATATCTTCCCTTAGAAGATATAATCTCTAAATCTTATTATTATTATATTTTATAATTAAATATTATAAACTTACTAGCTTCGTATATATTATCTATTACTAGCTTAAATATAGTCTAAACTAATATATACTATAATAACGTATTTAAACTACTTATCTCGAGGTCTTTTTAAATATATTAATATATTTATATACTAAATCGCGATAATATTACTTTATATATTATTATCTTAATTAATAGAATATAGATATATTACTATCTTATTGCGATATACTATTATCGCTATTATTATACGCTATTATAATTATTATTACTTTAATAACTATAATAATTCTATTATTATAATTATAAACGTCGCGTTAATAAGTATAAAAGTCTTATTTTTAATCTAACTTTTATTCTTCTTAGTAATAATATTAATATTAATATTATTATAAATAAGTACTTAATTCTTTTTTATATCTACTATTTTATTTTTATTTATTTTTATTATAATATCGTAATAGCGAGCTACGTATTATTATAATAGTATAATATATATATTAATTAAGATAACGATTAAATAAGATTATAGTTATTTAGATTAATTTTATATATAATAAATATCTTAAAAAATACTTTACGATACTTTATAGATAGTATAAGAAGTATATTAATATATTAATAGTAATACTAAATCTTTATTTTTATAATTCTATAAATTATTAAGTACTTATAGCTATTATTATTTCTACGCTCTTTATTACGAGCGTACTCTATATCCTTAATATACTACTTAGCCCTCTCATCTATTCGGGCCTAGCGTATCTTAATAGAGGCATTTATCTACTACTTAATATCTTTCTTCTATCTATATAATTCGATATCTTAGTTATCTTATTTAATATATCTATATTAATCTTAATACTATAATTAAGATTAATCTACTTATTTTATTTATATTAATAAATAAATTTAAAGAAATGCGCTAGTAGAGGCTTTAATAAGAAATTAAGTTAAGTTATTATATCTTTAAATAAATCTATTAAATAGATAAATCGATTTTAAAGAGTTTAAATAAGATAGCGAAATAATCTTAATAAATAGTAATTAAGAAATAAAGAAGATATTAGATTATTTATATAATTAGCGAATCGAAAGAAATAGCTAATATTATCTTATATTTTTATATTTAAATATATATTAATAATATTACTTATAACTTTATATATTATAATATCTAAAATTTTAATAAAATCTTAATTAGATAAGAAATATTTAAGTTATAGTTAATTTAGAATACTATTCTTTAAAACTTTTTTATATATAACTTTTTTATAAGATAAGAGACTCTCTAAGCGAAGTAAGTATATTTAAAAAACTACTATTTAAAGTATTTATAATCTTTTTAACGCTTTAAATAATTAAGAAATAAGTATATTAAATTTCTATAAAGAAATAATTTTAATATATTTTTAAAAAAATTTATTACTCTCTAATATATTTAATATTTTTATTATCTATTCTTTTAGAGTATTTAAACTTCTTTTTACTTTATTTTAAATCTTCTTTTTTTCTTTTTTATAGTAAAATCTAATATTAAAAGAATAAACTAAATTAAGACTATTTAAATAAATTAAATTTTAATAAATATTAATTCTATTAGATAATATAGCTAATAAATTTAACTTAATAAAAATATTTTAAAATATTATTAATATTCTATAATTATAATATTAAGCTAAATATTAACTCGATAAATTTATAATTATATTAAATAAGATTTTTTAGAAGTAAAATAATTTCTAAAAGATTATTACTCGATATTATATCGCTATAATAAAAAAGAATTTAATTATAAATAATTTATTTTAGATTTATAGAATAACTAAGAAGATAAATTAATTAATTTAAAATTTTTAGAAAAATATAACTTCTTTATAGCGAAAAGTTAATAATCTTAATCTATAATTTATAAAAGACTTATAATTATTTTTAATTAAGAAGAAATATATATCTAGATAATTAAAAGAAAAATTAATTAAAATCTTAAATTTATCTCTATTTATTAATAGTATTAATCTTATCTAAAACGACTAATTCTCTAAAATAAAATAGAAATTTAAGATTAATAATAATTATTATCTTATTAAAAATTTTAAGATAATTTATATAATCTTATAACTTAATAATAGAATTATATAATATATAATATATAAAAGACTTTAAAACTTTATTAATTTATATTAATTTTTCATTAAAATTATAAATAAATTAGTTAATATTTATAAGAATTTAGATTAATATAGTAATATATTATATAATATATATACTTTATAATAAAAAATTTAAATCTTTATCGATTTCTATTTAAATTTTATTTAATTAGATACTATTTTTAATATTAACGAAATTCTTATATTAAAAAATTATCTTTTTAAGAAATTAAGAAAGAAATTAAAGAAGTTATAGTAGATTATAAAAGATTTTACTACTTTAAAGATTATAAAAGAATATCTTTAAAAATTAAATAATTTATAATATATTAAATATAAAAAATTTAAATTTATAAAGATTATTATTAAATTAATTATAATACGAATATTAATAATAATATTCGCGATTAATATATATCTTATATCTATTATCGAGTTTAATTTAAATATAATTATTATATCTCTAAATATTATAATTAATTTAAAATTAAGAGAATTAATATATTATAATTATAATAAAAAAGATTATTATTAAAAGAATTAAATAATAATTATCTAAATCGAGATTAATAAAAAGATCTTTAAGAAAGTATAATTTTACGCGATAAAAATAGATAAAGAATTTAAAATTAATAATATCGATATTATAAGTAATAATAATTTTTCTTCAAATTTAGAAAATAAATAATCTCTTTTAAAGTTATAATAAGAGATATTTATAAAATATATCTAATAGATACTCTTAATAATATCTTAATATATTATTCTTTTTATATAAAAGTTATATTATCTTTATAAGAGAGAAATTATTTATTTAAGAACTCTTTAATAGATAGTAAATATATTAATATTTATATAGTTATAAATAAATCTCTAATTCTAGCGATATATAAAGCTCTATATTTAAAGTTACTCTTATTATTAAAATTTAAATTATTAAGAAATTATAATAACTAGATTATAAAACGATTAATTATATATTATTTACTTTTTATTATAATAGTAAAAGATTATTAAAAAGAAATATATTTAATATTAATTATACTATTAAAATACGATATAATAATTAAAAAATTTTAAATAAATAAATATAGGGTAGTTTTTAATATATTATAAGATAAGATACTCTTTCTACTTAATTAATATAATTATAATAATAATTAGATATTAATAATAGATAAACTCTTCTTTCTATTAACTTTAAAGCTTTAATTATCTATAATACTTACTTTTTTATCTATTATACTAAAATAATAAAGCTCTCCTCTATCTACTTATAATAACGAGACTAATTTAAATATCTTCTTATTAAATAAGAATAAGAATAGTAAGGAGTCTAAGTTTATTAATATCGCTAAGATTAATATAGTAATCTATTATTAACTAATCTATAAAAAAGAAAATAAACTATTTATATTAATAATAAATGAGATCTATAATAACTCGTTAATATTATATATATCTTCTATTATCTAAATATCTCACGATTCTCGTATATTAATTAATAAATCTTATTTCTATAACTTAGAAAAGAAATATAAAAGATATTACGATTTTAATTATTCTATTTAGATTAATAGCATCAATAAGATTAGTTTTAAGAAGATAAAATATAGGCTATCTATAAAGTATTATAACTATTTTAATATTTTCGATAGAATTAAGATAAATATACTTTTCTTATATTATTCTTATAATTATAAGTTAAAATTCAATAATAGCTTCGATAAAACGAAACTTTCGAAAAGTAAGATTTATTTAATATTAGGATATAAATTAGAATAGATAAAGAAGTATCTAAATAAATATCTAAAGAAGGAATTTATAATATTAAGCTATATATTATTTATTTTATCTATTCTATTCGCGGAAAAGTCGAATAAAGAGTTACGTTTTTATATAGATTATCGAAAGCTAAACGCTATTATTAAAAGAAATTAATATCTAATTTTATTAATAGATAAGATTTTAGTAAGGATTTAGAGATATAAATATCTTATTTAATTAAATATTATAGTTATATTTAATAAACTACGTATATACTTCGATAGTAAGAATTTTATTATTTTTATTATCTTTCTTAAAATATATAAATATCGAGTTCTCTTCTTTAATCTAATTAACGGCTTAATTATATATTAATAATATATAAATAATATTCTATTTAAGTATCTAAACGACTTCTATTAAATCTATCTCGATAATATACTTATTTATAATAAGATAAAAAAGAAATATATTTAATATATTAGATAAATTCTTTAGAAATTAAAGAATATCGGCCTTTAGATAGATATTCTTAAATATGAATTCTATATCTAAAAAATTAAATTTTTAAATCTACTAATATCTATAGACGGGTTATAAATAAACTCTATTAAAATTTAGACTGTTATTAAGTAAATTATATCTATTAATCTTAAAGAGATATAGATCTTTATCGAATTTTATAATTTTTATTAGCGATTTATTAGAGACTTCTCTAAAATAGTTAAACTTATAATAAAATTTATTATAAAAGAGATTATATTTAATTAATTTCTAGTATATTAAGAGATCTTTTATTTTCTAAAAGTTATTATTACTAAAGTCTTAGTTTTATATTATTTTAATAGAATAAAGAATATCGTTCTAAAGACTAATTCTTTCGACTATATTAATAAAGATATTCTTTTTTAATATAATAATAAGAGAGTTTTTTACTCGATAGTCTTCTATAATAAAAATCTTACTTTAATTAAATATAATTATTAGATTTATAATAAAGAGTTACTAGCTATTATTCGCTATCTTAAATATTAATATTCTAAATTAAAATATATCGATATCTCTATTAAGATCTTTATAGATTATAAAAACTTAATATACTTTATTAAAGAAAGAGATCTTAGTTATCGCTAGATTCGCTATTTGAATATATTATTTAAATTTAATATAAAGATTATTTATTAATTTAGATCTTAGAATATTAAGATAAATATACTTATATAAATAGTTAAATATAAACTAATTAATCTTAAAAATAAATAATTATATTAATAATATTAAATAATTCTTATTTCTAATTAATTAGAGTTAGATAATAAAAGTATTAATATATATATAATTAATAATCTAATTTACTATAAGATAATAGAGGCTAATAAGAAGAATAACTATTATATAAAAATTTATAATACTATTATCGAAGGTAAGAATAAGTTTTAAGAGATTACTCTTAATAAGTACTTTATATAGAATAAGATACTTTACTATAAGAATCGTTTATAAATAGTCGATAATATATATATCGATATTATTCGAGAGATATATAATTAATTATTTTATAGCTATTCTAAGATAGTATATATTTATAAACTACTTAAAAGAAAGTATTATTAATAAAGAATAAGAGCGATAGTAATTACTTATATTTAAAATTGCTATATCTATTAAAGGATTAAAATATCTCGCGATCGAGAATATAGTTTACTTTAGTCTCTATTAATTCTATAAAAACGATAATAAGATATATCGATTAACTTCGTTATAGATTTACTTATATTTAATAGCTATAACGCTATTTAAATAGCGATTAATTAATTTATTAAGAAATATTACTACGTAATCTATTTCGATATTAATAAAAGTATTATCGCTAAGAAGATAGTTAACTTACTATTTAAAGAAGTATTTCGCTTATACGATTTATCGACCTTAATAATATCGAATTAAGACTTTTAATTTATAGCTATTATATAGAAATTCTTTTATAAATAATTAGATATTATAGTTAAGCTATTAATAGCTTTTTATTCTAAAATCGATAAATAGATTAAGCGAGTAAATTAGAATATAAAGTATTATCTTTAAATATATTATAACTATATATAGAATAACTAAGTAAAATAATTATTTATTATTAAGTTCGCTAATAATAACGCTATTTTAGCGATTATTAATATTCTATCTTTTCTTATAAATAAGAGATTTTATTTTTAAATAAGTTTTAGCTTAAATATTATTAATTATAAGATTATTTATAAGCGTCTTAATACTATTTAGATAGAGAATATTACGAATTATATAAAATAGATTTTTAAGTATATTAAAAGTAATATAGATTATATTTAGAAGGTTATAATTATATAAGTTAATAAGTATTAATAAAAGATTATCTTTTAAATAGATAATAAGATCTTTCTAAGTAATAAGAATATTACTTTTAATTACTCTTTTTATAAATTAAATTATAAGAAACTTAACTTATTTAAGATTATAGATCTTATAGAAATCTTATATTATCTAGAACTTTTATTAAGTATAAGAATTTATAACGTCTTTTATCTTAATCTATTAAATCTTACTATAAATAATCTCTTATTAGAATAAATAAATCTATCGTCGAAGTATATAACTATTAATAGTTAAATCGAATAAGTTATTAAAGAAATATTTATATTTAAGTTAATTAATAGTTATTTTAAGTATAAAATTAAATAGAAAGATTTTAATAATAATCTTATCTAGTATAATACGAATAGCGATAAATTTAAAAATTATTAAGATCTAATAAATGACTTTTATAAATAATATTTCGAAGAGTTTTATCTATAAGAGTTAACTCGTAAAATATCGAAATTATCTCGAATATCTCATTTTTAATTAAATTAAAATTATTTAATATCTTTATAATAGCCTTATTTTTTTAGAAGCTAAGAATTAATTTCTTAGATCTATATCGATTACGATTTATATTATATAAGGCCTTCCGCGTAAAATTCTCTTATTAATAAATATCTAAGTATCTTTTAAAGCTATAATACATTATCTATAAATCTTATTATTATCATTAATAGTCTCTATTAATATCGATTATATAATATCCTATAGAGAAACTTATTTAATATTAAATTAGAGTTCTTAGCGTCTACGGCTCGATTCGATTTAAGAGTTCTCAACTAATTATATCGTATTATTCTATTAATATTTTATTTACTTAGATATAGATTTAGAAATTACTACTATTTACCTCTATATTAATAGATATTATTTTCGCTATATTATATTAATTTCCTTCTAGCTAGGCTTTCAATATACGTCTATATCTTAATTAATAACGTCGCTATAGCGTAAATATAGCGAGCTACTATTATTCTCAATATCTCTTATAAAGAAAGATGCGATACTATGAATTCTAAATACACTTATTTCTTTACTACTTTTATCATTTTTCAGACGTTAAGCGTATATATATATCTATTTTTCTATCCTTCTACTTATTAATTATAAGATATAATTTTATAAAGAAGAGAGATAGTGTTATAAGCGTATTCTATATTCTTAATATATTACTTAGCTCTCTTACTTATTTAGGCCTAGCGTATCTTAATAGAGATATTTATCTACTACTTAATATCTTTCTTCTATCTATATAATTCGATATCTTAGTTATCTTATTTAATATATCTATATTAATATTACATCTATATCGATTCTAGTATTCTTCGCTATAATTAATAGATATTTATCTTTATTTTAAAGATATATTTAGCTAAAAGAGCTTAATAGCTTCTCTTATTATTATTTTTATTCTTATTTATAAATAAAAGAGATATTAGATAATTAAGAGATTACGCTAATATATACTAATTTCCTTTTACTATTATTATATATATACTCTTATATATAACTCTTATATAATTTATATTATATTTTCTATTAGCTCGCGCTAATATAAATATAGACGATACTCTTATAAGAGTTATATATATATCGTAAACTCGATTTTTTATTATTAAAGTAATATTCTCGCTATAATTCGTATTAGCGAGAATATTTATATTACTCTTCGAGTATAGAATAATATAAATCTTAATTAATATATATTAGAGTATATAGCTAATATACGTAATAGCTTATCGCGTTAAGAAACTTCGATATAATATTATTATCTTCGCTCTTCCTTCGATTATTTCTTTCGCTATCTCTTATACTAAGTCTTTTTATTATTTAATAAATTTTCTAAATAAGAAATTACTTTTTAATATAAGAGAATAGATAGATTAATACTAGATAGTAATAATTAATATATATAAAAGAATAAGATAGAACTAAATTAGAAAATCTTAAATTTATATATATAGCCAATTATTAATTTGAGATTATTACGCCTTTTAGCTAGACTAACTAACTTATTATAAGTAAATAAATTAGCGTCCGTAACCATCAAAATCTCGCCCTCCCGCGCCTTTCTTATTAAAAAAATAGATATATATTATTAACATATAGAATAACTTTTTTATTTTCTATTAAAATTTTAAGATTTTTTTTTAAATTTTAAAGCGCTATTTATACTTTTCGAATTTTTAAGAACTTTAAAATTTAGTCTTATGATTATTAAAGCGCAAGGAATTCAAATATCGCTCACCAAAGTTCGCTCACCAAAGATCGCTCACCTACTTACTCGATAGCCTTAATTAAAAAAATGATTATAAATTTAATTTATAGGCCTTTACTCGTTATATATATAATCTTAATAACTATTTTTCTTATAATACGCGATACTTTAGCGCTTTAGAATATATCTATAAATATCTTAGCTATTTTCGCTAAGTTTTTTAATTATAACTTATTTATTTTATAGAATTTCTCTACTACTATTACTTTCTTAATTTATCTTACTTCTTAATTCTTTTTAATAATTATATTTTTAACTTTATCTTAAATACTAGTTTATATAATTTCTTTATTTACTCGAAATTCTTAATTATATCTTTAATATTTTTAAGATACTTTATTAATTTCTATAAAGCTTTATAAGATAGAGAGTCTTTTTAATTAATAAAATACTTAGTCTTATCCTTATAAACTCTTTTATCTAATATCTTATTAATCTTTTATTTTTTTTCTTTATTAATTAAGATTACTTATAATTTTAAATTATTATTATATAAGTATTATAATTCTAATAGCGATATATAAAATATAGAATAAACTCTTTTATATCTAATAGAAAGATCTAGCTTATAAATCTATATACTTATTTTCTCTAATACTTTAAAAGATTTAAATTATTTATAATTAAGTTTTTTCTTTAATTATAAAATACGTATATTTAAATTTCATAATAATACTTTATTCTTTTTCTTAAAGATTATAATTTTATAATTATTATTATAATACTTTACTTATTACTTCGACACTCGCTTTTATAATTCTTTTAGATATAATCTTATTTTTTATAATTATTTTATTTACTCTATAATAAGCGATACTTTCTTTCTTAAGATTCTACTCTTAAAAGTATTTTCTAAATCTACTATATATTCTATTAATAGCTCTTATAAGATCTTATTAATACTTATATATATATTATTATTATATATAAATATAGTTATTAATAAGATCTTAGATTAATTATCTTATTTATAATTATAGTATATTTATAAATAATATTTAAAAACTTAGTTTTATCTCTTAATCTAATTATTAATTTAAAAATAAAATATAATATTAAGTCTACGCTTTATATCTAAATATTAATATAGCGTTATCTAGAACTTACTTATAAATAGAAAATCTCGATTTAAAATTAAATTATATATTATATAATATAATAATATAAACTTTCGCTATAAGATATTAGTAAGATTATTAATTTTTAAATTCTTTATAATTATAACGTATATTATATACTTAATTAGCTTATTTATTAAGATTAAAATAGTATTATAAATCTTATTAATATATAAATTTCTTATAGATAATAAGTCTATAATAAAATCTATTATTATAGTATAAAATAAATTTATATTATCTAGCGAGATCGACGCTAGCTTACTATACGACTTATAATAATAAACTTATATTCTTTAATAATTAAGATAAATATAAATATACTCTATTATATTATTTATTATATTTATTTAATAGTATTTAAATCTAATATTCTTCTTAATACGCTTATAAATAAAGTATCTAATATTAAGATTATTATAATTTATATAAAGAATCTCTTTCTTTATAGTAGAATTATTAAGAATATAGATTACGAGACTATAACGTAATAGTCTATTCTTATTAACTTCTTATTTTAAAAGTTTATTCTATTTAATAGCGTATTTTTAATACTACTTCTTATTTATAATAAAAGCGTTTTTATATTATAATTTAAGTAATTATATTATTATTAATTCTTATAATTTTAAATAAAATTTTTTAACTCTAAAATTTAATAAATTAGAAGTTAAGACGATATCGTAATATTTAGAATATATATTTATCTATCGAGTACTCTCTTATTTAAATTAATAACTTAGATATTTATAATAATAATAATATTTAATTACTTTATTAACGCTATAAATTTAATTATAATAGATATACTATTATATTTTTATAAATTAGATTAATATTTCTAATTATAAAGCTTATTTTATAAGATAAAGAGAAAATTATTATTATTATTCTCGCTATTATTTAATTTAATAATATTAAATCTTCTTAATAATATATTTATAAAGTTAAATTTTCTTTTATAATATTTAATTATAAAGTTAAATATAGCTAATTTCTTAATCTAGCGAATTTACTTTATATTAAGCTCTTTTATTATTATAAAATAATATAAATTATTATAATCTAAAATTATATAAATAAGATACTTATTATCTTATAAATAATATCTTTAATTTTTAAAATTTAATATAATTATATAGAGCTTTTTATTATATATATTCTAATAAGACTTAATATCTTTAAATTTATAGCTAGAAAAAGTAATAAGATATTATTATTTATCTTTACTTAGTTAATTAAATATATTATTTATATCTATATTAAAAGTATTAATCTCTATAATAAGTAATACTTTTTAATTATAATATTTTAATATAAATATAATAATAAATACTCGCTTAAGTATCTTAAAAGTCTTATATACTTTTTTATTAAATATAAAGAGTAATCTAATCTTATCTTTCTTTATTTCTTAAATTAAATTTATTAAAGATATAGTTATCTATGAAAAGCCTTATATAAATTATTAATAAAAATCTATAAACTTTAAAAAGATTAAGATATTTTTAATAGACTTTAATTTTAATTATTTAATAATAGTCTTAATACGCGATAACTCTATTTAAATATCGCGCTAGTTTATTAAGAATCTTAGAAAAATAATCTTATTATAATTAAAAATATATTTCGATAACTTTATATAGAGTTAATACTTTAATAATATATATAATATTTTATATATATATTTTTAATATAACTCTTTTATTTTAAAATAGATTAATATATTATCTAAATATATTACGTAGAAGATATTAATATATAATTTAAATACTTTATTTATATAAGCTTAAAAGATTATAAAAATATTTATAAGATTAAAAGATATTATTTAATATTTAAACTAATTATAGCGAGTTTAAAAGATAATTTTTTACTTATTTTTCTTTTATACTTATATTCTATAATATATATTATAAATATTAATCTTAATAAAATACTTTATATATATAAATCTTTTTAATATCTCTAAAGGTAGCGATAATAAATAATTATTCTTAATAATTATCTTATTAAGCTTTTAATAATTAATATAAAGTTATAATAAGCTATCTAATTTCTTAATAAATAATATTAATAAATTAATCTAATTAGTTAAGAGTTAAATCTACTTTCTCTTAAATATAATATTTAAATAATTTCTAATTATTACGAGTTTATTATATAATATATTATAAATTAAATTACTTTTAAGTAACTTTTTAGATAGTAAATTAATAGAATACTTAATCTAATTATATATATTAAGACTATTAAATAATTCTTCTAAAAAGACTTCTAATAAATTCTTAAGTTATTTAAATATATTAGAGTTATTTAATTATATAATATTATATTACATAGCTTTATTATAATTATTCTTACTATTTTTAAATAAAATCTAATATAAAAGTATAATAAACGCTTATCTTAGATTATATATAATCGCTATATTAATTAATAACGCAAATTACTTTATATTTACTATTACGATATCTACTTACTTTTTATTACTTATAAAAAAATCGCGATAAATTTAAAATTACTTACGCTAATAAATATTTAGATCGATATTATAAATTTAAAAGAAATTAAAAATAAGATTATATCCTTATATATTTATAGTATACGCCTTTAAGATTTACTTTTACTTTTTTCCTCGACTATTCGCGAGACTAAAGACTAGATTATACTTTCTATATAAGAGTATTTAATAATTATTAATAATATATATTATTATTAGCGCGTATTTAGATTTAGAAATTTATATCTCTTTAATAAAAGATTATAATATAAAGATTTTCTCGCTATTAATATCTCTTAATAATAGAGAGTAAGATTATTATTTAATTAATAACGTACTTAATACTATAGCAATAAATATTAAACTTTATTTTTTCTCTTACTTAATCTATAATTATATACTTTATTATTTATAATATAATTTAAATATTTAAATAAATTCTTATAATATCTTAGTTATTTATATTTATAATATTATATCTTAATAAGAGACGTCTTAAGCTTAATATAAGAGTCGCTATCTTTAAGTTTAATTCGCGTAGACTTTTAATTTTATAACGTTAAAGAGAATAAACTCTTCTTTTAATCTTATTAATTCTTTATATATTATTTTTTAAGCTTTATATATTATTAATTACTATTTCTCTAATTACTTATTTTATTATTAAAGTAAATCTTATCTAAAATAAAGAGCTCTTTTATTTTTTATAATCTTTACTCTATATTCTAATATTATTATAATAATATAATATAGATAATAGATTAAATAGTCTTCTTTATAGCTTTTAGAGAAATTTTCTCTATTACTTTATTTTATAAAGCTTTTATATATTCTAGATTAATTATATAGCGATCTCGCTATAGTTAAAGTATAGTAAAATAATTATTAAAGCTAGCTATCGACTATGCGTTTTTTATAATTACTTTAATTAATTAATATTCTATATTATAAAATTTAATAATTAAATTATAAACTTAATTTAAATATTATTCTTTATATTTCTTTTAGATAGATTTCTTAATATCGCGTAATATTATATTCTTAATATTTCTTTAAATCTATTTCTTAGTATTTACTAATAAAATAAAAAACTAGCGAGTCTTTTCTTTATTTATACGAAAATTAATATAAGACGCTAAGGCGATAAAATTATTATAATTTTAAAGAAATATAATTATCGAGCTATAATTATTAAGATATTATATATTAAATATCTTAATAACACTTATCTTTTTATAACTTAAATTATAATAATAGTTATTACTATACTTATAACGATATTTTTATATATTCTATATTTTAATTAGCTTAAATTTTTTAATAATTAATTATTTCTTAATATTAAGCTCTAGAAATTAATAGTATTAAATTTAAATTAAATCTATAAGATAAGAGTCTTTATTTATAAATAGAGAATTATTAAATATAACGCTTTAGCGATTATTATTTCCGCTAATAATATTATTAAAATTCTTATTAATATTAGAATTAATATTATAATCGCTTAATTACGTAGTAGATATATTTTAATAAGAATTATTTATTAGATTAGAAATATCGCTAATTAATCGTAATAAGATATTTTTATTTTATAAATTAATAGAATTAGCTCGCGAGTTACTTACTATAGCTAAATTAAATAACTTTATATAAATAAAATTATTAGAACTATAAGATAATAAGATCTCTTTTAATAAAACTATATAGTAATTATATAATTATAAAATCTAAATATATAATTAATAGAATAAATAGATTAATTATTAGATAAACTAATAACTAAAAAAAGAAGAAGAGGAAAAAAAATTTATAAGTATTTAAGACTTCGCTAAGTATATTAGATACTCGTCTTAACTATATAGCTTATAATCTAATAAATAACGTAAGCGAGCCTATTAATTCGCTTCGAGTACTTTTACTCTTATAATAATATAGCGAAAATAAGATTTATAAATATAGGGGTAAATAATAGTAATTTTCGAATTCATATCTAAGCGAGTAAAATGTCGATAGAATAATACGACGTAATTAATTAAGAGCTTTCGAATTAAATCGAGTTATAAACGCTAAAAACTCTAATTTAATATTAAGTAAATTTCTTTATAGAGTATTATATAACTAATATTAATAAAGACTATTAATAATAATAGTAAGATCTATAAATAATATATTATAGCTTCGAAAAATATTTAGATATTAATTAATAAGAAGACTCTACGCGGAAGACTATATATAATATAATTTTTAATCGATATAGATTTAAAGAATCGATTCTTAGCTCTAAAAAAATAAGACTATTATAAAGATATTAAACGATTTTAATTTAATTAAAAACGAGATATTCGAGGTAATTTCGAAATCTTATTAATTAATTCTTTATAGATAAAGCTCTTCGAAATATCGCTTATAGAAGTTATCTATTAGATTCTAGTAATTTTTAAATTTACCGCTATTTATATTATACTAGACGAAATTATTATTAAGACTTTTCTATTTAACTTTATATTTAAAACGACTATAAATTAATTTAAAAATAAATATTTCTTTAATAATCTATTTAATTTAACTATTAATAATAATATATTTTAATAAAGAGTTTATCTACTCTAATAAAGGGTTATTTATTATAAGACTTAAGAGATTAAGATAGAAGATATTATAGATTCTTATACTTAATAGAAGTTTTAAATAATATAAAAATTTTATAAAATCTATAATCTCGAATAAATCGAGTTTCTTATAATTTAATTTATAAAAAGAGCGATTAAAGATAATATTCTTATTATTTAGAAAGACTCTATCGTCTATTTAAAAAGTAACCTTTTATTAATACTTATTAATTTATATAATTATAACCTTCTAAGCGCGATTCATATTATTTCGAATATACTTAAAAACTTATTTTATATAATTTATAATATTCTTTATCTAAGTAATATTAAGATACTTATATATAATCTTATAATTAATAATATTTAAATTAAAAATTATTTAAAGATAAAATCTCTTATTTATAAGAAAAGATAAGATATTAGTAGTTAATAAAATAGTATTATTATTAATAAACTTAATAATAAATAACTATCTTATCTAGTTATTCTATATATAATTATAATATATTTAAAGATAATACTCTATATTCTAATTTATTTATTTAATTTATTTATCGATTTTAGAGTAAAAGGCTATTAATAGCTTAACTATAATATTTAATCTTTTATAAAAAGACTTTTATATAATAGCTATAAATTAAGAGCCTCGATTTAATATTATTAAGATTAATAAATTATATAGATAAAATACTTTCTTAAATAATAAATTAATTATCTTTTTAGCGATAATACTTTTATTAATATCGAAATAGATTACGTAGTAATATTTCTTAGTAAATTAATTAATTACTATCTAAATAGTATTATAGTTATTAAATATAAATAAATCTATAATAAAGTTAATCGATATATCTTATTATTATTTCTATAGAATTAATAAAGATTATAGTAAACTATACTCTTAATCGCGAGGCGTCTTAGCTCTCTAATAAATATAGTAATTCTTAATATAAGTAATTATAATAATTCTTATATCTCGCTAATAATATTCTCTTTTAAATAATTTATAGATATATATTATCTCGAAGTAGTTATAAAATAATTAATTATATATCTCTCGAATAATATCGATATATATATTATTAAATACTTATAAATAATTCTTATAAAAGAGTATTTTATTTTATACGAAGTACTTATTAAGAGTAATCCCTCGAAATTTATTCTTACTCTCGACGATAGCGTTATAAATTTTAATATAATAATTATTCTTCTTATTAATCTCTACTATCTTATAATAAATAAGATTATTAATTATATATATATTAATACGTTTATTATCTAATTTTAATTAATTAAAAATAAGAATTATTTAATATTATTAAAGTAATCGTTTATTTTTAAGATTAATTAATTTATATTTAGCTATTTATATAAATATATTCGCCTTAATATTCTAAGATTTAAATTAATAAATAATTTTTATATTAAATTCTAATAATATATCTAAATCTCGAGCTTAGCGTTAATTAAAATTCTTTCTTTTAATAAAGTATATTAATTCTTTATAATCGATAAAGATTTTAATAAAGATATTTATATATTCTAGTTTAAAACGCTAGTATTTTAAATAGCGAATAATTATTAATAGTTTTTTATTATAGATCTAATAATTATATTTAATTAAGATTAGATTTTTATTATAGAAGACTATCGAGTAAAATACTTCTTTATTATTATATTAAGAAAAAATATCTTTATTAATATAGTCGAAAGAGTTAGTCTCTAAAACGATCTTCTTTATTCTATTAAAATAATATAGAATAAAAGCTTTAATAATAACGACTTTTAGAAAGTAAAAAATCTCTTAATATATTAAGAACTAATTAAATATAATTTTCTTTATTATAAATTTTATTATAGATTTAACTATTTTAGAGAAATCTCTAATAAATTACTAATAAAATTTATAAAATTTAATAAAGATCTATATCTCTTTAAGATTAATAGATATAATTTACTTAATAATAGTCTAGATTTTAATAAGATTTATTTATAACCTATCTATAGATATTAATAAATCTAGAAATTTAATTTTCTAAACGTAAAATTCGTATTTAAGAATATTTATCTAAAGATCGATATTTCTTAATTTCTAGAGAATTTATCTAATATATTAAATATATTTCTTTTTTATCTTATTATAAATAAATATATTATCGAGATAAATTTAATAGAAATTATTTAGATACTTAAATAGAATATTATTTATATATTATTAATATATAATTAAGCCGTTAATTAATTTAAAGAGAAGAATTTAATACTTATATATCTTAAGAAAGATAATAAAAGTAGTAAAATTCTTACTATTCGAATATATATATAGTTTATTAAATACGACTATAATATTTAATCGAGTAAGATATTTATATCTCTAAATTCTTACTAAAATCTTATTTATTAATAAAATTAGATATTAATTTCTTTTAGTAATAGCGTTTAGCTTTCGATAGTTTATATAAAAATGTAATTCTTTATTTAACTTTTCCGCGAATAAAATAAGTAAGATGAATAATATATAACTTAATATTATAAATTCCTTCTTTAGATATTTATTTAAATACTTCTTTATCTATTTTAATTTATATTCTAATATTAAATAAATTCTACTTTTCAAAAATTTCATTTTATTAAAGCTATTATTAAATTTTAGTTTATAGTTATAGAGACGATATAGAAGAAATATATTTATTTTAATTCTATTAAAAATATCTAGATAATTATAATACTTCGAAGATAATTTATATTTAATTTTTTTAGAATTAATTATATTAGCGTTATTAATCTAAATAAAGTAGTTAGAATTATAATATCTCTTATATTTCTTTTTTAAGTCGTAGAGATATAATTTATTAATCGATATATAAGTTTCGCGAGATATTTAAATAGAAGGAGATATATATAATATAAATAATGTATTATAAATCTTATCTATTATTAATATAAATAATTTATTATTATTTTTACGGGCTAATTAATAATAAATCGCTATATTAATCTTAGCGATATTAATAAATTTAACCTTACTTAATAAAGAGATATTTAAATTACTTTCGTTATTATAAGTAAGTAAGAAAGATTCTTATTATTTTAGTATAATAGATAAGAGAGTAGATAATATAAATAGTTAAAGCTCTAGAGTAGATAAAAAAGAAAGTTCGTTTATTATTAATATTTTATTATTATTATAATTATATTAATCGAGTAAAAAGAGTATCTTATCTTATAATATATTAAGAACTACTTTATATTTATTTATTTAAGATTTCTTAATTATTATATCGTATTTTAATAATATAATTAATATTAAGTATATTTCTTTTTAATAATTTTTTACTATTATAATAGAGAGTAAATAATATATAATTAGTTATTTTATAATTTAATTATTATAATTTTTTAATAATTTAGATCTTAATAGTAGAAGTAATTTTAAATATAGAGCTTTATATATTATTAAGATTAAGAATTTATTTATAACTATATAAGTATTAATATATCTATTATCTATTAGAGAGTTTTTAAATAAATAATTTCTTTTTTATAAAGATAGTATAACTTCTATATAAAAAGAATAATATACTAAAACGTTATTAAGAATATTTATTAAATATATTTTATAAATATCTCTTATCGTAATTTTAGAAGAGATTATTTATTTTCTAAATTTAAAGAAGAATTATTACTACTTATAATATCGATATTATTAATTTTAAATTTTTTATCTATTTTTATTATATAAAGTTATACTTTTTTAAAAATCTTTTTATTAATCTCGATTTAAATAATTATTATATAATTCTTTTAATAGTAATCTTTTTTATTATAATTATAATATATTAATTTTCTTAATTTTAAATTAATTATAATATTTAGAAATATAGTAATTATATTTAAATTAAATTTAATAATAAATATAAGATATATATTAATCGTAAATATTATTATTAATATTTATATTATAATTAATTTAATAATAATCTTTATAAATTTAAAATTCTTATATTTAATATATTATAAGTTATTTAATTTTTAAAGATATTTTTTTATAATCTTTAAAATAGTAAAATCTTCTATAATCTATTATAACTTTCTTAATTTCTTTCTTAATTTCTTAAAAAGATAATTTTTTAATATAAGAGTTTTATTAATATTAAGAATAATATCTAATTAAATAAAATCTAAATAGAAATTAATAAAGATTTAAGTTTTTTATTATAGAGTATATATATTATATAATATATTACTATATCAATTTAAATTCTTATAAATATTAATTAATTTATTTATAATTTTAATAAAAGATTAATATAAGTTAATAAAGTTTTAAAGTTTTTTATATATTATATATTATATAGCTTTATTATTAAGTTATAAGATTATATAAATTATTTTAAAATTCTTAATAAGATAATAATTACTATTAATTTTAAATTTCTATTTTATTCTAAAGAATTAATCGTTTTAAATAGAGTTAATACTATTAATAAATAAAGATAAATCTAAAATCTTAATTAATTCTTCTTTTAATTATCTAGATATATATTTCGTTTTAATTAAAAATAGTTATAAATCTTTTATAGATTATAAATTAAGATTATTAACTTTTTATTATAGAAAAGTTATATTTTTCTAAAAGTCTTAAACTAATTAATTTATCTTCTTAATTATTCTATAGATTTAAAATAAATTATTTATAATTAAATTCTTTTCTATTACGACGATATAATATTAAATAATAATCTTTTAGAAATTATCTCGCTTCTAATAAATCTTATTTAATATAATTATAAATTTATTAGATTAATATTTAATTTAATATTATAATTATAGAGTATTAGCGATATTTTAAAATATTTCTATTAAATTAAACTTATTAACTATATTATCTAATAGAATTAATATTTATTAAAATTTAATTTATTTAAATAAAGTCTTAATTTAATTTATTCTTTCGATATTAAATTTTATTATAAAAAAAAAGAAAAGAAGATTTAAAATAAAGTAAAGAGAAGTTTAAATATTTTGAAAGAATAGATATTAGAGATATTAGATATATTAGAGAATAGTAAAATTTCTTAAAAACGCGTTAAAATTATTTAATATTAAAAATAAAAATTTTTACTATAAAGTTTAAGATAAGATTATTTCTTTATGAAGATTTAATATATTTATTTTTTAATTATTTAAGATATTAAAAAGATTATAAGTACTTTAAATAATAATTTTTTAAATATATTTACTTCGCTTAGAGAGTCTCTTATCTTATAAAGAAGTTATATATAAAAAAGTTTTAAAGAATAGTATTCTAAATTAGCTATAATTTAATTATTTCTTATTTAATTAAAGCTTTATTAAAATCTTAGATATTATAATATATAAAATTATAAGTAATATTATTAATATATATTTAAATATAAAAATATAGAATAATATTAACTATTTCTTTTAATTCGCTAGTTATATAAATAATTTAATATTTTCTTTATCTCTTAATTACTATTTATTAAAATCGTTTCGCTATTTTATTTAAACTTTTTAAAATTAATTTATCTATTTAATAGATTTATTTAGAGATATAATAACTTAACTTAATTTCTTATTAAAGCTTCTATTAGCGTGTTTCTTTAAAAAAAATCGCTAATATAAATAAAATAAGTAAGTTAATTTTAGTTATAATATTAGAATTAATATAGATATAATATTAATATAAATATATTAAATAAGATAACTAAGATATCGAATTATATAGATGAAAAGAAGATATAATATAATAGAAAATGCCTTCGCTAAGGCTCGCTAGTTATAGAGCTAAGAGATATATTAAAAATACGCTCGTAATATAAAGAGAGATAAAAGTCTAATTAAGAAAAAGGCTATTATATCTTTTATATTAAGTTTAATAATTTTATTAAATTTTATTTTACTATCTTCGCTATAGTAATAAGCTTTATTAAAGACTTTATCGAAAGTTTTATTATAGATTTTATCTTAGTAATAATAGTAAGATAAAAAAAATAGAAGAGGCGGAAGAAGTAAAAGAGGTAAAACAGATAGAGGAGATAAGAAAATAGTAGAAGAAGAGATAGTAGAAGAAGAGGTAGTAGAAGAAGAGATAGAAGAAAAAGAGATAGCGGAAGAGGTAATAACGGTTTTTTTACGATATGATAGGCCGATAAGGCTCAAAAAATGGTGATTTGGGCTCTTCGATATAGAAGCCTTAGGAGTAATAAAAGATTATCATCATTATGCTAGTTTGCTATACAAATTTGGTGAGAGGTAGGCATTTGGGTGTTGCGTCGGAATTATCGGATTTAATTTGGGCGCAAATGGGGGTAGGGCGCAAATGGGGGTAGACACGATTAAGCGCATTGCCCCGGCTCGCGGGTAGCAAAAAAGCCCGTACACCTCCAAAATGCGAAGGTCTTGATAACTTCGCAACGAACAAGTTTCAGCAGAAAAAACGAGTACAGAATTTTTAGAAAATTATCTTTTCTACAGCTTCTAAAGGAAAAGTTTTTTGACTGCTGTCGATGGTGAAGTGTTGTGAATCCTTGAACTAACTCGGGGTGTGCGGGCTTTTTTGCTACCCGCGAGCCCGGCAACCCTGCTGCAGGCGGGGCGTTATCCGAGATCTTGGCGTCCAGGATAACCCGGTGCAGAGCTCCATAGTTGAGCCGGCTCCCATCTACTTGCCACAACCGGTACGGTCAGCAGTCATCTGCGAGTCAGCTTTCGAGGAGTAAGCTCAAGGTGTCTGTCCGGGCATCTTGCGCCTTGGAGGGCGTGGGAAAAGGCAGTGAATAGATGTACTTTAGGAATAGAGGAAGATTTCTTGCAATTGCGGTTCCTTGCAGGACTGGGGGTCGCGCTAAGGAGATTGCGGAGATAAGATCAAGAAATTGAGGAGGCGACCAAGGTTTTGCTTTTCCAAATTGCTGCTGCCGTCTCTATTCTCTGCTTCAAGACCTTTCAACGTCGTATACTAATAATATCATCAAAAAAGTACAGGATCTTGCTGCTTTGCTTCGAATGCTGTTACTCTTACCTACTTGATGTACCTAAAGTGGATGCCTGCATATCCACAACGTCCCTTCCGAACCTTGTCTTGCCCTTGTCCTGATCCCCACAATCCTATCAACCAACCAGATTCCTCAGTCGAGGCACGCACGACCAATAAAACATTTCACACGTGTCTAGTGCAGGGCACTGTCACTGAAAGCTCCCTCCGTTCAACACAAATTCCTTTGATATGTTTGGATTACCTGTATGATACCATTCACCGCCTCAATGGCTTTCAAAACCGCCGCCTCTGCTCTGTCCTTGTTCGCCTTCTATCGGGTCCGATTGCGCCTCTGTCATTAACACTTTCTCTCAGTGCCATTCCTTTGTCTACGCTACATCCTTCCTTGTCTTACCGTCAGCGCTCCACTTCAGTATCTGTCTGAGCTCTCACCATGAAGTTTGGTCGAAATCTTCCCGGAAACCAGGTTCCGGAATGGTCCGCCTCATACATCCAATATAAGGCGTTAAAGAAGCTCATCAAGTCTACGCGAGAAGGGGTCAAGCATGGAGATGGCGCAGACACCGCTGGTCAGTCAATTGTGAATTGCACTTAGTGGCTACATGCTGACCGCCTACAGAGTTCTTCTACTCGCTCGACCGCAACCTTGAAGACGTGGACAAATTCTACAACAAAAAGTATGGGGATGCAATTAGGAGACTCAAACTACTTCATGATCGTTACGGCCTGTCACTGGACACAGCAAATGGCATAGACGAGGATGAGAAGGACGATCTCTGGGGGGCCCTACGGGAACTACGAGGACAACTGAAAAAGTTGAAGTGGTACGGGGAGACCAACAGACAAGGATTTGTAAAGATCACCAAGAAATTGGACAAGAAGATTGGACAGACTGCAACGCAGCGACGCTACCTGGACTCTAAGGTTGACCTAAAGCAATTCGCAACCAACATCCATCTCCTGGAGACGACGAAGACTATCAATGACTGGCTCGAAAAGCTTGGAAAGATCAAGATCCGCGACGATAACAGCTCTACTCACTCTTCTCACTCTTTGAGGCGGGCAACGTCCAAGGCAATGTTGGCCCTTCCTGCAGGCATACTGGACAGTGTCGATCAAGCCATACGTACAGATGATGCACTCAGAATGACCGGATTGTTGTCACAGAGAAGCCCGAACGCAGAACATCCTCATGGAGGTCTCCCGCCCATCTTGACTCTAAATATTCTGCAAAGAGCGATATCTTGCAGCGCGAAAGCATGCATTGACCAGCTCCTGTCGATGATCGATACACTCGATGCGGGGGATGATATTAACAAGCGTAACTGCATACACCGCCTAGTCATCACTATTGGACGCTCCAAGTGTTCAGGAGATGGGGAGCCCACTACGGATGCTGTAAACATCGACACAACGAATTACATCAAGCCAGCCGCACCGCCTGTCCTACTTCCTCTATCATTTTCGACCAAGGAGCGCGATGGTATCAGCCAGCTGAGTAGGGACGACAAAGCTATCGTGCTGTTGGAATACCTTCTGGATCAGCTACGTCCACAGCAGCGGATTGCTATTGAGGCTAGAGATGTGTATGAGAGAATGCCGCTGCATTACGCTGCACAACATGGATGTGTCGCCATCTGTCAGATCATAGTCTCCCGCATCCAGGCCTGGGGACAATGCGAAGTTAGCCACGGTATTGATGCGCCTTTGTTGCAGGACGCCGACGGATATTCGCCGTTGCACTTAAGTGTCATTGGTGGTCACTCTCAAACCACAAGAACACTGCTTGAGACCGTAGACTGGAAGGATGCCAATGTTCGACAGGCAGCGGTACAGAAACATATAGCGAAGTCAGGAGAAGTCCTTGCTTTGGCTGTGAAGGCGGACTTTGTCGTTATTGTGAAGCTGCTTGTGGAAGCTGGGGTGGATCTCGACTTTCGAGATGACCAAGGCGAAACAGCTTTGCATGTCGCCGCTCGCTTCGGTCATACGGAATGCGCGAGGATCTTACTTGAGGACCACAAAGGTCAGAAGGCCGACATAGAGGTTGCTGAGAACTCGTTTGGCTGGACGCCCTTATTCGTCGCCTGCGTTGACGGTCACATCGACTTTGTCAAGATGTTAGTTGCGGCAAAAGCGGATTTGGAGAGGTTAGACACCTCCGGTTGGACAGCGAAAGAGCACGCAGCGCTGAGAGGTCATATGGCTATTGCAAAGGTCTTAGCAGACGTGACGGCCCTGCCTTCATCAACCGAGTTGGATCCGCTCGCCGTCATTCCTCTGAATGCTATCGCACCAAACAAGTCACTCGCAGAGAGGACGTCGAATGCAACGACTAATGGCAACGGCAATGGGACCTTGCGCAGGAGTGAGCCTGTCAAAACCTACGGGCATCGCTATCTGACAAGAGAAACAATGATCCTTGTTAGTCTTGGTACTATGGACACTCGGAAGGTTGTCGAAGCTGTGAACCTAGATCGAATCCCACTCGCCGACGCTCACTCCACTCAGCTCGACACTGCGCTATCCGTCGTCGTGTCCGCTAGCGAAGCAAACGGAGAGTCTTCGATCATTGACCTGCCTGTGCAAGACAACATTAGTACCGATCCTATCGTTTTCACCGCGCTCGATGCTACAAAAGTGAGACTGCTCTTCGACATAGTGCCAACCTATGCAGGATCCAACGATCAAAGAGTAGGCCGTGGTGTCGCAATGCTTTCAAGCATCAAGCCTAGCGTTGGCTCCAAACGCATCACTTTACAAGGAGATCTCGCTGTTCCCATTATGGCAGCAAGCACCCTTGAAGTCATCGGCTCCGTCAACTTCAACTTCCTAATCATCACACCTTTCACGCATCCTAACATGACTATTGCCGAGGACTTGACCTATTGGAAGAGTATGGCTTCAACCATGGTCATCGGCCATCGAGGCTTGGGCAAGAACACAGCTGCAAGAAATTCTCTGCAGCTCGGCGAGAATACCATCCAGTCGTTCATCGCAGCTGCCAACCTCGGAGCTCAATACATCGAGTTTGACGTCCAATTGACGAAAGACCATGTCCCAGTCATTTACCACGATTTTCTTGTCAGTGAAACCGGCATCGATGCTCCGGTGCACACCTTGACGCTTGAGCAATTTCTTCATGTCAATGACGACCGTCGTACCCCTCGCCCATCCCGACCTTCATCACCTGTCTCAGCGGCAGCGCGAGCCATCAACGGTTCGGACCCACGAAAGCACCGTTCAATGTCACTCGGCGACTTGACGAAAGACGCGACGTCAGATATGAGCGAGCGCATGAAAAATACCCGAGATTTCAAGGAGAAAGGCTTCAAAGCGAACAGCCGCGGCAACTTCATCCAAGCTCCCTTCACCACGCTGGAAGAGATGTTCATCAAGCTACCTGAGCACATCGGGTTTAACATCGAGATGAAGTACCCCATGCTGCACGAAAGCGAAGAGCAAGAGATGGACACCTACGCCGTCGAGCTCAACTCTTTCGTCGACGAAGTGCTCACCAAAGTATACGACCTGGGCAAGAAGCGAAATGTCATTTTCTCGAGCTTCAACCCGGACATTTGCCTCCTGCTATCCTTCAAGCAGCCATCGATACCCATCCTTTTCCTCACCGAAGCCGGCACCAGTCCCGTCGGTGACATTCGGGCCAGTAGTCTGCAAGAGGCCATCCGTTTCGCTTCGCGATGGAACCTCCTTGGGGTGGTATCGGCGGCGGAGCCTTTGGTCATTGCTCCACGATTGGTCAAGGTAGTTAAGGAGTCTGGGCTAGTTTGTGTGAGCTACGGCAGCTTAAATAATGATCCACAGAACGTAAAGGTAAGCATGTATCCAGTGGCAGACTTGGAAGAGATGCTAACAAAGACACAGCTGCAAGCGGACGAGGGAATCGATGCTGTCATTGTGGACAGCGTGCTTAAGATACGGAAGGGGTTAACCGTGGAGGAAAGCACGACAAAGGTAGTCGTTTGAGAAGCGTGCTGCCTTATTAGTAATTAGCGAAACCGTTTGTTGTGATGCAAAAGCATGGGATACCTTTGCCACCACGAAGAGCTGGTACGACAACAGAGTTGTTGCTCTCTAGGAGGAACGATGGGCGGCAGAAACAATTCCTTGCGATTAATACCTTGGGAGGATACGTTGAGACAAGAACAAGGCAGTGTGCTTCACTGCTACCACTTTTGCAATACGCTTCATTCAAGAAAACAAACCACCGAGGAACAACCCGCTCCAAACGTGATATTCCTACAGACTAAATCTCAGCCCAGCCGACGCCTCCTCTTTAGGCGTCTAGTACCCTGTTCAATAGCACCTTTAACATCCATGAACCTAGCGGCTAACATTGGCGCCTAGTAAACACCACTCCATTCCACTTTCCACCATTCCCGATCCGGAAGCTCAATGCCAAGCTTTTGTAACCGCAACTCCAACCCAAATGCAAGTTTCCCAAGTTTCTAGTAACCCGACAAAAGCCAAACAATTCAGACAACGAGAAAGGAAACACAGAATTCAGAGTTTCGATATGGGGGTCGAAGAAACGACGACGTTCGCTTTGAAATGATGCCCTCTTGGTACAAAGACCGCATATGAGTACCTAGCTTCGCACACTTTACACATTTACGGATAGATTCACTGGGGGACAATACCCGTCTCCGAACCCAGATCATTACCCTCCCGGCATCGCCTTCTCAACCCCGGTTCTCATGCGAGCAAATCTCTCGTTGAATACTCTCTTCGGGCCGATCCTTTGCCTGCCCTGTTCGACTGCTCGGCACCACCTGTCCTGGGAAAAGAGGCTTACGCGCGGCATGTTACGGTACCACAGAAGAGAAGGATGGAATGTGGCTGAAGGAGTTTCAATTCATGATTGAATACGCTCGTAAGCATGGTTGTACTCGGACCGAGGCTATGCAACATGCCGTGGAAAGAGAAAGAGATTTCGCCAAAAGACTCGGCCTGCCGACTTACTGAAGTGCTGCCTTTCAACGGCCCGGCCCAATGGCTTACGATATCGAATACGCCTTGAACGCAGGGGTCCGTCATCCAATCCTACGAACCAAACGCGACCGAAAGTGACGCCCTTCTATTTTGTGCAAGGGCAATGACCCAACCTTCAGTCCGCCATGCAGAGCTGTCAGCCAACAGCAATGGCAGCATTATCCAACTTGAATCACAAAGTAGCGCATACATTGAGGTAGCGCAGTCTGATACATTACTGAAGAATAGCAGGCGAGATGGAGGCCAGACAAGCGCAGCGGCGCACAGCCGTGCAGAGATCAGGGTCAATCGGCAGCTTTGCCACTATTCGGCATCCACTCTAGAGAGGTAATCGCGTGTGAAGTAGCCTTGTGGGCGACGGGCGTTTCAGAGAAGCTGAATTGCAGGCGGACTCATCCTTCCAGGGCAGACGCCGCGCAGTGACGACCCCGAGTGTGGGGGTGGTATGATGAAGGTTCAAGGGTTACAAAACCCGGCGGAATCATCTTGCGAGTACCATTGGTCACTGACCTGTCCCGCCTCAAACGGGGTAAGTTGACCCAGTGTCTCTTGCTAGGAGCTGTTCGAGAGCTGACACGACCAAGCAATGGGCCAAACTCTCGTGTGTTTCGTAATATGTAAGGTACTACCACTAGGCGCGTTCCTATATCTTGTCAGTCAAGAAAAGCTGGGTAGATACAGTATATACGGTCGCCTTGCTCACCTTTTGAAACCAAACGCTTGCATATCCCTCACTGCATTCGACGAAACGACAAGGTCTCGGAACAGCATCGAAACAGACCCTTCTGAATCATTGCCGCTGCCTAGACTGCACCAAGTTTCCATTGGACAGCTGAGACGGCGTCATTTATTCACGTGATACGACCCTGTGTTACAGAGATGTCTTCACATGACTACTTAACTTCGCTTTTCTCAACGTTCCGTCTTTCCTTCCTCAACATTACACACATCCCTAAAAGAAAATCCTCTACAACTCAACGTCCACAATCAACAGACCTCCATAACCACACTTTCCACGACGCGACCATGACATCGCCCAAGCCCGAACCCATGCCCCAAGGCTCACCGGTCCCCCCAACCGGTCCCCCACCAGAGCTTAGCCGTCTGAGACTCCCTGGAAACTATGTCTCCGCAAAACACCCGCAGGCCTTCCACCCCCCTGAAGAGCTCGTCATCATCGAAAGCGAATTCAACAACTACAAATCCGCCGGTCGCGTCAGCGACACCCCCGTCTACCGCGTTGTCGAAAAAGACGGCGAGTATGCAAGCTACGCGATTTACTACTTGCTTGAGAATGTGCAGACGAAGGAGGTGCCGGAGCAGTGGCGTGAGAAGGATGAGCTGAGGCTTTTTCCAGGCCAAATGATCACTGACATGTGGTGGGACCTTGACGAGAAGGGTCGGGTGGTGGCGAAGTGGATGGAAGACTGGGACGCAGAGAAGCTGGCTCGTGGTGATGATGGCGAGACCTTCGGGGACGAAGAGACACTGCGTCGAGATAATGATGAGAACGAGAGGCAGGCGGTGAGGCGAAGCTGATCAGTGTGTCTGCGCGTGGTCTCGAAGGATTACTTCTCTATCTCATCTCGGCCCGCTTGGCTGGCTGAGGGCCCTGGGATTTTACCGGCGTACATGGTTTTGTATGTCAAGGCCGAGCGAGTCAAAGGATCCTCGTAAAACATCCAGATAGGGAGAAACGCCAGATAGTGGCCAACGAAATGTATCAGTGGCAAGAACAGACTTTTGAAATGCCATTCAATTATCTTATATGACAGCCATAATCTCATACCCCTGCGCCAAGACACTCCCAAACGCCCAAACGAAGAGCCCCTTGAAACCCTGCCCTAGGACTCCAAAGATGGTATCAATCCAGATGTCGTCGCCTGATCCAACAAGGAAATGTAGCCATGCAACAATGTTAAAGGTCCGATATCGAGACCTTCGACCCTCCGACAACTTAGTACCCGCTGAAACACCTCAGACATGGTGTCGACTTCACCTAAGCCCACAAGGTGAAACATGCGAAACGAAGGCTAAAATAAAAATTGAAAAATATGCTCCATCACCCTTAGGCTGCCTAACTCGAAGCTTGGTTGCCCATATATGATACAGTATTAAGCCTAAAAGGCGAATGTCATGAGGCGACCGCTTAGAGCAATTGGACGACACGACTCCGTACCCTCAGACCGCCTGCTGTCGTAGCTGGAAGTTTCGGATATCCGACCGTTATGGCTGGCCGAATCGGACTCCGGAGACCGAAACACGGGGTCAAGAATCAGGCTGTGCGTGCAACGCCGTGGATCAGGCGAACGTCGCAGGATGTATAAAAGGCATCGCTACCTCTCTCTTCACTTGACTTCTTCATATCCAGACACAACTATCCCCGATAGATCAGCCGCTCAAAGACACAGACTCGCATCTTTACTCCATCCATCGCCACCATCAGCGGGCTAGTAATTTCGAGACACAGAGACACAGGCGGCCAAACTTGCAACGCACACCGTCTGGGATACGCGTCATTGCACTCACTACTGACATTTCTCATCCACCATGTCCTCGCACACGTCAGAAGAAGACGGCAAACCGGGCGATGCCTACGGAAAACCCCATGGGACAGGCGACACGGTCGCCAAGTACGTCTCCCGTCTCTACCTATTTCCCGTAATTGCTGCTTAGAAACATTTGTGAAAGTAGCGAAGCTTGTACCGGGGGAAATCGTGCTTGGTGAGTAACCACACCACTACCGCTCATTCATGCGGTCTTCAGGACTAACATTTGATCATCAGCACGGATGAGGTGCCAAATCGGAGATGCCGTACTCTACGTCGTTCAGATGGTCCCGTTGGGGCGCATCAACAGCTTATCAGTCCTAGGGCCATACCCCTCGAAGTACAACTTGATCTTCGCTCAGCTTGCAATCAGAGAACAAAGTGACACAGACAATGTGAAGAGAAGGGAGGAGAACAAGAAGAAGTTGGACGAGGATGTGAAAATGATGGAGGACAAGAACAAGGAGGCAGCTGAGGAGGACGAGAACGACTGGGAGAACGTGAAGTATTCGGAGGACAAGGAAGATGAAGAGGAAACAGGCCGATCGGGCGCATGAAGTGGGCAAGAAGTAACGAGAAGAAAAGCGCCCCGAGCGTCTACATTGTCCAAAGCAGCACCACAGCAAAAGAAGCACCGAGTCAGAAACGAAGATAGCAGCGACGATAGCAAATGAAACCCAACATCCACACGCACAAAGCACCCCAATACAAGACATTCAAGCCCACCGCCATCCAAGCCTCACCGCAGTCCCTAAGCCCAACACGTGCCGAAAACACGCTTACTGCGTGAAAGTCAGCCGCGGCTCAGCGAAAACGCCGTACGGAGAAGTATCAGTCTTGAGCGCTGATGTCTCCGAACTTACATATTCTAGCACACGTTCAGTACCAGCCAAAGCACCGCTGACCAGGAGAAAACCTTTGTCCCCCACACTCTCAACCCTCCATCCGGTTCTGGCGTCCAAACATCTCATCATCCATGCCACCCCACTGCAAGAAGTGCCAATCCTCCTCGTAGAAGCAGCCAGCACAACACGTATCGTCGGCCGGAACAGCACGAGCCACCCGATCCACACGGCCACAACTCCTGCATCGCCATTTCAGTCCGGTGGTCCGACCTTCGCCCTCCGATGCCGATCTTGCTCGCACCCACGGACCGGGAAGGTGGTGCTGTTACAGGGCTTGAGTGGGGGACGAATCAAACAATGAAGCAGCATGTGTAGCCGATTCCGTGAATATTGAGCGCAATGCATGAAGAAAGAGGTGGGAAGAAGATCCGGGCGATCCCAGATGGGTTTCTGAAGAAAGGGCAAGATACCAGGACTACGGGACGTTTGTATCCATTTGGTTATGGTTCTGAAGGACGGCCTGGTGGAGGAAAGATATGGATGCTTACAGTAGTAGGCAGCTCTTCATCGGACCATGAAAACGAACGCCCACATGACGAGATGGCGAGTGTGTGTTTCATAGACGTCATGGTAATCTCACGGCACTCAAGTGCAGGAAACTTGGCATTGATTGGATATGCAGGAGTGGTCTAGACGGGGTACTGTGTCGACGAAGGGGCCTTGTCCTTTGCGGTAAACTCCAAAGGACTTTCGCCGCTGCGACGGCCACTTTCTCAGGGTCCGCATCTACCGGCCCGCCCGACACATTGGGTCTGATCAACGTTGTCGAACACTTCGGACCAGGAGAGTCATACACGTATCGCACATTTCAAATAGAGAATTGCCGGTGAGCTGAACTGCGAAAGCTTCGTACGAAAGGATATGAGAACCTTGCAGCGGGCTACTCTTCTTTTAGGTGAGTCTGTATTGCATGGTGTTCTCCCGCTATGTAGTTGAGAGCTATGCACAGAGCACCGCTGGACCAACGATGGCGGATCCGAAGTGTATTCAAATGATCATGGCAAAATCTTTCCGCAGGTGTTACCAGTCATGGCCAATTCTCATCTCTTCCGTCCTTTCGTAGCCTCCTTCCTCCTGACTTTATCTATTGTTCTCTGCAAGGCGCTCTTAACAGGTCCCTTGCCAAACTCTGTAATGTCGTAATACGTTGGCGCGATATCCTGCATCAAATCAGCAAATCGACCACAAGCGCGGGCTTAAGCCTAGAAGTAGACTCACCATTAACCACTCCGGCTTTACAGTAGTCACAGTCCGAATGTAATTCTTGGTCGTAAGCACGAACTCATTGTAAAGCAACCAATCGCTTTCCGTCTGCAGTACTGTGCTCGGATGCAAGATCACATTCTGGTTGTCCTTCACGGTCACATACGTCTTGCTGTTGCCCTCTTTCATTGCGACCTGCATAAAGAAGCCGGCAACGAGCGCTCGTCGGATATTTGTGTAGTAGTTCTTGTCTTCAAAGGGAGCGCTGACAAGCTCTATCTCATGCGTTTCCATAATCCGCTTGAGCTGCTGGCGTACATTATCGGCAGATTGGAGAGCTCGCAAAGAGACGAAATGATCGTGGCACCACTGCTTGGGATTGGCTTGTGCTTCTGGTCCTTTGAAAGCGTGATAGACGTTGAGCATAGTTAGATGATCGCCGTCCGGGTGCGCAAAGAGAGATTTCATCTCATCCGCGCGTTTGCGGGCCGAAGCGGGGCGGACGAAGACTTGGGGCACTGAGAGGAGAGCGGTAAGAGACAGCACTTCGTTGGAGCAGTAGAATTCGGGGGATGAGATGAGCATGACTGCGAGGGTGGGATCCAAGGGAAATTCGGAGGCAAGCTTCCCGAGCGCGGTCAGGTTTCCCTCGTCGTCAAGGCAAGCGAGGTAGTTGAGCTCTTCGAGAGCGCGCATTAGTGTTTCGGGCGCGGGAGGATCCATGAGATCAAAGTGGACAAGGTCATCAATACCGAGCTTCTTGAGGTCCAGAACTGTAGAGGACAGATTTGAGCGAAGAACTTCAGGGTGAGTGGTTTCGATGAGCTCTTTCTTGAATGCGCCTTCAGTATATAGCCGAAAGCACTTTCCGGGTCGTGTTCGACCGGCTCGACCAGCTCGCTGTTGGGCAGACGCCCTCGAGATGGGAGATATAAGGAGTGACTCGACTCGGATACGAGGGTTGTAGATCTTTTGCTTGCTAAACCCTGGATCTACAACGTAGACTATTCCGTCAATGGTGAGAGATGTCTCGGCAATGTTTGTCGAGACGATGCATTTCCGGCCAGGCCTACCGCCCTTCTTACTTGGTGGTGGGGCGGGATCAAAAATCTTTTGCTGCTGATTAGGAGGCAAGGTCCCGTACAAAGGATAGACTGTTAAGGGGCCTGCATCCGCCTCTCTGATCATCTCATCTGCTTCAAGCCTGATCTTACGACACGCATCTTCAATTTCTTCTTCGCCCGTAAGGAACAATAGGATGTCGCCTTCCGGTTCGCTGGCGTGTATCTGCAATACTGTTCGTAGCGAAGCCTCAACGTAATCTCGCTCCGGTTCCGGTGTATAGAAGATCTCGACAGGATGCGTACGTCCAGGCACTGCCAATAAAGGCGCATCGTTGAAGTAGCTTTGAAACTTCTGGGCGTCCAGAGTAGCAGACATGATGACGATCTTCAAATCCGGCCTTCGCTGTGCAACTTCCTTGAGTAGCCCCATTAGAGTATCCGTTGCAAGTGTACGTTCGTGCGCTTCATCCAAAATGATCGTGCTGTATCGGTTTAAATTATTGTCGTTCATTGCTTCCCGGAGCAGCATACCGTCCGTCATGTACTTCAGGATAGTCTTCTGGCTCGTCACATCCTCGAACCGGATGTTATAGCCCACTTCATCTCCCAGCGTGACATCCATCTCATTTGCTACACGCTGGGCCACTGACATCGCTGCCACTCGGCGAGGCTGCGTGCATGCCACCAGCTTGCGCTGAATGTGTGGTTGATCATCGAACAAGACGAACTGAGGTATTTGAGTAGTCTTCCCGGAACCAGTTTCCCCTACAAATACGAGGAATTGAGACTTTTGATACATCTGTAAGAACTCGTCCCTGTGCATGGTGTCAGTATGTAGCCTTTCGGTACCGGATCTCACATCACACACCTTTGCTGATGAACAGGCAGATTCCGCCTAGTCTTGAGGATACTGAAGTATTGTGACGACAGAGGCTGGCCACTGAATGGATTGTTGGGCCCATCTTCTGCGTTCTTGGCCATCGCCGCGGTAGACTTATGCCTCGGGAATCGGGCCAAACTCGAAGCATTCGACACTCCGTTCATCCTGTTCGTTGGGCGCCCGTAGCCGTTGCTGTAGCCGTTGTAACTACCTTCATCTTCCGCCGGCTCCTCGTATCTGTGAGCAAGATACGGATTCGCTCTCGGGTCCAGCTCTTTCTTCTTTGGTACAGGCTCTTCATGTTGCCGTGCTATGTATGGATCCGACGCCTCCTCTGCGTCCTCCTCTTTCTTCCTCTTTCTCTTGCTGGTCTTTTCTACCAATTGGTCTATTCCCTCTGTGTGTCGGCTCGGCCTGGCATCCAGGTCCTCCTTCTTGGGCTTGACCTCAGTGGGCTGAGCAAAATTTCCAACCTTGACGCCTCCGTCATCGTCGCTTTCTGCACTGTTTCTAGAATCCGTGTCCTCCATCTTTCGACGCTTAAAGCGGCCTTGACCTTGTAAGTCTGGTCTGCGATCCATGGCGAAAGAATGATAGAGTTTGCTAATTTAAAGTGCAGAGTTGGTGCATATTACTCCGTCAACTATTTTCTGTAAGGCTGAACTCGGCCTGATATCGCGCTAGTCCTGACTGGAATTGCGGCTAATAAGGGTCCAATCTGCTGCGAAGGCAAGGCACCCAGGCACATCTGCTGCCTCTCCTTGATCTCTGTTGTCTTTTGTTCTTTGTTCTTTGGTATGTGAGGATAATGCTTTAGCTTCTACGTAGATGATCACCGTCTTACTTCACGTTCTACTATCGCGAATCACTCCAATTGTCATCTCTTCACTCCAGCAGGATGGATTCACCAGCAGAAGATTGGACCCCCACCTTTTGGATTGGACACCATGACAGCAAACGCGTACGAGTCACTCCAGAAGTCCTGGAGCAAGCCCATGCTTGTAATGTGAGTTGTCGAATAACAGATCCGGCATGATGAGAAATTAATCAATTCCCAGTATGACATGCTTACTAGCCCTATCACAACTCCAAGTTTTCACACACGAGTGCTTACCCTCGTATCCACTCACATCGCGGAGCTGGAGAAGAACCCAGGCACCGACTTGTCGGTACCGATTATACCTTCTCTGTCGCCAGTTGACACACCATTGGCTCCGGGCGCGACCGTATCCCATCTGCTCGCCGTGGTGAGCCCTTGGATCGATCTTTGTTCGCCAGATCCGGTGATATACTGCCTGTCTCGTCAAGTCCTGGAATTAGAAGTGGCATACGCAGCATTTTGTGGAATAGGAAACATAATACTACCCAGTCCAAAGTTGCATCACAGCAAGCTCCATGGCGAAGGCGTGACACAATACGCCTACGCCGTCCAGGAAGCTTTGAAGATCGCACAATACATACAACTCTCTATAATGCTACCCATGATGGACGATTCTGAGCAAGACAGCGACGAAGTCGAGGGAAGTTTGGCCAAGGAAGCAAGAGCAAAACACATGGGACTCTCAGAGGGGCACAGCAACAGAGGCTCCATGGAATCTACGAGAGGAGCAGTGAGAGAATCGGATCAGAATGATGATGGAGCAAACGTCAGGCGTAAGAGGTCTACGAGGTTTGACTTCTTCGGCACATGGGATGCATGGAACGTCATAAGGACGCTATGTACATACAATGCTAGGCTTTTCGTAGGTAAGAATAGAAACACATCTTCATTTCCATCGCCTACACCCTTCCTACGGAATTTCCGTATTGCTAGCTCTCATGGCCGGCAGTGTTGGATTTTGGAGCCTTGTGGTGATCACGTGGCATCTTTCCTGAGGTACCTACTTCCCATATGGTCTCTTATAACGTCAGCCAGGCCTTGAGAACAAGCGGCTGCTAATAATGAACATAGCTCTCTCGGTGCCATCGCATCTCCCACCTCTCAGCGTCCGCTCTCGGTGGCACTCAGAGCCCTTGCGCCTCATTTGTTTCAGTGAGAAGACTTTCTTTCAGAATGCCACAGGCCATCCCGCCTTCACTCACAGCCATCAAGAACTACTGACCCAGTACATGCGCATCCGCAATGCTCCGTGGATCCTCCTCGTGGACGTTGGTTCCATGCCTGCACCCGACAGGCCCGAACCCAGCACAACTGTGGCCAATGGCTGGCAACCGTCTAGCGAAGCAGCTGGGCCCTTCGCATCCGCACCCACGCCTGCCGAAGCAAGCCAGATCTGGCGACAAGACAGCAGGAAGTCCGAGAATGTCGGACCAACGCCTCATCTCAATTACCTCCGCTATCTCCAGCGCAAGCAGCCTCCCAAGACGCTGCTCCAGCGCTTCGGTGCCGGCTATCAAGACTATCTACAATCACCTCTGCAGCCATTAACCGACAATTTGGAAAGCATCACATACGAAGTTTTTGAGAAAGACCCTGTCAAGTATGACTTGTACTATCAAGCCATCGCCCAGGCTCTGATTGACTGGCGCGAGCAAGGCAAGCCTGCTTCAGGGCCGGAGGGCCGAGTCGTTGTGGCTGTTGTGGGCGCTGGACGGGGTCCACTGGTCACGAAAGCACTGCTAGCTAGCGAGAGCGAGGGTGTGCCGATCGACATGTGGGCCGTGGAGAAGAATCCAAACGCTTTCGTGCTGTTGCAACGACATAATGAAGAAAGATGGAGCAATTGCGTCAATCTTGTCAAGTCGGATATGCGATCTTGGAAAGGACCGCTACGAGAAACTGCAACCCAACCCTCCGGCTATACAGGACAGTGGCCGCCACCTCGCGATGCAAACGGTAGCATAGTCATTAGCCAGAACCAATTCTCTGCCGTAGCCTCCACCACTGACCGAACAGTAAGCCACGGCCCCATCGACATCCTCATCTCCGAACTCCTGGGCTCCTTCGCCGACAACGAGCTCTCACCGGAATGCCTCGACGGCATCCTCCCTCTGCTAAACCCCACTCACGGAATCTCAATCCCCGCCTCCTACACAGCCTATCTTACCCCCATCGCGGCTCCTAAGCTCCACGCCGATATCCTAGCCCGTACAATGACTGACAAAGAAGCGCCGAACACACCTTACGTGGTGATGTTACACGCAATCGACTATCTCTCCACGACCTCGCGTCCCAGTACGACTTCATCCGCTACGGATAGCTCCGCAATACCGACTCCTGTGCCCAACGTCCTCCCCGTCTGGTCATTTAGCCACGGTCCTATGGAACCGCTTCCTGCGTCTTCCGAAAATACTCACAACACGCGGCAGGCTCGTCTCAGTTTCAATCTGCGAGATCGGGCTGTCTGTCACGGGCTTGCGGGATACTTTGAAGCGACGCTGTATCCGGGGGTTGAGCTGAGTACAAATCCGCTCAATATGGATGAGAAGAGCCCGGAGATGATGAGTTGGTTCCCGATCTTCTTCCCACTGAAAGTAAGTCTTCCCCCACGCCCCCCCCCTCCCCTCCTCTCCCACCCTTCTCCTGGCCCCCCTGTTCCTAGGTACGCTGACGTGAGTACATAGACACCGCTCTACACCCCCGATGCCTCCACCCTTACCGTCTCCATCTTCCGCGCTACGGACAACAGGAAGGTGTGGTACGAATGGATGGTTGAAGCTTGGTCGAGCCTGGTGGGTGGCAGCGTTGGGGGTGGCAGCGAGAGGAGGAAGATTAGACTAGGGGTCAGTGAGGTGGGGAGTTCGAAGGAGGGAGGATGTATGATGTGATGTTAATGAGATCCTCGAAGGCAAGATGCGACTAACGGCCGATGTATGCTCACGTTGTCATGAGGTTAGATGAAAAAGGGAATGTCTGATTCTGAAAATCTTCTATTATGGTGTCTTCTTGATTCAAAGATCCAGAAATTCAACTGTCCCTCCTAGCATGCTTCCTTGGCTCGCTAACCGCTCTTTTGCTATGATGCCTTGCTGAAAACACAGCGCTGGATTTCATCCAATTCCATACTCAATAAATCTTGCTGCTTTTGATACTGAGAAGCTGCTGCTGCCTGCGTTTTGAAAGCCTGGAAATAGTACCGAGCCGTTGCAGCCTGAACGGCTGCTGTAAAGCAAGCCGCTAGTATTTGGTCAGTAATGGGATGCGAAATAGATAGGCATCGAAGGGACGAACTGCACTCATAGCGCTTAAGGACGCGCCTATCGATAGACATCAGCAATCTATCGAACCTTCAAGGATATTGCCCGTCTGGCTGGGTCGCTTACACAGTTTCTGTATCCATACAGTCACTGCATCCTTCAGCAGTGTCACATTGCTCAGGCATGGACTTGACCGCGTGTCCGCATTTGAAGTAGTATTGGTGTTGATTCACATCCTCGCTGAAGCCGTGTCAGTCACAAAGCAAGCGACACATTGTTTGAAGGACGTACTTTGGTATTCTGGGTATGCGAGTGTATAAGTCTCTTTGGCTGAATGAACAATACGTGTGTCTGTGCGTCCGCGTCTCGATGTGGCTGATCTGTTGGGGATTGTAATGAAGGATTCTAATGAAGTATGACTATCAATGTCAGAGCGAGATATGCCCTTTATATACATCTTGAAGTGGTCGCCCGATGGGAGGAAAAATTCCTCAGCGTATCATGTTTCCGTCACTGACACAGGGCAAAGGCAGTCGTTTGGGCCTTTCGCGCCACCCAGGCGGGCCACCATAGAGCAAGAAGCAATGACGTCCGATCAATTTACACTTTTCTCCCTAGTTGTTGCTCTGGTTGATGAGGCGACTAGGTCTGTCCAGGGCGCTGTTGTGCCCAAGGGGATCAGTTGCTACCTTAATCCATTTCATGTTTGAAACCCGTCCGCCACCAAGGCTGGCTGTTAAGATGTAAGAAGTCACAGCACTCGATTGTTTCAAGACTGACTCTGTATCAGCGACGATACCTGCATCGGTGTCAGACCTGAGACCCGTCCTAACCATCCCCCTCGAACTGCCCTTTCTCCAGTCTTAAACATTTAACCTCCCATCAGCTCCACTACACGCAACCAGTCTTCGATCCAGGCTAATCGGCATATCCACCGCATCACCATCCGCCCAATAGCTATGGAATCTCTTCTTCCAATTCTATTTGCCAACGAGGTAGAAGGCGACCCTGTGATCGGCCATGGAGCGCCATTTTGTGCGACGCTGCGCATTGCGACAGGTTATTACTAAGAAGTATTCGCAAAGCATCGTCAGCAGGGAGGTCGCAAGACATGACCGCGCAATTATCAGTGTTGCGTAGCTAGAATAGGAGAACGGAAAGCGGTGGAAGCCAAAACAGTGACACCAGGCGTTCCTTCGTAGAGTTTGAGCCGCGATAGAGAAGATTAAACAAGAGACTACTTCTCAAAAGTGCTGGTCTTGAAACGTCGCAGACTCATTTCAAGCCTTTTCGAGGAAAGGCAGTCTAAGTCCAAGTGATTCGTGGCAGATATTCCACATAGTTTCGCTTGAAGGACTTGTGTCGTTGCATAGGAGGAACGAAGCAGACATTTCCAACCCCGTAGTTGAGTCTTTTCCAGGCAGCGATTCTTTCTGCTCTACCGGGCTGTCCAAACCAGCACCTATCTCCGAAAAGCATTCATCATGTCACACAATGCCGGTTCCCACGATTGCATGCAGGTGTCCCTGTCTGAGCACCCAACTCAGTACTCATAGCATCCGTCGCCTGCAAGATCATCTTCCCACCTACTCCCCCACTCCCAATTTTTACCTCCGCCGTCGGGGTTATTGCCCACACCTGAAACTCACTGGTCCAAAACGCATTGTATTGCGTCATGTACTCCCCAATGCCCCTTAGTGTATTTGCCAAATCCTGATACGTGTGCGCCCTGCCGACGGTTGGATTGAGGTCCTGGACGTGTATGAAGGAGTCTTTTTGGTAATAGAAGGTGCTGAGACCGGGAATCATCTCGGCAGGGTTGGTGCCGAATATTTTCGAGAAGCCTTCGATGACGCACATGAGGACGTCTTCGCGGGGGATGGAGGGTGCTTGATGCCAGAAGTCTATTGCTAGCTGGGTGTCGGTGATGTAGAAGCGTCGGGCCGCTTTGGCAATCGAGCTAGATGTGGAACGTCTGCGTTACTTGGGCGGGTATATTGGAGACAGTGGTGGACACTCACGCGTTGAGAGATGTAGTCGGAAATGAAGGATATCTCAAGCTAGATGGTAAGCCTATGTCCTGGTTGTTGGAGGACTGTGGCGATGCTGCCCCGCAAACTGCAAGCAATTGGAGGAACGAGATGAACGAGAAAAACCTTGGCTTATGCATGCTGAATCTTGAACGTGGACTGAGGAAGACAGCGTGGACCCAAGAATGCCAAGAGAGTATTAGAGCAGTAGTATGCAGGAATGAGGTTTTCAATGGTATATGGATAGATTTGAATTTTTATCCCGAGTGTCTGGGGTCTCCTCAATTGTCAAACATGGAGACGCGACTTGCGCTCAGCGCATGGAGTGTCGCGCAAACGGGGTTAACTATGGCCTATCCATTCTTCGCTTTTGCAGAATCTTACGTACTCTAAGACGGTGTGCTGCCATACTGAGCCTTATACATGTAGCCAGTCGAGTCTGGCATCCAAGAGGTCCTTCGGCCTGCTATGGTAACGCTGCCCACCACCATGTACTGTGTAGATGTCGGGCCCAGCCCCGCGGCCTACGCAGTTCTGCTTAGCTCATCCCATTCCCCTGATCATGACTTCGCCGTAGTGTTGGCTTGTGCTTGTGACGTTGCCTTCGAAGATGCTTTCTCCTCGGACTGTGTAGATCCCTCTTCTATGGCGTTGACTTCGAGAAAATGGTAGAGAACGATGAGGAGCATAGATAGGGAGCCAAGGAAGATGGCGAGTGTGTAAAGATCGTCGTCGGAAATCATGGTGGAGAAAAGAGCGTTCGAGTGGCTGGAGGTGCTTGGAGAAGGGAAATTGAAGCTTGGGACGGTATTAGCAGCAATTTACTTCGTGGCATGGGTGAGTCTCACAACCGTAGGTCTGGTTCAAGCCACTTCACAGTAGGATACGGATCTGGGTGATTACCCTATTATGACCTTGTTATTGGAGTTTTGGTAGATGGAGGAGAGAAAGAGTAGGTATAGCTGTCAGTAAACTGCCAGCCGGACTACGGCGTCCTGGAGCTTGCCTTTAGAAACTCTATGGCACACCGTAGCTGATCGGTCAGCCCTACAAGGATTCTACAGTTTCCCACCACTGTGACTTTCTCCGCGCCTTCAGCTGTCATATCGACTACTTCTAATACACAGCGAGAAGCGATCTTTTGGAGACCAAGATATCTGCTACCAAACCATGATTGTGCCTGCTTTCTGAATCTCCCAATTTACTCTGCTCCCTCCCCTTCCTAATCGTTCACGTCAACCCTCTGTTTATCTCCATCTTCAACTATGCCTCCCAAAAAAGAGGAGAAGAAGGCCAAGCCTTCGTCGACGAAGGTTGTTGCAGACAAGGCGAGCATTTGCCCCTATTACCCGCCTTGGAGACCTTACTGACGCTTATCTTCTAGACCTTTGGCATGAAAAACGTGAGCCGAGCCAGCGAAGCCCTCCTCTCCGTTTTGATACAGCATCCATTGACTTATCCTTGCCGCGATTTGCGATACTGATGGAAGAGTAACCACAGAAAAAAGGAGCCCAAGCCCAAAAGCAAATTCAACAGATCCAAACCCAAGCCGCCCAAGCCAAAACTCCCGATCAGAAAAGAAAAGAGGCCGACAAAGCGCAACGAGAAAAGGACAAAGCCGCCTCAGAACAAGCAAAACGAGAAACAGCTGAGTTATTCAAGCCGGTGCAAGTACAAAAGGTGCCTTTTGGGGTGGATCCGAAGACGGTGGTGTGTACATTTTATAAGCAAGGAAACTGCGAGAAGGGAAAGAAGTGCAAATTCAGCCATGATCTGTCGGTTGAGAGGAAAGGAGAGAAGAAAAACCTTTATCAGGACACGCGGGAAGGGGAAGACGAGGCAAAGAAGAAAGATGATATGGCCGAGTGGGACGAAGGTCAGTCGCAACGTTCACAGGCTTTCGTACAGCTGCCCCCAGTAGCACTTGCTGATCCCGGTTCTGCAACCAGAGAAGTTAAGGCAAGTCGTCATGTCCAAACACGGCAACCCCAAAACCACCACCGACAAAGTCTGCAAATACTTCACCTCCGCGGTCGAAGAGGGCAAATACGGCTGGTTTTGGACGTGTCCCAACGGCGGTGACAAGTGCATGTATAAGCACTCTCTCCCACCGGGTTTTGTCTTGAAAACAAAAGAGCAGCGCGCCGCAGAGAAAGCCTTAATGGACAAATCGCCCTTGAAAACACTAACATTAGAAGACTTTTTGGAATCAGAAAGGCATAAACTTACCGGCACTCTCACGCCCGTAACACCAGAGAGTTTTGCCAAATGGAAGAAAGAGCGGCTGGATAAGAAAGCTGCAGAAGACGAGGCTCGGCAGGCGAAGGAAGCTACGGGAAGAGCCATGTTTGAGAAGGGAGGCTGGGAAGACAGTGAAGAGGAGGATGAAAGCGAAGAAGAGGATGAAAGCGAAGAAGAGGATGATGCAGAAGAGGATGATGCAGAAGACGAGGTAGATGAGTGGGACATGGAAAGCATGAGGCGAGAAACGGAGAGAATACGGGAGGAGAATGAGAAGAAGCGGTTGGAGGGCGTTGGAGGACAGGCGGCGATTGAGACTAATGGGGTAGATGGACAAGGAGAAGAAGAGGATGAGGCAGAGGGAGTCAAAGAAGTGGAGACTAATGGGCTAAACGGGCATGCTGATGATACATAATCCGCGAAGCACATAAATGGGTCATGAATCTGATTTAGCGGCATGTATGGCATTCTGTCGATAGCAGAGAGTAGGCGGAGCAGTCTAGTCGAGACGATTTTGGTAAGCATAACTTCACGCTGCTGCATAAAAACATCACGAAATTATCACTATCTTTTATCGAGAGTATACGCCATCAAAGGCGATATTGTACACACAATCGAGAGCATTCAGCCCTCCTTTAGAGCTTGCTGGGTACCTATGATGCACACATATCCCGAGTAGTAAGATATTGTCAGAGGATATCAAGCATGCTCGGAATGTCCTCGATATCCATATTGTGACAAGTTCTCCCGCCATAGCTAGACCCCCATATCCAAGCCTCAACCCGGCGGGATCAGAGGAATTTGGTTATTTTCCACGGTTTCCAGACCACAGATTCATGATCATCATAAAGTTACTCGCTCCGTAAGGTAATAGATACAATCAATGCCTTGCTTGCTGGCTCAGTGTGCGTTGAACTCTGCCCGCATTTTATCAAGCTCGTTGTCGTCCTGGACGGGCGAGACAGGCACAGCAGGGCCCTTGGCTTCAGATGTTGCTTGTCGATCGTGGATTTTGTTTTCGCTCAAGCGATCAGAAGACTCGACATCTACAAGGCATGTCAGCAAGAGGAGTGAGACGGTGATTGTAGCTATCGCAGCTTACCAGAAAGTTTCACACTAGCTTCCTGCAGAAGTTCCCATTTAGTCCTCAAGTGGTTGTTCCCTACGTGCTTGACCCATTCCTCATCTGTCTTGAACTTCAAACGCCTATGCTGGCCGTCTTCAGTCTGCGTGTTATTTGATATGGGGTTGCTGCTATCGGAGCAGTCAGCCCATAAACATGGGTAGACGTCATCTATAGCTCGGCGGTGTTTCCTGACGTGCTTTTTCAAGGTCTCGAGACTATGTAATTCTGCGGGACAATTCTCCCAACGACATCGATACATGGTGTATGAAGGCGCAGAAGAACGCGTACCGTTAGAAAGATCCTCTGCCTTTTTCGTTTCGCCTTTTTTCGCAGAAGCCTGAGGAGTAACAATGACAACACTTGGCGAGCGAGATGGAATGACGACAGCGATACCATCTGTTGGCGTCATGACACTTATGGAATGTCTAAGACCGCTTGGCGTAGACGGTGTGGCTGTGGGAATTGGAGCGCTCGGCTTTCCAACTGAGAAACTTCCAACTGGAGGTGTGTTGCCTACTATCTCTTTGTCTGATGTTTTTGCTTTTGCTGCCGAAGGTGTTTGACCCACGATGAGAGTCTTGGTCTTCTTCGGTATCCCCTTGTCGGGGCGAACCTGCTTATTCTTCGCGCCAGGCGGTCGCCCTTTACGCTTGGTTACGCTACCGGGAGTACTCGAGCTTGATGCGTTTAACGTTGTCAAATCCGTCTGCGCTGTGGAGGGGCTGTTATACGCAAATCGAGACAAGTCTGCCGTATTGGTGTTCATCATACTGCCCACGTTTTGAGCACGAGGTGGGCCTTCGGATGACTGTCGTTGTGGTGTATCCGCAGAACCAATTGGTTGTATTCCGGATCGGATGCCTGATTTCTTATATGGTCCTCTCTTATACGGTTTCCCCTTGGGATCAAGCGTGCGAGAATGAGCCTGATCGTCCTTGACTTTATCCCCGCCATCACCGGCAACCATCACGGCCAATGGAGCTGGACGTTGACGGGTGACAGCTACAGCGGGGACTACCTCGTCATCCGTATCAAAAGTTTCTGCGTTAGCCTCGCCTTCAGGATCTACAAGATCCCATCTGAATGTACTTAGATCCGACTCATAGTCAACAGCTTTAAATCTTTCCCTCAATCCATCAAGATGTGCATTGAGTGGAGCCATGGTCGGGTGTTTTCCAAGACTAAGTAAAAAATCTCTGGCTATTGTTTTGGGGTTGTAGGTAGAGCGTCGTAAAGCATCCCGTCGCTTGTAGATGGGCTCTACGATATCATAGGATTGTAGCAAAGCATCTCGTCCGGAGTACTTGTACTTGAAAGGCTTTGGCGTAGTTCTACCAATATTTTGTTGCCGCTGAGCGACAAGATTGAAGATGTTTTTGACGGACTTGTCGGTACCTGATGCAACCTCATTATCAATTCGAGGTTTCTGTTTATGGCGCTCGAGCTCTTCGTCGTCTGATAGCATTTGCGTCAGATCGACGATTTCTCCAAAACTTCTCTTTCGAGCCATCTCTCGTTTAGTCGGATGATGATGGACGAAGCCGTTTGGATGAATCGCTCCGTTCTGATCTAAGACTTGCCCATTGATCGGTCCTGGTTGCTGATAATGTGAGAACGGTAGGTGGGAGTGCAACGCTGGTTCGTTCGGGCGACCTTGAGCTGGGACACTAGGAAAATGGCGTGGCTCATTTATTGTCCAAGATGCAGGATTAACAAAGCGATAGTCTCGGGCAAATCCATTACTTCGATTTCCTTCGCTGGCTTGCTCGGGGTTTGGAGGGGTAGGAGCGTAAGGAGTAGCGTACCCATTCCGAGCCTGAAAAGCTGCCGCTGGAGGTACAGAATATGGCAGGGGCTGGGGTTTGTTCGTTTGAGCTGCTGATTCGTTAGAAGTCGCTTTGACGATGTTTGCGATAGAACCTGCAGTAGGCGTAGCTGAGGTAGCTTTGGTGGTAGTGGTATCGGTATTATCATTTGAAGCAGTAACAGTGGGGGTAGTATTAGTCGGCGTGGCACGAGTAGCACTGGCGGTACTGGACGACGCAGCATTAGCTGAAGTAGAGGCAGATCCTAGGTCAGGAACAGCCTTCAGCAAGACGCGAGCGAATTGACCCCGATCGATGACAAAGCCTCTATACTCAAGTATCTCACACATTTGATTATAGCTGGGGTTCTGGTCCAGAAGCTCATGAATCTCCTGGGTAGTTATGGGTTTCCCCTGGTTGGGGGGTGCTGATGTCAAAGCAATTCGTGCAGCTTCCGCCAAAGATTTCTTCTTGCTCTCAGGCCAATACGTCCCTCCGGGCTTCGGAGGCGGCGCTGGTTGAGCTGGCACAGGTTGAGAAGGGGGCGCTGTCAACGCTGTTACCTTTGTTGGGCGTGTCGAAGTTTTCGTCGTAGCTTGCGTACTGAACCCTGGTGTTTGCTGGGCTTTGACCACAGGTGACTTGGAGTTCTGCTGGAATTGTTGCATGGCCTGCTGCATTGACTGACTTCCAGGATCTGGAAATATCTGACCAACTTTTGGCGTGGGAATGGCAATCTCTGGTGGTACCGGACTCTCGTGATTTCCAACAAAGTGATTCCCAGCAGCCGGCTCAGTGGAGCCTTTTGGCGTGACCGATTTTCTGCTTGTAGGAACTTTCATACTACCGCCTCGTCTCCGACGCTGGGCAGGGAAACGCCCTCGATCAAAGCCTGGGGGGAACTCATCGCCCTCCGGTAAGTCAGATTCAGGTGGAAGTTGACTCTGCATCAGACTAGGACTGGGCAATTGGCCATTTACCACTATGGGCGATGTAGCCGAGCCTTGAAGCGATTGTGAAGGAGCGCGTTGAGGAGGCTGGCTCTGGCTCTCTTGTCAGTCGGATGTAATTGAATCATCTCAACGCGGGATCAATTATAAGAATGAAATGAGTTGAAAAGGAGGTGATCATTACTAACCTTTTTCACTTGCTCCCAGATTTGCGTGAACAGTGAAGGATCTTTAGCCTTGTAATCGCGCATTTTCTCGATCATCTGCTTCATCTCCAACTCCATCTGATCCTTCTTGGCTGAATCTGGTTCGGTCCCATCGATCTGTGGTGTAGCTGGCTTGGGTTGTGTCGCAGCAAATCTTGCAGCCTCCGCTTCCTCTGCAGCTTGTTTGGCGGCTGCAGCCTCCACAGCAGCAGCAGCTTGCCGCCGTGAGTACTCAAAATGATTGAAGACTTGAGAGGGATCAACGGTAGTGTACTGTGGTGCCGCAGGCGTTGCAGGCGTGCTAGCTTGGTCACGCCTTGTATCTATGGCAGGGGACTGACGAACTTCGTTGATTCGCTTTGCCGCCGTTTCCTTGGTTGATGCATATGCCGCTGCCTTTTCCTTGGTGGCACTTTCTACTGGCGGATTTGCAGTAGCTTGTGGAACTTGCGGTTTTTGAGTCGGTCCTTTGGAAACTTGAGAAGATGATTGTCGCTTGTCAGTCTGCGGGGTGTGCACTCTGGTCTGTTCTTTCCCACGTACGCTGCCACTACTCTTGCTCACTTGAGCTTGATTTGGCGTACTTTGAGTGGCCGGTAGCGTAGGTGAAGGTGCGGCTTGAGAGCCTGACACTGAATGGGATTGCTGCATTGCTTGGCCACTGAGCGGTCGTGATGGTTGAGAGTATTGATTTCTGAGCTGCTCAGTAGAGGATCGTGATTGTTGCGAGAATTGTGGTTGAGCTTGCGTATTGCTGCCGGCACTTGACCCGTGATACGCAACATTGTTCGTACTATAACCGAAGGAAGGAGAAGCCGTAGCTTGTTGCGATCTTGTATTCTCCTCTCTTGAAGAGCCACGACTGTCTCTCCGCTCATCGCCGGTCCGATACTGTATCTTTGGAGCAGAGCCGACTCCATAAGGACTCGCAGTGCCGTAATTTGCGTTACTTTGCTGCCGGTTGTTATTGGCCACCTGCTGTATTGCGCTATCCCGTCCCAGACTTGACGCATACGCAAGATTGCCCAGAGCCGTCGCCCCGTCAATTGACGCACGATCGTTCGCATTGGTATAGCCCGCCCTAAAGCCTTGAAGCCGCCCATTTCCGGCTCCGTCCATGTTCGTGTTCATGTTCCCATATCCTTGGCTATCGTATGCACCAGAAGAATTCCCAGCTGGTTGAGCAACGGAAGACTGTGAAGGTTGCTGATTATTCTGATAAGCACTCAGCGGTTGGAAGGAGTTTCCTGGTTGCCCAACATTTTGACCAGCGTTCTGAAGGGGGGTATGCCCTGCCGTTTGCTGCCAATAAGGAGAGTACTGGTTGTAGCCGTCATAGGACATTCCGGCGTGTGGAGCGGGCGTAGCGCCACTCCGAGTCTGCCTACCAATAACACGATACCTATGAAGGTAGGTACCAGCAGGCTCTGTTTTCTCAGCTCAGACAATTCAACTGTCGTGGGTGACGAAATGAGTTTGAAGGACTGAGTGGTGGGCCCGTCGGTTCTGGTCTTATCAGATTTACGTGTTTTTCTGTGTGACAAAGGATACCAGAGCAGGGGTTACGGCAGCCATCAGGAACGCTCCCGCCAGGTGTTGATGAAGTGTAGAGGTGCGCAGGCGCGAAACAAAGTGGACTTCGTCACGAAACTTGCGGCCGAAACCTCGGCATACTCGCTAAGCCTTACGCGACTAGCGTCCCATGTCTTGGCACACACATTTCTTTAAGCTTGAAGGTCTCACAACTTCATCTTACAGCGAGCGACGACAACGAATCACCGCCGCCATGACGAAGATCAACACTTGTAGGTCTCTTGAATGCTGTGGCTCTTAGGTACTGTGCTAACTTAACGTTCAAAAGCCCTCCACTCCTCGCGGAGAAAGTCCCGCAAAGCTCACTTCAGCGCCCCATCCAGCGTCCGCCGCGTCATCATGAGCGCACCTCTCAGCAAGGAACTACGAGAAAAACATAATGTATGCTTCGTAGAACACGTTGCTGCCTGTTCGCAGTCGTTAACCCTCCTTCTTACACAGGTCCGTGCCATTCCCATCCGCAAAGATGACGAAGTCACCATAACCCGCGGCTCCAACAAAGGCCGCGACGGCAAGGTCACCTCCGTCTACCGTCTCAAATACGTCATCCACGTTGAGCGAGTCACGAAAGAGAAGTCGAATGGGACAAGCGTACCGATGGGCATAGCGCCGAGCAAGGTCATGATTACGAAGTTGAAGATTGACAAGGATCGGGAGAACATACTTGAGAGAATCAAGGAGGGCAGAGAGGCGAAGGCGAAGAGAGGGTCCAAGGACGAGTGATGGAATTACGGTGGTAGTTTCACATGCAAGGAGTCTTTGTTTGCGTGAAGGATAGCAGGCTCAGGGTCTGGAGGCTGTCCACTGGCTTTGAAAATGGAAGCAATGCAAAATTCAGGTGCCATTACGCATTTTGTGACAGACAGCGGTCCCCCGTGTTCTTTTATGCGGCTTGATGCGTCCTTCACGTACATTTTCTCCCCTCTTCCCGGGCCAGGTCCCATTCTCCGCCTCCTTGTTCTTTTCTCGAATCTTTACTGCATCCTCCGTTTTCTTCCTAAGTGTTCGTGTGACAGGGCAATGCATCCGCGTGTCATATCTCCTCGCTAACCTCCGTCGATGGTTCTCGAGGTATACGTGCTCGCCAGAACAAAACTCAAATCCCCAAGATACAATCTAGGGACATCTCGCCTGCAGACCGATCCCTACGCTTTCAGGTGATGATCGGAAGCCGTTTGATGGCGAGGGACACTCCTCTCTTCACAGCAATTGATCCACTGCGTCATTGATATTATTTTGCAGTTTCGATTATCGTTGAGTATCTATGGACGATAATCCAGGTGTTCATACCTAGTATCCGATGGTAAAATAGCCAATGAGAAAACTAGTTGCCCAGAACCTCTAGCAAACGACGACTCCAGCATACCTTCAATGAACGATCCCGCACCAAATTTTGAGCAATTTTGATCAGTCTAGCTAATTCCTTGCCTGCCCAGGACTATTGTGGACTAGACGGTCAGTATTGAGTGACCTTGGCTGAACTTCGCGGCAAGCTTCCCACATGCCACTTTGTTCGTCATGGCTACCTGCTGATAGATGATTCATGTCTAGCCTAGGAGACCGAGACTAATTACGTCTTTCTTGACCAACAGGTTCGAACACATTTTCCTTAGATGAAAGATTAAAAATCGCAGAATTGCAAGTTCCTTTCCTTCAACCGCACCGATTCAGTTCCGTTGTTCAAATTTTCAAGCACTGAATTCGTCAGACGGAAGGCTCGTGTGAGATGTTTGGAAGTGTCTCTTGTAGCGGTGGGAGTTTGTACATCTAGTCCGGCAAACGTTCATGCGATTATCTCAGTTCGACTATCGACCAAGTCATAATAGCTGGGACGTCACAGGGAAGGCCAAGATCGACATTATGGTTAAAGGCTTGGACGAGTAGATACGGTATACATGCCGTGACAGCATAGCGCGCAAGCTCTGTATCCGGGAGATCAAAGATGTCTTGGACGCGCAACGAACGCTGCCTGAAGAAGTATTGGATCTCGTCCAAGGTAATTTTCTTGTGAAAGCTGTACAGGGTGCTCGAATCATCTTTCAAAGTCTCCCAGCAGGTATGTATCCACACAGGGTGCCCATGCTAGAAAGTAGTTGCTAGGCACGAAGAAGAGGCTGTATTGGCTATCTTCGGTCTGCTGCAAAGGTCTTTCCTCTGATCTTTATGGCAGGAGCGTTCTCCTTCGTCTGGAGGCGCTGATTCCCCCTCAGCAGCCACTCTTGCATAGCGAGGATGTCTGGTCAATGTCTCTTTCTTGCCGCGCCAAAATAAGTCCTCTGATACAGATAGGACAACCAATCCAGTGGACGGTCTCAATTTCAGCGCCTAAGGAGAATGATGAATGTTCTCATCGTACTCGTATTGGAAGAAGCATTGTTCTCGGATCTACAAGTACTCGCTGTGTTATTGATGAGTGAGCGTCTGTGTCACGAGGCTTGGCGCGGGGAAATCAGCCTTACAGATCCTACTCAATAAGGACGTCAGATGGTCAAACATCGTCTCCTCTCACGACCGCCGCCTCGCAGGATACTTATGACTAACGCAGTATGCTCAACTCAATCCTGTGGAAATCGCTGTACGTAAGAACGAGTTCAATTGAGTTTCAGACCCTCCAGGTCTACCAGTGGTAGCTCATCAATCCGAAGATAAGGAAGAACATGCGGGCATCCCGCGCTTTCTCACCGACTTCAGCCGAGATGCCTTTCTCAATTTGTGTCTGATTGCCAAGACTATCTTTGGCCTTCTGCATCATACTTTGTGATGAATGGCATGGCTCCTTGTGACGGCACATCCGACTGGCCTAGGCCCTGCCAACTGGCATCATTTTCGTGTGTTCGAGAAATCTTTCAATATCTTCCTTTTTGCCACAATTGTGTACTTATTCTATTATTTCATTTCTTCCTTTTGATTGCCAGCTCTCGAACCCGATCCATCGCTGTTGACTTCTTATGGATTGATACAGTTGTTGCTATCGTGCTGTCTCTTTGATCTGAGACTTGGCCCAAAGGCTTTAGCCTGGTTCCGCAACCATGGATGAGACAGGCCCGGCACATTCATGGCTCCCAAATTTCATGCGGAAGCCTAAGTCGCGGACGTTCTCCTCGGATGACACTCCCCCAAATGAGACTTCGACATTATTGCCTAGGGGAACAAAAGACTCTGAGCAACCGGAGGAGCCAGAAAACGGGGAGATCTACGAGCTTCTCGATCCTCTCAGTGGGTCAAAATCGCCATGGAGAGCGGTTCTGAACGAGTTCAAGATTCTACTGAAAGGTTCCATACCAGTGATCTTGGCCTACACACTGCAAAACTCGCTACAAACGATCTCAGTTGTAATAGTAGGCCGCGGATCGCCCGAGGATTTGGCAACTGCGGCCTTCTCGTATATGTTTGCTATGAGTACAGCCTGGCTTATTGCGTTGGGCGGAACAACCGCATTGGATACTCTATGCTCATCTGCTTTTACCGGAAGCAACGACCCGCATAATCTTGGCGTTCTCCTCCAAAGAGCTTTTATCATCTTAGGGGGGTTCTATATTCCCGTAGCAATACTCTGGTTCTTTTCTGAGCCGGTATTCAAGGCTTTGGGACAAGGTGATCAACTCTCACATGATAGCGCCAGGTTTCTGTGGTGTCTCATACCTGGTGGCTTGGGCTACATATACTTTGAGTGCATGAAGAAGTATTTACAGGCGCAAGGTAGATTCCACTCCGATCAAGACTATTGTCCCATGGTGCTAATTTGTCCAGAAATCATGCGACCAGGAACCTATGTTCTACTGATCACCTCACCAATAAATGCTGGTCTAAATTTCCTTTTCGTTTACACGTTCAAAATGGGCTTGCTCGGAGCACCGGTAGCAACCGGCGTCTCTTACTGGCTATCCTTTCTTCTTCTACTCGCATATGCACGTTACGTCAAAGGCTGGGAGTCTTGGGGTGGATGGTCCCGAAGATGCCTGCACCACATGGGGCCGTTTGCCCGGCTTGCCACTCTCGGAATCATCCATGTCGGCACGGAATGGTGGGCGTTTGAGATCGTGGCCCTGGCGGCTGGCCGACTTGGCACGATCCCTTTGGCTGCTCAAAGCGTCATCATGACTTCAGACCAGGTCATGAACACCATTCCCTTTGGCGTTGGGGTAGCAGCTAGCGCGCGAGTGGGTAACCTGCTGGGTGCGAGAGACGGCAAAGGGGCGGCGAGAGCAGCAAATACCGCAGCTTGGCTGAGTATGATCTTGGGGACTGTGGTCCTGATTATCCTGATGGGTAGCAAGGATCACTTCGCCAAGATCTTCAACGACGATGTTGATGTTGTCAAACTGACCGCGGAAGTTCTACCCTTCGTCGCTCTGTTCCAAATCGCAGACGGCCTCAATGGAAGCTGTGGCGGCAGCTTACGCGGCATGGGCCGACAGCACATCGGAGCGGCGGTCAATATTATTAGCTACTACTGCGGTGCCCTTCCACTAGGAATCTGGCTTGCATTCCACGGATGGGGTCTGAAAGGATTATGGGTGGGACAGTGCATTGCTCTGTACCTGGTTGGAATCCTCGAGTGGATCATCGTTGCGTTCAGTAACTGGGATCATCAGGTCAAAAAGGCGTTTGAAAGGATGGACGAAGGGGATAGGACGGAGAATGGGATTCCGCCTCCTTCCGATGGTGACGCTCGTTGATACTGTACAAGCATATTGTACATTTATGAGTTACGGACGATAGACTACGACGTTTCTTTTAGATTTCATTGTATATAGGTATATAGACGTATCTAGAACTCAGCGACGTAAAGGATAGGCTCAATTCTGCGTTCTCCTCAGTCGCGTCTAGCACAACATATACTCGTTATCATTATCATCCCCAAAGGAAACAGCAGATGCTCCCAAGTACCTTATGAGGCGCAGGCGAGATGCAAGTTTCAAATGCACGTCGGGCATGATCAGTTATTCCCAGTTCCCACATGCTTCAGGAAACCAGTTACGAGATGGAATGTAAAGTACGGTGTGCCGATATCTACCCTAAATATTGTATGTATTAGTATAATAATATACTTTTACTCTACTCCGCGGTCTTGGCGCTTTTCCCGATATTTGCCACTTAAGTGTAAGGTCATGGCTACCTTTTATCTATCAACAATTACCTACTTTATCTTTATCGGCGAGCGGCAGCAGGATGATGATTGATGACATGTCAATCGACCCCTATAAGCTTTCCTTCTACCTTCTAGCTTTCAGTAGGCATGTGATTCCAGGTACAATCGACCGGGCTGCTTACTTCCTCCTGCGAATGGCGGGGCGTGTAAAGTTACCTTTCCCGTCTCCATCTCCGTTGAGGCTGTCGTTGTTTGCATTTGCTATAACTAAGTATCTAGAGTACTGCTGCTGTTTCTTGCCTATTGGCATAGACTTGTCTATCTAGCATCTCATCTCAATTCAATCACTTACTACCATGTTGCTCAATTCCCTTTGCTTCCTTGCCTGTGCTGCACTTGCTACCGCTCACCCCGACCACGACCAAAAGCCAATCGCTGGTCCTCACAAGAGCTTATGGTACAATACCAGGAGACCAATCCCAGGTGATGGTGGAACTCAGGTACTTCTTACCATCTCGATGGCCATTGACTGTAGCTGATCTTGCGAGACAGGCCGATGCCGTCTTCTCAGGCATCTCGACATTTGGCCGTCTCCCATACTGGCCCTGCCTCGCGGATGACAGCGAGAAATACGATATTGCCTTCCTAGGTACCTACCCTTCATCTTCTACCTTGTCCACCGCGCAAGCACTGACTCAATCATCCAGGAGCGCCCTTTGACACCGGAACCTCCTACCGTCCAGGCGCACGTTTCGGTCCTAATGGCATCAGACAAGGTTCTCGCCGTCTCAATCTCTAGTACGTCCAACTTTCTGACACCAAGGGCTTACGATTGCACGAATGGCAAGGCTCACGCAAAGTGCGATTCAGCGGCGGCTATAACGTCCCCCTCGACGCCAACCCTTTCAATAGTTGGGCCACGGTGATCGATTGCGGAGATATACCCGTTACATCGTGCGTCTCTACTTCCCAAACAACCAGTGAGGATGAACCGAACACTGACTTATCCCCAGCTACGACAATGCCTATGCAATCCAACAAATCGAAGAAGGTCACAATAGCCTCCTCATGCGCGCACCGGCCACAAATGCAAAAGAGATCGGCCCTGCAAAGGACAAAAAGACCCTGCCCCGCATCATAACCCTCGGCGGCGACCACACCATCACGCTCCCTCTCCTGCGCTCCATCAACAAAGCCTACGGTCCCATCAGCGTCATACATTTCGACTCTCACCTCGACACCTGGAAGCCCAAAGTCTTCGGCGGAGCCCCTACGCTTCAAGCCTCTATAAACCACGGCACATATTTCTACCACGCGCACGGAGAGGGATTGTTGGCGAACGATACGAACATACACGCGGGGATCCGCACGACGTTGAGCGGGTTGAGCGACTACGACAATGATGGATACTGCGGGTTCGAGATTGTGGAGGCGAGGGAAATCGATACGATCGGGACGGGTGGGATCATCAAGAAGATCCGAGAGCGAGTCGGCACGGAGAAACCAGTGTATCTGAGCATCGACATCGACACCTTGGACCCAGCATGTACGTCCCCTCCCTCCCCTCCCTCCCCCGCCAACCTTCTCTTCCCCCCCAAACTGACACATATTCCAACAGTCGCCCCCGCAACCGGCACGCCCGAAACCGGCGGCTGGACGACGCGCGAACTGCGCACGATCATCCGCGGGCTGGAAGGCGTCAACTTCGTCGCGGCCGACATTGTCGAGGTGGCGCCGGCGTACGACACCAACGCGGAGCACACGACCATGGCGGCGGCGGACACCCTGTTCGAGGTCATGGGTCTTATGGTGAAGAGGGGGCCGATGAGCGTGATGGGGAAGGGCGAGGGGCGGGGCGACGGGGAGAAGGATTCGGTGAGGGGGAAGAAGGAGGAGTTGTGAGGAGAAGGAGGGGGTTTAGGAAGTTGGGAACGTACAACGGATGAGATGTGATGGGAATGACATGGATGGGATATCTTTCAAGAATAGCTGGGATGAGTGGAAGATACTCGGACCCAGTGAATGATATATGTAGCGCCGACGGACAGGTCATATAGATGAGAAGCAACATGGCTGTATGGAATCCTATCGAGTACATCGCAGCAGGCTTTGTAGGACCGTTATTGGGCTTTTCCAACGTCGACGGAGCTGGACTGGGGTTTCATGTCAAAGTCTTGTGATATTGCGATGACAAGGCTCTATTGATGCTGGGTGTAGTGACCGGGCGCTCGAATCGCCTTGGCAAGAAGAGGTCTATGTAAGGTCGTAAAGGTTTGGGTCGGCGGGACGCTGGCCAGGATGAGACGATAAGAAATGTGGAGAGGCACGGCGAACTTGGAACCAGTATTGAGCAGGGTAGGATATGCCGATGATCGATTGTGCAGTCTAGAAGCCTATGAAAACCCGCTGAAATACTCCTAGAGAAATATTGCCTTCCTGATTATTGATCCTCGACCGGAAGCACACCGCGTGTGCAAGCTCTTCGAGCCATTGTAGTGGTACAGAACCGAGAGGTGGAAGGAAAGATCCGATGTGTATATGAAGCCTGCTCCTTCGCATGCATAACACCCCCTCCTTGACAATCTATTTCTTCCTCGATATCAGGCGAGCTGTGGCCTTTGGTGTTTGGTAGCTCACTGCAACACTGATCAGCAAGACATTGGCTTGAACTCTTGAAAGATACTTACGGAGATCTCGTCCATGCCAATCTCCTCTCCATTCGTAGCTGGTGCAGCAGCGCCGTTCATAGTAGCGGCGGCATCTGTGGTGGCCGCTGTACCATTTGCAGCATTGGCGTCGAAGTAGTCAACCATTTCTGCGTCAAGCTCATCTGCAGTCTTCGCTTTGGGACGTCCGGCATTGCGGCCACGACGTGCGCCACGTCCTCCGACTCGTCCTCCACGAGTAGCTGTTCCATTGGTCGCAGGCTTTGGGGCAGCGGACTTTGGCTGGCTCTTGCCTTGTCTGTTCTTAATTAGCACAATCTTCGGCATTCGTCGGCGCGTTACCATTGAGGCTTACGTTACGCGATCGTCCAATCCTTTGACAGGAACTGCTGCGGCTATGGATGCATTGAGGACGACCTCAATCTTCATCGATGTTAGCAAATGATCCATGAGCAGGGCTGCTTGAGCGAGCTTTACCTTCATGGGACGCTTGTCGACCAACATTCCGTTGAGTTGAATGAGAGCGTCGTTGGCGCTGGCTGATTTGCTGAAGACGATAGTTGCAATGCCGCGGCTCACACCGTTAGGTCCATAGGTGAGCATGGCTTTCTTGACATGGCCAACGGACTTGCTGAAATACTCCTATAGTAAGAAATTGGGTATCGAGTCAGTTCACTGGTATGCCGTCAAAAGTTGTTTAAAAGGTACGGCAGAACGGCGAGCGAGCCCAAGGAGAGACATCTATGGAGAGCCAAAACCAGTCAAACGGACCCTTGCTATCAGAGCATCAGCGAGCAGCAGCAAGGATTAGCAATACTAGTAGACACTAGGTCAGATTCTTGTCCAGGTCGAGGTTCAGGAAGCCATCGGGTTTGGTCATCGTAGGAGTCTCCGTCCGTCGTCTTCACGTACCGGTCGCCCGACGAATGGCCTGTTCTACCGTAAAAGTGGCCCGTACTCGGACTCGAGGACACTCTTATAATATGCGTTGACCATATCCGTCGCGCCACGAAAAGCCCATCAGCGGCGTTGAAGGTCTTTAAAGCGGGATCAGGGTAGCGGTTGTGGTGTCGAAAATGAGAGCAGTGATTCAGGTAGCTATGAAAGAACGTCTCAGCTCGACGCTGCGATGAACCGTAAATAGCTACCCATCCGCGTGTCAAGTTTCTCGGAGGCTCGAGTATGTTGTCTAAAGAAGCGAGGGTGTCAGGCCAACATATCAAGCCTAATGGCTTCATGGGCCTTGGAAGACGTGTCCGCGGTTTCGAAGAGATTCAAATTGCATATCCCGGATACTGAGGTTCCATGGGCTGTTTTGCTCTTGCTGCTTTGCTCGCTGATGCTCGCGCCATATGAATCACACATTGTACAAGATTGGATATTCTGCACATTCACTTTCCCAATAGCGACATCATCTCTCTCCACCGTCTTTTGCCCTGGAGCTGGTGTAGTCTGTTTGCCAGACAGAGCATACATCGCAGCGATATTCGGTGCAAGACTTTGGTGTGAGCTCGACTTCTCATCGCTTTGCGTCATGCTTCACGAAAAAGCGAGCTAAAGCCGATGGAAGGAGTAGAGTATGAACCTCGCCTTCTTGACATGCTGTCCAACGGGGTACGAGCTCACGCTCAAAGGAAAATGGGTCGCTCCACGAATGATCGAAAAGGGCCGCAATAATCGAGTATCATAGAAGTGCCGGCGCAAAAAGTCCGACAGATGGTGGCCTCAGGTTCAACATACCTTGATCTGGAACTCATTCACATCGGAGGGCTAGAAGTTTCAGTTACTGTGGCACGATGAGGTCTTCAAGGACTCTTACCAAGTTGCTCACGATGATCTTCGACTCTCCACTCCCTGAAGCTGGACCATTTGGAACTGCGCCCTTTGCAGGTGCCGTCTTAGCACCTCTTGTGTTCTTCTGGATGCCTCCTACGGGAGCCGCTGTGGCTGCTTTCGTCGTTCCATTTCCTGCGCGACGACCTCCGCGTCCACGACGGCCTGCGGTCTTGCGACGGGTGCTGAGGATCTCATCAAGGCTCTGGTCTAATTTTCCTGACATACTGAGATGATGGTAGTGCGACTTGATTGAGTGATTGAGGGTTGGCTTCGGCTGGTGGAGAGGTAAGGATTAGGATAGCTCCTTCTCGGGCAGGGAAGGCTGAAGGTAGGCTCAAGCGAGTCCTTGATGGCAAGGTCTTGATTTGTGACCTGTGAAGCAGCTGTGGATGATGTGCTTACAAGAGCAAGGAACCGGTGATGGTGAAGACGAATGGTCTGATGGCTTAAATAGTATTTGTTTGATGTGCTGGCTGTTGGTGGTGTTGAGATGTGGCTGGCAGGCAGGGTTTTGACACGAAGCGGCTCGAGTGAATTAGAGCAAGTGAATATTGAGTCCAGGTGTAGTGATGAACGTTCAAAATGATGATGTGATGACGGTAAGTCAACAAAGTGTGTTGTTGCTGAAAGACGGAAAGGAGGGAGGACGAAGGCAAGAAATCGCAGCCGCGCTAAAACCCTACGGCCTAGGCCCAATGCGGCTCTACAGGGGGAAGCGCAAGGAAACCGTGAATGAAGTGAATGGTAATGGCTTCATGTGCAGTGATCGATGGATTTTCACAGCTACATCAGTGACTAATTGCATACACTTGCATACAGTGAAAGACGCCCCCTGTCCTAGTGTAATAACGGCACAACACCGAAGGTCTCGGATTTTGCCTCATATTCTCTAACGCCTGAACGTCCTGACGGCCCATTTTCCATATTCTTGTCGGCATATCCAGTGCTTCGCCCAACGGCGTACAAGTGCATCATTTCTTCAGCAGGCCGAGAACTTTATCAGCTCTTCAAGGCCTCCAACCTCCCCCGCATCTGCTCCAGCGTAGCCTCTTGGTCCTCCAAGTCTTCTTCTTCGGCTGGCTCCTCTTCCACAGGCTTCTGGTCCACCTTGGCCGCGCCCTGTTTACCCTGTAGTATCTCCCCAAGCACCTTATCCACCTCAGCCTCCGCTTCCTCATCTTCACCCTCCAGCAGGTCATCATCCGGGAGACTATCCCCCACCATCTCCTCAATGATACCCGCCTTCATCAGCTCCTGCGACAGCTCCCTCATCGTTCCTGTAAGCTCTGGTAGTCGCACCAAAGAATTCACATCTTTCATTATCCCCGTAGAAGCCTTAATGCTTCCCTCAATCTTGCGGACCGAGAACGCCTCATTCACCTGCATATGCACACTCTGTAGCTGCGCCTTACTCGTAGCAAGCCGATTGCTCTGCTTCCGTATCCTGATCATCTCTTTCGCAAATGTGCGGGTCTCCAGGGCTGCCTGTTTGGCTTGGGAGGGGTTTCTCTGGCCTCGTTTCGAGGCTTGGAGGATGTATTGGCGGGTCTTCTGGTCTAGCTGCTTGAGCTGAAGTATGTCACGATCCAATTTACGGGTGTTGGCTCGTATGAGGCCGTTACACTTCCGCATCTGCTAGAGGTCAGTGCTGTGCTTCCTTTGCTCTTGGCGGGGTGACTGACCTGCGCTGCTGGGTCGGGCTTGAAGAAGACAGCTTTGATTGATTCCATGATATCGAGAGCGAGTGGACACTAGATAGTTGTGATCCCCTTATCTCAGGCCCATGTTGTTGTGTTTTGTATAGAGTATGCAGCTTCAAAAGCTTCTTTCCCAGGATGACGCCCCCCACTAGGCCAAAAGCCACGAGCTCTGGAATGTCTTTGCTTAGGCGCGTAAGTTATTCGATGAAGCCATCGATTGCCTCTTCTGTGAACTCAGCGATCTCTGTATCTGGCCTACGATGCACGAATTGGGAGCTCCGCATAGATGTTGCTTCTACCAATTTCTATCAAGATCTTCAGCCTTGTGAGCCGCGCTAGACTTCACTTTCTTTCAAACGATCTTCATTTTCTACATCAACTTTTGCTATACAACCCACTCTAAGCAACTGCTATCAATATTTCCTAGCATCGACATCACCTTAGACTGACCCGTCTTTACCTTGACAATGTCTGAAACCAAGCAGACCACACCAGAGGGTGAGCAGCTACCGCACAAACAACCTTGACACAAAATCGTAGCCTCTCTGACCAAATGGCTAACCATCTCCTCTACTCGCAGTCCTTTGGGCTCAGCGCTCTTCCGCCTCTGACCCTGAGCGCAACTACGTTTTACTCACCATATCTGCCCCTGATGTCCCCGACAAATCATTCGAAGTCGACCTGAAGCCCACATCCCTAACCTTCACTGGCCACTCCGACTCCAAAAAAACCACCTACCACGTCAAGCTAGAATTCTTTGCCGAGATCGACGTTGAAAACAGCAAGACGCATCACACCTCGCGAGATGTGGAGTTTGTGCTTAGGAAGAAGGAAAACAAGGCGGAGTATTGGCCAAGGTTGTTGAAAGAGAGCAAGAAGGTGCACTTCTTGAAGACCAACTTTGATAAGGTAGGCACTCCTCAGAGAGTACAGGGAAAAGGGATCAAGTCTGCTGACCGAGGTCTTTGTAGTGGGTTGATGAGGACGAGCAAGATGCCGCGCCTGAAGACGATATGGGAGGCATGGGCGGTATGGGAGGTGGCATGCCAGGTATGGAGGGCATGGGCGGAATGGGTGGCATGGGTGGCATGGGCGGCATGGGCGGTGATGGAGGCTTTGGTGGCATCGGTAAGTCTGCGAGCCTTCCCGAATTACACACAAATACTAATCAAGCCAGATTTCTCAAAGCTCGGCGGTGGCGCAGGCGGCATGCCAGACATGCCAGACATGGGCGACCTCGGAGACGACGCTGAAGAAGGTGGTGATGACGACGAGGAGATGCCCGAGCTCGAAGACGAAGCGGAAGGCGAGGAGGGAAAGGGCAAAGGCAAGGAGGCTGCAGAGCCTGCCACGAGCGCCAAGATCGAAGAGGTGTCTTAGATCTTGAGATCTAGTACATAGCGAGCAGATTGGCCACATTGCAAGGCGGTATCTTGAGGGAAATGACACTGGTTGCCAATGCTGGGTAATGCTACGATGATAACGCACTAGATAGACCTTGTACTTCAGCGGTGCCTGCTAAAAGCGATAGAGCCTCTCGAGCTTACATCTTTATCGTGTGACTCTACTGCCACGCGTTGCTTCGCGGTGCGGTGCCACCGGTCTGCTGCTTTACTTCATGTGGCTCTCTGGGAACATACCAGCCTGGCAGGCTGCTGTCCATGGCTAACAGTATCGTCTCCACGAATACATATGACTTCCAACCGTCACCGTTCCCTACGTTTTCTATCCTATATCCAAAGAACCAAACGTTTGGTTTTCTCGTACATCTAGGTGCAACAGATGGTGTGTACCAATCAATAATATATATAACATCTTACCAATCCCCCACCCATGTCCAACTCCCTTATCTAGACCTAAACACGTCCAATGATGTTCTCGGACACCCAAATCTCCTATTCATTCAATATGATTAGACTGCTTGCTGAGCCCATACTCATCCGAGCTCTCATTCCCCTGCCTATCTCTCAACATATTCGCGGCTCCAGTCTCAATCATACCCTGCATCACGCGCAGAGTCAGCTTTGATTCCCCCGTACCGCATCCAAAGAAGGGGAAAGCGACTCACAGTCCTGGTAATATGCCTCTGCAATCCGTCCTCCCCTTCTTCATGCACCGCATGCCCCTTCCCAATCTTACTCAAACTATCCCGCATCAAAAACTCATAGTACCCCGTCGCGAACAGCGTCGCAGGCACATTGACCAGAATGGCGATCCAGCTGTAGTTCATGTAACTAAAAGCCTCTCCACCAAAGAATATAGCGGCCACGATTCTCGTTCCAAGATCACGAGCGAGGTTTGTAGAGATGGAGATGTCTGCGAAGCCCCAGACCATGGTAGCGTATGCAAGACCGATAGCGAAGGGAGCGCCGGCGGGAGAGACGAAGGGATTCGCCGGGTCGAGACAGGCCCAGATCACGATGCCGATGTAGGAGTCGACGAAGAATTCGGTCATGAAGAGGTAGCCGAGATTTCTGGAGGTGGCAGTGTGTAAGTAAAGCTCTTCTCTGCGTAAGGTTTAGGACGAAGTAGGAACAACGAAAATAAGATCCACCTACGTCTGATTGGGATTTGGGAATGTGCACAGAATGCTTGCCGGTCCTCCATTGTAAACCAACGGCCGTCCGGCAGCCAAGGTTGCTGCCTTGAATTCTTGGATCTCCGGCCTATGCGAAGTTGGAGTCAGCATTGCGCCTTCGAGCCCAAAATCCAAATTATGAGCAAAGGTCTCATGAGGGAAAAGACCCTTTCACTCCGCAATCTGTCGTATCCCAATCCCGATTTTGAATAGGAAAGCTTCACTCCGAAGTACGTACCAGTACATGCCCATAAGCAGCATTCCTGCGATGAATGCTCCAAAGATCTGAGAGAATATATAATAAGGTACTTTTTTCCAAGGGAAGCCCTGCCAGACGGCGAAGCAAATTGTGATGGCAGGATTGAAGTGACCACCCGATGTCGAGGCACAGGTGATGATAGCAAAAGCGATACCGATTGCAAAGCCCCAGCCAATTTGAAAGATACTGCCGAAGGCTGTGGGATTGGGTTGGGCGGCATTAATGTAGAAGGAAGTGATGGCTGCTATTCCAGGAAAGCTGGTGCGCTATTAGTCTCTTCGCCTTGTCATAATTTGCAGAAAGCACTCACACATAGAAGAAGACTCCTGTAGCTTCTGCCATGCACTCTCGGAGCCAACGTGGTCTAAGGTATCTCAATATACACCGGGCAGCGTGGCATTGAAACTTATTTACCGAGCGTGCTCGAAATCGAGCTTTCTTTGCGATACTGGCTTCCCAGCAACGACATTTCGAGACAAATGCTGCTGAACGGCTTCGGTTGCACCCAATTCCACTATTTCAAGGTCAGTATACACTTATTCCCATTGCATATGTTCCAACGTACAGTCATTAGTCTGCAATCTATGCATGTTATTTGATGTCATCTTGCAATCGAGCGTGGTGGTTCTATATAAACGTATGAAAGCTCATGAAAGAAACAATAGAACGGAGGAAACAAGATAGCAATGGTGGAGGCAGAGAGAGGTTGGAGAAGGTAAAGGAGACAAGTCGAAGCCGCCCCTCTCGATTCGAGCCATTCCCAGTGCTGCCGAGCTCCATTGAGATTGGTTATCGTTCTAGTCATGATCTAACACTTAGCCAGCGGGTTAAATTTTCGGCAACGGCATGGATATTTGCCTCGTGTGTGAGGTGTGCATACGCATGCGCCTTTGCCATGAAAGGAAATGATCAGGCCTTTAAAAGCAGCACAGTAAACGTCAAGAGAGCCATGAGAGGTACAATACGTCTGAGTTTCAGCAGCGCCGTTGATACTATCAGCATCAGCGCGCACTCGCCCTGGAAGTCAACGGTGTCGGAGAATTTCAACTTATCACCCCACGTCTTCCCCAGTCGGCACTTCTCCAGAAGCGCATGCTGCCTCGGCATCCGTAAAAGTCTCTCCACATTTATCAAAGTCAATCCGTGCACTAAGGTAAAGAGTAAAGGCGCGGGAATGCCGTCAATTAACGCTTGGCGATCTCTCCACAAGGATTTCTGCGGCTAGTATCTCAACGTAACGACTCAACTCTGAGATGGCTGGCGTACTTGAATCGAAAGGGGTGATGCATACCTCAATTGCTGCATGGTGCTATTGCCACTGCAACCGTAGGGCAGACTTCTCTTATGCTCCGTCAAAAACCCTTGGAGCTCTACAGCTTCCCAATGAATTGGTCGACTTCCAGTTCATGCAGGGTCTGAGCCTACAGATGCATCTTCGCCCGTCTCTCACTCGAGCAAACCATTCGTCACTTCTCCCAGTCTCTTGATATCTGATAAAGAGAAGCACAACTTCTCAGCAATTGCTGCGTGAAAACATCAGCCACCGCCGAAAACGAGTTTCAATCTTATCACGGAATCGCGATAATACCTTGAGGACTCATTGGTGACTCCATCTCTTCCCGAGGTTTCAGAGAAAGCCTCTCGGCTCACAAATTCTCGCCGTGAAGGAAGCTCACACACGGTAGAACGATTCCAGTAATGGAAGAGGTCAATACAAATACAACAGTCTCAAGTCAACGCCCGAAGACGGGCATGTAGCTTCTAAATCGGCGCTTGTATTGCAGCAAGGATATACGACAAAGGTTGCCAGAGATGGCAAGTACAAGAATGCAGTCACGGAAATTTTCTTCTGTAGCTATTGGGAAAATGAATGAGTCTGTACCCTCCAAGCTCCTGGAATCCTATCAATGGCTCGGGAAGCCGATCCGTCTGCATGAGCAACATTGGGATTCTTGGGATTGGACAACAGGTACTGGTACTCTACCTTACTTGATCCGAGTCGACGCTTCTCCTGCAACCTCATTCCTTCCCGCGATCACGATGTCTCGCATACCCTGCCTCAATAGTGACCAATGCAGAGAAGATATAGCATGTGACATAACTCATCACACCACAGCCAACGGGACTTTTCAAAGTCCCTCTGCTCTGGCTTGCACCAATGGCAGCTGTCAAAGGTGCATAAAGAATCATTAGCCTGCAGACGAGAATTCACAAGCTCCTTCACACTAACCACCGCCGGCTGTGCATTTTTGGAAAGCCTTTCACTCGGCCGAGCTACTATAGATAACCGGAAACACATTCTCCGTTTGTTATTTGAGGAAGTAAACGAAAATCGTCAACAACCTCATCGTCGTCGACAACCAATGTAGATCGCTTGGTCAGCGATACTAGGCATGAAAATTTCTTCAAGATCACTGTGACTCACTTCCTCTTCCTTCCATCCTCCACCTCATCATCCTCAACACCCACCACCATCATCCATCTCGTTGCTGTTGACCGAGCCGTCTCCCGCCACAAGAACATCATCTAGCTTCCGCTCCTTCGCTCTAAAACACTGTCTTTTACCTTGAACATATTCCTCTCAAGTCACCCAAGCGCGTGCCAGCATGAAGGGACTCATGGCTTTCATCAAGGAGGTGGCCTTGATGGCTTTCCTTCCGATCCTCTTGATCTCGCAAACCATCTTGCCTGTTGTCCAGGCATGCATGACCAATTCCCAGTTCTGGGTCACCTTCTTTGGCTTCATGCTCCCATCTTACATGCTCATCGTCGCTCACTTTCGCTACCAGCGCGTCAACATGATCAAGAAGCGCTATGGCTTCACGAATGACCTCGGATCCTACAAGGACATGACGCCAGACGAGTCTCAGGCTGTCCTCAAAAACCTCGCGGAATGGGACTTTCCCTTCGTCTTCGAATTTGGTTGGATCTCGGAATTCTTCAAGGTACGTGCTTACTGCAGAGTTCACGGGTGCATTCCCTTCAATCGCATGCATAAACTTTCGCTTGTCCCTACCTCCCGTGCAAGCTTATTTGGAATATTCCCCGAGATCGATGCATCTGCAATCTTCCTCCTTTCTCCGAGTCACCCACCTTCACGTGATCTTTTCCTTCTCCCTTATGTCTGGCTATCACCCTGTTGTACTTCATCATCTCGATTGATGACACTTACATTTCTCCAATCGCATCTCGAGTCCAGAATGTTAGCCGAGGAATTTCCTCTTTCACTATTCTCTGGCCTCTCCGAGCTTCTCCTTGGATCTCGCTCTCCCCGAAATCCTTAGCAAGCTCATGCACATTCCCGGGCATCTCATCCATGCACTTACACATCTCATCGTCTTCCGACCAATCAAAGCTTTGCTGACACCCGACTTCACAGACTGCAACTGCGCCCTGCCTATCCAAGGTCATCGTCAATTCTGGCCACTTCACGAGCACGGACCAGATGATCAGCCACGGTAGACAGCAAGAAACCGTCTGTCTCATGACACAGATGCAGGTTCAGCCCTTACATTCGAGAGAGCATGCTCTATCCATTGCGCGTATCAATGAGCATCATAGCATGTATGGTAGCGTGATTAATAGCGATACCGTGCTATGGCTGTCCTGGTATGTCAATATACCACATACCGCCTAACTCGACCCGATGTGTGGCTGCTGACCTAATGCCTTGTTGCAGGATGTGGATGCTTGGCCCCGTTCAATGGATCAATCTTATCGGCTGGCGTAAGCTTCAGGACTTCGAGGTCCACGCCATGTTCATCTATTGGCGCGAGATGTCGGTTATGATGGGCTGCAAATGGGTCCCCAATACATTGGCTGAGCTAGAAAACTTCCGTCAGGTAGTTCTAACCCCTTACACTCCGTCACCAAGGATGTGGCTGACAGGTACTCACAGATTTTTGCTGCCAAGGAGCAAAAATTCAGCCACTGGAATTGCACATTCTCCGATGCTATGCTGGACTCTATCTTGTTCTCGATTCCCGGTTTCCTCAAGCCTGCTGGTCGGAAATGCATTGTCGCTGTCTTCGACGAGGATGTACGTCGTTGCAACGGGTGAGTCGTCTCTTCGTTTTGGTTCAGTTGAGTGCGGTCTGATCCTTCTATAGGTACGAGGACGAGTTCTCTCCTCGCCTCCGAAGCGTCCTCTTCATTGTCCTGAAGGCCTGGGGCTTGTTCCAGCGTTACTTCTGCCTGCCTCGTATGTCTCCTCGCGTCCTGACAGCGACCACCAACGCCAACGGTACCGTCAACTTCCCGGAATACACGTATCCAGCGACGCCCTACTACGTCAAACAGACTCTCATGAACCAATATGGTCCCTTTGCCATTCTCAATCGTCTCCGTGGGTTGCCGATCCCTGCTCCTCAGTTCGGTAGCAACGGCGTCACCTGGGAGTCCGTTGGTGCGAAGCAGGAAAACATTGACCGTCAACTTATCGCTGAAACTCGTGTCTTGCTCAAGTACTCGGAACTCACGAAAAACCCTTGGGGGTTCCGCCCTAACATCAACTTCCAGTACAAGTCTATCGCCGTCGATCCGCAGATGGGTCCCGGCTACGGCTCCCCCTCGAACGCCTACAAGCCCGATGCGCTCGTACGCTTGTGAATCTTCTCAGACAAATCCATTCGCAAGGTTCATTAGCACTTACAGCATGCTCGATCACACTTCAGCTCAGTCACGGTCTCACTTCACGAAACTTCTTTTCCATGCTTCGGAGCAACCTCGCGTCATCGAATCATCCGGTCACCATGGGTCCTCATCTTTGTCGACTCCTCACTTCACACCACATTCGATGTCGGACAGGCTCTTTCACACTGTATTAATATATTGTTTATCGACTCATTTCCAGTTCCACCCCATAGCATATCTTACTTACCGATTCTTTCCGCACATGGCATGGGACCCGAAGAAAACATCAACTAGTCGGAAGTGGCAGTATCAGTCATGACCCATACTCAGCTAGTTGTGTTCTGTTTTCCAGCTTCAATAAGTTCTCAACAATCCCGCTCGAACACCACGCCGGTCTTATGGCAGGCGAAGGTGGAGGAAAGGCACCTGTGCTTTGGGCGAGATCTGTAGCTAATTCGGGCACCTCCCACCATGATTCGTCGTGGCGTTTTTTCATATGATGCACTAGAGCAGTCTTCATAGGCAACAAATACACATGGTTCTCGCATACTTAGTCGACATGCTGCATTGATTGTCGTGCCTCTGAGAAGTCCACCAATTGAGAGTAAACGTTTGACAGGCTGAGGGTAGACTTTGAGTGTCATTGCTGTGGGAACCACTCCAGTAATTCCTTTCGAGGCAAGCACGATCTAGGGCCAACAGACGACCTCTTTACCTCCACGAAGCAAGTCCGACCTTGTGCTCCATCATGCTTACATTTTCCACTCCCTCACGGAAGTCACGGATGCAGTAATCAGTTACTATTGAAATGAGGAGAGACTACTCTGGAGTCTGCCTAACATACATCATCCGCCAGAAGAGCGGGACGCATTCCACACGTGTTGGATGCTTCTTCCTGGGGCCCGGCAAAAGATTGAGCGAATGACCCCAACACAAATTCAGACTGACAGGCAAGTATAGGCTCCAAAGTCTCAACTTCATATCCTTTCAAGAGCTGACAGCCAGTGCGACAGGCACCTATTGTCCTTTGCCCTCTTCCGGCAGAAGGAGGCGCAAGACTACCGCAACCGTATACGAGACCCTGAAAATATGCACCAATTCTGTTCCCTCGCCGACGATGCGGGCTTTCCCCTCTGGATGGCTGGCTAGGAAGCCTCTAGAGGACGAGAAGGGCACCATCTCCTTGACCCTGAGATCTTCGATCGATCGAGTCCTTCCAGTCCGCGCACCAAATGGCAAAGCTAGAGAGAAGCTTACGCATTTAGAAGGGTCTGTTGCTTGCAGGCTGCATGGATCTGATCTTGCAGTCCGCGATGTTCAATTCATTCCGGGAGACCGAGACGTTGCATACATGTGCTTCATCTGTGGACTGAAAGTTTAAATTTGACGAGAAGCTGGGCACGGCTATCCCCGCAATTTAACGTCCCTTCCAGCAGCTTGCAAGTTGCATTAGAAGGGCAAGGTGGCCTGCCCCACAAAGTCTTCTTTGACAAGCCTAAGGTAGATCTGCGAGCCTTTCGGTCGAAGAGGAACAGCACGCCTTCCCATTCATGTCCACCCCAACATCCCGTTTGGCGGGGTACTCTAGAACGATGCACACTCGCCTCCACTTTCTCCGGATTCCAAAAGTACCTTACAACCTGAGAGTAGAGTACGATGAAAGCACATGCCCAGGAGATCCATTCAGATGAACCCTTTGGAAAATAATACATCTGAACAAGACACTTCTCTCTTTCTGCCGAGTCTGGGTGGGAGTGGCTCGTTTTTTGCCCTGTTCTTGCCCCAATTCAGTTTCGGTGCAACGGACGCACCTAATCATGGCCCCACCAATCGACGATGACCTGCGGGATTCGTAGGTCAAGTCTAGCCCTGAAGGTTTTTGCCCCTCGAGCCCCGAGCCCCTCCTCTGGCTCATGTGGGGTTGACTGACAGATGTGACGTTGAATAGAGAGCGTATAAGAGAAACAACTCTACATCATTTCCTGCGGACCTCCTCATCACTGAAACATTTAATCTACAAGGTCAAATACCTCAATCAGCGAATACCACCCACAAAGATCATCTCGTCCTAACGACTATATACGTCTACAATGTCTCACGACATCCCAGAGAAGCAATGGGCTCAGGTCATTGAGAAGACCGGAGGACCTGTCGACTATAAGCAGATTCCAGGCGAGTCAAGACACTTCATTAAGCTGACCAGAACGCTGACAAAATTCCAGTTCAGAAGCCCGGCCCTGATGAAGTTCTAGTCAACATCAAATACTCTGGTGTTTGCCATACCGATCTGCATGCCGTCAACGGTGACTGGCCATTACCAACAAAGCTCCCTCTCGTTGGAGGTCACGAAGGGGCTGGTGTCATTGTAGCAAAGGGTGAATTGGTTCAGGACGTTGAAGTCGGTGACCACGCTGGTGTCAAGGTAAAATTCACACCCTATATAGTATCCAACCTCGAAACTAACATGCAACCATAGTGGCTGAACGGCTCCTGCTTGGCCTGTGACTTCTGCCAGACCGGAGACGAACCTCTTTGCGCGAAAGCTCTTCTCTCCGGATACACAGTCGACGGAACCTTCCAACAGTACGCCATTGCCAAAGCTGCACACGTGGCACGTATACCAAAAGATGTTCCCCTTGATGCCATCGCTCCTATTCTTTGTGCAGGTATCACTGTCTACAAGGGATTGAAGGAGTCAAACGCTCGGCCCGGGCAGACGGTCGCCATTGTTGGTGCCGGAGGAGGTCTTGGTTCTCTCGCCTGCCAGTATGCCAAGGCTATGGGTCTCCAGGTGATCGGTATCGACACTGGCGACGAGAAGGAGGCGATGGTCAAGAAGCTCGGCGCCCACTCCTTCGTTGACTTTGCCAAATCTTCAAACGTCGTCAAAGATGTGCAAGCTGCTACCGAGGATGGGCTTGGGCCCCACGCAGTCATCTTGGTGGCTGTCAACGAGAAGCCATTCCAGCAAGCCACGGAATACCTCCGACCTCGCGGGACAGTCATTGCTATCGGTCTACCAGCTGGTGCATACCTCCGTGCACCTGTCTTTGAGACTGTCATTGGTGTGAAGACGATCAAGGGATCTTATGTTGGAAACCGCAAGGACACCAGCGAGGCCATTGACTTCTTCCGCCGTGGCCTCATCAATGCACCATTTAAGGTTATTGGCATGAGCGAGCTTCAGAAGGTTTACGACATGATGCACGAGGGCAAGATTGCTGGTCGCTACGTGGTGGATACCAGCAAATAAAGCATGGCAGCAGGCTATTTGAATCCTGAGAGCAACCTCTGAGAACAAGCTGCAAATATGTCACCTCTGATGCAAGAATTGTCTGGCGATGTATGTAGGATTGTCAGTGTCTTATCTTCAATGTAGATATTAGAACCGAAGCCAACCCATTCGGTCAAGAAAAATCATCCATATGCCCATAATATAACAACTGCTACCCTTCCGGAGCTCTAGCTCCCAACGTCACCGAAATCGTAATCTGAACCTGAGGGAAACAGACGTAAAAGCCCTCCCTCCCAATGAAGGAATTACCTACCCGGTGGAGCAGAATGGTCACCACCACCACGCGGAAAGAGAAGCACGCGAAGCAATCCCTTTGCAAATCCAACCAAAAGAAACCGCCACGGCCGAGCGAGGTCAGACATGTAGCCGCCGATCAAAATATACAGTAGGCCCCTCAGGCCGTTCATTCCCACGAAAGGAGACGCCACGATCGGAATCAGTTCTCTCGCTGGCCCCTTCCACTTAGCGTTTCACGACTTTCTGCCCGTCAAGGAAGTTGCACAATGTAGATAGATAAGGGGATTTCTCAAGGGCGTGGGGGGATTCAGGTGTGGGATGGGGTTTGGAATGCAAGGAATGCATGTACACAGCACGGAAGGAAGGACTAGTCACACCAGACACCATGATGATGTTCCACTCCTGAGATACCTCTCAAACGCGCTCCCCACACGCAACCGTTCACAAGGATCTGCGGCAGGAAAGACTCAAGCATTGACGTTTTGATTTGATTTGATTTGATTCGGATCCGAGCGCATGAAAATGCCCAGCTCAATCACCGCCCGTAACAACAACCATCACACTCTCCCCGCCGCACCCACACCTCCCCCTCAGACCTCCGCGATCTCCCTCAGCCGCCTGATCGTACTCCTCGTAGCCGCCGCCGCGGGCGTCCTGTACCCAAGAAACCCCCCACGTCAGCTTCCACTGCCTATTTACAAACCTGAACCAACAACCTCTCCGGGCCAACCAGATCAGAGAGCGGGGAATTGAAGGGGCCACTCACGACACCGTCCACGCGCCGCCCGCGACGGTCTTCTTGCAGCTCCGGCAGCTCCAGATGCCGACGCTGTGTCTCTTGACCGTCGTCTTGCCGCAAAAGGTGCACGTGTAGCGGGCGTGCTGGCTGATTTCCATCTTCTTGACCTGTTTGCGGAGCGAGGCGCCGTATCTGCGGTCCCGGTCTTGTTAGATGGGTTTCCGGTGGGACGGGTTTGGTTGGGGAGGGGGAGGGAGGATGTAGATAGAGACCTTGTGCCGTATTTTCCCGTGACGCCGACCTCTGTGCGATAGTATTAGTGTTTGGCAGTGGGGAGAGAGGGGAAGTGATGGCTTTACTCTTCGTGCGTTTCGTCATGGTTGCGGCTTGTTCGTTTGTAGGTAGATGGGGAGGGTTGGTTGTTCGAGGTGATGGTGCCGGTGTTCGCTGTGGGAAAGAATCGTCGTGGATGAGGACTCGCCTAGATTGCCTGATGGGATTTAGCGTAGATGAGCGTGGCGCTAAAAGATTACTTGGCACTCCTCCCCTAAAGTACTTTACTTACTTTTCGAGGAGCTAGAGACCGGTTCAGAGAGAGCTTGCAGAGCACACACACCGATGAAGCCTACAAAAGCGCTATTGGCGCGGTCTGTATGGAAAGGTGGACAATCAATCCCTTCGCTTTAAACGCAAAAGCTTCTAGCTAATTCCTTCTGCAGGTCCCAACATCGTCCCGTAAGTCAAGTCTCCAAAAGACAGACAGCCAATGCCTCCCCAGCGATTCCCATTCCTCCTTCCCCACCTCGACCTGGCTCCCATCGACAAAACCACCCCTCCATCATCCAACCACTAACCCTTCCACCCTCCCCACCCACAGCCTCCCCATCATCAAGTCCAAACCCGGCGAGCGGACCCCCCCAATCAAAACGCAAGCGCGCGCCGCGACCATACTGCCCAACTTCGTCGGGCTCAAGTTCCAGGTGCACAACGGGAAGATCTACCATGACGTGACCATCACGGAGGAGATGGTGGGACATAAGCTTGGGGAGTTTTCGCCGTGAGTGTGCTGTTTTGGGTCTCGTTTTGGAGGGTAGGGGGTTGGATAAGGAAGGGAGGGAGGCTGGGGGCGAGGCGGGTGGAGAGGAGAGGAGAGGGAAGGAGAGGAGAGGAAGTTGTTGAAGAGAGGGTTAACGGTTTGCGTTGTGTATAGGACGAGGCAGCCATTCCGGTACACACAGACGAAGAATAGATGATTGGATATTATGATCGAGGATGGAGGCGTAAGGGGGTTAGGTCAGGATCATGGGTATGTCGCAATGGGGATTCATTGTTATTCGCGGCCAGCAAAGGCGATAGATCAGGCGCGGTCCCGTGCATCATCCACAGGACAGGACTAAGCAGGACGGCAAGGACGGCGGAGCTTGTGGTTCCTTGAACAGCTTGCTTGTGCATCGATCGAATGAACCTGCTCGATGACTCATTGAATGGATGGGACAGAAATCGATCGTTACCGGTGACAGTTCTGGGACTCTCGGCGAAGACCATGCGATTGGCCATGGCATTTGCAAAGATACCCCATACAACTATTGGGAGAGCGAAGGATGGAACCAGTTCTTGGCCTGGCCTATCGCTGTCGAGATCAATGCCGATAGCGAGTGAGGACGGTGCCAGCAGTCACGCTTGCAATTGCTGAGCTTGAGGCTTTTTTTCTCCGTCAAAATCTATGATCCTTGAGCGGGCAAAGCTATAAACGCAAGGGGCTAAATCCTACGATGTCTGCTAGCCCATCTGGTAATCTACTCGGTCTCTGAGCTCCCACGTATATATTGAAGCAACGTTTTAGGCCCTAGCATTCCGCCAGAACATATGCTTTCAGGGTGGGAGCGGAGGCGTTGTGATATATATAATCGTGCCTCCTCCCTTGATTCTCCATCTATAAGACATGCATGTTAGACATGGACCCCAGCCTACGTTGCATCACCACCACCACCACCACCAAATTGATTAGAGTCCGCCAATTCCGTGAAAATCGCATAGCCAGCCATTCCCACTTCCACGGACGACGGCCGGCACAGTCGTAAAACTCGTGGCTGTAGATTACCAGCTCTACCTCTTATCAAAGAGTCAGAGACGAACCGAGTAACATTCCGCGTGCCAACCAAAAGACCTTAACCTGGCAATACGGCAGATAGCCCAAAGAAAGCAGATGAGAGCGTTGCAGTCCGTGAACCCCCACAGCCGTTATCACAAATAATGCCTCGCTTGCATGTGGCCAAGTCAGCACCCTACCTGTACATGTAGTCAGACCGTTGGGCTGGAGAAACCCATCCGCGCCTTGCTTGCGATCCGCCAGGCTAGTAACCGGAGTAGAATGCTGCACAGCTTGCTGTATATTACTGCTGAATCTGATAGACGACAGATCGGCCAGCTAGACTTCCCATGCGAAACAGCATGTCTGTTCTCGATCGATGCTTCGTCAAGGTGCGTAGGGTAGGTGATCAGGCCGCCGGGCATCGCAAAAGGTCGGTCTGTCTTCTCACTTGATACGGTCATCCGAGGGTGAGATGAGATCTGTTGATTCCCGATCTCAAGTCCTGAGCCAGCTCTCGAGATTTGCTGACCGCTGGCTGTTGGGGAGATTTCGACATGTGGGGTTCCAATGTCCTAGGGTCAGACGGCCTGCTTGAGCATGTGTTGTTGGCTGACATGGTAAAGTCTTAGAGGATTTGCCCGTCCTCAATATTTCAGAGTCCATAGGAGAGTGAGAAAGGCGATGAGAGAAGAGAATAAGGAACCTTGAGGTCTTGTAGGCTTGTGGGTGGTGATGGATGTCTTTTGATCGCCGAGATCGCCCTCCTTCAGCCTTCGGGTACGAGTAACTTTCCCACGGGGCGAACCGCCGCTAGTTCGGTGCGGGATCAACTTTGGCGGTTCTGGGGAAGATGACTGTTCACACAATTCAGAGTTTCTGGAGTTTTGCATTGTATTCCTTGTTCCTATTTCGACGCCAACTTGACCCGTCAACCATGTTAGACATCACAGACTTCATCGCCGAGCGTGGTGGTGATCCCGAGCGGATTCGGGAGTCGCAGCGAAGACGAGGCGAGCCAGTAGAGATCGTGGACGAGATTATTCAGATGTTTGAGGATCACAGGAAGACCAATTACGGCGTCACAAAGATCGGCAGCAAAGTCAACGACACCCAAAAGGAGATTGGCAAGAAAAAGAAGGCGAAGGAGGATGCGGAGGACCTTTTGAAGCAGAAAGAAGCTTTGCAGAAAGAGAAAGCTGCCCAGGAAGCATCGGCCGCAGAGAAGCTGCAGGCGCTTCATCTGAAGGCCAAGACGGTGGGAAACTATGTGCACGAGTCGGTGCCTATTAGCAATGACGAGGTTCGTTTTTCCAGAGCACTGCCAAGAGTAACATTAACCTGCGCAGGCGAATAATAAGGTGGAAAAGGAATGGGCGCCTGAGGGTTTTCAGAAACAAAAAAAGGATTGCTTGTCACATCACGAGGTTCTGTACCGCTTGGACGGCTACGATCCAGAAAGAGGCGTTAAGATTGTGGGACATCGAGGCTACTGTCTGACAGGCTACGGCCTCTTCCTGAACCTGGCACTGGTCAACTATGGCTTGGAGTACCTATTCAGCAAAGGTTTTACGCCCAACCAGCCTCCCTTTTTTATGAACCGAGAAGCCATGGCCAAGACGGCGCAGCTGTCACAGTTTGACGAAGAGCTTTACAAAGTAACCGACGACGGCACGGAAAAGACCGACAAGTACCTGATTGCAACCTCCGAGCAGCCACTCTCCGCCCTTCACGAGAGCGAATGGCTGACAGAGAAGGATCTACCCATCAAGTACGCAGGCTACAGCACATGCTTCCGCAAAGAAGCTGGTTCGCACGGTCGCGATGCATGGGGACTTTTCAGAGTGCATCAATTCGAAAAGATCGAACAATTCATTTTCTGCAAACCCGAAAACTCATGGGAGCACCTAGAAGAAATGCTGGCAAATTCCGAAGGTTTCTACCAATCGTTGGGCCTTTCGTACAGGGTCGTTGCAATAGTCTCCGGCGCTTTGAACAATGCTGCCGCAAAGAAATTTGACCTGGAATCCTGGTTCCCATTTCAGAGTGAGTACAAGGAGCTCGTTTCTTGTTCGAATTGCACAGATTACCAGACGAGGGAGCTTGAGATACGGTATGGCGCCAAATCACAAACAAGCAGCAAAAAGACATACGCACACGCTCTTGTAAGTTCAGTACATCATCATTATTCCCGGAGGTTGCTAACGTCGAGAGTAGAATGCTACGCTCTGTGCTACTGAGCGTACTCTTTGCTGCGTGCTAGAAAATTATCAAACCGAACATGGTATCAACGTACCTGAGGTTCTGCGCAAATACATTCCCGGCCAGCCCGAATTCCTGCCATACACGAAAGAGCTCCCGAAGGACTCGATTTCAGCGAGAGGTGCAAAACAATCAACTTCGGCAGAGCTGCCGGTAAGATGAAGGATCTGCAAGTGGCTCAGAAGGATCCCTGAAGTAATCGATGGGCAGCACAGCTAGACAGGCTGGCCGCTACAGAATCTACTGGAAGTAGGGTTGTTGGAACATCATGGCCTGGAGTCAGTGAATGGGCATGAGGACTCTCGCAAGCCGTGGCGTTATCGGGTCGGCTCAAGGACGATAGAATAGATACTCAAAGCTCAATCCGCTTTCAAGCATGACAGATACTGACCCTAAATCGAGACACAATACTTTTGACTCGCAGTGTCTTTATCGTTCAGGTTTGCTCTTACGCTGCAAGTTCCCCCCTGGAAAGACCGGCTCCTGCGTACCGTAATAAAAGACGACCAAGCCATGCATCGACCAAGAGTCTGGGAGCGGACCCGAACAATCATCCTCAAGCAAGGTGCCGAAAAGGGTACTTTCAGCAGCGATCGAACTCCCTGAAGCATTGACAAGAGCAGCACCGCTGACGAAGTATTTCCGTACTTGAGCGCTTTCCCTGAAGCAATTCGAAGCACGATAAACAGGTTTTTCCAATGGTGCAGCTTGATGCCCAAAATCGAAGTGGAAAAACATGTGTTCAGCTTGGCAGCCCCCCAACCCTAATCTAAGCGAGGATGACATGCTCTAGTACGCACAGATCCATCCTTCCGAACCATTTTTTGGTGAATCTGTGCAATACTTGGAAATCGCCTAGAGATGGGATGCTCCTGCACCGAACCGGGCTCCCGGACCTTTACAGTACCGTACTGGAATCCAATCTTCGTTGGGCCATCATTTGGTATGATTCTCGTCGTCGAGAAAAGGCATTCCGAGGCATTGATACCCAACAAGACGTGCGATACAGCGCCATTTTAGTTGTCACTTGATGACTTCTCCCCCTCGCTGTCATCCTACTGGTCGTCGAAGGCCCAGAATCATGTCTGGCCTCACCGCCGCGAACAAATTAAACGGTTTTCTTCCAACAAGTGCAGTAATAAGGCTCCTGGACGGGAGAGGGACGGCGCATATTATGGTAAGTAGTCCGGGCGCAAGTGGATTATGCAGGTCTCTTATCGCTAGCTTTCCTACTTGGGTGGCGGCCGAGTTGGAGACCCCCAAACCCCACCAATGAAAAATGTCGAGAGATGCCCCCCAGTGTTTCGGGCTAATGCAAGCACCCTTGCAGATCCCTCGGCTGTACTCTATCAGTCTGAGCATCATCATCTTCCAAGCGGGGTCATTTTGTCTCAGTGTCGAATTGTGAAATATAAAATGTGATGAGTCGGCTCTCATCAGGTAAAAGCAGTGTTACTCTTGATATCAAAGAGATGGCTCAATAAGTGGTGAAGAGAATAGAAACAGTAATAACGCTCACTGGCTCACGCAGGGCAGCGCCACCGGATTACTAAATGGCTAAAAGTTGGCATTGGACTTTCCCCTCCCCCATTCGCGTTAATTCTCCGAAGATCAGCGCAGCACCGGCGCTCACACCCACAAAACAAAGTCATGGCGCAGAGCAACAACGATGTTGCAGATGGCTTTGATTGCTCCTCTTGCAAGTTTGGCCAATAGATTAGGTTTCGGGAGTGCGGTGGACCTGCGCAAAGGTGAAGTTGGGGGATCTTCAATGGAGAATATGTCTAGTCCTGCATCAACGGTAACGATACCGCCAGCGATGGGCTCGAGACCGAGACGATCCGAGCAGGAAATGCCAGACCAAGTGCCCGGTGGCTGGGAGAAAGGAGGGGAAGACTCCGTAATGGAAGCCACCCATCTATCATATGATGAATTTGCATTGACGATTGTCTGAGCGGCCTCTCTGTGATAGGAAGAAAGTGAGCGAGCATCTCCGATACGACGGCTTCCTGCCTAAACGATGGCAACTTGCATTAATATGTATGCAGTCGAAGACGTTTTTGACAAGCATATATATTATCGAGGACGACATGAGAGGTGAGAAGATCTGCAAAACGAAAAGAGAGAAATGCTGGGCAGGTGAGAGTAAGATGATGATGATGATGACAAACGTAGGTTCTGCGCAATCAGACTGGTGGAAGCGGCTGGATTATTCTAGCAAAAGGAAAGCCAGACAAGTATATAATGGACCAGACCAGACGTCCTGTGGTTCTGATTTCATTCGTCTTGAGTCATCGCAACGGTCTTACATATCTATTTGTGTACAGCAGGATTGGTCTGCAGTGAAAGGAAAGAGAAAGGGCAATTGTTTGCAGGTTTTATGTACTGCCAAGGCATCCATACATAAATAAACATCGCACGATTTTGCCTTGCCGATGGAGAGCCTCAACGTGTAATATCCACCAATTAATTCCAACCGAAAATCCCCAAAGTTTGGAACCTTTGCCTATCACTTCGTAACGGGCAATTCAGCTTCAGGCAAAGACTCATCGCAGCTTCAGGTCAGGAGTGCCGAGGGCCAGTGAAGAGAGACTCTGTTCGGAAGAGAACATTCGACAACCTCCAATCAGCGGTCTGGGATCTTAGCTCCACAACCTTGTTGTGCCTGAGCAGAATACGCTAGTAAAACTAGCTTTCATTACAAATTAAAATACCACAGGGATTCGCCTGCCACTTCTTTCTTATTACTACCCTTCTTGCACTCCCTTTTCCCGCTCCTCTCTCCTACATCACTTGAATATCAGTATTCACCATACAATCGTTGTCGCACAGTACAGTCAATCATTTCTACCTCATTTGGATCTTGGCCAGCATAGATCCATACCTCAAGATCACTTAGATCCTACAGAAATCCTCCGACCGACCATATGTCTAGAGAGAGCAGCAGTCAAATTCCTCCTCCCTCTCTCCTCCTTCGACATTGCCACGCTATACGACCGAGATCGACTGCCTCAATTGACAGCCTTCGACCGGACCGGGGACGACATCCTCCACAAGCCTGTACATAACATCCTGAGCCTTTCGATGCACGCGACTGCGCACCATGTACCACTATTCTGTCCCTCCGCAGGGATATGTCCGCTATAACTACAATACGTCAGCAACAACCTCGCCCTCAGGATCGCCTCAACCCATTCCGCACTACTCTTACTGGGTACCACCGCAGTATCAATCACCAACCACATCACCAAAGTCTACAAAGCGACATTCGCGCAAACAAAGCTACACCTACCCACAAGGCCCAGGAGGATGGCACTCTCCAGCAGGATACCCATCCCAAAGCTATTACGCTACCAGGCCAGACTACCAGTCGCCACCGGTATACCAGGACCATGTGAGTAGAGACAATTTCGAACGAAGCAAACCAAAAGCTCGCCGCTTTTCAAACACTGGCATCCATGGTGGTGGCAACACCGACGGCCCAAGGCGCCACGCCTCCACGCGGTCGCAGAAACAGCCTATCATCAATGATACGTCTGACGAAGCAGATGAGCCTACATTCACGTACATCAGGCCACAAGCCAGCCGCTACAAAGAAGAAAAGTACTACAAGCCAAAGCCCAAAGCTAACAATCACTTCTTCTTCAACCAGGTGCCTGCTCAAGAGAAAGCCTCTGACTCACAAAAGACACGAGCGCGCCGGCCATCGGAGTCTAGACCGTCGACGGCAAAACCAGCAAAAGCGGCGCCGCCACCACGCGAGGCAACAGCAGCTGATGCAGCCAAACACCGAATACCTGCTGGGTATTCGCTGAAAAACTGGGATCCCACTGAGTCACCGGTCCTGCTACTTGGGAGCGTCTTTGATGCTAATTCGCTCGGTAAATGGATCTATGACTGGACCGTTTTCCACCATGGACCACAAACACCGATGTCTGAGGTAGCGGGCGATCTCTGGTTGCTGCTCATCAAGCTAGCCTGCAAGATGAAGAGAGCTGATGAATGTTTGCCACGAGTCAGGTATTCTGATAACCGGGAAACAATCAAGGATTTCCTGGCGGGTGGCGACCGACTATGGGCGCGCTTCAAGAAACTTCTGAAGATCTGCGAAGACTACATGTGGAAGGTGGCGAGGAAGGAAGGAGCGAAAGGATCTGTGAAAATGGGGAAAAACAGCGGCTGCGAGTTTGTCGATTCCATCTTCGGAAGAGACAGGGAACTGGAGGAAACGGAGAGCCTGATGCAAGGTATCAGGCTATGGAATATGCGTTTTGACGCAAACTGCGAGGAGATCTTACGCCGTCCGTCGGCCGCCTAGAGCACACCAGAGTCTTTCCTGATGACTCATCGTTGCGTTATCCTTTTCTTTTGGAGGATATCTACTACATTGCTCTGGCGCCTTGCAGCACTTTACGCGAAGATACCCTTGCATTTCGTTGGGAAGGAACGTTTACCAGCGAAGCATTGCAATGGTGCAGTCCTTCAACTTTTAATGTACAAATATTGGGCCTCATCCTGTTTCCTCTTCAGCATCATTGGGCGCGTTGGTTCTCATGAGTCACTGACGCTCGTCAGCATAGGTAGATCGAGCTTGAGTCACACACATTGGAGACAATTTGCCTTGGACTGCAAAGTCTGTATCTACATCTATATCCAAAACATATTTACCTTCTCAGCCTGGTCCCCTTCTGCTCGTACGTGCCAGCTTCTCCCCAATAATGATTACAATACAATACATACTCGTCAAATACCAGCACCACCATCATCCGCCTGTCCCACACATATCCATCCCCTGAAACCCAGTCATCCTCAAAATTCTACCAGCTGACCACTAAATTGTGCCTCAAACATCACACCATCAGCCGCCCTTGTCATCCTTTCCCCCTAAAACATAGAACGCTCCAGCCCTACCCTGCCACGAGCCCATGCCCCCCAGGGAATGTACATTACCGCTCTAATATCTGACTACAACATTTCTGCATAATCTGCTTCTTTTACCCGCACTCGGCTTCCCCCTCCATCCCATTCGCCAACCGGCCGCACCAGAAATGTAGATCCTTCCCTCATGTCCCCTAGGCCCAAATGTCCACCCACGGGCTGCCGGATCCTTCGCTTCGTCTCACATCTCTGCCGGTCCAATCCGACCAGGTACAGTAACATCCATTGGTCCCCCCACCGGAGCTTCCAAGAACTTTTCAAGTCAAGGAACGAAAACCCCCAACCTGCATCGGCCGTTGCTTCCACAGACGTTCCAGCGCGTAAAGGCCGCTTCCGATTGGGCGTGCAGTGTGCGCCGCAGAGGAAGAATTAGTTGAAAGGAGGGTTGGGTTCATGCAGGATTGGGATGACCTGCATCGAGTCAGCACGGTGGGACCCCTTGGTAAGTTGGTGGAGGAGGCAGAGGTGCATTACGCTTACGTATCCGTGCGCTTTCTCGGTGAGGTGATGCTTTTTTGGGGGAAGCTGGAACGGCTAGACTTTTGAGTGCATGTACCGTTGTAGGATTCTGAGTCGGGGCATGCAGGGTAATGACTGCGATGGAGCATCAGTATCGGGCGAGAGTGGAGGTTGCTTATTTCAAGTTTTCTTTTTTCCATCTCGCTGGCTGGCAGGGTCGACCAATCCGCGTTACATCTCAGCCTCAAACGGTCGACAACATGCTACATCCGGAGTCCGATACCTTGACTCCAATCCATTCATGCAGTGGATGAGTCCGACGAAGTGGAATGGTGGGGGAGGCGCGATGCCGATCTGGCCTATGGTTCGCGTTCTTTCTTTTCTCACCACACCACCATCATCCTTACGAACGATTCTACTGGTGATGTGATAGTGATGGCAATACTTTGCTGCCTGCCAACTTATCTTATCACAGCTGTAGCCGCCATGTGGCATGCGCCATGCATTGTTTGTTTTTTCTCCTTAGGGCGGTTGTGGCTTGTCTCCTCACAGGCGCTTACTGGACTCGGATTGCGCTACCTGATACAGTAAACGCACTACATTTGTTTCATGTTGTTCCAGCTCGACCACTTCATGTCTAGCTGCTCAGCCTCAGTGCTACTCGATGCTCCTCGCCGGCGATACTGCAAACGCAAAGGTGGAATACAGCGCGAAGAGCGGCCTGTTACCTTCACAGTCTGCTCTGTCGTGGGCGTCAATCCCGAAATTTGAGACAACGACTCAGAGAGGAGCGTTCTTGGGGGTCAGCTTCAAGAGTTCAACCTTACAGTGGAATCTCTTGATCGTTTTGATGCGTCTCAACTTCTACAACGTGCGAGCGCGACTTGAGGGTGGTCTATCCTTAATTTTCAGCACCTTACGATTGGTTTACGCCGAGTCCTTGCGCCCCAAAGACATCCTCGTATGGCTATATGGAGGAGACATACGATGTTGAAAATGCACTTGAACCAAGCTATCAACCATAGAGGCAGAGTGGAGGTACTGTCACGCAATCTTGGTCACTAATGTACAACTGCAACTACCACAATTTTACCTGACGTCTTGAGTATGGCCTACATAGTGTGGCACGGGTTCCAGGCAGCAGCACATACAGTAGCTGGCAGCTCAGTGATGCCCAAGTGGTTCTCTCTGTGCAGAATTTCCTAACAAAGGGTTCTCAACCCTGCACTGTATGGTTATTTACACTGTATTTCCCCAAGGCTCAGAACCATTAGATGTCTTTTGGCTCTATGGATCTTGTCCGAGGAGAAAGAGAAGATCTTTCCGATGGATTCTTTGCCCGGAGTTCGAATACAGGTGCACAAGGCTGCATGGATCTACATATGCATGGAGGAGTTTTCTAGCTGCAGATACACTGGCTGACATAATTTAAATGGGCTGCGAGGCTGCTTTTGGGTATTCATGAAAGCCCTGTTGGGTACGCTCAGCCTCGAACAATCAGCCTTGCACTATCATCATGTCAAGCTCACGACCTTCAACAAGCGCAGCGCTGATGGTTTGAGCCTCTTTCCTCTTTCCTCTTTCTTCTGTACACAGTACGGTCACAAAATCTCATCGTCCCAGAGGTCGCGGTCCAATGCAACGGCATGTCCACTGTTGGGAAGGTCCCCTCAAGCGATGCTCCAATAAACGGTCGCTAGATCCTTCCCCCCATGGCTGCAATCAGCCCAATCACCATTGCAGCCACCGTCCAGGACCTTTGGGACAAAGCTGTCGAGGCTATGAAAGAGAAGGACAAGCAGAATATCTGCAAGACCGTTGCCCGTTATGCTGCAATCGAAAAGCTTTACTTCCGACAGTTATCATCGGTCGACAAGATGCTAGAGGATTCGATCGTCGCTACCTATGCTTCGATACTGCGGTTCTTCTTCAAGTGCCGCAGACACTTCGACCTTGGACTTGCTCGGCGAGTCGCAAAGTACGTAAATTTGGGAGTAAAGTCTTCCTGTTTGGTAGCGAATCAGGGTCACATGCCATCTTTCGGAAGCAGATAGCTCCGCTGTTTTCCAGGACTGCCTTTTTACGGCAGTCCATAGATTCTCTGCTCCCTTTTGTAGGAGTGTCACACAGCTACCGGAAACCTTGGTCAATAAACATCTTGACAGGATTGCAGAAAATGACAAAAGGGTTTCAGAGCTAACCAGGATCGTTGACGCTGAACGGTCGCAATTGAGCCATACCCAGCAACTATCAGCGAGAGACCGAATCGACCATCTAGTCCATGATTTCGGAGAGCTGCGAACGGAGTCCACATATTCTGCATCTAAACTCGAAGCGCTGCTCACATACTTCAAGGAGCCCAGAGTTCGCACCATGAACCAAGTCTCAGCCTTGTCAGAAAGCCTTGTCGAGAGTAGGAACGAGTCTCATTCGAAAGAGGAGCGCCTAGCAATTCCGAAATGGCTTTCAAACGTTCAGTACAAAAAGCACCACCAGACCCTGTCTATATAGCCCATCCACTGGCGCCTTGCGTGTAAAATGTCTTGGCAGAACATCCAAAATGCCATACCTTTGCAACGCATTAACTTTTTAATAATAAGCTTTACAGTAAAATGATCTGCTGTGAAGTTTGATATCTGCTTGAGAAGAACAATTGTGAAACTATAAACTTTTTCGTGGGTGTCCTCGTTGTTGAGTTGCGATAGGTTATAAGAAGGGACTTTTGGATGTTCGGGCAGAACCCCTGAATTTTACACGCTGCCAGCCGATGGGATAGGTTTACTAGAAGGTACTGGATCATGGCTGCTGAATAAGCGTCAATTCGCCCAGTGGAGAGATTCTAGCTTGTCCTCAGTCTGGTGGCTTCATAGCATACGTAGGTACTCTACCTCGTGATCGACTTTGTGGCCAAACTCCTAACATCCAATAGCCGGATCGGGAAAGACATGTCTGGTGTAAGCCACTTCAGCAGAGCTATGTGTTTCCTCCTACAAAGACAAGGGCAACGGTCGTCCAGCAGCTTCTAACCGAGATTTCGGCTTGTGAAAATGCTGCTCCTGTTGTCTACTTTTACTGCCAGAGGAATACAGCAGAGCCCCAGCGTTCAGAACCCGCAGAAGTGTTGCGAGCTGTTCTCAAGCAAATCGTGTGCTACAAAGCTCATTGGGAGTCCGCATCGGCGACCGCCGAAGGAAAGAAACTGATAACGATGTGTCCGATATTGAGCCCCTCGATATAGCAGAAACAACCCAGAACATCATTGATGCTGTTGCAGAAACGCTGGTGACCATAGTCATTGACGCTCGGGATGAATGTCATTCCGGCCAAAGACACGAGCTGCTCGGGGCGCTGGAGGTTCTGTTGGATAAGTCGGCTCACCTTGTGAAGGTCCTCGTATCCAGTCGAGACGATGTCGACATAGTCCTAAGGCTGCAAAAGCACCCAAATATCTACATCAACATCGATGACAACAAGGATGATATCCACAGATTTATAGAGTTCGAAATCCGGAAAGCACAGTATGATAGGAGACTGCTGAAGGGACTAGTCTCCCCACATAACACGACACAAGTTTCTCTGGGTAAGTCTGCAAATCGAGAGCCTGTGTGACAGTCGCCGTATCAAAATTGAAGGCGACCTGGTGGATGAGCTTGCCCGACTCCCCCGATCCCTTGCTGGCATGTATTCTTTGATCCTGGAAGACATCGGTGCAATTGAGCAGCGTGGTAGTACTCTTGCGGAGACATTCTTCAAATGGCTTCTCTGCGCCGATGACGCAAGATCCCGTGTCACCATCGCAGCATGCTCAGGGACAATATCAAGTATCGAAGTCTTTCCATTCCAGATATTTTGGATGTCTGCTCCACCTTGGTAGTATACGACGAATCGCTGGACAGATTTCGATTCGCACATTTGTCAGTCCGGGAGTCTCTCGAGTCTCAACCGGGCTACACTACGTTTGAAGCAAATAGGTCTGTTGTGGAGAGATCATTGCAGACAGTGACCTGTCATCAGCCATCTGGTGACCCTTTCTGGTCCTATGCGATTCTTTATTGGATTTTCCACTACCATAGACTCGGAGAACAACTTCGGAAGGAAGTCTTTGAGCTTCATGGCAAGCGCTTCCTCTTCAACGGCGCCACCAGCGCTGGAAGTAGTGATGCCTTCAATACATGGGTAACCGAGGCATATAGGCTTAATCATGGTTTGCTTGAGTCAGAGTCGCTTCCTTCACAATCAGAGTTAATTTACTCGCCGTCTGAGTTAGCTCGCTCAACACTTCAAGATATCCGGATGCGAATTGACTACTTGTACAGCCAAAAAAAATGTTCGAAGCCCTGTTTACCTAGCTTCCCACAGAAGTCTGAATACCGAGGTTTACCCGGCTACCTGTAGGCTTCCCACCAAAACTGGTGGGGAATTTTTGCTGGGAAGCCTACAGGTAGCCGGGTAAACCTCGGTATTCAGACTTCTGACACTCCGGCTTTGGGTGGCTAGAGGTTCTCGACCACTTTGAGGCGAACCAGAGCACCAACGACTTTGACGGTCGCTCTACAAAACTGATGTCGTTGGCCATACATTATGGTCAGACTTCAGTAGTGCGATGGCTGTTTGACCGAAAATTTTGCCCCACGGATGAGCACCTCGAGCTGGCTTTGGCTTTGGAGCAGACAGAAATCATTCAAACCTTTTGGGACTTGAATACTCTATCCCTCAGCTCGTTGGCAAATGGTGAGGAGATCTTGGTTCTCGCTGTCCGCTTTGGTTCCAAGGATATATACCGGGATCTGATCAAGAAGGGAGCGAACATAAATTGTCGAGACCGAAATGGACGGACGCTCCTGTATCATGCAGTATGGAGTTCTAGGGGTAATAGCGAGATCATTGAAGACTTGCTTCTGACAGGGATAGATTCCATAGAACAGGACAATGCCGGAAGAACACCACTTTCGCTCTGGATCTGGGACCGTTATAGGCCCACCTCCGGTTCAAGGCTCACAGGCCAATTCTTCAAGTATCCAGCAATTGAAGATGGTAAGGACGTGCTGCGGCGTCTATTACAGTCACCTTTTTATCATACTGCGTGCTTGCTCCTTCACTATGGGCTCGACTTAGTTTTGGAAGATGTGGATATGCGTGCGGAGTGGACGCAATTGCTGATGCTTCCCGGTCTTGGGAGTGAAATATCGGATTTGGGGGATGTGATTCTACAACAGTAACGGTGTTAAAAGTTCAGCTTGATGACTCTCGTGTCTATGGTGTATGTAGTTCAGAACTGTGATAGGCTATTGTACATGATTACATCTGATCTATTCGCAAAACACGATACGTGCAATTGGGAGATATCTTATCCTGAAGCTCTGCGGACGCATGCAAAGAATGATCAAGAGCTGATGTTGGCTCTTCATTTGACCAATTACTTAGCGTATGCAAAACCCATTTCCTCCCTTGACCTTCCTTAGGTCCTGGCGCGACGGATTGACCCAGAATTTTATTCGCAACTCACCATGTCAAGGAAGGTTAACTCGTACATACACTTTTGCTTGACACACATAATGCTCAGGAAGTTATGAAAATGTGTAGGGATAGATGAGGTACTCGTATTCTCTAGCCGAGTGGCTTGCTGAGTGGCTGGTTGAGCGACTAGCTGAGTGATTGGCTGAGTGACTGGCTGAGTGATTGGCTGAGTGGCTAACTAAGTGGCTAACTAAGTAGTTGACTGAGTGGCTAGCTAAATAACCGACTAAATGACTAGCGATCTCGTCCATCGAGCCATCTTATCGTCAAAAGAGAGTAGATCGAATTCTTCAAGTGCTTGTAGCTCCATAGAAGTCATGCGGGATTTTTCATCTGATCAAGCCTCATTATTAGGTTTTTGGTACAGGCTTTGCATAAACGTCTAAAATAACGCCTAAATATCCTATGGAGTGAGACCAGGTGTTGCTACCATTTGTTAGTGGAATCAATATAATATAACTCATAAATGTGATGTGGTATAAAGATGTTGATTAATCTATGTGCCTGCAGGGCAGATAAATGCGGAGAGAGGCGCGCTGAGGCCTGATTAGGAAGGTATACCGAGTGTGGAGCTTGTATAACTTTATCAATCTAAGCAGGATTATATTTAAATTTCTAAAAACCATATTTTACGCTCTCTTAACTTTATTTTGAGATTGCAAATCCTACTTTTAGTAGATTGTCAATTCTAGTGAATACGAGTAAGTAGGCGACCTGCTTGAATGCCAAGCTTTGTAATCAAATTTCCAATTGACAACTTCGCATCTCCAAGAGAGCGAGAGCGAACCCTTTCAGCCTCCCCTAATCTCTTAGCTGTTTATATAAATAAAGGGGACGAATTGTATCCATTGAATCCTCCATCCCCATCTTCCTACTCGCCCTTCTTCTTTTCAATAAATACCACATACGCATTTCCTGTATACACATACCTCCAACCATGACCTCTCCCAAGCCCATTCTCGTGCTTGGTGGTACCGGCAAGCAGGGTGGCAAAGTCATCGACACAATCCTAGCCTCCGACTCCAAAGCCAACTTTACCATCCTCGCTCTCACCCGGAATCCTAACTCTCCCTCCGCTAAAGCCCTCGCGGCCAAATCCACCATCATAAAACTGGTCAAGGGCGACCTCGACGATACTCCCAACGTCTTCAAAGCCGCTCTCGAGGTTTCGGATGGTCAACCCATCTGGGGCGTTTTCAGCGTCCTGCAAGCTGTTCAGGATGGGGCTACACAGGAACGCGAGACCAAGCAGGGGAAAGCTGTGGTGGATCAAGCTATCGCCCACAACGTCCAGATCTTCGTCTACACCTCTGTCGACCGAGGCGGAGAACACCCAACCTATGTGCCTCATTTCATTAGCAAACACGACATCGAGATCTACCTTAAAGCCAGAGCTGCCGACGCCAGAATGCAATACACCATCCTCCGCCCCGTCGCCTTCATGGACGGCTTGGCCCCCAACTTCATAGGCAAAGTCCTCGCCACATGGATCAAAACCAGCCTCAAGCCCTCCAAACGTCTTGCTTACGTCGCTACATCAGACATTGGCTTTTTCGGTGGTCAGGCTTTCCTGCAGCCCGATAGCCCGGAGTATAAGAACAAAGCCATCAGCTTGGCAGGGGATGAGTTGACGTTCGCGCAGTTGAGCCAGATTTTTAAAGAGAGGATGGGGTACGAGATACCGACTACGTTTGAATTTTTGGCGAAATTCATCAAGTGGATGCTTAAGGAAATGAACGTCATGTTTCAGTGGTTCGATGAGGAAGGATACAATGTGGATATACCGAAGCTGAGGAGGATGCATCCCGGATTGAAGGATTTTGGGACCTGGTTAGAGACTGAGAGTGGGTTTCCGAAGAAGAAGTAACGAAAGGGTCCACCACAGGATGATTGCTGGGTCCTACGGGACCTTTCAAGGGGTTGTCTTCAGAGAATTCTTAGCTAGCTTAGGGTTTTGACTTAAGCGAGGTCAGATGTAAACATAGGGCTCCCAGATCACGACATCCGTGCATGTACCTTCCCTTAGCAATTCCAACATCATAACACTCCAAGCAGGCACTAAGCTCTGAAAGTACACATTTGTTGGGTAGCATGATGTTCTTACCAATCCCCCATGTCCGAAGGCCGAGCCGATGATATGATCACAAAGCATGCAACAACTGCGCCTTGATATATAAAAGGTAGCCAGGCAATCGTCTTTCATACATTGAGCGGTCACTGAACCCCCATTTGCCGATCACGCAATACCCTTTCCCTCAACCCTACGGTTCATGCACCCCACCACCCGTCTCTCCTCCATCGTCTCCCACTCCAGCACCATGTCCAGCAAAACCATCGCCATCATCGCCGGCGTCGGCCCAGGCGTAAGTTCCCCCCTGACCTCGTCCCTCCACTCCTCCTTCTCCCCCAAATCGACGCTGATATCGGGAAAAACGATCGTAGACCGGCGCAGCCATCGCCCGCAAATTCGCCTCCGCCTACCCCGTCGCTCTCCTCTCCCGCAATCCCGACACCTACATCCCCATCGTCGACGCCATCAACAGCTCCGGCGGTAAAGCGATCGGGATATCGACCGATGTCTCGGACTCGAAGAGCGTCAAAGGCATGGTGGAGAAGGTGAAGCACGAATACGGAAACGACGTCAAGTGCGCGGCGGCGATCTTCAACGCCAGTGGGGCATTTGTTCGAAAGCCCTTCCTGGAGCTGACGGAAGAGGTGTTGGATGCGAGTTATGCCGGGAGCGTGTGAGTTGCATCCACATGCTCTCTCTCTCTCTCTCTCTCTCTTCTCTCTCTCTCTCTCTCTCCCCCCTACAGCCGGCATGGCACACTACACGCAAACGACGCGAAAAGATCCCCCATTGCCACATCTTTACGGGTGAAAAATTCCAACATCTGACACTCGTCTCCCATCCACAGCAAAGGATCCTTCCTCTTCTCCCAAGCCACCCTCCCCCTCCTCCTCGCCGCCACCACCCCCTCCACATCCACACCCACACCCCCCCACCCCCCGACCCTCATCTTCACCGGCGCCACCGCCTCCGTCAAAAGCTCCGCCCTCTTCGCCGCCTTCGCCACCATGAAGTACGCCCTGCGCGCCCTGGCGCAGTCGCTCGCGCGCGAGTTCGGCCCCCAGGGCGTGCACGTCGCGCACGCCGTCATCGACGGCGTGATCAACGTCCCCCGCACGCAGGCGTACGGGTTGCCGGCGGAGGCCAAGATCGATCCGCGCGCGATTGCGGACGCGTATTGGCACCTGCATACGCAGCCGAAGACGAGCTTTACGTGGGAGATTGATATCAGGCCGGGTGTGGAGAAGTGGTGAGGGAAGGGGGAAAAATGAGATTGTGTTTCTGTGGTGGTGGTATGACTATGGCAAGGAGCTATGCTGAGGCAGAAGCTTGATCGTGAACAGAAGCTATTGACCCTTTTCGAGATGGCGGAGGGCGATGTTGCAGCGGTGAAGAGCCTCCACCTCTTTCCGTCAGATTCAATCGTTTGCCTCACTCAAGGAGCACAACTGGATCCATTGATGAACCTCGTGTCTGCCGTTTCCCGACGAGCCAGACCAAGTTTTGCCAAAATTGGCGCAGTCGATCCGTAATTGTAACACACATTCTCACGCACCAGCACCAGCGTCACTTTGAGAGAAGAGTCAAGACGTGTTACCTCTACAACGCTGCCTACTGCATCACCACCGTCTCCCTCCACCGCTGTTGAACTCCCCCCCTCTCCGTTCCTTTTCCACGCGCTCATCGAATTCCCTCTGCGCCTCAATCTTGGCGTAACTTCTTTCTTCGTCAGAGTTCGAGAAGGAAAAACTATCGCCCGTGGTCGAACCCTCCTGCTGTTCCTGCTGCATGCCGCTTCCTCTCATTCCTCTACCTCTCCCCATGCTCGACCCCGAAGGCTCAGAGGAAGATTGCTGTCTTATGCGCTCCCACACGCTGCCTGCACTTCCATCTCCACCGTCCATAGCCCCGCTACCACCCGTAGGACTGGCGTCGTCAAAGTCGCTACCGAAATCTTTTGGCTGCCTCTCCACCTTCTCCATTTGAAACGTCGCCGCTCTGTTCCCAGCAGGAGTCTGGCTGGGTGGTGGCATTGCCTTTGCCTCCGCGGATCTCATCTGCCCATCGCTCAGCATTCCACCCATATCCCCCGCTCCACTCAACCGCCCCTGCTCTTCATCTATCCCCATGTCCATCATAGCACCGCCCGTCGGGCTAGCATCATCCACCTCCGCACCCCCGCCTCTTCTTCCCCTCCCCTGGTCCCGTTCCCTCGGGAAATTCGGCATCCTTCCTTCCCTCCTGGCATCCGTCTGCTTCACAATCTCCCCTCCCCGCTCCTTCTTCTGCCTCTGATCCCTCAGCACCGCCTCTCTCACCGCCTTGTTGACCTCGTGTAACCTCGGATCCCGCACCTCCCCCACCGCACTCACCGTAGCCGCGTACGAGCTCACGAACAACGGCGCAAGATACGCGCCGATCAGACAGTACGCGAAACCCCTCGAGACATGCAGTATGTTCGCCTTGGCCTGACTGCTCACGCCCTGCAATATTTCCTTGCCGCCCGCCCTCATCTTCTGCCCGTCCCAGAATCCCTTTTGGACTTCCCCCTCCGCCGGCGCATCACTGATCATCTTCCCGTACATCGGCCACCGGAACTGGGCGCGCGTAGCGTACGTCTGGTACACACCTGCGCCTATGCCGATTGTGGGACCGTAGGAGGCGATGGCGAAGCCCTTGGCTGTGTAGTATACCATGGCCGTTTGCTCGGATTGGGTGAGGGGCCGCCGGACGGTGTCTGACATCTGGGCCAACTCCTTGCGTAAGCGGGCTGCTTGTCTGGCGGTGGTGTAGCCGGTGAGTGGACCGAGGATTGGGAGGCCGGAGGGGAGAGAGGAGAGGTCGATGTGGGAAGGAAGACCATTGGTGGTGGCGCTGGTGGGGGAAGAGGTGTCGTAGGGGTCTGGGGAGGAGTCCGGGGTGTCGTAGGTGTCGGAGGAGGTCATGTCGAGGGGCATCGTTGTGGTTGGGAAGGCCCGAGTTTGGAGGTAGGGAGACGAATTGGATGGAGCGGGGAAGGTCCTGGTGGGTTGGAAAAGCCAACAGGGCTATGGTCGTAGACTTTACATGCAATGTTACAGAAGCCACAGTGTACAGTACTTCAAGTAAGGGAGTGAATTTCGGCCTTAGTGACGCATTCACTTCGATGCATAACAACTCTAGCGCCACGAGCACAACTCTGGTATTTATGCAAGCGATCTATACGGTTAAAGCGTGCCGTAGCCGGCTAGCCTCAGCCTCGCCGCCCTACCTACACATTACCACCGCCGTCACCGTTAGTGTACATAAATACGCCTCCGTATCCTGGTCGCCTTCACTTGGTCAATGTTTCTATGCTTAGCTATCCGCGAGGAGGCTTTATAGCAATTCCTCAATAGGATCTGCGACGAAGACCTCACTGCTGAAGTATCTGAAGGTTGAGAAGGAATAGGAATATCCCTGATCAAGGAGGATCAATGTGAGATTTCAAGAGTCGAAGAGACAGGCCAAGAGGGGCTGGAATAAGAAGTGAAGGCGATTGCACAAAAGCATTGATGCATGTAAAGTGTACCTGTGAACCATTTCACTAGACATACCCTGAACATGGTATTCATGTACGAAGCCAACTATCGAGCGCATCATAGGACTCGAGACCGGACCGCTCAATACTCCGCCTCCAAGTCCCCATCCGCAAGCGAATTGTCTAGGAGCTCTCCTCCACCATCCAACATAATCCCTTCCCAACCACACAAAAGCCTCTCCCCACGGACCTCCTACTATGAATGCCTGCCGGTCGGAACTTGCCCTGGGCTTGAGCACGTTCCGAACAATTTCATATAGAGTCAGTCTATCTTTAAGAAGTGCTTTGGATCCAGAGAATCACAGTTTGCACTTTTAGCAGCTCCTTCGAACATCATTTCGCTCATGACTAACCCCGTTCCTGGCCCATTTTGTATGCCCCATTCATCATGACCTGTCGCCAGCCACAGGCCTTCAATTCCCGTGGGTCCCACCATCGGTCCCACCTCCTCACCTTCTTCGTGAGTTCTGATCTGCGGCTTGTAGCATGCTTGCTTCGTTATAAGCTTACCGTCAAATATCTCTCGCGAGATACTCTTGACAGCGGTCCAAACATCATTGCAACTTTGATCGTCCACAGCCACAGACTCGCTTGTGTCCGGTAAAGGGACGTCATAATCATCAGGCCCGCAAGCATATACAGAGTCGAAACCATGGAGTCGATCACCTGGTCGGGGATAGATTTCGGGGGAGAGTATGTGTTCTAGGCTTCCATTGGGGGTTGCTGTAATGTTCGGGAACAAAACATATGGCGACAAATTCCTCGATGGCTTGATCACCACGCTATGGCCTCTGGGCGTTTCTAAATGCACCCTGGGGAAGAGCCTAGGTGTCCACGGACCAGCAGAAAGCAAAATATCGGTAGCACCCAGAGACTGGATGGTGCCGTTCCGGCTGTACTGGACTGACGCGATGCTTCTGTTGTCCTCGGCGTAGTTGAGAGCAGTAGCAGAACCAATGATGATCTTTGCGCCTTTATCTTCTGCTAATTCTGCCAATGTCTTGGTAAACATGTATGGATTCACTTGACCAGAGTTGCTTGGTGTCCCCAACTCCTTGTAGGACTTGATACTTCCGGGGAGCAACCAGTCCAGCTCCGAAGGAACCTTGGAGGATTGTGCAATGACATCCTTTTTGGCAAAATTGGCTGCCTCAACCTTGCAGCCGACATCCTGCGCTTGAAGTTCGACGTCGGCACAGTAAACACTTCTGTGGCCCCAGATCTTATCACCACCGTGCTTTTTAGCCAATGCCGCATGAGTCTTGAAGCTCAACGGTGCAAGACATTTCGGAGTTGCCCAATCGGCAAGAAGACCGCCAGCCTTTCCGGAAGACCCGCCAGCAATTCTGCTGGCCTCCAGGATGACAATTGAATGGATCTCCGGATTGTAGTAGGCATGCCGCGTGAGAAAGTATGCAGTCGAACATCCGATGATACCGCCTCCTGCGCAATGATGAGAATTTGAGGCATACTGTCAGTAAAGGGTGCTATACCAATAATGACGATATTCTTTGGCTCCGAACTCGGAACTTTCAGCGTCATTTGCTCGTCTGAGGCACGTTCTTGTGCCAACAGAGCAACGTAGCCAGAAACCAGTGTCAAAAACACGGCAAAAATCTGCATTGGAGCACTACAGCTGGCCAAAAGCATCATACGGTCTTTGAAAAGCGCTTGTGCCTTGCGTAGAAGGGTGAATAGAGACTGAAGGATGAGCGAGAGAGAGCCTTGCTAGCGTCGTCTCACTTGTGTCACATAAAGTACCCACAGTAATGACGGAGATGACACCGTTTGTCAACATTCGACGAATGGAAAATACCAAGTTCGCGCATTTGGGCAGCAATCTACTGTACTCCCAGCGCAACGCTCGGAACCATTGATTCTCGGTTTGGAATCTACCCACCAATACGTTTAGGTATTTCAGGCGCCTGGTGGCGCTGGCATAACAAGTGCGTATGCCGCCTAAAGCGGCGTCGACCACCTTGACACGAACTATCCGCGTCTCCCATAGTCATTCAACACTCTGGTAAAATACTATTCAAAGTTCAAACCGCACATCATTCTTCGTCTTTCGACCCTATTTTCCTCATATCTACATCTATGTCACGATGATCTAAGGACATAGAGACAGCAAGATCTTCCAATTCAACGCAGAGATTGATGCGCATCATGCCTGGTCTTCCTGGTAAGGAAACTTTCTACGACGGACCACCGTACTCCCACAGCATTTTTACCATATCTCAGAACTTGTACTGAACAGACCTTCTAGCTGCAGATACCATACGCATACTCGTAGCCACAGACAATCATGTTGGCTACGCCGAGCGAGACGCCATGCGAGGGGACGATAGCTGGAAGAGTTTCCACGAGGTCATGTGCTTAGCGAAAGAGAAAGATGTCGACATGGTGCTTTTGGCCGGGGACCTCTTCCACGACAACAAGCCCTCAAGAAAGGCCATGTTCAACGTCATGCGATCTCTCAGAATGAATTGCTATGGAGAGAAGCCCTGCGAGCTGGAAATGCTCAGCGACAGCAGCGAGGTGTTCGAAGGGTAGGCCAACATTAGACAGCGGTTGTTGGAGCCGGCCAGTAGCTGACAAGCGTTGTAGGGCATTCAACCATGTCAATTACGAAGACCCAGACATAAATGTTGCCATCCCAGTCTTTTCCATACATGGCAATCATGATGACCCATCAGGGGTATGTTGCAATGAAGCAATAGAAGCTGGGATTAAGTTGGCTTACATTTGCTAGGATGGCCGTTTTGCAGCCCTCGATTTGCTCCAAGCAGCCGGTCTACTCAATTACTACGGACGGACTCCAGAAGCAGACAACCTTCAAATCAAGCCTGTACTTCTACAAAAGGGAAACACAAAGCTCGCTTTGTACGGCTTGAGCAATGTGAGGGATGAGCGGCTTCATCGGACTTTCGAAGATGGAAAGGTCACGTTCTTCCAGCCAGGTACACAGAAACAGGACTGGTTCAATCTCATGAGTGTTCATCAAAACCAGTAGGTCTTATCCATCGTAGAAAAGGGCCTATGCTAAAATTAACAATAGCCATCAGCACACTCCGAAGGGGTTTCTTCCAGAGCATTTCCTCCCTGAATTTTTGGACATGGTCATATGGGGTCACGAACACGAGTGTCTCATCGATCCCAGGTACGTCCCCGAGATGAACTTCCATGTCATGCAGCCGGGATCCTCAATCGCCACATCACTCATGCCAGGTGAAGCGGTACCAAAGCACGTTGCTGTACTAAGTGTCACGGGTCGAGATTTTACGGTGGAAACTATCCGACTGAAGACGGTCAGACCTTTCGTGATGAAAGAGATCGTTTTATCTGAAGAGAAGGAAGCAATGAGACTTGCGAAAAAGGCCAACAATCGGACTGAGCTGACTGGTTTCCTCACGCGCATTGTTGATGACATGATCAAGCAAGCCCACGAAGAATGGAAGGCCGCTCAGGGAAACGAGGGAGAAGGAGATGACGAGGATCCACCGTTGCCGCTGATCAGACTGCGGGTGGAGTATACCGCACCCGAAGGGGGTAATTTCGATTGCGAGAACCCACAGCGCTTTTCGAACCGCTTTACTGACAAGGTTGCCAACATCAAGGACGTGGTCCAGTTCTATCGAAAGAAGACAGGTGGCACTAAGAGGGCACAGAACGGCGCAGAGATGCCCGAAGAGTCTATGCTTGCATCACTCGCTATCGACTCGGTGAAGGTGGAAAGGCTGGTGCGGGAGTTCCTCGCCGCGCAGTCCCTCACAATACTGCCCCAAAATTCCTTCGGTGACGCGGTCAGCCAATTCATCGACAAAGATGACAAGCACGCGATGGAGCTGTTTGTCACGGAGAACTTATCGAAGCAAGTTGAACAGTTGATGCAGATGGACAAGTTGGACGAAGACAACATTCGCGAAGCAATGGAGGAGGGCAAATCCCATCTTGAGGAGCTCTTTGCCTCTGGCCATCGATCTATGCGAAAGAAGACAAAGCGGAAGCCTCGTCCAGATGGATGGGACTCGGACCTCAATGGTGCCTGGGATGATCAACCAGCTGCGGTTGCCCGGTCAGATCTTGAGGATGAGGATGAAGACGAATCAGATGAACCAGCGGCCAAATCAACCGCGAAAGGTCGAGGGAAAGCAGCGCCGAAAAAGGCTGCTGCCCCCGCTAAGAAAACTGCTCCGGCGAAGAATTCAAGGAGCAAGAAGAAAGTCGTCGAGTCAGAAGAGGAGGAAGAGGAAGACGTGGTCATGATTGATTCCGATGAAGACGAGAGCCAAATCTTTGTGAAGCCGGAGCCACCTACGCGAGGGACAAAGAAAGCAGCACCAACGAAGACAGCCGCATCTAAGCGTGCACCTGCTCGGGCGGCTGCACCCACGGCGGGCAAGCAATCGCAGCTGAACTTTTCCCAGCCTACGACTCAGCCTAGGGGCGCGACGAAGAAGGTACAGGAGGTCAGCGATGATGATATCTCTGATGACGACGATGCCTTTGAGCCCGCACCTTCGGCACGATCTTCGAGAAATCGACGTTGAGGGAGATGGTGTTCTGTTGAAGCGAAGTCAGAGCTTGAGCTCCCACGAGAAACGTCCGAATAGCTCGCATAGCGTGTACAGCATGGCGTTCAATCGAGGGATTAGCGAGCATTTGCCACATTAGATACCCATCCTACATAAGACTAGTGTTTAAAAGGGTTACTCTCCCGGATAGCTTCCAATGTGAGTTGAATGAAGCAATATTTCTTAACTGTATCCGGTGCTTTGAGTCGAGATGGATGGGCCAGACTGGCAAGACTGTCTCGAGATCGTCTGGATTCTTCAAGCCATCCGTTCCGTTCAGCCCATCTTTTGACCCTGCAAGTTAAGTACCTTAATGATAGGTTCCGCCTTAGTGAGATCTGGGGCCGTGTCCAAGTGTCCATTTGTGCGAAGGAGGATCTAGTGTTGCACTTCATTGCCTCTTTCATCCTGTCTATCAATGACCTGCATACTATATCAGTCGGCATCAGGGAGATTGAAGTAGGCTGCGCATGCAGCAGAAGCCTTGAACGACAATCCATCCACATTCGCCCAACCTGGGCCTCGTTTGTGGGGGGGGGAAGGGTCAATTGACTCAGGAGAATTACTGAAAGGAGGCAGGTTGGGGTAAATGGAAAGATCTAGATTGTTAGAGACCTGCATTGATGGGACGGCTTACATGCAATTCGCGGACGAAGGTGCATCCGATGCCAAAGTGAGAAGGTTGTCGGGTGAGGGGTAGACCCCCTCTTCGTGAATCCTTTCCTCTCTGATTGAATACTGAACACTGAGTTTGAAGGTCATGGTGGAGAATGACGTTATAATTCTTCATCTAGTGTAGCCTGAGACAGCATGTGTGGGGTTAAACGTCCTGTTCATTTTAACTTTTTGGACAAGACAGCAAAACAGTTGGTGAATTCTATATATTAGAAATCTGCATATCCTCTTCCCACGCCCCGTTTCTCTTTAACGCTTTACAATCTTTTGCATTGTACTACTCATCCACACCTTTTTACTACAGCAAACCGAGAACAAGTAAACCGCTCCTCAACATGTCTCTTTCAGTAACTCTAGAAACGCCTGCAGCGGGCAAATACGAGCAACCCACAGGACTGTGAGTCTCTCGCTCATTTTCAATTTCTTCATCAGTTTCCGCACCTCAAAGCATTGCACTGTTGGCGATGGCGACTCCTGCCCGTCATCGGCTTTACCCCGCGTTTTATCCGACGATATCTCGCCGCCCCCCACCAAACGTTCTAGACCGCAGGCTGACCCCGGTGCTTGCAGCTTCATCAACAACGAGTTCGTCAAGGGCCAGGATGGCAAGACGTTCGAGACCATCAACCCTTCTACCGAGAAACCCATCTGCGAAGTTCACGAAGCCACAGAAAAAGATGTCGACCACGCCGTCTCCGTTGCCCGCAAGACCTTCGAGACGTCCTGGAGGCTTGTCACCGCAGAGCAGCGAGGAAGATATCTCGTGAAGCTCGCAGATCTGTTCGAAGAGAACCTCGACCTCCTCGCATCCATCGAATCGTTAGACAATGGCAAAGCGCTCAGCATGGCCAAGGTCGATATCGGGATGTGCGCCGGATGCCTCAGATATTACGGCGGCTGGGCAGATAAGATCCACGGCAAAGTCATTGAGACGAACCCTGAGACTTTCAACTATACCAAGCAGGAACCTGTTCGTTCATCCTACCATTTCATTGCAGGATTCCGTGACTGACAGAAGTCTGTCTAGATCGGTGTCTGTGCGCAAATCATCCCATGGAACTTCCCCCTCCTTATGTGGTCCTGGAAGATTGGCCCTGCCATCGCCTGCGGTAACGTCGTCATTCTCAAGTCCGCCGAACAAACCCCACTCGGCGCTCTCTATGCCGCCAAGCTCGTCAAGGAAGCTGGTTTCCCACCTGGTGTGATCAACATCCTCTCCGGCTTCGGCAAGGTCGCAGGTGCTGCCCTCTCAGCTCACATGGACGTTGACAAGATCGCTTTCACCGGGTCTACCGTTGTTGGCCGACAAATCATGAAAGCGGCTGCTGGCTCGAATTTGAAGAAGGTTACTTTGGAGCTTGGTGGCAAGAGCCCAAACATCGTGTTCAACGATGCGGATATCGAAAACGCTATTTCGTGGGTCAATTTCGGTATTTTCTTTAACCACGGCCAGTGCTGCTGTGCTGGATCCAGGATATACGTTCAAGAGGGTGTCTACGACAAGTTCATCGAGTCTTTCAAGGCCAGGGCGAAGAAGAATGTTGTTGGTGACCCCTTCGGTGCGGACACGTTCCAGGGTCCTCAGGTTTCCCAGCTGCAATATGACCGTATCATGGGGTGAGACTCATCTACGCCCTGCTTGCATCATATATACTAATGCGAATGTAGATACATTGATGCCGGTAAGAAAGAGGGTGCGAAAGTCGAAATCGGCGGCGAGCGCCATGGCAAAGAGGGCTACTTCATCCAACCAACCATCTTCTCCGGCGTCTCTGAAGACATGAAGATAATGCAAGAAGAGATCTTTGGTCCCGTCTGCTCAATCGCCAAGTTCAAGACCGAAGAAGATGCCATCCGTCTCGGCAACGCCACAACCTACGGTCTCGCCTCCGCCGTCCACACATCCAACCTCAACACCGCGATCAGAGTCAGCAATGCTTTGAGAGCCGGAACCGTCTGGGTGAACCAGTACAACATGCTACATCACACCCTACCATTCGGTGGCTACAAGGAGAGTGGGATTGGCCGAGAGCTGGGTGAGGCCGCGTTGGCGAATTATAGCCAGACGAAGACGGTGTCGATTCGTCTTGGTGATGCTCTTTTCGGTTAAGCGATCAAGCGAGGGATGGACAATGAACGAATTGCGATGGGTCTAGTATGATACTGGTGGCTTATGTACAGATGTAGCTCGCACTTGAACTCGCCGATTAGCAATGACCATTAGCACTTGTCGTTCGGCATATCGTGATGCTGCAAAATCTTGTGCATCCAGCTTCCATAACTAACATCCTACCATCATTGACAGACCTTAATTCGAAAGCGAGCGCTGAACGGAACACCATATAGCCAAAAAGTCCAAAACCAACCAATGACCATACGGAAGCAGCAGAAGCTGTCCTCGAAGCCGCCAAAAACGCACCCAACAATGATCGCAGGACTTGCGTACCAGAGATTCCGACACACACCCTCAGCCATGAGCGAGCGTACATGAAACAATAATTACACACAGCATCCAGAGCTAATGCTGGAAACAGCAAGGGACCATGTATACAGGTCGGAAACAAGGGGCAGCACGCCCATCAGGTACATCGGCTCCCCCGTTGCCTATGGAGACCTGTTCGGCGTGACGTCCATCGGTCATGGCATAGGTCCCTCGCACCGTCGGGAACGAGGAGTTGAGGAGGAGAAGAAGACCGTTTCCGATGAGGAGGCTCGAGGACGCGGAAGAGAGAGACGTCGCGGCGGGAATGGCCTGCGAGTCACCGGTGGCGGGCTTCAAAAGGAATCAATACTGTAAACCTGAGCACACGGGGTAGATCGTGGAGGGGAACCGGTTGGGGAGGGGGGGGATCTCTTGCTGCGGATGATGGTAGTGGAGGCGAGGGAGGCGTGAATGAATGAAACAGGTGCTGTGGAAAAGGAGCAGCTTGGAGAAGCGACAATATATAATCACTCCACCAAGCCGCTATACCAAACCGCTGTACCAGACCGCTACACCCAAAGATTTGCACACCAAACCGCTATACCAAACCGCTGTACCAGACCGCTACACCCAAAGATTTGCACACCAAACCGCTATACCAAACCGCTGTACCAGACCGCTACACCCAAAGATTTGCACACCAAACCGCTATACCAAACCGCTGTACCAGACCGCTACACCAAACCGCTGCACCAAAAATTTACACACCAAACCGCTACACCAAACCGCTACACCAAAAATTTACACACCAAACCGCTACACCAAACCGCTACACCAAAAATTTACACACCAAACCGCTGCACCAAAAATCTACACACCAAACCGCTACACCAAACCGCTACACCAAACCGCTGCACCAAAAATTTACATACCAAACCGCTACACCAAAAATCTACACACCAAACCGCTGCACCAAACCGCTGCACCAAACCGCTGCACCAAACCGCTACACCAAACCGCTACACCAAACCGCTACACCAAAAACCTGCTTACTAACCGCTGTACCAAACCGCTACACCAAACCGCTACACCAAACCGCTACACCCAACCGCTACACCCAACCGCTACACCAAAAACCTGCTTACTAACCGCTATACCAAACCGCTATACCAAAAACTTGCCTACTTAACCGCTACACTCAGCCGCTACACCAAGCCGCTACACCAGACCGCTACACCAGACCGCTACACCAAACCGCTATACCAAAAACCTGCCTACCTAGCCGCTACACCAGACCGCTACACCAAGCCGCTACACCAAACCGCTATACCAAAAACTTGCCTACCTAACCGCTATACTCAGCTGCTACACCAGACCGCTATACCAAACCGCTACACCCAACCGCTACACCCAACCGCTACACCAAAAACCTGCTTACTAACCGCTATACCAAACCGCTATACCAAAAACTTGCCTACTTAACCGCTACACTCAGCCGCTACACCAAGCCGCTACACCAAGCCGCTACACCAGACCGCTACATCAAACCGCTACACCAAACCGCTATACCAAAAACTTGCCTACTCAACCGCTACACTCAGCCGCTACACCCAGTCGCCCCACCACATCGCTATACCAGACCGCTACACCAAACCGCTATACCAAAAAACTTACCTACCTACACCAAGCCGCTACACCAGACCGCTACACCAAACCGCTACACCAAACCGCTATACCAAAAACTTGCCTACTCAACCGCTACACTCAGCCGCTACACCCAGTCGCCCCACCACATCGCTATACCAGACCGCTACACCAAACCGCTATACCAAAAAACTTACCTACCTACACCAAGCCGCTACACCAGACCGCTACACCAAACCGCTACACCAAACCGCTACACCAAACCGCTACACCCAACCGCTACACCAAGCCGCTACACCAGACCGCTACACCCAGTCGCCCCACCACATCGCCCCACCCAATCGGAGTCTATCTCTATTATCGTGAATATACGGGCAAAGTCCGCGTTTGCTTCCCCCATGTCCCGGCCGCCGCAGTGACAGTGCTGCCGCCTCCTTTCTCTTGGAGACTAGGCATATCTGTGTCTCCCTTCCACGGTCTCATCCAGACACTTTCTGGCAAGTGTTTTGGTTCCATGAATGCGTGTGGATAGATAGGCGCAGACCTGTACCCTCACCAGGTTTTGATCCGTTCTCGCGGGCCTCGACACCTTTAGCACCGCTTGATCAATCCATCAGGCGGATTGGGGTAAATCGCTGGTACATTGGGTCAGTGGTGTGTGAACGGATCACGACTACCCTGGGAGGCCGCAGGCCATTGTCCAGCTTTTTGGATTACTACGAAACCATCAACGTCTCCTGGCCTTGACTCCTGTCCCCGAACAGCGGGGTGTGATGATTTCGACTTCGGAAAATGTCTACGGAGATACGAGCGTGTACCCCTTCGATCCCGGCAGCCGAGTATCCATTCGGAAGGGCATGTCTTCTTGAACCATTGGGTGGCGCCATGATCTTTTTTCTCGCCGAACCGGTCATTACTGTCCTTGACAGTCTATTTCCTCGTAACCGTATTCAACATTAGTTTGAGGACCGAACGGCTCAGTCGCAGAAACTGAACCACAGCCATCCGACCGAGTGCCGTCTTTTCGTCAACCACCGCATCAAGGTCCTTCGCACACACTCTGTGGGCCCTGCAGTACTCGAACCGAGGGCCTGCGCCTTTGTCAATTGGAGACCGGCGCTGTCGATGTCATATGGTGGAATGTTTGCGCCGATGCGAACAAGCTCCATTCTCCAATTGGACTACCACAAAAGCGGCATTCGTCTCATTGAGCTTATAAACTGAGTCGGGAAACGTATTCTTGCTGATGTCTGAGAGCAGACGCCAAGTAACACCATCATTTGGACGATTGAGCTGTGCTGAAGACTTCTGGGACATTTCGGGGCACCTCGTTAAGTGAATATTCCGATACGTAGGCGACAAGGTCACAAACTGATACTCAGGATGTATACAGCGGCTTTCTTGGAATTGAATGCCATAATCACTTTGTGGCAAATGGGAAGAATGTTGTCGCGATTGAGATTCCCAGTGAATAGATACAGAAGCTAGATGTCAAGAACCGAGTTCACGATTCTTAATGGAGGGAACAAAAAGAAAAGCTACGCAAGATATTTAGTGTTAATGGCAGATAACAGAGAAGCGGAAAGGAACACCAGAACATCTGGAGAGATGAAAAGGTGTCAAATGTACAGCTGGGTGCGAAACACACTCAACGTCGTAGATTCCGTCACGACCGCGCTTCTCCGATCGGGACCATGAAAACCAATGGACGAGCTCTTGCGCTTGCAAATTGTGGTATCATGTGTTTGGGCTGACAAATTGGCAGGTCCCCGCAGGAATTGGTGACCCTACCTACGAAGTAGTCTTCGTCCAGGGCTCTCTACACTCAACCAACACGAACTTGACTCTCTTCGAGCCCTTAAATCAATAGCTGTGACTTTCATTGAAGAATCTAGCGAGATCATCCGTCGGTTTCGAAGCCATCCAGTGCAAATGTTCGGTCCGTCGAACAATGACACGGTCGAGGCACAGTATGCTCGGTTGCATTTTCTCTAATTGCCACGCAAGCCCGGCGATGTTGTTGAAGAGGATCTCGTATTTTGAGTGCGCTGTCGACCAAATCTCGGATCCACTCGTACGACCCTGGCATCGGGCACTCGAGCAATGGAACAAAGGCCTATAGTCATGCAGGACGGCGCAGGAATCCATGGTTCCAAAGAGAAGATATCTTGGTTGAGACAACACAGAATTGAGACGCTAGTGTGGCCTCCATCAAGCCCCGACTTGAATCCTGATGAGCACATGTGGAAATGCTGCAAATTGAAAATCCAAACGTAGAATAACTATCACGTTAGAAGCTATGTGGCCAGCAGCGGTGTATGAGTGGAACAAATTAGTTGACGAATCGGCTTATATTAAGTGGGTGCATACCTTGCCAGACAGATGCCGGGATGTCATCTAAAACAAAGGGTTTTCGACCAAGTGCTGACTCCACGGGCGCGGGATTTTGGGCCAGGATGGCCAATATGTATAGTTTCAATTTGCGCTACTTTGACCAACGATAAGGTAGCTACTTGAATGACTGCCTGGTGTTGAAATGAGCAAGCGGTGGAATTAGTAGCAGATTAGCTTGAAGCCGTCAGTTGTTTTGCCAGCTTGGAGTACGTAGTCAATGTTGGCGTCAATCTTTCAGTAACAACAGCTCCGCTCCTGATCAGCTCACAGTGTCAGTCAATCCCTCGATACACCTTCTTCCCACCGTTTGGCGAAAACTTCCATGGTATGGCACGGTACTGATTGCAGAAATCTTGACCGAAGTTGAATGAGAACTCATACTGCCCAAGAATAGTCGGAGTGTTGACGAGGTGATTCTCTATGTCGTTGCGGTACTTTTAGCGGTGCCGTTTGGCATCTCGAGTATAATCTATCAACACGCCCTTGAAGACTCGTGTTTGGCCTGAAAAAAAGTTAACTAGCCCTCCTCTGGATTCTCTTCCACGTCTTGATCATCCTGATCGACAACCGCGTATACATGGTTGGCCATAGCCATTAGCCTGTTTGTGTCAATGTTGTTGATTTCTACTGCGCCACCATCCTGAAAGATGCTCAGGGACCAGTTGCAGTTAGAACTTCATCAGTGACTGAATCTTAGAAGCGATCTCCATGACCTCGCTTTCTGTGGAAGCCGGAAACGAGTTGGTAGCAATGAGTGAATAGTAAATGCTACTTCGTTTCGACAAGGAACATATTTGGTGAGGTCGTCCATAATGGAGTATTACACCCCAATGATAATAGTATCAAGCCACGCTTTGCAAATCCAGCTCGCGGCGGTCAAGCATGGGTTGGTGCCTCCCATACTCTTGATGTAATGGGAGATGAAATCACTGGATTTTGCAGGCAGATCACTCCAGAAGAGAGACTAAGGGGGAGAACCGCAAGCAGCAGATACGGAGAAGGGAAGCAAGAAAGGACGAAGTAGATGGAAACGGCACGTTGTGCTACCTTGCGAGACGCGTTCGCTTCATCCTCCAGCTCGCGTGGGGTCTATTCTTGTTGATCGAATCGATCGGCGTAGTACTCACGCGGGATGTATCTTGCTTGATGTAGCCATCGCGTTCTTGCTTCTTGCTCATTTCCCGTTCTCCCTTTCAAGTATTATATCCTGAGTTCTCAAAAACTTCCCTTCTCGTTCGATGCTGATTTGTCAGGATCGCCAAGCTTTCTTATGTAACTAGACCCTAAATCAATCCAACTCTTCCAGTCATTTGTTGCAGCCAGGCATGTTGAAGAAAGGTATTGCCCGAAACAAAAAGGGCATAAGTCTTAGCACCAAAACAAAAGATCTAATCATTGTCCAGCTGAGAGAGATACGACACTTTCCGGCTTGCCAATATCGAGAAAAAAAAAATGTCCAGAGCGAGAATCGAACTCGCGACTTTCGGATGTCCACTGTTTCAAAGAGGTCATAATTTAATATGAGACCGACGGTTTAACCAACTAACCCACCCAGACGATAGCAATTTTGGGGCTTATTTGCAAATATATTACCACCGTCGGCGAAGAAACGTGGTTATACGAGTGCTATCTCAAAATTTCCTTCGAAGCTGATTGCTGCGCTTACATGCCTCTCACATGAAATCCCTTTGTCTTCAGCCAACTTTTGCAGTTCAACGAAATCCGTAATTATGTACAATTTTACTAGGAGTCGAAAAGCAGTCCACCTTCACGAGGCATATGCGTTTCCTCCAGCGCCGCGGGGAAAACCATGCTCATCTCGTCAGAGCGACACGCATTCATCCTAAACTCTCCGTGACTACCTACACACAGTGGCCAGCTTTAGCAGAAAGACGGCTTTGCAGGGGCTCCTACATTACTGGCCGTTTACCAAGCGGGTTCTGAGGACTTTGAAGCCAAGGCTGATCCGGAAGCACTCAATTTCTCAACCAAGAACCGTGTCGAAGGCCACGCGCAAAAGATAAGGAGCTTGTGGTTCCTGCCGTTGCAGATATCGTGGACATGGCTAGCGACCTATCGAACTTTGACGCTACCCTTGGAGGAGTAATGGGCCATCTGGCGCCGGGAACCGTATGTCAGGACATTGCGATCGGGTTCCGTGTTCTGGAAGAGGAGGGTAGCGCCAATTTAATGTGTTAGTCGACGTGATGGCCACCTCTTCGGCCTTAACCCGATTCGTTGAGCGCCTGAAGAAGATTTCGAGCAAAGGCTTTAGGATGGCGTGGAGAGTCGACGATGCTTGTCCATGTTGGCTTGTCATGTTGATGAGGGACTTCTCAGTCCGTTCGTCAGCACCCTGCAGCCATGGGCTCGTTGTAGTTAGGTGGCACTTGGAGTACTTCTTTGACTCGTCTTCATTCCGGTATCACCTGTCCCGTTGAGCTCCGCAAATTTCAGGAGAATGCGTTGCTCTGTACCTTCTTCAGCTTGAGCAAGCAAGTATCACAAATCCTCGAAGCCTCGTTCGTCCGTTACAGGGATGTGAAGACTTGAATTTTGTTGACGGTCTTCAGCTCGCCTATATCCTTTCTACTCTGGCTCGGAAAGGTCTAGTCGTAGGATCGATACGTATAAGAATATGAGGTTGAGATGTATCCAGAATATCGGATCCTTACATTGCCAATAAATACTCTTACATACTGCTTAATGAGTGCACTTGGGTCAGCGATATGGGGACTGATGGTAGATGCAAACAAAGACAGTGAGGCAAAGGGTGTTCCTACTTCCGTAGTGTTCTCGCGAGGATAATCATTCCAGGATGGTTCGTTCGCGGGGATTTTGATCGTATGCAAATAGACTCCCTTGCTGGAATAATGAAATCGTTTTTGTAAACGAATTTTAGGTCGCGAATTTACGGAAAACTTGTCAAAGACTGAAGCATATATACGGTTGAGGAGAGACACCGCCGGGTAATTGATCAGAGATAATGTTGAGCTACGCCGTGTAGTACTCGGTGGAAGAGGATGTTGAGCGCAATTGTACGCTTGAATTGTACTTGACGGTAAGCCAGGGCTCTATCGACCCGTATTGCATGAGAGAGTTGAGGCGGTGATGATTCTCGCAGAGATATCTAGGTCCCACCAAGCCAATAATCGCACCATCTTCTCAATACGGAGCCAGCATTGCGATTGGAAGTGAACTTTATTGTGGTACGAGTTTGCGGAAGGCATCACAAATGTAGTCGCAGGTTGAGAATATCAAAGTTTGCGGATGTCAGAAAGACTGCTACAGGATGTGCAGGAAGGACATGTTTTTGGTTGTAGAAAAGTGCGTCTTCAATAGTCCCAGATGTCGGTGGGAAGTTTCTGGCGGTTGGAGAATGGAGATGGGGAATGAAGCGGAAGGGCAAGTAGCAGGGAAATAATTAACTTGGGTCAAGACGAAGTAAGTGACCACTAAAGTGAGCAGGAGACTGCTTCACAGGTCGCCCGACTTGGACTTCAATGGGATGAAAACAATACAGTGAGCGTTACAGTAATTGACACTTTGTGCATGCTCGCCACTTTATGGAGACAGCTGTAGGCCCAGTCCACGGAGACTAGACACTTGCAAAGCTATTTGGCCTTCTGTATGTAGTGGTTTCCAAGTGATGGCTTTTGAGTGTTGTTTGCTTCGATGTTGCTCTTTGCAGACCTTACAACCTAGTGATACTAAGTGCAGCTAATGACTTCGCTCCGTGATCGATTTAGCTTATCAACTTTCACGTTAAGGTCCAAAGCACCTTCTTTGTCCTCCTTGAAGGTCATTTATGTTCGCAGAACGGCCGGAGATAGGGTGAGGCACTGTTTTGAAAGTCATCAATCTCACAGATTTGTTTGAGTATAACGCAAAGCTTGTTTTGCCCATCATTGCTCGCTTTCTTCTCCTGCTGTCACACTATTGGACTCCTTGCTTTGGGATGTTCTGAAGACCTTGGCTCATCATTCACAATACGCGCATGGCCGGCAGCTGCGCTAGTAGCAGGTTCTTCGAGACAGCTGGTCTCCTAATGCTCGGTTTCACAAACATCAAGAATTCATTTGGGAGAATGGTAGCTGTATTGAGTTGGTATGTATGCAACGTTGTCGCTGGCTGCGTAGTCAGTGTCTACAACGGAGGACTGTTTCAAGGTGGCGATGAGTGCCGAGAGAGGAGGCTTCGACCACACTTGCTTTGAACAATGAGTTTGGTAGTAGGTGTTAGCAGGGCTTCTTGCAAGTATATTGCTCCGAAGGGCAGCCCCGATACTACCATTACCTTCTATACAGCCTCAAAGTTCCCGAACCGTGTGCACATGATGGAGGAAAGAATGTCCGTCACCATAGCGGCAGCCGTGGAAGATACTCCCCACTATTGAATCGACTCCTAGAGCTATGGGCAGGTATTTGGACGGTACCTCCTAAGCAACTGGTGCACAGCTGAAAAAACCTCGCAACGCAATAGGCAATAAATTGGAGGAACTTTTCGAAGCAGCAGGTGAACGGAGGGAAAGTTCTTTTACCACATCAAGCCATCGACAGAAGAAGTTTCAGCAATTGCAAGGCTTAAAAAAGCAAAAGATTTCCGCAGATCCAAGCAAACGATCGGAAGTATCTTCTTTGAGAATACGTTTCTCTCGATAAGGGCTAGCATACGATTTTTTTTGCAGCGGAATTAACCTCCATCAACACGAACCAATGCATGGGAACTTTGCTAGGGAAATAATTTCCTCCGGTGTAAGCAAATGCACCGAGTGTTGCCAGGGGGATTTTTTTTTAACTGCGGGCACAGAAGAGTACCCGGAAAGTCCTACTGAGCACCACCATCGCAGGCAAACCAATCTCAACAATTGTAGAGCAGGGGCTTTCCCCCTCACAGGCAAATGAAGTGAAATTGTTGCCAGCGAAGATCTCCGCCAGCACACGCACTTACTATGACAACAGGTTCAAAGTTTGCGAGTGTTATGTCCTCAACATGGTTAAGCATCATAGAGAGTGACTATCCCAAGCAATTTGAGATAGGCTGAGAGGGTCGAGATTGCTGGTGTAGAATGCTTGCATGTGAATGTCTCGGAAGTGAGAAGACCTTTTCTTTCCAAGATCTAAGCGAGAGCCGGGTAGCAAAAGTGAGCGCTAGCGTTTAGCGCGAACCCGCCCACATAAAAACTTCTCGTGCCCCGAAAATTTGCTCTCCATGTCGACGTATGCAATCACCCCACCCCCCTAACTGCACAGCAGATACTGACGACGCCGCAGTTTACTTCATAGAATCAATTCTATAGTAAACGTGTAAGTCTCACATCCTCCGCACACTTCTCTTGCAGCGCCATTGTTTCACCTACCGTTCTCTCTGTTTGGACTTCCCTCGCTGACGAGACCCGCAACAGCCTCTTCTGAGTTACTCAAAGTAGCCACAGAATCTCCAACCCGGCTGATGACTTATATCCCCAGCGCCCAAGAGTGAGCCTTCTTCACACTCTCGCTTTTCCTTTCGGGGGAACCGCGCTTCAGCGGATGAGAGTCGGCGATGATCTCGGCCAGGTCCGGTGTCTTGGTTTCGGCCGGCCGGGCTTGGTGGGTGTTTGGGGAAGACTGACGGGCTCCCTACCACTACACATCCTTGTTTCTTCGGCTCTTGTGTTGGCAGCGAGGAGAGTAGGAAGAAGGAGGGTCTGAGGAGGATTCGGGCAATACTCTAGCATAGTGGGAATAGGATAGCCTCATCATTGCAAAGGAATCTTCTCAAACTCGATGTTTCCAACAGAAATGCCAGTGACTTGGCCGCTCATTCCTGCCAACGTAGATTGTAGATCATTGAAACGTCAACGCAGATACTTCGTGTGTGGATTCCGCCTAAAGGACCAAGGTAAAACGCTCGATGGGTCTCGAGTAACCCTTGCAATCCTCCACTCTACGCCTGCGACTATCCCATCACGCATCACCGCGTAGAACAACAGCCCGAAGCTCCCCCTCTGGCAGCTGACGCTCATCACGATCCTCAAACCGCATACCGACAAGACCCATCTAAACAACCTCCGCCTCTCTTCCCCCACCCTCCACCTCCACCTCCACCTCCACCTCCACCTCCAACTCCCCCTCCACCTCCACCTCCACCCCCCAACCCCCCCCCCTGCAGAAGCCAGCAACGCAAGCCCCAAGGACTAAGAGCCGGATATCCAATCGCGGTGTCGGAAGGGAGGAAGAAGAAGAAGAAGAAGACGCGGTCGAAGCCACCGCACCGCATCAAACCTCCCACTGCACCCGGCCCCAGCACGCACTGTCAAGCATGCACTGTGACGCATGGGCTGTCAAGCAAGTAGGCCGATCACAGCCAAAAAAAAACCCCTGCTACACACGCACCCCCCGAACGCCCCCTCACCATCCATCCATCTCCCAGCTCCTCGTCCTCCCCAACCCAACCCAACCCATCCCCCCTCCCAAAGACCGACCGCGCCTGTACATACATACATACCGAGACAGCGTGCATCCCTCGCCGCGGCTATGTACATTCCGATCCCGCGGGACGGACGGGGCAACTCTGTCATTGAGTGAGTGAGTGAGCGTGGGCGACGCCTGTCGCGAAGCGAGCCGGGCTCGTGTTCCCGGTCAGCTTGTGTGACAAGGGTTTGGCGGTCTACGATCTATACGTGTGCACGGGCTAGGGATCGTGGTCTGGTGGGATAGCGGTGGAAGTAGTGGGGGGGGGGGGGGCTTGACTGAAGAGCTGGGAGGAAGGAGAAGGTAAGTGCGGAGCGCGGTTAGAAGCCGGCATGCCCTGCTGCATGGTTGGGTCCAAGGTGTATCACTGGAGAAAGCGTAGAGAGAGTGCATGAGGTCCGTAGAAGGGCTGGGGGCATTTTGTCATCTACAAGAGCCAAAGTACCTTAGGTTTATAGCACATCGATCGATCGTAGGTACTAGTGGTTCGTTATATATAAAACAGCAGCCGAGCCAAAAACTGTCAGCTACCCAGCAGTCCCACACCATAAATACACGTACAGGCCTTGCGGCCAACCATCTGTATCGGAATTTCACGCTGACCTATGATCCCATGCAAGCACAATTCAAAAGAGTGTAGCCTCCTCGTCAATCATCCATCCCTCCCTCTCACATTCTCCCGCTCTTCGTTTATCACCAAACCGCCCCGCTTTTAGGTTCCGAGTGTACCAAGGAGAGTGGAGAAGTAGGAACGCCATCGCCGTGCAAAACGTCAGATCCAGGCTGCTTTGCCTCCGCGCCACGTTGATCAGATTTGGGAACTATGTAACAGAAGAAACACATGGAGGAAATGTCGTGAAATCGTTATATGGTAAAAGAGTGTCGGTTTTCGTAAATCGTATACTAGAAAGGAATACCGATGCTGGATAAATGTAAAAGAGGATGTAGAAATGAACAGTGGTTTGTGGTGAAGTGCAGGTGCTCGTAGGCTGAAGTATAGGACACATGGTGATAACGAATGCTGGCAAACCTTAGACTGATAGGCCTAGAAGTACAGCGGTGGAACGCTTTCATACGGCGACGGCGTATTGACGACTTGGTCAGGAGATTTGGTGTTACGTCCTCGGCTTGTGCTCCTCAGACGATCCGTGATACCCTTGATGCCATTCTTAAAGTTGTCGCTGCGACCCCGATGATGACGACCAGCTGACCCTGACCGACTCAACGAAGGCGGTGGAGAGGTTGTAGTCCCAATAGGAGGCGATCGAGTGTTCCGCATACTGATGATCTCTGGAGGAGGTGGAGGCACTTGGATTACGTTCGCTTCGTCCTCAGGCTCGTTATCAAGGACCATCTTGATCACGCCAACATTACTATTGCTACTAAGAGAGCTTGACTCAGGATCGTTGCGATATGGATATGGAGCAGGAGGAGGTGGTGGCGGCGGTGGGGGAGGCATCGACAGATGCTGCAGCTCTGGCAACAGAGGAGGGTCGTCGACACTGATAATCTGAATCCCTGAGTCGGCAGCATGGAGTGTTTCGTCGATGCCAGCAGTGACTGGAGCATGTGTCCCTGATGAAGAGTCACTAGAACGCTTGTGTCGTTGTTGACCAATGTCGCCCAAGGGTGAAAAGTTCAAACGTTTGCCGGGGCGTAAGGCTTTATGGAAAGCAGGATGCGTTGGTAAGTCGACTGGCATGGGTGGATGCTGGTCAGGAACAGGAGCAGACATCGAACGTGGGAATTCCCGCATGGGATGCCCAGTATAGAACATCTCGGGCAGAGGTTGTATACCTTCGGGCATTTCCGGTACAGCCGGTATGTTCTCGTGCTTGTCGTATCTCGGGTGACGCATGGCTCGTGGGGTAGCCGGCAGGCCATATGGACCAACGCTTGCAGCTCGATTAATAAAGTCACCATTTTCCATGGCCACCGGTGTAACTGGGTACTTGCGAGATTCATACTGCGATACCACGGGATTTGACGAATTTGGACTGTTGCTGAGGTCCGTTTGTGCACGATAAGGTGGATTTGGCCTCGCGTTGCTGACCTCATCGGGATGAAGGATTAACGGTGCTTCAGGATTCCGAAGCAGTGACTCTCGACGCGCTTCAAGCTCACGTGCCGCTGTTTCCTTCTTCTGGGTTCTTGCAGACTTTTGGCGCTCCAGTTTTGGTTGCCGGACGTCACCTAACATTTGATCGCCAGGTGCACGACGTGGCTCGACAGCAGATCTGGGCTGCTGCCCTGATTCGTCACTGTCCGGAACGCGAAGGTGATACTCTTCATGGAATCGCCTGCGGTCTGGAGATTTTTCCCGTCGTGAAGAGCTGCCACGCTCACGCGGTCTCCGACTCCCGCTTCGGTGCCGAGACCTCAGACGCTGGCGATTTGCCTCGACAATCCGCAATGGGCCATCATCTTCGTCACTCGCCTGGTAGAATTGAGCTTGGGGTGACATTGACATGGGCAGGGGAGAAGACGGTGATCTCGCAATAGAACCCTTGTTCTTGGATTGGCTCCTGCCACGGCCGTTCGGATCGAGCAATCCTCGCGGACTCGGTTGACGGCTGCTCGCTTTGCTGCGGCCAAAACTAGCCTCGCTGCCCAGATTGCTATCGTAGACCCCTTCAGGTGACCTGTGCCGGACGGTCCGATGGGAGTAGTCCGATGTTTTGGACCCAGATCGGACCTTGGAGGCAGTTTTCGGCTGATGGCTGTCATCTCGAATGTATCTACCCTCCGAGACCGGTGAGCGGATGTCGGCCACCTGGCCATCGATGCTCTCTACACTGTTTGGCTCGAGGTAAGTTTCTGGTGACATGGGTTTTGGCGAAGATGGAGATCTCTTGGCAGGACGTATATACCTTCGGTCGTCTCGACCACGGTCTTCAGACCGCTCGTGGATTCGGGGTTTGCTTCGAGACTTGGGCGGTCTACCTTCGCGACTCTCTCCACGCTTCTCGGATCTGTGCTTTGTCTTTCGTGACCGAGAACCAGCTTCTTCCAAGCTGCTGATGTATTGATCAATGCTCCGTCCACTGACACTCGGACTTTTCGCGGAGGCCCAACTTTGACCACTGATCGAGGGGCTCCTTGTGTCGCTTTGTCCCGTTGAGAGTCCGGCAGAGTGCAGCGAGTTCAACGTGTTAGACTTTCTATGTTCCGCAGGCTGTGAGCTGATACCGGCAGAGGAGATATAATGCGTGGTCTGAATTTGGTCTTGAGAAGGCATGCGAATATGCAATCCATCCGGCTTTCTATCTCTAGAGCCGTTCCGATTCCTTGATCTCTCCTTGAAAGCGCTGAAAGTCTCTTCTGAAGGATTTGGTAAGATTGTCGTTCGAACAGATGTTTGCGGAACAGCAGTCATCGGAGTCTTGCCTGTGGCAGGAGTTCCAGGATCGTAACGAGCTGAGCTAAGCAGAAGCGGTGGCGCTTCCTCGCCTTCCTTCTCGATCTTGGGCTCTGAAGTCTGAGATCTCAAATGTTTCTCTCTCTCCTTCTCAGCATCCGACCCGGAATTGTCAGGAGTGGGAAGCTGGCTCGGTCGAGTAAAAGCAGGTAACGAAACGTCCACTGGTGTTTCCCCAATAGAAGGTAGACGATTTCTATGATAGCCTCCAGGAGTGGTCAATCTTCCGGTGAGACTGTTCATGCCACGCGCCTGTCTTCGATCAAAACCTCCGGGTGTCCCTCCTGGCGAGATGGCAGACTCCGCGATCGGGGTGACTCCGGGCCCGTTGGTGGGCGTGCGGTCCGTCGATGCTAAGCCCGGGAACTTGAACTGAGCCTGGGCCGGAGCTTCAAAGGAGGTTATTACCTTCAATGACGAATTTTTGGTCGTCATTCGAGTAAGCGGAGCTGCCGGTGGAGGTGATACCGGCGGACTCAACATTGACGAGATACTTGGCGGTGTTTGTGATGGCGTATTTACAGCTCGTGGCGAGGGGGAAGACCACGGAATTGGCGGCTCGACTCCAGTGCACGAAAAGCATCGGATAGCAAGATGTTGCTGCGAGTTTTCTACCACGAATTCGCCCCAGCGCCGTACCAGATGGGCTTGCCTTTGCCAATCAGTAGGAAAAGCTAAGCAAGTCAGTAGTATTGCTTCCATATAGAAGCTTCGTGAAACGTAAACTTCGACTGCATCTTCTCGATCGCCAAGACTTAGCAGAATGGTAGCTGCGGTGTGAAAGTCGCCTTTCCGGAGCAATCTTTGGACCATGTTTTCGCCCATTTTGTTCATCGAACCGGAAGCGCCCATATTGCTGAGAGCCATCATCATCCAATCGAGTTCGCTGACGTTATCGGACATGCCTGAAGCAGTCATCATATCAGAATCGACATCACCCAGCCATTTTGATAGAAGGACAGCGCTCTGTGATCCCGGTTGCTGGTGAAGTAGCTCATCCTTAACCAACGCTTCGATATCATCACTCCATCCAAACACCACCTCCAACATCCGTCTTCGGAGGTCATCAGAGGTCATGTTTTCCTGATCCAGAGGCTCAGGCTGTTCATAGGTCATGTTGCCTAATCGTATCCTGGAACGGGGGAAGAGATCCACGTACGAACTATCAGGGCTGCGGACAACCTCTTGCCGAAGGCGAGAGCCTTTAGACCTTCGTCCCGAGGAGGCCATGGATGCCGTTGACGGGTAGATTGATGTGGTACCGGAAAATAGGCTATCCCGACCAACCATGGAGGGCGATATGGTTGAAAACGTCGTCCCACTTTGAGCTCGGGATGATATGGACGGAAGGTGCCTTGGGTAAGCACGATTGGACGATGTAGTACTCATCGTGTCCGTTCTGCTAGTCCTGCTTGTGGATGAAAGTGGGCTTGCCATTTCGTCACGCAGCTGGCGGGCATGCTCAATCGCCTGCATCTCGTTCGAGGTTCTTTGGATAGTTGACAGAGTCACAGCACCTCGATCTGTCTCGGGCCCACGGGAAACAGCAATAGGCGGTGCCGTACCTGGAATGCGTTGAGCCGGATTTGGTATACTTGGGGCTGGAGGAGGTGCCATGGGGAGGTATTGTACCTCCTTGCCCAGCGCGGGAGGATTCGTGTCATACTGTTGCACGGTATGATTGGGCCCAAGTGTGAACAGCGTCGCCTGTGGACCATAACAAGCCACACCCCTGACCCCCTCGACTGTCGGTATTGGCTCGCAAGTAACGTGTTTCGTTCTGACATCCCATGACCAAGTTTCCCTGTATCGCCTTATCAGTCACGTCGTCCACCGCAGCGCGCTAGAGTCTTTGATGAGTCTGGACATGAATAGAAGAGCTCACGTACCCTTCGGAGTGTTGCAATATCCTCCCATTCTTTGACCATGCGCACCAATGTAGTCCGGGCTCCACATTGTCCCTTCTCTTTAAAACACGCAGGATCTTTGGCGTCTCCGTATTTGGCGGCTTCGAAACGCTCCAAACTCGCAGGTCTCCGTCGACGGTCTGCGTGGCCAGCATGTCTGACCTTTGCTTCGTTGAGGAGGCATGCCAGATCAGATTTGCCACGGCGGAAGGTGAACGTGCCGACGTCAGAGTGTGCAGTATAGTGAAAGAAGGTTGAAGCCCCACGATCAAGATCGATCCGTTTTGGTAGCTGCGAATATATCAGCATCGTGGTGAATATAGGGCTGCAGATACTCACCCAACGGCATATGTCTTGCAATCCCATGCAGGCGCTATAGCTGTAATCGGGTCGTTGATAGTGCGCGCTGATATATGCTCGGAATTCTGCGGTTGGAATAGAATGATGCTGCCCTCCGTGTTCCCTGCGGCATGCACGTCAGCACCCGAAAGTTTTCCGATCAAAGTATCCGTCTCACCAAAGGCGATATTTCCGTTCCTCATCCACGCTGCAGCACCGATCGTATGGTATGATCCAAATCTTGCGACTTGTAGCCCCGTAAATAGATCCCACACAATCGCAACCTTTCCAGCATCATAGCTCACAACCAACCTCCCGGCTCCCCGTTCACTGACGTTGTCCGCGCAAACAAATACTATCGGCTCTTCATGTCCGTCCTTTCCCCCATCGAAGCGCCTTTCAACCGCCAATGAATCGTGATGAAGGCATACTATCGTAGGGCCCTGAGTGTAGATGAAGTAGGAGGCTGTAGCCGCACATGCTTCAAAGTCGACGTCGGTGACACGAGGATCTATCGGTGTCGCCGACCTGAGCGAAGGTCTTGTACCGGACGAGGAAGAGCGCTGCCTTGCCAATTGTCCCGCGGACATGGCGGATGCCTCGCAGGTGTCTTCTGCTTCGCTCATGTTAGCTCAGAGCTACTAAAGAAGCACTGGCAGCACGGAAGCGCCGGAGAGCTTCAACATTTGCTTCAAGCAAGCGGTGTGGGGGGCAGATCTGAATCACAATGCTTCCAGTAAGGTACTGACCCAGGTATTAAACTCCCCGCAATAGGCGCAGTCGATGCGGTTGATCCTGGTTTGGCAAGATGGGTGGGATCTTCTGAAACGAAAGGTCTGCGAGTCACTTTGCGGCTAATACCACCTACTCCGCCTCATGCACGAAGGGGCAATATGCGTGACATGGCGAGGCATAAGCGGTCTTGCACAACGTGAGGGGCAATGATTCAGGGGATAGGAGGATTGATAAAGGTTTCAGGCTTCTGCAATGATGGAAAGTATGGTTGAGGGCAATTCGAGATTGAATGACGAGCATCTGCCCTATCAATGTTGGTGGTGAGGCCCAATGGTAAGCCAAAGGGGTGCTGGCGCTTGAATGATGAGACGTGAGAGGCTCAGGGCAAGGACAAGCTCATGGACCCTGTGATGGGCAATTAATCGACAGCGGGATTGCGCTGTCTCACTGGACTGACGAGCATCAGAGTCTAGGAGAAATGATAGCGAGAGGAGCGGAGCAGGAACCATAGGTACTAACTACTAAGGACCCCTTCGAGACGGGGATCATCGTAGGCGAATAGCTTCCACAAGAAGCTCATGTATGAGCCCGTCCGTCTGATCTTGCCTGGGCCAGAGGACGACATGCAGCCGTTGGTGGAAGGGGAAAGAATGGGCATTGTTGGCTTTGCTGGGGTACGCATGAGCCAGTTGATGCACGTCTTTAGTATGCAGGAACGTTGAGGCGTATCAAGGATGGGATTGGTCAGAGCGGGCTGCAAGCTTCGTCACACTTGCGCCAATGAGAACCCTCGCAGGCACTTTCCTTCAATGATTGAACGTGGTCCGACATTAGAGTGGCAGGACGTTTGACTCTTCCAGGCAAAGCGCAGCGCTTAGAGAAGGGATTAAATTGGTAGCGACTGTTCGGAGGACGGGCAAGATTTGAAGATTTGGAGCTCGTGATGAGAGATACGCCCAATCTGCTGCGAGACAGAAGAGCATGATACCCATACCCAGTAAGTAACCCAACAACATGGCTTTGGCTATCCACATGGCTCCACTATTTGTTCAATTCAAGATTGTTCCTGAAAATCTGAAAGTCTGTGTGAATTTGTGAATTTGTCGGGTTTGTTTTGATCACGTTATCAGCGTTGATGGGGGGGGGGAAGGGTAAGTAAGGTGGGGGGGATGGGTAAGGTAGCTGGAGAAGGAAATCTTCTGGAAGCACATGAGACAGAGCCGAAGCGATTGGTACATGCACCCTCGGACCCTGATCGAATCACACTGTTAGGGAAGGTACAAGTTCTACGAGTCACTCATCACAATCCTTTCTCGTAGTTATATGCGCTCACATCTTAGCACTGGATGATTTGTTCCTATTTGCTACCGCTCATATCCATCCTCAAGCCTTCCCCGCTCGCTGTGCGAATCACCATTCCCCAGATCTTCTGCTTGATCCACGCATCGCTGTCGCCTCTCTGCGAAAAAACATATCGAAGCTTCACACCACGGCTGGTAGGTAAATGTTTCATCCTCCTCATTCAATACCGAGTATGTTCCCTCAACGATAAAGAGCCAGCAGTGCCCCCTACGGATGCATTGAGGCCCAAGATAGATCGCAAAAGAAGCAGGGACTAACTAGCCCAGCCTCCTTTTGCTTGCAGGGCAGGGCAGGGCAGGCTCGCCCTCACCCTTTTCCCCGCCCGAAGGGCCCGTAGCCGCTCGGGTATGATGAAATGCTGACGATCTTTTCCCTCACAATTATTTTAAGTTCGCTCCTCAGAGTCATCCTCTTAACCGTAAGTACGAATGCGATCAATCGCGAAGCCACTGAGTGACGGTTTCGCCGAAAGAGGACACGACGATGGATGACGAATCTCCAGAGCATGTCCGAAACTCAGGAGGCGTAGCACGCTGGACCTCGTTTCAAGGCGCGACACTTCGTGAGCAGGTCACCACAATTTTGCTCTGGGCGCGGTCATGGCGATTCGCTCGAGGTTGCTCCATTGCCATGCACTGCGCTGCACTCCTGGGGGCTTTCACAGGGACACCGTCCACTCCCCTTTGTAGAAGCAAGGAAGATGAGTCACTGCGGCATGCGGTAGGTGCATCAGAAACCTGCAGCTAAAGGTACCGATGATGAGGTCTGCAGCATCCGCAGCTGCACTGCCAGCTCAAAATGTCTGGGATGGTTACCGTTTCACCCAATAATGGTAATGCGGCCGTTGGGGGGACCTGGATGTGTTTAGCAAGCTGCAGGAGAGAGGTACGAAAGGGTGGGCGGCGTACCAGCATCCAATGTGCATCACTCCGGCGCCTCAGCAATCGGGCTCATCCCAAGCACAACCTTCTTCCTCTTCAACGGCGAGCTTCTTCTTCTCCTCTTCGGCGCCGGCTGGGCCTTCCTCTTGACCATCGGCAAGGACTGCAACACCAGTGGCGGCTGCCTGGTCTGTTCCCACGGGATAAACTCTGTTCGCATATCGGACGGGATCCTCATCCCGCCGATAAGCTCCAGCTCCGCAAGATCGAGCAGGTCGTCATCGGAGATGTAAGAGTTGGCCTGGGACCCACAATTTGAAGTGGTGTTTGGGGAGAGGATGTCGCGTTGTGGCCAGTCGGGGTATGCGCAGCTTGCGAAGGCTGGACTGCTGAAGGAGGACGGTGGTGTTATGGGAGATGGAGAGAATTCGGGAGAGGATGATGTGGTCGATGGCTGCGATATTGGAGACTTGAAGGGGATATTGATGGCGTCGGCAAAGGCGAGCGAAGGGAAGCGATGTCGTGAATTTGGTGACGGCGAGGCAGAGAGCGAGCGCTCGCTGCTGCTATCATCGGAGCCCATATCGTCGGCTTGACTTTGACGAGAACGAGGTTGGCGCAAAGGTAAAGGTGAGGCAGAGCAAGGTGTAAGGGTTGCGGAATCAGGCAACACTGATGTATGCATCGCCTGACTTTTCCAAGGCCACATGCTATAACTTGTAATAATTTTCCACCGCGCCAGACGTTTTCCTCACAGATGTTTCACAAACAGATCCAGTTTGATGTCCGAACCCGCAACAAATACTCTTTTGTCGCACTCGAGTGCGTCAGGTAGCTAAGAAAAAGATGACTGGCTGCGGTGCGGCACGTCGCATCACTTTCCGAGCTGAGCACGATTGTAAACACACAAACCGGGGTAAACGGCTCCGCAGATATGTAACCTGGCAAAGCAGATGTTTGAGAATTGAGGGATCCTTTTGCAGGAGAAGGTAGTAGTAGTATTATAATTATTTTAAAACTGATTCCTCACCTCCCTTACATATCAGTCCTGTCACCGTCATCAATAAGGCGCAAACGCACGCTCGCTCACTCAGCCCATCTGGTAAGTAAGGCAGGCAGGTAGAGAGTAAGTAAAAGTTAAGTAGCGGTCCGATGCAACCTGAATCATCCCACACCAACCCACACCACCAAAAACCAGGAGCGCCCCCTTCAGCTTGTCGGGATCCGCGAGGATTCTCAAAAGCATGAATATCCATACCCTCGCAACCGGCCGGGGGGGGGGGCGCAAAGATTAGAAAACGAAATGCAACGCGACGAATAAGCAAGGAGCGGTGTCATCTTCGCGAAAGCCCCCCCCCGTAATCACATCAAAGTATGTCCCAAGTAGCTGCCTACGATTACGAGAACGGGGGAAGAGAAGCAAACGACCATATAGAATCCCTCCGTCGCCCGACGCTACCGGCTACTTCCCACCATCAATGACTCATTGCGGTGTATTGGGCACGAAGACACTCACTCCCCTGGGGAGCCCCGGAACCCTTTTGGGTCGCAGAGGCCCAAAAGTCGCGCGGAAAGAGACGGATCTGGAAGTATCGATCAGGGCGAAAAGAAGAGTAACAACGCAGCAGAATGTATAATAATGATGATGGTCATCAGAGCCAGAAGGACAAGGAAAAAAAACCTTGATTGCCTTCTTGATTGACTACCTACTTAGGAAAACCGGTTGAAGCGAATGGGGGAATCCGTAGGGCGCGAAGTTGATGGAGGGCGGTGTGGTGCGTCGGCCCGGAGCTCCGAAGTCACCGCCATTTCCATTCGTTACTTTGGGTATCTTGTTATTGCTTTTTGGCCCGAGAGGTACGGTACCTAGGTAGGTAGGGTACGAGTGCGAGGCGGAGACGAAATGCGATAGGGTCCTCCCTCTCGAATCTCGGTACGAGAATGCTAAGCGAAGCTGATCTGTGGCACGTTTGATGATAATCGGTGGACGCCCATATCTTTCGTTTACCTTGTTCGGAGACCGTGCGGGAGGTACAAGGTACTTACTTCTAGGCGACGGCGCGAGCCGATTGGCTTGCGGGGAAGTGAGACGGATTCGGGGGGGGGGCGATGACGGATTACTACTAGATACTACTACTTTACATAATCTATTCTTGGGGTACGGAATCGCGTGGCAGTGATGACTCGCAGGATTTCATAAGCCTTTCGATGAGTGAGAAATACCTACCGAATTAATTGGCATATAAGATACTACCATATAGCCGAAGCGTCCATCTGATCATCGTTTGGAACCGTATTTTATATGTAAAGGGGCCTTATAACACTGTGGTATCGTATGGCCTAAGGCGCTAGTCAATGGCCTTATTAAGCTCGCTGTCGCCAATCAGAGAGCTCGGAGAGACGCTCTTTTTAGACGGGAAAATAATACCTGATTTGGGGGCGTAGTGTACCGCAAATGGCCTGTACCTACTCCGACCACTCATTATTCTACTTGCCTTGCTACTGTGAGGGTACTTCTGATTTTACCCTGGGGGCCTAGTACAATAAAGTACCATTACTCAGCAGGCTACTAGGACCCCTATCTTACAGTCTAATTATGGCCTACGTCTGAAAACCGTTATTTTGAACGGTATTTTATATGCAAAGGGGCCTTATAATGATGTGGTTTTTTATATGCCAATTAATTCGGTACCATCTCGGTAAGCATGAGTGAGATTTGCGGAGCAGGCAAGGGTGCGGCGCGACGTGTGGGGGACTGGGGATCGGACTGGGGAAAGGCTGAAACGAAACCGACGGTGTAGAGGCTGATGGGGGTACATCTGAAGGATGGCGATTGTCAGCTCGCTCGCTTGCTGCGTGCGAGAGATTGTTTGGAGCGCTTCTTCAGACCTGGTGGACCTGTAACATGGCGTTGCTGTAGGCAAATGGCGGTGGAAAAAACGGAGGTACCGCAGAAGTTACCCAAAAGGACAATCCGTACCTAGACTTCATTGAGAGCATTGTTGTACCTATCATTGGAGGCAATCTTGACTGAGTACCTCGGTGGATTCTCGTAAAGTGCATGAATCATCGATACTTCTTGAAGGTTGTCAACCCCTCAACAGTGGTCTGATTCAACTCTTACGGGTAGCTTTAGTAGATTTGTGAGAGGAACGGACTGCCTGATCATATGGACTATGACCGATGGACTATCTGATTGACGGGAGGCTTCTGTTCGATCGCAGTCGATCCCTCATTGTTCTCCTCATCCTTCGTCCCCATGAGGATTCATTTGATCCATCGCCTTCCTGCTGATCGCGCACTCCGGAGCAGCTGCTCTCAGCTTTGTGGTCTCGATGCCGAGGTCCGAATCTCATCTCGAAGCCGTAATGATAGAATGACTACCTCCATGGGCCAAATCTTCATCGTGGTCCCCGAATTCGCTTGCTTGTAAGCTGTGCCTAAGCATAATCATATAATCCGAGGGTGCAGTAGGGCCTAAGAAGTTGTGCTTGCATCAGATGATTGAGCCGCCGGATGGGAGGAAGCGCTTTCGGTTGCTGGTTGCGCTGCCGACGTCGTCGAAGCGTTGGATGCAGGAGTTGAAGCTGTCGTTGCTGTCGTTGCTGTTGCGTTCGTGCCTTTCGCGTTGTTGGCGTTTGGGAAATTATTCCCTCCTCTGCCAAATCCGCCTCTCCCCCTCATAGATCCGCCTCGGTTACCCACTGGCATCCCTCCCCCTCTATTTCCTACCGGTATCCCTCCTCCACGATTCCCCAGCATCGGCCCACCTCCCCTCACATTCCTAGCTTGCAATGTAGGGCCAGTCTTCCGCTCAAGCACCACCACTTGACCTTGGGCCACCTTGATTGGACTTGCCTTGACGGCTTTCTGCAAGCTTTCGGGTTCTACAAAGTCCACGTATGCAAAGCCTTTCTTTTTGTCTATCTCCACCTTATTGATTGCGCCAAAGACTGCGAATGCTTCATCTAGCAAAGGTTCAGTAATCCCTTGAGACGGGTTTGCATGCTTGAGGAATGCTTGTGTAGCGGTCGAGGGAGGCGCTGTGGGCTTTGAGAAGGCTGGACCGGTTCCTGAAGGAGTGGCGCGCATAGATGCAGAAGCCTTGGTTGGGCCTCTTGAAGCCGCTGGCCCTGAAGGTGGCAGATTGCGGGCTGGCGGTGGCACTGCATCTGGAACAGGAGCAACCGAAACATCGATTGCATCCGTAGATGTCGCTGCAGAATTTCCAGTCGTAGAAATGGCTGGCTGTGTGGTTTGTGTAGTTCCTGGAGCCTTTGCAGCAGGCGAAGCATTCCCAGGCGTAGGTCTGTTCACTACATTACCGAGGAGACCTCGTCTTCCACCTCGGCCACCAGGATGTCCACCTAAGCCCAGATCTCGCTGTAGTATTTTCGCTGCGGCACTAGCATTCCCACGTTCGCGCTTCTTGTCGGCGAGTGCAGCATTGGCTGTGCTGTTCGGCGTCACAGCAGGATTTGTTGGAGCAGGAACGGTTTTCGATGGGCTGGGGGATACGTTTCCTTGCTTTGCAGTTGCTGCTTGTTTGTTCAACACTTTAACAGCATCACGAGCAGCCTGTTCAACTTTGACAGCTTGTGCGCTGCGCTTCTTCGGAGAAGACGCCGTAACATTGCCGGTGGCATTCTTGGAATCTGCAACCGCAGCGGACTTGCTATCTTTGGAGTCTTGACGTGAATGTTTGGCGCCTTTCGGGGCCGTAGCGTTCTCTTTGCCCTTATTGGCTTTCTTGTCCTTGAGGAATTGAATTAGAGGGGTTGTGGTGACCTTGTCCTTGACTTTTCCTACACCGCCATTCTCTTGATCCGTGTGGACAGCTTTTGCAGGAGGATTGGTCAAGCTTTGAAGGAAATCCATAAACTCGGGGTCTTGATCGATCGTGCCTTGACGAGCGTCTTTGCGCGGCCTGCTGCTAGGGACACGACCATAGGGCGCAAATTCGACTGATGGCGGTCCAAGTAACGCAGGGTCTTTGGAAGAAGCCTTCGCATCAATAAAGTTGGTATTTCGGACATGCTCAGAGAGTAAATTTAGATGATCTTGCTTCGTCAGGTGCAGGTATGCACGGCTGGGCCGCGAGGGTTTGGCAGGACTGAGTAGCTTGGATCAGCATTGGATTTACAGCTGAGTTCTCTTGAAGTGCCCCCATACTCTTTCGATACCTTTCCTTCCTTGTAAACTGCCCAATCTACCTTGCCTCCGTTGACTTTCCAATCATCCCCAAGAGCTTCTTCGAATTCCGCCTGTGTCAAGCCTGGTGGAAGCCGTCTTACGATGAGTTTTAGCCTCGTGGTCGCCGGCTTCGACATCAATCCTTCTGAGTCTGGTCCACTTCTTTTCTGCGTGGCAGATGCTGGGATTGAGAGTACTCCATTTGAGCGAGCGGGTCGAGCTATGGTAACACGGGGAGCTGAAATTGGCGAGGTCATGGCTGCGGTGACTGCTGGTGTCCCGGTAGAAAGAAGAGTGTTCTGATCTGCTTCTCCGTCACGTGTTTCGCCTCTTCTCACAAGTGCAGAACACAGTACCCATCATGGGTTGAAACGCAGATTATTTGATGGTGTTCATTGTGCTAGCATTTACATATACATTTAGTCTAACTGTATTGAGCCTGAATCCGGAAAAACGATACAGCGAAACCGAAGAAGCTCCGCGGTTGGCAACATGGGCCTGGCATTATCGATCTCACTCCTCAATCTGTCCAAGAAGGGCTTCTTGGGATTTTTCGTTCGTCTCAAGCCTGAAGTATGCCGGAGGGCAAGAAGCCACCCCGGCCAGGGCCTGCGAGGCTCACCAAGAACGCCGACGTTGACGAGTGGCTGAAATGTGCTTTTAACAATCAGTATCTGCCCGAAGCGACGATGAAGAAGCTTTGTGAGATTTGCAAGGAGCTTCTTATGGAGGGTGAGCATTCAAAGTCTCTCTCATACACAGAATAACTAAATTGGAACCTCAATTAGAGTCCAACATCCAGCCCGTCTCGACTCCAGTAACTGTTTGTGGCGATCTTCATGGCCAATTCTACGATGTCATCGAACTTTTCCGCGTCGCAGGAGGTGCTCCGAGTCATGTGCGCGCCACCCCATCACCAGCTCCTACTGGCGTTATCACCTCCGATGATATTGAGCCGCCCACCGAGATCACCAACCCCAAGCTTAAGAAGAAGATCCGATCGAAGGAGAAGAAGGACGGCGAGACCAGTACGGGCAGTGGTGGTGACGACGACGACGATGGCGACGAGGAGGAAGAGCGTGGGCGTAAGCGGGAGAGCAGTCACGGAGCATCCTTGGGCGTTGAGAAAGAGGGTAGTAGTACTGCAATCCCGGGCAACCAAAATTACATCTTCCTGGGAGACTTCGTCGACCGCGGCTACTTCAGCTTGGAAACTTTGACTCTGCTTCTGTGTCTCAAGGCTAGGTCAGTAGTATTATCCCCATCAATGTCTTTTAGCTAAAACCCGGCTAGATATCCTGATCGCGTGACCCTCGTCCGGGGCAACCACGAATCTCGCCAGATCACACAGGTCTACGGATTTTACGAGGAATGCCAACAAAAGTATGGTAATGCCTCGGTCTGGAAAGCATGTTGCCAAGTCTTCGATTTCTTAGTCCTCGGTGCAGTCATTGACGGCAAAGTGCTCTGCGTCCACGGTGGTCTGAGTCCTGAAATTCGTACCCTTGACCAAATACGCGTCATTGCTCGAGCTCAGGAGATCCCTCACGAAGGCGCTTTCTGTGATTTGGTCTGGAGTGATCCTGAAGACGTTGGAACTTGGGCTGTATCCCCGCGTGGTGCAGGGTGGCTGTTTGGCAACAAGGTCGCTACGGAATTTAATCACGTCAACGGCTTTCAGCTTATTGCCCGTGCTCATCAACTCGTCAATGAAGGCTACAAGGTACGGCTTGCTTTCATCGCAACAAAATCTTCCCAAGCTAATCCTCTGTGCAGTGGCACTTCGAAGACAAGTCCGTTGTCACTGTCTGGAGCGCTCCCAACTACTGCTATCGCTGCGGCAACGTCGCCTCCATCATGAACCTTGGAGAGGACCTGGCGCCAAAGTTCACCATATTCTCTGCCGTTTCCGAGAAGGAGCGTCACATACCGCCGACGACTAATCGCCGCACCGAATACTTCTTGTAGTCAACCATTTCATTTGATACCCCCAGCATAGCAGGCGTACAGTGGGCGTTGCATTGACATAGGCGGCAAAGCGTTCATAAGAGATGATGCCATGAGATGGCTTATATGTACGATAAATCAGAGCATTTTATGCTTCGATGAAAGTAAGGCTATATTTACGAGATCTGACAACATGAGAACGGAATCAAAGAACATTGTTGGACAAGCCCTTTTCCCTTTGGCTTGTAATCTCGTGCGTAATGCCCTATCTCCTGGCCTGCAGTTGTGTTGAAGCTCGCACCGGACTCTTCGGCTCGCGTATTCCTTCCGTTTTCTCTGCCGGCCACAGGCTTTCTCTATCCTTCCTTCAACTTTCTTAACATCAACAACGGCCAACATCCGGATAATATATCACTAACTCGTATCCAGCACATACCACTCCGCCGACTCACATTGCAGCTCACACCACGATGTTCCATACAGCAATCAGGCCCGAAGAGCCAAGCGTGGTAGAACGCCAGAGCGAAAAGAAATATGCCTACGCAATGCCTGCCGACCAACCACTCGTCTCCATATTATCTCAAGTCCCTGCGGTAGCCCATTCACCGAATTTTAAAAGATGCACACTGGTGTGAAGTGGGGGTATACAGAAATGGCAGGACGGAGGAAGAGGTCGCGATTGTGAATCCGGCCATGAAAAAACATGAAAGGTCCGACTGCACGAATTAGTGCTGTGGCAGCGACTTCGAAAAGTCTGCCCTGGGAATGGGTGCTGGATCTCAGGATGGTGGTGAGCTGAGGAGAAAAAGAGCTCTAGGGACGATTGGGAGCAGGGGCTTCAAACGAGTTTCAAGAAAAGCTTCGGGGCCCGCTTTCTACACCGTCCTTTTGGTCATGCTAATGAGAAGCTCTAGAAGATTATTTCACTGCATGATTGATTAGATGTCCTTGGCATGTGCAGATGTCGCAATCTGCCTCGATGAGTCAGAGAGGGCGGAATGTGAGACTCAAGACCGGAGAATCCAACATGGATTACGACTGGCATCCTCCGCAAGTCTTTCTATGCCCTGATTGACGCTATCATGAAGAATAGTGGGACGCAGAAAAAGCTGTTTGCCGTACGTTCGTACTGGGAGTGACGGCTAGCTCGTTGAGGTTTGCTATCTCAGTTGCTAGGTACTTACGTCCTTTGACGAAATCGCAAAAGCATGGCGTTTGAGACCGGCATTTCTTACTAAGACATCGTCCCTTTCAGTGGCTCTTCACCCTTTGAATACTGGCGTATTGGCTTGTATGTTATCCGCTAGATTTGCGATTGTCTCTTCGAAAGACCGTCTCCGGTTGTCTACCCATCAAACCTCGGTTCATTACCTCGTTGGACAGTACACGTAGACACAGTTTCTGAAACTCACTAACATTCCGGTTCCATATCTAAGACCATTGACCCCATGAACACGACGCTGCTCATCACCGAAAAGCATAGTGTATGCGCACTAGCCAGCAACCCCATCTCTCCTTTCCTTACTTCTCCGGCATAACAGAGCCAGTAAAGGCTCGCCCAAAGACGGCAGCAGCCTGGTCATGATTGTGTCTTATGGCACAAGGTACTTGTGATGACAAATCCCACAAGGTAGAAAGCCCGGGACCCTCGGGAGTGGACTCTTCGGTAAGGAAAACCATACATTAGAAGAAGAACCAGTAGTGCAATGTGGCAAGTAACCCCTCTTTAGCCCTCCAAGCTTTGCAAAGCCGATGTTGAAAATCCACTCACCGTAAAGCCTTCTAAAGCAGCATTATCTTAATCTGTCGATAGCGCACGCGGGTAGTGTAGGATTTAAGCGAATGTTTACTGCCGTTCATTCTCCACTCCAGCTTTCTCTTTCTTTTTTCATTTTCATGTACTAAACAGCCCGTACTTTCGGTCGCATACACTTTTGACTCCTCCTATAACCCTAGAACAGTATTCGTGTTCCGCAATCTGCGCAATGGTACAATTCTGGGACTCCATCCCGGACAATCTACGAGATTGGGTTCGCCCCCTTTCCTTTCTCCAGATCAGGTAACCGCTATCGAGAAAACCAGATCTAATCACCGCCCAGGCACTCGACCAACAAGTCTTCTTCACAGCCTCCGCCCCCCTCACGGGCAAATACGTAAACATCTCCCCGAAAGGCCTCCCCTCATCCACGTTCTCCATCTTCGATCCCAACCACGCCGCCTACGTCGACGCCACCGGTTCCGGCAGCGAAAGCATCAGCCACGTCTACGAAAACGGCAGGATCACCATCATGTTCTGTTCTTTCGCCAAGAGCCCAAGGATCCTGAGGTTTTTCTGTACGGGAAAGGTCGTCGAGTGGGACGATCCGAAGTTTGAGGCACTGTTGCAACGGATGGGGAAGGAGAGGATCGAGGGCGCTAGGGCGGTGATTTCGTTGGACGTTTTCAAGGTATGTGTTCCCGGCCCTGCCTGGCCGTTTCTGAGTCTGCGGTTGAAAAAAAGGGGGCAGGTCCAGACGTCTTGTGGCTTCGGTGTACCTCTCTTGACCACAGCACCCACGTCCGAGGGTACAACTTCTGGAGAGACGGAACCGATACTGCTGGACCGTGATACGATGGGTCATTGGTCGCATCGGAAGGTTGAGACTAATACGCTACTGGACTATCAGGCAGAGTACAATTCGAGTAGTCTGGACGGGTGTCCGGGTATGAGAAGTGCGATGCGAGATCGTGGGGATAGGGTATGGGTTACGTTATTGAAAGCGAGGATAAGGAGGATAGGGACGCAGATGGAGGCTGTTCTCGTTGGCATTGTTCTTGGGGTTGCGTTGTTGGCTTTTGCACAGGTGACTTTGAGGAGCCTGGGTTTTATGTAAAGCGGAACTGGTAAACGGAGCCTATTGGCATCTTCTAGTGACACTTTTGATATAGAATTTTTCGAGCACTGCACGATTACTACAAGACGGCTACCACATAGGGATTGTGTTTCTGTCAAGTCCATTATCGTGAAGAAGTGCGCATATCTAGCACCAGAATAACAGCCTCTGACGGAGGAGTCTTGATACGTAAGTTGTGGACATAGATAGGTCTCAAGATGTTCTTTGTCCCTACATCTTGTTGTCAAATACTTGTTCAAAAAGAGGGAATGAAATGATTCCATTTCCAACTGAATATAACCTAAAATAGCAGCATACTAATCTCATGCTGTAATGGCGCAGAGGAAACTCGCCTTCCCCGCCTCACCCAGCGCAATCGGGGGCTACAGGTGCCGTGTTCGAGCTCCGCAGTGGATTTCAACTCGTACTGGCAACATGCGAAGATTGTCATCCTTAAGAGTCTGAATCATCCTTCAGTCTGGAGACAGCGCAGAGAGATTTTACCTGTGGAGCGGCGAGTACGATTACATCTGGTTCCTGCTGGCGTGAGGTGGGGGTTTGGCTTGTTGACTCTTTTTTGTTCTTCTTTTTTTTTTCTTTCAACTTCACGTTCTTCCTCCCAATGTCTATTGCAAATCGTCCACTGTGCGGCATACGATAGGAATCATCCGCAGTCAGAGGGCAGATGTGAGGTCTTATATCATGCTGTCGGAGACCAGATCTCGACTCCTCGAGACAGCCTGTCGTCCGAGGTTTGTTGCATCAGGGACTTCTTTAGGGGTAACAGACGACAGTCCTTGGATCGTCTACGTTGACGCACAGCTCGAGGGGGAGACCTGGCGATGGCTATAACCCTATGGTGTACCACTCAAAGGCGTCCCCTACAAAGGATGAACCGAGGCTGCTTGAGAATGTAATTGACATCTCTAAGCATGTCCTCCTATCTTCGCAAAGCATTGCCTCTTTCCTATCCCATAATCTCGCCTCCTCGCAACCCAAATATGTCTCCATATCTCCTAAGCTTCCCCACACCCTTCTGTCATTCTCTGATAATCCCCCTTCATGCCCCTTAACACCGGACCGTATCCAAATACGTGATCCGTCTGCTACCAAACCCTACTCGCAGATGCAAGGCCAGCCTGTTACAATCCCAACCAAGCCTTACCGGAGACTCCCTACTGCGTGTGTAACCCAACAAGCGGTGAGCACAGCGCCCGTTGCGGTCCGGGAGATCCACGCACAGTCAATGGCTCCTGCTACGGATCAGCTGGGTACATGTATCGCGGCGGGTGTACGGATATCACACGGCAGTCGCCGAACAGCGCGTCCAGCATGTAGACACTGTGGGCGATGGACCCAGCCCTCAGAAAATCATTCACTTCCCCATACGGATCCAGCTACAGCTGCCATCCATAGCGTTAGTAACAGATATGCTTGTCCCATCCACAACGGGGTCCCGCACATCTGATCGGTGTTGCGGTGCGCGAGAGCAGGGTCCAGAGGTTCGGGAGGCAGGGTGCTGCGAAAGTACGCTCTATATGCCTACGGCGGTAGAGAGGATGTTTGATTGATCTGATTGAATGATTCACGGTGCGACAGCTGGTGTGGACCAAAGGTTTTCCAAAATCGTTGATTCCATTGTGCTCGTATGTACATCCATTGCTAGCCCAGTAGATAGAAGAAACAGTAGGTAGAAGAGAGAAACAATGGATGTTGATGCCTAACAAATCGGTTTCAACGGAAAAGTAAACAATGAGAAAGCCCGAAAGTCATAAGATCAGACCACTATATACTCCCCATCGACCCTTTCCATTGCTTTACGCCATTTGAAACCATGCCCGCCCATGGTAGAAAATTCATTGGTTGCCATAGGCAAGCCACTCGCCGTCAACCTTGGCGTTTGCTCATCATTCGTTTCGTCATCACGCCATATCTTCTCCAGGAGTTCCAGTCCTGATATGTTATTGAAGAAGCCCGAGTCTTTTTGGATGTCCAAACATCGCTCACGGATGAGGTAGCGACCTTGCTCACTGACGCATTCAGTGCCAGTGATGAAAAGAGGCCAGAGGAGGAAGACGTCAGACTGCACATTTGAGATGTGGAACAGCGCCTGCGTCACCAGACTCTGGAATTTGGCATTCGCCGACGGCAGGTGTGGGTATGCCAACCGCTCGGTGTAGAGAAGAGCTGAGTAGCGAAAAGACTCAGATATGTGGTATATGTCGCGTCGATCACCTTCTGCTGGTGGCGTTATTGTGCCATCGAGTTGCCAATCACGGAGCTTATCTCGAATTTCATGCCATTCTTTCCAGAATTGCGCTCTAGTGTCGGCCTCTGCCGGTTCCTCTTCGATCATCGCTGACCAGCCATTGCCATCGAAGCGATTATAGTTCATGCTGTAGTAGTCCTGGTTCTTGGTGACTGGACTCGGAAGCTGCTGCACCTTTGCGGTTGGCGAACTCTTAATAGAGCAACCCGCGACAGGCTTATTCTGACTGAGAAGGTTGAGTCGGCCGAGCTTGGCGATGAGCTTGAAAAGCCTACCATCACAACCGGCAAGGTTCTCCAGTGCCCACTCATCGCCATTCAATGAGCTCATGTCCAAGTCATCGCCGTCGAGCTGGCTTTCTCGATCATTGACGCTAGCAGTCATGGCATCAAACCATGTGAACATGATGGTGAGCCAATTGGTTGCTTTGGAGTTGTCTCCCTTGGTGCCACCGCGAAGGGCAAGTATTTTCTTCACCCCTGCGAACTGCGTCTTGAACTTTGCAACGCCAGTGTCGCAGATATGGTAGAGGCATAAGATGAGGAGGGTGGCCAAAATGGAGTCATCCTTGCGACGGAGAGGATCGGCGAGCTGTTCATTCAGAGCTTTGATGGATGCGCCTTTGTGGTAGAGCTCCTCGTGTGATGGCTCGCTTGCAGATGTTTCCGGCAGACGGTCTATGCCAACGTCCATCAAGCTGTGAGCGATCAAGGACTTCCTGACCGAATGATCATGCGATGACGGCGATAAACTTTGGCTACTTCTGTTGGTCGACAGAGGATTGTGTCCTCTCCTCATCCGGAGATTGCTGGCAGATAGAGCGGCAATCGCATGCTGTAGTGTCTCACTCTCGACAGCGAGGCTCAGGATGTGCGAGCGGTAAGGGTTGGTTGGCCCGTCGAAAGCAACAATCACCGGGGAGATGACCTTGTCATAATAATCGATGAGGTATTGTAGCTTCGGTGTGTTCCCAATGGATAGCGATGGGAGTAATCTTGGGACAAGCGAGGACGAATGATCTCCAACATCGTCGGCTACCAACGCTGATGAATGGCTTGCGTAGACTGGGTACTCGCTGCCCGCTGTAAGCGAAGTGGAGTCGGTAGCGCTAGTGACGCTGAGGTCTTGTGGTGGGAAGGTCTGCTGATTGGATAGCATGCTGTCCGTAGGATTGGCGGTCGCCATCAAGTCTGCATAAAAAGTGTCCTGCTGCCGGTAATCTTGGTTGCTGTGATTGGAGCCAAGACCCGAGCTCATGTTATCACGCGGCCACCCCAGGGTCTGATGACTCAGGTAAAAATTGTTTTCGCAGGGACTTTGTACCATTGATTGAGAACTGAAGTCTTTATAGGTTGGTGATACGATGCCATAGCCAGTGAAGCTTGGTACCATGGGGGAGATCTGGGAAGACAGTCCAAAGTCATGGTGGCCATACCCACCAATGACGCTAGCGGTCATTGGCATGACCCCATAGTCTCTTGTAGGATGCATTGTAGGCACGGAAAGTGGCTGTAAAGTGTGTCTCCTAGGTCTTTTGCGAGCTTGCCGTGAATCACGACCATGGAAGAGAGAGGAAGGGGCGCGCCAATCGAAGCTTGGCGGAGGCAGCATAGGCGACGGTGACGTGGTAGACGCCGACGAATTCGGGTCCATGTTGACAAAGTTGTACGAGGTAGACGTGCCAGTGGTGCCGGTTGTGGTAGCACTGGTCGGACTGCGCAAATGAGCACCGTCCAGGGCATCGGATGTTCTGCGTGTAGGGCCGAGCTTCGCCAGCTTTTTTGGACCAATGGCCTTCTTGTCATCTTCCTCATCCATGCTTTGCGCAGCTCTTTTCGACTTTGGAATGGGCAATGAGAGGCCTCGTAGCTTTCCTCTGCTGGCGACTCCAACGCCCCATGTCAATTGTGTTTTGTAGCCTGAGCAGTCTTTGCCCTGGTCGAGGCATGGTGTACAGTACGGTCTTCGTCTGTCACACTTGGTTTGGCGCTCTTGGCAGGCGAAGCAGTCGTCTGCTGCTCCAGTGGCCGGGGCTCTTCTGCGGCGCTTGCGGGGAGACTCCGCTGGTTGGGCCGCTTGTTGAGGCTCGATTTTGACCGCCTCGGTCTCTGTCTTCGTAGCTGACATGATCGAGTGTAGTCCGAGGTCGATTTGGGTGGTGTGAGGGAAAACTGGAGCTCGTCTCGGAGGCGGGCAAGCAGCGATGCTATGTGTGCGCAAGGGCGACGGTCCTGTATGATGAAGAGCTAGAGAGTATCAACAACTTGAGCTTATATGGGAAGCCATTGGGTTGTGAAAGGTATGGTCGATGGCCAGGAGAGCTCGTGACGGTCCGGTTTGAGCAACACATGAACGAGTATCGAGGTACCGCGAGCTCTTTAAAAGAATGACGAGAGGGGCTGGATCGTTGAGGTGTAGTGGGATCCTTTTAGATGCAGGGCCGTTGGTAGACGACCGGGGTGTGCAAGAGGTAGCGAATCGATTTCGAGCAACGGCCGCTCCATGGCCTTCTGCCCTTTTTTCATGTTGTGCTCCATGGTAGTCTTGCTTCCTTGCACCCTTTGACCCCTATAGGAGTCGGCACACTGAGGGCGGAGGGACGCAACCGCAAAGGCGCAAGGCGATAACGAATGTCCAAGATGCTGAACGGGCGCCGAGCAGGGGGGGTTGAAGGGAAAGATGGTGTCAATGAGTCAATTGGTTGATGAAGGATTAGCGTATGGAGGTAATGCAGATAAGGTGAATGGGATTACATGGATTAGCGGGTGATGGAGGATGTGGGTTGGTGGATTGCATGAGAAAATGATGTGAGTGTGCTTTTGAAGGCAAGCGAATCAGAAGAGAGATCCCCTCTTTTTTCCCAGTTGGACGGCGCCGACCGAGGTTTGCGGGACAGCTAAAAAAACTCCAAAATCCAAAAAGAAGGGTGGTGGATGATCGACAAGAAACAACGGCATCCGTGCTTTAGAGTACAACAGTATGGTAGCATAATAGGTAGGTATACATATTATATTTTTGCCATAGAGTACCTATAGGGTTATGATTAGTGGCCTTGCAAACAAAAAGGAAACAAAACTACCTAGGTATATTGAATGGACCATGGTTATTGGCTAAGAATGTTTAAGAAGCTGGCTCCGAATCCGAAGGGCTACCTTAGTTTCAGCACGGTAGAAGCTGCATGGAACGATTCTATCATTCGGCCTTCTAGTTTCCCAAAGTCTGATGGATAGGGCGGGATGGTGGAACGGTATCTTGGTATCTTGGTATCTTGTTTGTCTTGCGGGGAAATCATAAACCGGCAGGTTGAGGCTGCAATTGCGCCTTGATCCAATCATACAAAATGCAAAACCTCCCAAGCGAGATGGGAGGCGAAATCTCGCTCATCTGGATACTATTCTCCGCCTCTTGCTCTCAAATCGCCTCCAATCCATTCAATTATTGCGACTCTGCCATCATGAACCGCGGCATGATGCATTCTTCCTTACTTAATAATAGAAATGAAGAGGCCATATCGTGGACCCTGATGAAATTCCTTCCATGATAGGGCAAGGCGGACTGGCATTATTAGCCCTGCCCGCCCCCCGAAACCGCCCCCCGAGAGAGCAGCGCAACCAGCGCTACGGGCAGCCCTTTCCTTCCTCGGCACAGACCCCCACACTCGAGTCGCAAATCATGTTCCCGTCAACAAAAGAAAAATAATGTACCATCGCTCTCGCTGCTCAGGACTTGTAACTATTCAGACTGTCTCCGTACCTTGCAGATCAACTTCCCATCTGAATCAGGACAGTGTTCCTCGGCTTCTTCCATCCTATGAATAGCTTCCAAAGGCTAAGCCCCCATCTACAACTGCGTGCCCGACACAGATCGGGCGGAATATCGAGTTGGTACCCTTCCCATGACTGATCAATGGCAATCCCGCCAATTCTGGACGGAGCATCCCCGATAGCTTCGGACTTCATTTACGATCTTTGAACTACGCCTTGAGCAAGCACTTTCTGCTAGGATTCAATACGTCTGTCGGCATGTGAGCACCTGATAGCTACATAGCGACGCCTGACCGCGGTGACAGACTCCCACCAACGACATATTGTGGGTCTACCCTGCTTATGAACGGACCGCACCTTTAACCTTAGATGAGCCTTGGCCCGTACCCTGTCGGATGAGAACGATAACGTTGGATTCCGTTCGCCGATCGATTCACGGTGATATGGGTAGCTGTCGCCACATATCTTGACTTCCTACAACCAGGATCATTGTCCCGTCTATGTCCACCGTCGTCGATCTGCAGACACTGTCATTGATTTTGGTCACTCTCGAAATGAAGACACCCTTGTGACTTGGACGTCGGACAATCGAAAGCCTCTTCTAGAAGCCTCGAGACCTGGTCTAGCGCTTCCATATCACATGCTCGCGTCAATTTCCCGCCGTCAGGTACGATGTACCCCACTTTCAACGAGCAGGTACCTTGTCTCTCAAGCTCATATGACCTTTCACCACCCTCCAAGATAGATTAAATGAGGGGCACATGGTGCTGCTCACAGGTGTTCTGCTCGGATTAATGGACCTTATCTTTCCAACACGGACTGTACAGAGCAATAGGTTTGGTATGCTTCTCCCAAGCGGAACATCGATGCTTTCTCCAAAACCTACTCCACCATCATTTCGACAGATCGACAGCTAAAGGTTGACGCTGATCATGCCTCGAACACGACGCAGGTACAGCAACAATAGCCTACCATGAGCTGGGAGCCTGGCCTTGAGAATCACCTTCCTTTTCGGGAAGAGCGCGAAGCTTCAATGCTCATTCGGCAATACCTTCCGTACTGTGGATTTGGAATTAGGTACTCTGCTGTACAGCTTTGCGTTATCAGTTTCATGTCAAATGCGTAAAATGAGCAGGTTACATCGAGTACCGAGGTGACCGCAGTGTACGGCGCCTCTGCCTTGATGGCCAACGTGGCCAACACCGCGGACTGTCACGCCATTTTCTGCGACAGCGACCTTGTATGAGCAGGCATTCCAAACAGAAGGCAGTGACAGTCTTTCCTTGCTTGCTTGTGAAATCACCGATGCTTCTACTTTGCATCACCGCTCACTGCGTTTTGTTTCGTTGCTGCCTGTGTGCTGAGTTGAGAACTTGTCGCGTTCCGAGTGCCGCAACGCCACTTGCTTCACGGCAATATCGTCCAGCAACCAATAGAGCCTTTTCCTCTACATTTCGTCCATCCTTCTTAAGATACTGCAGATCAATCTTGTCTACCGTTCGGCCGAATTGTGGTAACGTGACGATTGGTTCATGCAGTCTTCGCGCGGAGTAACGCGGCTTTCATGGAATTCTCCTACCGAAGGAGCTATTCCCTTTCTCTCGTCATCAGTCGTCCAATCACTCTCATCAGCTTCGCAGTCACACGCCTATATTACAGCACAGATGATGCACGTCGGCATCCTTGAGAGGCGCTGCGTACCGGTGCCATTGCTAGGGCGGTAATTTCGTTAAGATTGGCATTCCAGCTTTTCCCTCATGTCATTGGCCACAGTCCATATCAGTAAACTCAGCACAGTCACAACGGGCTGAAGCTCAGCCTGATCCTCAAGCTGGTGCGGAAGCGTTTCTTTGACCGTGGCTCGGCGCGGGTTTGGCGGCTACGGCCAACTATTCTGATAGGCGGCTAGATACTAACATTCAATCCTGTCTGACTGTGTTTCATGCCTTGGGAAATCCTGATTTGACCACAACTGGACAGAGGCCTAGAAAATCGGGCCTTCAATGCTCGCCGCCTGCAGCCGCGTCCTCAGCTCTGCGGCACGGAGGAACACAATTACGTGCAGCCTGCCACAGAGGATTCCCACTTCTACCAACACAGTATAGGCCAAACTCTACCATGGAGAAGGAAATCGCCATCCCGCTGTCATCCGGAAGGAGTTTGACATTTCCACGCTTCCTTTACGATCGCATGATCGCTTCGACTGAGAACGCCACGGGGACACTCTTATCCGATGGTCCTCGGTCTTTACTGTCCAATAGCAATGCTCATCCCAGAACTGACAGTATGACGTGCATCATCAGTAACGTACATGCTGTGGAGTCTCTAATGCTTGCGGTCTTCAGCCCCAAGGTGGCATCCTCTCCGAACTGCACAGGTTGTGTCTGTATGAGTCTCCTTAAAAGCTTTCTCCCCAGCGATGAATGTTTTCCACTTTTCGTGAGAGTACCTTCGCCCTAAATTGCCTCCTGGAACAATTTGATTTGCAGCACCTTCAAAGCTTAAAGCATTGCAAGAAATATTTGCTCGTTGTCGCCCCTTTTTTCATGATGCATTGGAAAATCTCCGTCAATCCTCCCATCGAGGGTGATGATGAGGTCGTCCGGCTCCGCGTCGGTTACGGCTTGCGAGGGAGGGTCTGTGTGTCCGAAAAGGTGACTAAGTTTTACCCTTTCTTCTTTTTAAGACAAACTCATCACTCATGCGGAAAATTTGATGATGGCAGGGGACCAATGCTGTCGACGGTCTTGCTACCCGAGATCTTGATGCAGAGACTGTCAACGACTCAACCTGGCCCTTCGTTCCTCGCCAGTCGTTCAATCTTGGCGGTGATCCTGCCCCGGCCGATGTTGACTACTTCTGCGTCAACAAGCCGATATACGATTGTCCTGAGAAGGTTGATAGAGCGGGCGCCAAATGCAGCCTATGCAAGGTAAGTAGAGCCGAGTGCTCTGTCTCCACAGTCACTGTCGCCTTTCTTGTTCAAGAAACAGACGAATGCTAATCCTATTGAAGAATTTGAAGCGTCCAGTGGGTGGCACATTGGCTCTCCATCATGATAGCTTCTGTGCCCACGACGGTACCCAAACGTTCAAGGAAGATGCCGAACACGATTCAGGAGACCCTCAGGTCCTGGCCCATTAGCCAACCTGACCTGGCGACGAGTAGACTGCTCGGTTTCAGTCGCACGCATATCTTGGGTAGAAAGCAGCAGGTGCTACAGTGTTGCTGCAGGATGACGTACACATGGGTGATATATCATTGTTTCGATATAAGGGTTTGGTCTTCAGTCCTTTCGTATACACACGGTTGGAAGCTCTTTGCTTGACACGCTTTGGGTCTTTGCTTTCGCAGGTTCTATTTTGATAGTAGAATGCTTGTTTTGGGTATCTACATGGACGCATCTCGTTCATTACTGGTTGGTCGGCGCGTTTACACAACATCGGCGGACAATTGGCTTCTTCGCGATACACACAGAAGCGATTCACGGGCAGTTCGCTGTAATATAAACGGTATCATTCTGGTCCGTTTCGATAGGTATTCACTCAACATGATTACCCATAAGCACCATGTCTCTCTAACCACAGACTCTGTGTGACTCATGTATCCCTCATTCAAACATCTTTACAGATGTAGAGTGTTTTCTCTCTACAGGTATCTACGTGACCCATACTTGCGCCGTTTTCGTTCAGACATAATAACTCAAGACACTCGCAGCCTAGCAAGTGATCGGCCAAGATCCGACACAGCGACAAAGCGTAAGCGCAGCTGAAAAACCAACCCTGCAGGCGGTAGCCTTCCTAGCGCTTCCCAGCCCTGCCCATTGCGGCAGGCTCGGCTGCAACGAGAGTCCCTTTTTCCTTCTCCCCCCCAATCAAGTCACCGTTGCATCTCATTGACGGAATACCCGACTCCCATAGCTGAATTTCGCTCGTCCATGGCGGGTATACAGTTCTCCCGGTGTCGTATCGCCCATGGGCATGGATGGATAGTACCCGGTCCGCGCTTTCGGACCGTATGGTTGGCTGGGATCGTGGTCGTCGAGTGGGGGGGTTTTGGGCTGGGGGTCTATATGGCGCGGCTGCGCCGTTTGTTTGTTTGGTTGGGTGTATCTTCCACGTCTAACACACACCCTCCAGCATACGCCCTCTCTCTACCTTCAATTATGATTTCCTCTCAAGATGTCTCAAGCAGCGATTCCCATAGGCCTATACTCTACCTCCTCAAGACGAGAACGGATCTTGGTCCATTGTGCAACATGACTACTTTGACTTCACGCCCTGGAATTACAGCATACCGAAACGCCGAATGTGATGCCCCGGACAGAAAATGAAATCCAAAGTCACCGCCATGAGCCGCCTTCCAGAATGCTTTATCCCCACTCTTGAACCGCAAAGCCCAGCGGATCCATCTTCGGCTCTCTCATTGCCATCAGCTCCCCAAGGTGACGACCTCGATCTCTCCATCTACGCAGGTAGTCTCATTGGTTGCGCTACCCATGTGCACCAAGCCACCTGTGTCAAAACCATCAGCACTCGTCCCATCATCTCCTTTCGTCACTCGATTCGAAGTGGGACATACCTTCATCGCATAAGAAGAACCCTCTTTCTCCCTCACACTTCAAATGTCCAATGGGGCTGCAGTCCCCTCCGTCCGCCTTCTCAATCCTCCCGCCGTGACACCACGTCCCATTCGCTACAGCACCCATGAAAACGTACCTGCTCCCACCCCCTACCGCTGGGGCGCAGAGAGAAAAAGCAGTATCGCTGTTACAATACAACTCACTCAGCGTACACGGCAACGGCGGTAGCGTCGTATTCAAATCCCCCAGCCTCGGCGTCATCGTCGCGTTGTGCGAAATCGAGGGTTGAGCATATGGCCCCGCGAATATACGCGGAGTTGGCGGCAGGTTGGTGGTAGGGTACGAGAGCGTGTACGAGAGGGATATGTTTGCTGAGGCGTTATGGTGTGCGTTGTATAACCGCGGTTTGTCGCTACCAGAGGGATACGGAGGGCCGGTGGGGTGGTAGTGTATTATGGTTGACGACAGAGGGACTGGGATGATTGTGACTGTTGAGTAGTGCGTTTGCGGGGCGGCGTGAGCGAGGGGTGCAAGGTAGGAGAGGAGGGGGAGGGTTGTGGAGAATCTCATGGTGAATGGTTCTTGGGTCCGAGAGAGTGATTTGTTGAGTGGGAGCCTGCTCCTTGTCACATCAGGAAAGAGGAACGAAGGGTGGGAGATGGACGCTGAAAAGAGTGAGGAGGATTCTTGTATGTAAACAACGTGGGAGATTGGCGCGTTGGCTGGAATGTGATCCATGCCAAGTCCAGAAAGGTAAGCACGAAGGAGACTAATGCAAACATTGGCGTTAGAGGGCGTTAGAAATGATTACTGTTGACCAATGCATCACATGATAGTGTCCAAGCATCCAACAGCGCCGCAGCTTGCTCCCAGAATCTTTACAACCCAGACAGCGTCACAGCTAAAGCATACGTATACAGAGAAGCGCGACACAATTTATTCTCTGGCTGATATTCTCCTTCACTCTGCTGCGACGCTTCGGACTGACACTTCGTACTCCAGAGCTTCGTGACTGCAACATCCTGTCGGTAGACGAGCGTCACTAAGCAGGAAGAGACTCTCGGGCCATTCGGAGAGCTGCAGTTTCTAGAGGATACATAGATATGAAAGCGCTATGCACAGATGTATTCATGGTATGGAGAGGAATAACATACCTCATACTTTCATAGAATTATCAACCTCGACAACATGGCGCTAACTCTTCTTCTTTGAGGACCAGCGGTTTCCAAAATCCGTCAATACTGTCAAATAAGAAAGAGAAGTTCTGGAAGGCGAATCGCCTCATCCAGTAGTATCCCGGTTCTGACAACTTATCATTCGAAAGGAAGCGTTCTCGGGAAGGAAAAGGAGCAGGCATCAGAATTCTTCCAACTTCCTCTCTCCTCTCCTACACACTCGAGCGGTATACTGGCGTTCTCATCCAGCACGACACTACCCGTTCATCACCAAAAATGACACAATAAGAAAGATCTAAAACGCTCACAACACCAACCACAAGACTGACCAAAAACGCCAAAAGTTTCATTAGCGCAGAACCCAGACCCTCTCAAAGAGGCACCAGTGGCCATCCCACAAGGGCTCGAACAATCCCCCTCTCCGCCAAAGAAAGATGGCCCGCCCGACAACGAACCGATTGTAGCTAAGAAACGTCGAGAGGCTGCCGAGGCCTGGGGGAAAGCCCACGGCACGTTGACAGGAAACAGGGGGTGAAAGGTTACGGATGGAGTCGATGCTTGGGAGAAGGACACGATCACGCTTACTGCTCGGTCGTGTCTTTCGATAGCCAGTATGACAACCTCCTAGTTGAACCTATCCTCAATTGCCTTACTTCATCCAAGTTCATCACCGCCGGGTCCGGTCCTCATCCACGACATCGAGATAATGCCCCCCGCCAATACGCTCTAGAAAGTTGCGCCCAGAACCACATCCCTTTCGCCCCAAAAAAAACAACAACACATGGTACGATCGATAGCGCCTAGCGACATTGCTGGCTTCATTGGCACAGTCCTCAGCCCCGTCACACCCATTCAAGGTATTGGAAATGGAATACACTCGCAAGAAATACCCGGCACGGGAGGAGCTATGGATGGACAAAGTCTTCACTTCGTGTATACCGTCGGGGGATGTTGGTTTTACGACTAGGTAGAACTAGCTGCAGATCCACCGAATGACAAAACTGGCCGAGTCGATTCAGCACCAATGTTTTTCTTATTCCGCTTCCTTCCTTCTTCAGAATCCGGGGTGTCTCCTCGGTAGCTCTCGAGTGCAAATTTTGATATGCGTTTCTTATCCTGTTGTCGATAGGATGCTATCAAGAATCAAATGTTTTCAGTGGCCAGCAAATAGGACCCCTCCCAGTGTCTCGGCAGGCGTCTTCTCCATTCAGAGTACCTTGCCGAGACCCACTTGTGTTCACCATGTACGCTGATGTCGTGTCGATTTTATAACAAGTCCACCACACGCATAGAGTTCTCCAGGTGTGGATTCCAAGAGGCAGAAAGCCAAATTTCAAGGGCCCAGGATAACGGGCTTCTGCCAGTCGTGTCTGTCGAATTAACATCGATATCGCTTCTCTCCACAAAACGATCTTACGATTTCCTCATGCCCATTCCCAGCGGCATGAGGCAAAGGAGTGCGGCCGTTTGTGTCTCTGTGGTCTGCATTGCTACTTCGCTGGAGCAGTAGCTTCACTACCTCATAGTCGCCGTGGACAGAGACCCTGAACAGAGCGGCTGTCGACTGACTCTTTTTCGCATTCAAATCAACCCGTCTTTCAAGAAGGATTTCCACTGCTTTTCTGTGCCCATCTCGAGCGGCATCCGATGAGGGCGTGTTTCCCTGCACCCCCTTCGAGTCTACGTTGACGCCGCCCCAATCTACCGATCTCTCTCCTACAGCTTCGTGCCCTCCTCTCGCAGCAGCCGAATGCAACGAGGTATCACCGCCGAGGCCCGTCCGGTTCACGTCGACGTTGTTTCGATCCATCGGCAACTCTACCATAGCTTCGTGCCCTCCTTGCAGCGGCCCACAACAATGGCGTAGCCCGGCAGCAGTCCGTCGAGTTCGCGTCGACGTCGTCTCGGTTGACTGGCAACTCTACCGGTGCCTTGTGCCCTTCTTCGGCGGCAACGGACAAAGACGTCCGAGACCATCTGTCCGTCTGGTCCGCCCAGTAATTTTGAGCCGAGGTGGCATTCACAACACTGATGAGATTGTGTTTCGACGCGATGTGTAAAAAAGTGTCATCTCAAAGAAGCGATCTTTATCTACCCAAGCTTTGAGTCGTTCGTATCTCGCAACCCAAGAGTGCAGCATGTCATTTGTGTATTCAGAGTCCAAAGCCGCTAGATCATCCTGAGACATATCCGCATTCTCGACCTCTTTGGCATGCAGAAGCCATGATTCCAGCGAATACCTCAGCAAGGCAAACACCTCATCAAATTTGGGTTCAATCATATTCGAAAGAGAAATAGCGAAGCCTTGAACTTCTTCCATAGCGAGGTATTTGATACACGACCTCGAAAGCCAAAAATGGCCACGGCCGACCACTATGCCCGCAGACGAGTAGTCAAGAGTTCAAAACCCTTTCTGGAGAAAGAGATCCTTAACAGGTCGATGAATAAACTGTACAGTTGATGTGCCATTGCTTTTTAGAACCCCGGCGAAGCCTTTAGAGAGATCGCAAACTCTCCGTTCCATGTCATCGTCTGTTTCCACATAGAGCCCCGAACTCTGGCACTGGCGGATAGATGTGTGAGAGGTGTCCGCACTCACTGCCAAAGCGAAGCTTAGCTCCGTCATCCCGCCCAGCCATCTCATTCCCGCCGTTTATACCATAACACGTCCTGCTTCCTATCGACCCCCGGATCCAAACGATCCGTCCAGCCTAACTAATACAAACCAATATGTCCCGCCGAAACACCCCACCCAATACTCAAGCACAGACAAAAGCACCTAGACTCCAGCCGAATTACAAGCAGCCGAAAACGCCAAACACGCGAGTGCAGGCTCCCGTTCCAGTCCCGCCGCAGACGGGGGACTATGGCCAAGCAGCATCGCCCAATCCCCGCACGAACAGACACCCGAGCCAAAATCCCGACATCCCCACTACCGGCGCCACTGACCAAGACAAGCCGACCGACACCGGAACCTCGCTAGCGGTACGATCCTCGAGACCTTGGCCGTCGCCCCGCCACTGCCGTCGGTCCACGACAAAGCATCTCCGCCGAGACAACGAACGCGGCTCTGGATCCCGAAGCGATCAAACACCGATCGATCAAACCCGCACCTCACAAGCCAGCGGCGCCGACAATGGAAAGCGACGACGGTGAACCGGAGTGCGGAAAAGACGAGTCGAGCGAGCCAAGTAGTACCGCCGCTCGGCCAAGGCGGCCAAAACGCAAGCCGGGGGAACTCGTGCGTCGGATGCGGCAAGTCGAACATCCGAAGCAGCGGAGATGGTCCGGTGTGTTCCTCCGGTGTGAGGATGGGACGAGAGCGCGTGTACAATGGAGCGTTCCCGTGACGGAAGCTTGCTTACCGCCCGTGACTTGCAAGGGGTGGTGAAAGTCCGGGACGTCAGGCCGGCGGCGTCGGGGCGAGAAAACAGAGAGTGACGATCAGAGCGACGGAGAGAGAGCCGGGTCGGTGGTCTATCTCAGCGTAGAAAAGGATCAAAGACGACGAAGTTTGCGGGGTAAACTCGTACCTGAGATGCTACACCTGGATACAGTCCGCCGTTCCAGCGGTCGCAGGCGCGATAAAACCCAATCTTACTTTACCTCGATGTTGGCACGACCAAACAGATTAGTGTACGGAACCCCTGAGCCAGTAAGAAAAAACAAATCTTTTCTCCTCGAGCAGGAAAAACGGACCTACCTGGTTCCTACGCCTCTGCTCGAAAGACCTGGCCTGAAAGAGTTACCACGACATTCACCTCCTGTTCCACAAGGTTGGGGTTTTTAACCAACGGCCGAAAGCGACATGCACTTCTGCTGCTGCGTGCGTATCGAGGAGATATCTCAGTGTTCCGCGGGCAGGGTCCGGATTAGACGACCGCTGTTGATAGGGACGAGACATGATGATAAATGACAGGCTTAGCAGAGGATCCGGAGGATCTTGCAGTATCTCCTACCTGCTCTAAATATAGCTCTATTCCAATTGCTTCCTACCTGTCATCACATGCTGAGTCATCTCGCTCATTGCTTCATTTCCCAAAGACCTTCTCGTAGCCAGTCAGCGTGAATCGGTATCGCACATCATTGACCTTGACTCTCTCCACAGCCTCCTTGCATCCCTTTTCACTTATATCCAGCGTCTCGATCATAGGCTTAATGTTCTTCTCGCTGGCCAGCTTCAACATGGCCAACATCTCCGGCCTGTTACCAATATGGCTTCCGCCCATCTTGGCGCCATTTGGCGCGAAATCCTGCGCCATCATCTGTGGCAATGGCTTGTCTGGTAAACCGACATTGTGGAATTCGCCGTTGACGTTTAGAGTAGACATGTACTCTTGAATGTTGAACTCGTGAGTCATGTCGGCGCTGTTGAGGATGAAGTCGAAGGTGAAGGCCAGGGGTTTGGCCCAGTCCTTGTCCTTTGTACAGATGAATTCCTTGGCACCGAGCTTCAAGGCGTCATCCTTCTTGTTGGGGCTGTGCGAGAGGGCGTAGACCTCGGCACCGAGAGCAGATGCCCACAGTAGTCCGAAGTGACCAAGTCCACCACTAGAAACCATGTCAATTGCCGGGACAAGGCTGGCATGACTGAACATGAGTACTCACATTCCAAGGATGGCAACCTTCTTTCCTGGTCCGACCTTGGCGCGTACCAGCGGGCTCCACACAGTTAGACCCGCACACATCATGGGTCCGGCATCCTTTGACTCAATGTTGTCAGGGATTGGGAAGGTAAAGTATTCGTGTGCTCTGATGTGGCTGGAGTATCCGCCTTGTGCAATAGTTCCATCCTCGTAAGGTGCACCGTAGGTATCTGATTGCACATTAGCACGCAGGTGCGGGGCCCGTCAACACCTGTGGGGGCTGCATACCAACCATGTGAGGACAGTAGTTCTCGTTGTCCGCCTTGCAAAGTTTGCACTCCAAACAGGCACGGATCTGAGCGCCAACACCAACACGGTCTCCAACCTTGATGGTGGTCACTTTGTCGCCGACTTTGATCGCTTTACCGATGACTTCATGACCAACGCAAATTGGGAGCGGGCATTCGCCCCAACCGCCAGTGATGGTATGGACATCGGAGCCGCAGACACCGCAGCACTCAATCTTGATGTCGATGTCGCGGTCTTCGAACTTCTTCGGTTTGAACTGGAAGTACAGTCAGGCAGGTGTTAGAGTGAGGCAAGCGATTCAATGGCCGCTCACCTCTTTCTTCTCAAAATCAGTCCATTTGCTTTGATCCTTGATCATGTAACCCTCAAACATTTCTGGGTAAGGCATGTTGAAGGAGGAGGACGAGAATTGAGATTTGAATTGATTGAGAGTATCGATTGTATAGAACGAGGGATAGTGTAATTTGCAGGAGGTGAATGGGCGTTTGAAAGAGGTGGAAATGTTGTGAATGAATTAAATGATGGGATGTAGGGTAGGCGGAAGTATGAATGCCAAAGTTACCTCATCACCGGCGGATGGAAATGTTCGCGTCGCAATGAAGTCATCGTGGTCATGTCCCAGAGCCCCCGCTAAAGCCCCGCTCGTTCCTGACCCGGGCCATTTATTTTTCCGGGATCCTCAATTTAGCATGGCTCAAAGGAGTTAAGCGCATTTTGAAAGGATTGTCAAGGTACTTTTAAAATAAAGTATGTGGGGAAAGCCTGATCTTTTGCTGCAGCACTCTTTTGGCTCGTGCAGCCTGCAGCTGTCAGGCTCGCACTTGATCTTTTCCAACCCTTTTCAATTTTCAAAAATGCCCCACTGGCGCGCCATTAAGAAGCTGCCGTCAGATTAAACCACCAGCGGTGATCATCGGCTTTGCTACTTTGGTCTTCTTGCGTCTTTCGATCATCTCAAAACTGAAGCACTGTGCTCAGTAATGCGTGGTGGGCGAGGTGGTCCGCACTGAATCCGGTGAATTAGCATACCCCGCTTGTAAGGTTCGCACACACGGGATCGCGATGCTACTCCACGACAGAAGAAGATTCAGTGCCGAAATTGCTTTTGGTTGGAGAGGAAGTTGTACATAGTAGATAATAACGCAATGAATCCTTCTTCTTTTCGCACTGGATCAACGCTGCCTTGTATGAGGCCCAGTTCTATCGCACCGTCCGACAAAACATCCGTCTAGCCTCCGCCAAGATGATGAAAGCACTTCGATTTCATGGTCAAAGAGACATTCGACTCGATGATGTTCCCATTCCACAATGCGGAAGAGGCCAGGTGAAGGTGTGTCGGCACGGCTCCGGGACTGTGCTTGAGCAAGCCGACTGAGCAAAATCTCTAGGTCAAACCAGCCTATGTCGGCATCTGTGGGACAGGTATGATGGATGCAGGCCCACGACCATGGGGGAAACAGCGCTGACGAAGCTGGTCCAGATCTGCACGAGTACCTTGGAGGCGCCAACATCATGCCCACCGTCCCTCATCCCATTACCAATGAGAAGGTACCCCTGACACTCGGTCATGAGTTCAGCGGAGTAGTGGAGGAGGTTGGCGAAGGCGTGTATGATATCAAGGTCGGAGCAAAAGTCACCATCCAGCCCATCATATATGATGGAACGTGTGGTGCGTGCCGGGACGGGTATATCAACTGTTGTGACAATAACGGGTTCGTCGGTCTTAGTGGTGAGTTTGTTGATCCTCTTGTCTCGAACCCCGAGCTACTCACATATCGTAGGTTGGGGCGGTGGGCTTTCCGAGCACGTGGTCGTCCCTCGAAAAGCCGTATATGAAATTCCTGAAAACGTTTCTATGGAGGTCGCAGGTGAGTAATTCCTTGGCTTGCAAGTGGTTGACTGATGCTCGAGCTCAGCACTCGTGGAGCCATTGGCTGTAGCATGGCATGCCGTCAACATAAGCCCGTTCAAGAAGGGAGATTCGGTTTTGATCTTGGGTGGTGGTCCCATCGGACTCGCAGTGATTCAAACGTTGAAGGCCAGAGGAGCCGAGAAGATCATTGTGTCCGAGATGGCGCCGCGACGAATGGAGTTCGCGAAAAAGTTCGGGGCTCACTATGTGCTGGATCCTTCAAAAGACGACGTGGTTGCTCGCGTGAAGGAGATCTGTGACGGGCGAGGTGTCAACGTGGCTTTCGATGCAGCAGGCGTGCAAGCTGGGCTTGACCAGGCCATCCAGGCCATTCGTGCTAGAGGCACCCTCGTCAACATTGCAATCTGGGAGAAGACCGCAACCATCACGCCCAATTGGTTGTGTTTTCGAGAGAGGAAATACATGGGTGTTGCGACGTATCAGGAGGGAGACTTTCAAGACGTCTTGGATGCAATCTCCTCCGGTGAGTCAAGAAAGCAAGACACCGATCAAATGCAGTGTCTAATCTGGACCCCCTTAGGGAGGCTTCAACCAGCATCTATGATCACCCGGAAGATTCAGATGGACGAGGTTGAGGAAAAAGGGTTCAAGGCGCTTGTCAATGACAAAGACAATCATGTCAAAATCCTCGTCGAGGTTAGCCCTTGATGCCGAACGGCTGGGTCTCAGGAATGCGGCCAGAAGGAAGTCCGTTGCGGTGTTTTTACCATGCGAGATATACTCGTGTTGCTGAATAGCCAATAAACTGTCCTATGCCACACCTAGCAAGAAGTCCTCACAAATCGTGCTACCCATTACTTGAATGTTGTCCTTTTTGTCTGGTGAACAGGCCGTAGACTTGCTTTGGCAGTAGCCTTAGACTGCCTTCAGTGCTCTGAGTTTCAGATTTTAGGATAGCTCTGCCTGTGCCTCAAATGGCGCTGGTCTTGCCGAGTGCCGAATACCGTGTCTTATCAGTGATGATTCCTCTTGAGACCTTGAGATTTCTGGCATGGTGGGTCGTAAACATACGCCGTAATGAGCCATTTACCGTGAGTGGACGCGCTGTGTGAACGCAGAACAGCTGACAGCGGTGGATTGATAGAACCATATCATCACATACTAGGATGCATCGAAGCCATTCTTGTATGTGGTGTGTCCATCAACGCTTCTTGCGTTTTGGAATGCCGGCGCTTTCCATGTAACTCCTGAGCACAGTCTCTAGGCCCTCGTTCCGGCGAGATAGAAGCATCACGTCGTCCGTGGATATAGTAGACCGCCCAGCATGTCTTGTACATAGTATCAGCCTGTATCATTCTTTAAAAAGGTTGGAGAATCGCGTACTTGGCAAAGCTTTTCAAATCCATGCCGATATTCTCTGTCGTTGGGAAAGTACGTCAGCATGTGCACGAATTCTTGCTGTCAAAGGTAACTGTAGCTTACCAATCTGTGCCCAGACCATCTCCGTCAAGGCCCCAATGAATTGTGGTGTAGCATTGACACCAAGCTTGAGCGTTTCTTCGTCAACTATCTTGCCGATTGAGAACCAAAGAGCAGACTTGAGGCGCTGTATACAGACGTTAGCAAGTCTCAAATAACAAAGCTGTAGGGGAGAACATACCTGTTCCAACGCCTGCTCCTCGTTGTCCGCCATGGATTGGGATTCTTGTACTCAAAGCCGAGGTTTGGAAGGGGAAACAAGGGACTTCACTTTTGTAAACATCCGCCAAGCCTTCTCACAGGCGAAGCGAGCAAGCACCAGATTGATGGGCAAGAGCGTCATGCTCAGGAATTTGGACCTCAACTATGCTTTGGTAGTGCACTTGCATCGCTAGATACACTACGACTCCAAGACTACAGGGACTACGAGCAGCACATAGTACACTACCGCTATACTCATTGGTACGTGTACAAGCTTTTGAAGCTTGGCTGCCACATGCTGATGACGTTCGTTGCCTCCAGTAGCTACCATGGTAGCCTCCGTTGGGTCTCTCAACATTCCAGCATGGGTCCATGACCTCCAACGTTACGCCATCCAGACATTTTCTGGACTTCTCACGTCCAATAGCCTTCGACTCCTCACCATCATCGGAGGCTATCTTCTTCTAAGACCCCGTCTCTTTCGCCTTATCAGCAGACACCAGGCGTCCCAGCTTCAACGAGATCCCCAAAGTGCACCCGTACCCAATATCTCGAATACCGTCGGCAGTCAAGGATCCGCAAATGAGGATAAGGGCGAAGAAACTGGTTGGGGATGTCGTGCGCGCCGAAGACAGCGAAACGCCATTACGAAAAGCGTCGAAGCCCAAGAGTGGAATAGAAATCATGAGGGTGCATGCAGGGCGAAGACCTCAACAGATCCGTGAAACGAGGATACGCGGCGATCGTTGATGTTGGGTAGGTTCAGAGATGGAGCAGTCATCGCCTGGGCGGCCACTCTGAGTCAGTGAATCCAGCACAAGACCCTGATGCACAAGATGGAATCAACGCATTGCCAGTCATTTTGACCTTTGCTGTCATAGTGAAACAATCCGCCTCTTCATCAATGCATTGCCATATTTTTTTGGTGGTGTACTGTCACAGGAGCGTCGAATGCATGAAAAGATGTTTCCTAGCGCCAGGCACCGCCCCAATCAACACAATTTTATCCGCAACTTTATGCACAGCATCCCCACCACAACCACTATAAAGACTCCCTAAGGAGGATTCTAGCCATTCATTGCAAAGGGATCGCCGGGCAGTAACTCCTTCAACAGTGAACGTCCCCACCTGCTGCCACCGCCTTTTCTCAAGCTTCGTTCTCTGCGTATTATTGTGCGGCTGTGGAGACTGGAGAAGTGGGGAGGCAGAAGGGTTACACTCATTGATTCATTCAAGCCGGAAGGCAATGTTTTGCAGTTCAATGCGTTGGTCTACTCGTATTACCTAAAGCAGGTCTCACATACCTAGCCTTGCCAATTACGACTCTCTCTTCCCACTCTTGTTTTCGTGAAATACTCACTCTGTCTTCCGAGCAGCCCAATGTTAGCAATCAGCGAGAAGTGAGCCTCGGCACCATTTGCGAACAACAGTCTCTTCCTCTCTGCCAATTCTAGCTGGCAGTACATTTCTTCGGGCAGAACACAGTTTCGTATTTGCTTACGGACAGCAGCATGGCCTCTGCCCATAGCAATTACCATCGATCAACGTCGTACGAGACGTGGGACAACGAGTATGGACAACTTCAACTCCCTAGGTGTTATGCTCCTCTCGCTAATACCAACTTTTAGTCGCGGTGAGGACCCTTCGCCGCTGAGGCCCCAGGCATACCCTCAGGCACGCAGTCGCAGCGCTCGACCTCCACCTCCGAGAACACCCTCCAGAGTTCGTCCTCATCGTCCGAGATCACCTTCCAGGCTCCGCAAGCCATACACATCCAACTGTGCCAGACAAAGATGGCCACCGTCCCCAAGGGTAGAGGATGAATCTGCATCGTTGAAAAAGGAGTTATCAAAAGAAGGCAAGCCAATACCAGTCGGCGTTGAGGATGACGGAGTCCAAATGCGGGGAACCCCGGACCAACAACCAATAGTCAAGGATGCCGATGATGATACAGAGAGCTTGGCTTCCACCTCTTCCTCAGAGGGTTCTGGCCCTGCAACACCACTAAGCACGGTCAATGACAGTCAGGATAGTCACTGCATCCGGAAATCAGAGGATGTTGATCAGATCCCACTGACCTATGGCGGGCCAAGGAACCCTTCAACGACATCCCAAAGACATGCACCCGTGCCTCAGCAGAACGAGAGAGGAAGGAGGGATGTTCCCAAACTGGACACAGACTTCGCACGGGACAAGTCAAGAGGCGATGCTCCACCCCCTTTGGAGCGTGCGAGGTCACCTTATGCATCTGGACCGCGACCGTCAAGGCCACAGGAAGACCGCTTTTCCGCTGAACACATGCTCTCTCCCGAAATCATGAGTCCTAGAGTAAAGTACGCGGAGAACCAAAGATCTCATTCATATTACGATCCAAGGATTGCAAAGGATGACAGTTCTAGAGACTTAGACCAAATCAAACATGACCCTAAGAAATCCGGCCGCCCTGCATTGGCTTCATCAGGCAGGCATGCATCAGCCTATGATACTGGAAGCGTGACATATGAAAGCACCAGGGAAAGGTACAAAGATAGAGAGAGAGACCACAGGAACGATAGCTATCATCATCCTACACGCCCGCCATTGGCTCCGTTGGGCAGACATGCATCAGCGGCACCAGCATATCCAGGAGCGCCTTTCTCTTCCAGGACGGTACCGCTGCAGCCTGGGTATCGTCATGGATCCTCTGACGAATCCGACGCCAGCCGCGGCTCTGGCAGACACCATGAAGGACCTAACACGCTTTCGGCACAGGACTCGCCCAAGTCTTCGACTCCACACTTCAACGATTGCCCTCAACAGCGACATAGCTCTAGGCAGCCTACACCAACCCCGCCTGAATCAGCCGCAGAACACAAAGGACCTGCCACTAATCGCGCATCGCTTCTGAGTGGGGACTTCCTTCTGGGCATAAACGCCCGGCTCGAGCACGACATAGCTGGTGCACGAAAAGCTTCGCCTCGGCCTTCTCCACACCCTTCCCCAATGGCTTCACCCAGAGGTTCCCCCACAACGTCGCCTTACTCCTCTCCTCCTAGAACGCCACCAAATGAGGTCCACCATCGCCGAACGCACACCGTTACTGGCCTGAAAAACGAGATACAAAGATCAAGGCCGCCCTCGCCCTTGTCGAACAATTCAACGCCAAGGACTCCTAGGACTCCAGGTACAGGAGTCCATCCGGTTGAAGCAGATATGACTGAAAGGCCCCGACGCACTACCCCAAGATCACGGATGACGACGCCTTTACCTTCTCCGACCAATATGGTGGAGCCAGAACCCATCCTTGGGCCCGGGATAAGCATTCGATCACCATCCCCAGCGGTGCGTGCTGATTACCGCTCCAATGGAATCCATGAAGCGCGGTATGCAGCGAGTAGGCACACATCTATTGCACCCACAGCACCGGCTCCAGCTCCAGCTCCAGCTCCAGCCCCAGCTCCAGCTCCAGCCCCAGACCCAGCCTTGGCTCCGTCTTCGACGTTGAGACCCGGATTTTCAGGACGTCAGCGATCGGCCTCGTACACCGACGTTCGCCCGCAATTAACAGTAAGCACGCCATCATACTTGCAGCCAGCTGAGTCAACACGTTCTCCCGGAACACGATCGAGACCTTCGTCTCCAAGCATTTCGTCGCCCAGCGATAGGTACAAGCCAGCGAAGTTCGAACAATCGTCTCTCGGCGCGAGATCGAACACGCATGTCCCAAGCTCCCAACCTGATCAGATTCCCCAACGTCCGCAACGATCGAGAGCGAACTCTTATGTACCAGAGGCTTATGCTGCAGCGGCAAGTTCGAGGCCATCAGTTCTAGCTTCGGCTTCTAGTGCGTCCAATAGCAGATCAAGGCCGTCGGCACCATTTCCTTCAACCGTTGTAGCACAGCCACAACAGCCAGTCATACTACCTCTGTGCCCAAGGCCGCAGCCTGTTGCTGGCTACAAGGACTGGTACACTCTCCACGGATGCCCTCGCTTTGCGATCTGCCCGGACTGTCTTCATAATGTCTTTGGTGCTCGGTACAGTCATCATCTGATGCCGCGAGCTCCAGAACCACATGGCGAAAAGACAATCTGTGACCTCAACGACCCCTGGATCCGCCTAGCGACTCAAATGACCATGAATGAAAACCGTCCAAATCTAGAGCTCCTTACGGCCCTGGCTAAAACGACCGCAAAGCAGCGGCCGTGCATGGAAGGCAGACCAATTGCTCGCCACCATTGGTACCGGCTCGAAGACGATCAAACCAGTAAACATATTCCGGACTTCAACGTCTGCCAGCACTGCGTCTACAGCCTTGAGAGTATCTTCCCGGTCCTCGAAGAAGTCTTCTACGTATCTAGGGGCCACCACGGTGAAGCCAAAGAACGAGTCTGCTCTCTGCGATCTGACGGCCACAACTTTGTTCAATACATCGATGTACTCGACCAAGTAGCCGCTGAAGCCCGCAGATCCCACAAAGAGCCCAACACCGCTCCACTCGCACGACTGGTCAAAAAGCTCACACAGGAGCCCGAATCTCCCAAAACGCGAACGCCACCTAAATCCTCAAGTAACCAAATCGTTCCCAAATGTCCCCGCGATCAAATGCTCCGCAATCTCCCCTGGCACATCCACCCGCACATCCCGGAATTCACAATCTGCCCCTCTTGCTACACTGACGTCGTCCTCCCCGCCGTGACCGACGGCTCCTCCATTGCCCGCGCCATCGACCAGTCGCCACACAAAGTCGATCAAGGAGCCAGCTGCCACCTCTATTCATCCCGCATGCGAACTGTTTTCAATGAAGCGTGCGAGGATGACGATTTCGAGCATTTGCGACATACGGCGCATAAGCGGCATTTGTTGCAGCAAGATTTGCTGGATGTGTTTGAGGAGGGGAGGAGGCATCCGGATGATGAGGAGGTAAAGGAGAGGGGGAAGGCGTTGTACGAGGAGTGGACGCGGAAGGAATGATTGATGATGACTGGGAAGAGACGATGATGATATGATGAACATCATGAAGACGAAGACAATCTTACGAACTGTGATGATTATGACTAAAATAATGACAAAAAGTTTCTGCTTTCCCATCTCCCTGTCTCCGAAATCCGTTCGCCCATCATCTGCTTGAAAAAGCTCTCCGGTGCCAATGTAGAGTACTCGCCAGTTGGCTTACAATCTTCGTAACATCGGATCATATCCTTGTAGTGAAGTCGATATTTATTGGATTGGAAACGCAATAGACGAGTAAGAGCAGTGTCGGCTCCGCTACTCTACCACGCGACTGAGTAAGTATCAATCCCGTCCAGCCATCGCCAGCACCACCTACCTCTCTTTCCTTCCCTTCCACTTCAACCGGCTTCAAATCTTTCAAACAGTCAGAGCAATTGGTCTTTCCTTCACGGGTTCCTGTGATGGATATCAAGATTTTATTTACATTTACATGTACATTCTTTCTTCTTTTTCTATGAGACGCCAACGCTATTGTTATATGCCTTTTCCCTCGATCAAGAAGAGCAGACAGATAGAGACACGGACGCCGAGGACTATCGTTGCAGCGTACGCATCATATGTACATAGAAGCGTTCACCCCCGCTTCTCCATCTTCTTCCTCGCCCCCTCAACCAGCCTGACAGCCTCGTCCGCTACGTCCTCACCAACCCTCCACGCCCTCAACACAACGCCCTTCTCGTCAAAAATCTCCTTCGCCCTCGCCCACCTCCTCATCCACATTTCCTCTTTCTTGCTCAACACCTGCTCATTCCCATTCGCGTCATCCGAGCTCCCACCGCCACCGCCACTACTACCATCATTACTGTACCCGCTCCAGCCACCGCTGAGGCGGTTAGTGGCGTAGTGGGCTGCGGCTGCAGGATAGCTGGTTAAGTTTCTGCGGGGAGGGACTGGAGGGGGCGGGCGGGAGCTAGACTGTGGTTTTGCTGGGTCGGAGGTGGGTGGTTGTTGGGCGTAGGGGGAGGTGCTGTAGAGGGAGGGGAGGGCGTTGTAGGCGGAGGTGACTTTGTTGCGAACGGCGGAGCGGTAGGATTGGCGTTCGAGAGAAGAGGCTCTGCTGCCTGGAGGGGAGACATTTTGCGTCTGGGAAAGAGGTGAGGGCTCGTTTGGTTGACTGGGATTTTCTTGGGGGTTGGAATATTGGCGGGGTTTTGGGTTTGGTGGTGGTGGTGCTGGTTTTCGGGGTACGGACTGTGGAGGTGGAGTGGAGGATGATGGCTGTTCTGCGCCTGACGTTGAGCGTAGTGCTTTTGGCTTTGAGGGACGGGACGGTGGAAGCGATTTATTGGAGGTTGTTGACAGCTTCCTCTCTGCTTCTGATACTGCGGGGTCGGTCATTGAGTGATGAATTCCTGGGGTCGGTTCGTCGTCAAAATCAATCAGTGTACCCATGATAGGTCCGCCGCTGTTTTCTGATGAGTGGGTGTTTGTTGAATGACTTGCCTGTCTCGGTGGCAGCGCAGGCGGCTTCTCGCCCGACTGTTTTTTGAGTGGAATGCCGCTATCGTCTTTGCTTCTACCTCGCAAAGGTGATTGAGATCCACGTGATCTCATTGACTTCATCGAGGAATCGAAAAAGGCCGGAGGCTTGCTAGTGGTGACATCCCGAATGAAGACGCCCAGTACCCTGCCTGGGTTTGCTAGCACAATATCTGTATATAGCTCAAGATCTGCCTCTCCGCTGTCTCCTGCAAGAATGAAGCGCCTTTCCGGGAAGTCTGACAGGATCCTCTCTAGGGTGCCTTTCTTGCGCTCGGCAACAGGCTCAAAGATGCCTTGAAGCATACCAGTATATTGCTTCAAATGGAAGGAGCCTTTCGGCAATCCAGCCTGAGCGAAGTAGCTCACCAAGACAGGATAGAGCTGCCACGGGGAGTTCGACACGTAGTGGAATTTCACATCAAGGTCGGCCAGTGTGGAATACCATTCCTTAACTCCATCGATCGTAAGATCTTTGAGATCTCGGATGAAAGCGTTTCGAAAGATCTCCCTAGCTCCATTGCCAATTCCAGAGTGTTTGATGGTATCATCGATATCGCTTATCATGCTAATACCAGTAGGCTCTGAAATGTGGACTTCTTCGGTGGCTGACAGCTTGTCCGAGGCGAGGACTCGCACGTTGGTAGGAACAAAGTCCAAAGCAGCGCGCAGCGAAAAGTGTCCAGCCTCATTAGTCGTAATCGTATGAGACCTTGAATTCGAGTCGTTGTAGAAGAAGACGGTAAGGGTTGTGCTGACCAAGGGGGTACTCAGAAAGGGCTTTAGTCTGACCATCATGTGTGCGTTGGCAGCGTTAAGCTCGGCAGAGGTCATCTCTGACGGGTGACTCCAGGATGTTCGATTGGAAAAGGTCTTGGTTCCAGAATCGTACTGTTCGCCACGTAGAGAGCTGTTGGAGATAGGACGAGCCATTTCACTGGCTCGGGTATTTCGCTGTTCTGGTGAAGCTGGCCGGCTATGATCGGGCGAGCTAGATTTACTGGACTCTTTGGTATCGTCCTCATCACGACCTGGTGCTTCACTATATCCACCACGCCACGCGATATCTGCCTCCCCTTGGCCTTTCCGGGTTATCGATTCAGCTTCCTTCTCCGCCATTTCCTCCTCTTGCCTAGCTTTCCGAGCCTCCACCCTAGCATGATGGGAAGAGTTTGGACTCGACGCTCTGCTGCTTGAAGGAGCAGGTATTCCACTGAGCTGCCGTGCAATACCCACCAAAAGCCTGTTCTTTCTAGTCATCTGCCCTCGGTGAGGAGCGTAGACCCATCCTCTGACATCCACATCTACCACAGCATTTTGGTCTTCGTATTTCTCCCACTGCCTCTGCCAATACTCTGCGTCTCCGGTTCCCTTGTTGCTGCGGATATCCTGAGTAGCCCCAGGAACATCACGCTGTTGACCTTTGCGTACAGAGTGCCGTACCGTGTAGCTTGGGAAGAGCAGCATCTCCTCGTCTCCATTCCGAGAAACCGTAGCGTCTGGAAAGGCTCCAGGTATAGAGTTGCGGTCCTCGTCTGCACTCCCATCTCTTTGCGATCCCAATCCGTAGGATTGCTGATAGGATTGTCGAAGCTCGTTGGCAGCCTTGAGGTATCCTGCGAGCTTCCGCCGTCTGGCGCCCCTCTCGGGTGCCGATGTATATCCGCTTTCCATCGTAGAGTGACCTGAGCTGGTTATTGCGGGGATCGGTGAGGACCGCGCATCTTTCGTCCCAAATATACCAGAAATCCTTCTCCGGCCTCCAAGCCTCCAGAGGATACCCTTGCCTGCTGCCTTTCTCTGCCGACGACTCGCCTGACGTTTAAGGATGAACCGGTATATGCGTGACTGAGCCCGTAATTTGTAGGAAGGAAGAGTCTCGTATCTGAAAGCTTCAAGCCGCGCTCGTGCTCGCTGCCTGGTATTGGGAAAGAGAAATCTAAAGAGCGAGAATTTGTTGTTTGAGCGAGTCAAAGCCCGTGGCCGAGACACCGGAGGAGCCAGCTTAGTATTGGGCTTGCGGCGATTTGAAAGTAGTTCAATGGCTAGCTAGGTGGACATCATGGAGTGGAATGAAGCTCTGATCTCATATACCTAATTGAAGAGCCATATCAGCTTTGTCTTTCTGCCGACCACGCAATATGCCTAGAGGACATGGCTGCTACATTCACCGCCTGTAGACTAGTCTTTCCTAATGAAAGGAATGTCTCAGCTCGAACAACGTGCCGTCATAAGATAAATAATAGCATGAGACCAGTCATTGGTAGTGGCGGAGAACATCCATTTTGAGTCCCGCCGAGGCAACCAAGACTGAGACCTACGGACCTTCCAAATACTCTATGAATGTGAACCATTGGCAGCTTCGAGGTCCATTGCACGAACTGAAGGTACAATTTGCTAAGCAGCCACGCTTCAATGAGACACAGCAAAGTTACCGGCAAACGGCGTCTTTGAATAGCCTCAACATGGGCAGCCTTTGTCCCTCTTCGGGACACCTGCTTTCTGTCTCGGACAACTCCTCTTCATCTACATGCTCGCTGAAGTACATCTGCACCGCATGAAGGCAAGACCGCGAAAATCCTGCCACCTTCTTCCTCTCAAGGCTATTCGTTCACGTCTCTCTGGGCACACGAAAGGCTCGCAAATGTCTACCTCAGACAGCACGTTAGATTTCATCATTATTAGGCAGAATGTTCCTCTGATAATATTCGTATTCTCTTTGCCTCGAAGCCTTTCACCTTTATCGTCTTGAGGACCCCTCGTACGTCAATACCGCCTTGGTAGCAGACTGCTCCGGAACCCTCGATCGAACGATCAACGGCCACCTTTGCCTCGCCCTCTTCGACGATATAGATGAGGCTACCTTCGTCCGCTTCATTCGCTAGACCTACACTAAAGATTATCCTGCTCCCCATACACCTGGGCTGAAACAGGAGAGGGAAAGGACACGCTGGAAGGGTCAAAGACCGAGGAAGCACAGAAGGAGGCTTCGACACCAGATGACCCACTTGCTAGCTGGGGCCGTGATGTCAAGAAGAACAAGAAAAAAGAGCATCTCGACGTTGAATGTAAGCATCAAGTATTCATTCATCAGCCAATTCGATTGTTAGAGGACATATACGCAAAATCTACGCACTCCATCTGCTTTCTCGTTCTCTCAATGCTCTACGCCGCTGGTTTACTCAACACTCCACACATCCTCCGCCACCATCATCCCATATTCCTTCAATTACCCCAGCACATAGGAGACTCGCATTTCTCCCCTGGCGAACGTATGCAGGGACGCTACCAGCTGCTCCTTTGATAGGTCTGCAGCAAGATCATAATAAAGACGATGGTCTTCTGGTATGATGACAAGAGAAGGCGGCGTCGTGTTGACAGTCGCTTACCCTACCGTAGCAGCGAGCTCCGTCGTCTTTGGTAGCCGTATTGGGCTTAACGCTTCTTGGTAGCGATAGCTGTGGCAGCGATGGCTGTGGCGCGGTATTTGCCGAGCAGCGAGGAGTACTCAAAAGCGTAGGAGGTTGACAGTCCAGAAGATTTTTTTAGGGTTGACCGGACGACTGACGAGGCTTCTTTAAGTTCTTCTTTGGTCTCATCTTTGTTTCATCGTCGTTGAAGAGGAGCTCGCAGGGTTGCCGACTTTGTATATCTCAGTGTCGTGTTGGATTTTGAGCATTCTTGTTCTATTCGCTCAGCGCTCTGGCAGAGCTGTCCGGATATTGACGTACTGGCTGGCTTCTCGTTGTTTCGTCGTTGACGAGATTGGAGAAGCGTTGGGCGCTTCAATGTCTCACTCGACTTTGAGTTCCTTGTCCACTTTCGGTGTGTTCTGTTTCTCTTTAGCTGAGGTGTTCAGTCCGATTTCTTGGTTCTTGCAGAGAGAAAGGTTCGTGACTCCGAGGTGGATTGGAGGATATACAAAATCTCGGGTCCAGAGGTAATAACATTCATCTGTCAACCAACACCAGTGCACTCATTGTACTGTACGAGAACTAACATCTAGGTATCCGAAATACGATTCACGCCCCATCGGAGAACCCGGTCTTCGTGCCAAAGATTTCATTGCTAGTCTACTGCTCTATACAGGAGTTGTCTGTCTCTGAACCGAAGATTGCATGTGCAACACGTGGTTATGGGTGAAATGTTCAGATGGAAAGGCTCGAGGAGACCGCTTTTACTCCAGCCGTATTAGCTATTTGCCTGAGGACTGTCTAGGACGTTTCGAAGGTCCGATACCAGACCGACACATTAAACCCATCTCATTCAATTCTACCCATATCCTATCCCATAAATTCGTCTACTCTCTATACCCTACTGCCTCCCTACCCATAAATCTACCAACAACTACCTCACAGACCGCACCACAATCTCAACCACAGAGGCCTGTTTATTAACACAGGCGAACGGTTATTTGGTTCGTACCGTGGTAGCATAGCAGCAGTTGCCACCAAACATCATAGGAATCGGTGCTTGAGTGTTGAATGATTCATTTTCTATCAAATACTACTGCGAAAATATCTGCTTGCCAAGAATCCCTTACTAATTCAATGCTACTCCCATGACAACCCGATCCCAGTCTCTCGCCTGCTCCGACGACCAGCCAGCCGAGACTTTCTCGGATCTAGGAGGCCTGCTGGCTTCCCCTTCTTTCGTCCCGGATGAAGAGCTCTCTGCCTTGACGGCCTTGGAATCTTCAGTACCCTGCTTGGGTCGTGGTTCTGCTCCGTTCTGTCGGTCCGAGATACTCTTGCTGGAACAAAGGTCCTGGCTGGATCGTTTTTCTTCTTCTTCTTCTTCCTTCGGCACTGATGAAGAGCTCTCTGCTTTCGCGTTCTCGGTCGTTGCTGTATCACGCTCGTTTTCCTGCTGTGATCTCACGTATGGTACCGCCATCTTAGGCTTAAGCACGCGGCCTGCTCTCGTCATTTCGAGAGATAATTGACGGTCAGGTCGTGGTGATGATGAGGACAATGATGATGAGGTGTAAGTAACAGCAATGCAAAACATAAGCACAGGAACCGAAGTACCGAAGGGTTCATACCATTAAAGACCCAAAATATCTAGTTTCCTTCACGAGAAGTAGCCTCTTGCTCTCTAGCCTGAAATCTTCGTGAATTCGGAATGTTCGAACGCAGGACCAGTCTCGTCTCCGCACGTCTCGAGCTGCGAGGTCAGTAATTCGGCATTTATCGTGACGAAGATCATAGCTGGAGGTATACAGGCAAAGCCACCAATCCCTGAGTCGGACAGCGATTCATCACAGACTCCCCTCCCGAGGTGCCTGCTCACTTGCCCTCGGGCGGGCAGCTAGAGAGCTGGACCGAGTCAAAGCAATCGCAGACAACCCTTACCTGACGATAATGGCCCGATCTTCTCATGGCAACTCGAATACCAAATTCACAACGATTTCACCTCATTTCATACCAATATCCACCCTCCACTTCCCAATCCACCACCCACTCCCCTCAACCCCAACCCCCCTCACCACCGCAAACCTTCCCTCCCTCTCTCCCTCGCCCCCCAAAGACGCGTAACCCCTTCACCGCCACACAGTAGCCTCCTCAACCAGCTCATCGCTCCCCTCTCTTCGGCGCCGCGAGCCTGAGCCAGAACCAGACGTCCGCATACAACCGTGAACGGGTCCGCTGCTGCGTTAAAGCGGGCAAGTTGGGTATCGAGGGCGTCGCTTTCGGTTTTCACACAGAGGCGGGAAGTTGAGGAAGGCTTGGGGGGTTCACGAGGGTGAAAAGGGGAAGGATGGCGAGCGGATTGATGGGGTTGATCGGGGTGGCGACGGATGAGGGTGGCGGATTCCGGTATCGTTCGAGGTATTGCCGAAGCAGGAGGAAGGTCTACGTGAGGAAAGTGATGGCGAGTAGAGAAGTATTTACACCAGGAAGACAAGGACTGAAGCAGCCCCGCGTCGGAGGAAGTTGAAGATCGATCCCGCCAATACGGTATCGGCCTCGGTCGGAATGCTTTTTTGGCAGGTACAAAGAAGAAATCTGTACGAGTATCATCAACGCAACTCCCCCTCGCGGAAGCTGAAAGGCCAGAACAGCCCGCATGAAGAGATATAGAAGCGTTGGATGAGTAGAGCGCCTTATCAGATCACGACATACCCTCCAATCCACGGTGATGCTTCCATGCGTACTGGCGCGTTGGTAACAGGCGCATCCTGCTGGGACCATACCGCGTGGACCATGACGCTCGTTCGGTCCTTTAAACTACATAGCAGGAACGGATGCGCGCTGGTGTTGTAGAGAGTCTGGTTGCTGGATGCAGATATGGGGATGTAGGGCGAGGTGGAGCGGATGAATGGAAGAGTGGAAGATTGGGAGATGAGATTGCGCAAGTAGGAGAGGCGGGCGGGAAGGTGGATATTTGGTGTGTGGGTAGCAGGTACGAATGGCAGGAATGTGATACGGATAAAGGGGAAATGACTTGCTTTCTGGGCTTTGAGGGCCTTTTTAACATGTTGTAAATGTCTAGTGCTCGAGACGCTGAGGAAGGGGTAGAAGGTTGACAGGAGACTCTGCGGCTTCTTATCAATCAAGGTGATCGTCATTACAATGACTATCAGTACCCAGTAACAAACATTAGATCTTATAGAAGAGCGTATTCGTTATACTGAGCCCGTTTGTGTTCTACATTTCGTCACTGCTGTCACGCCTCAACGACTCATTAGCATTATCGCGCCATAAAGTCCCTTTCCCGTCACTGATTCGCGTCGAACGGCTTATAAAACTGCAACGCGGCCGCCTGCCCTGAAACAGCGACGTCCACACTACTCCCAAACGCCTGCTTCGCACTAACGCTATGCTTAGTCACGGCACTATAGAGCGCGAACCCCCCCGTCGTCTGCCCGATCAACGCCAGCGTAGCCGTCGTCGAAGTGTCGATATAGGGACTCACGCTTCCAGTCTGCGCCATCGGTATCGCAAACGTCGCCGTTAGCGATGTCGGAGGGGAGCTTGTGAGGTAAGCGACGGTCGTGTTGAGGGAGTACGTCGAGACGGTGTTGATGGAGGGACTTGCGGCGAAAGTTGGAAGCGTGGGAGAGACGGATGAGAGCGCGGTGACGGCGAACATGGTGTCTTGGAACGTGAAATTTTGGCCGGAGGCGGCGAGGCCGGAGAGACCGACGCTGGCTGGGAAAGAGAGGGTGAAGGGGTAGGAGTGGGTTGGGCCCCAGATGCCGGTTCCGGTGTCCGAGGAGGAGACCGAGGCTGTGACGGATGTTGTGGTTGTTTTCCCGGCACGGTTGATGAGGGTAATACTTTGTATTGGTCAGCACAGAGGGCTGATAGAAATGGGATAATGTGAAGAATTACGGTAAGGTACTCGGGGCAGCGGCGGCTCCAGAGATTTGGATGTACTGTTCAAATCAACATGAGGAAATCATAAATTTGGGCAGGAAAGGTGCGAACCCTAAAGTATCCAGTAAGGGTCATGGTGCCTTTCCAATTAACGCTGAGCGCGATACCGTATGGCCTCAGATTAGTAGTCGCCGTTGGATCCACCGCTGTCGTCAGACTGACTTCCTGCGGTACGGTCTCAATCATCCTCTGAAGAATGGCTGAACATTGGCCTGCAAAGTAACTAGCAGACGCTGAAAGTCTGGTCATGGTGTCGTTTGAATCCGAGTTATAAAGGCGGAAATCCGAATTCACTGTCTTATTGGCAGTCGTGACCAAAGGGCCGCCCTTATCGCCTGTGCCATGAACATAATCATTTACGGTATCAATGTCGAAGCCGGACACAGTTTCGTCGAATGCAATTCGACCATCTGTGTTAGTGGACGAGACTGCGCTGGCTGGCACGGCCTGAGGAAAGCTGCTGTGATGCACTCCGCCCATAGAATGCCCGCAGGCCGTGAGTGTAATGGTATCATCAGTATTAAAACCAGCATTCGAGAAATCATCCAATGTGTCCTGGAGATCAGTCTCGGGCTCAGGAACACCAGACGGTCCAGCAGCAGTGGCATCGATACGGCCACCTTTCATTTCGATGTGAGGGCCTCCACAAGCTCCAACCGCCATTACGGTCCCTAAGGCTATGAGATCGGACACTGTTGAACGATCAATATCTATTGCAAGCTAAAAGTAGGAAGGTGCTCAGGGCTGGGGCAGGACTTACTCGATACTTTGTCGTTAGTGAAGTAGCTGAAAAATGTAAGGGCATCGTTGAAGGCTGGGCCAACATTCTCGGCACGTGTGGTCTCGAAGCCAATGGAAGCATCGATGCCGCCTGTTTCGCTGTAGATGTTTGCTGTCACGAAATCATCTGCAACGCCTTAGTTCCTTTCATCTGGACCAAAGCACACGCATCAAATCTTGTGATATAAAAACAAATTTTCAATATTTGAGTCCAGAGCGATAATTGCTGTGGGAAGGGAGCGAGTCAAGGGATTCGCAATCGAATTTGTAAAATTCAAATATTATATGAGAACATGGTTACTTACGAAAAGCAATACGGATCCACTCGGCTGCAGTGTTTCTGCCAAGGCTGTTGTTGGAAGCACCAGTAGAAGGGTCATAGTAATTCGAGCAAGGTGTAATGGCAGACAACATGCCAGCGGGGGCAGCATCGAAGTAAAGATGTTCGATTTCCTTGATGATGAGAGCCTCCGTGTTGGCAACATATTGGGCCGTGACACTCCTGAGGGCCACAAAAGAAATGCAGATCGAGAGGAGGGTCTGCATGGCCATGGCCTTGGCAATGGCATTCAGCCTCATGGTGCTCGAAAAACTTTAATGATTGTGACACCGCAGAGATGAGGAGATGAGTATCTGTGGATGAAAAAACTCTCAAGATGGGGGAATGAGGGAATATCAGTCCCAAGAGAATTCGAGACCGCTGCCGACTCCGCTTGCGAGACCTGATTTGGTATTGCTTAAAAACGTCCTGCATGATATCCGCTTTTATTGAAAGACCTCTTATTTCTAATCGGTAGTCGCGATCCGAACGGTGAACCAAACAAGATGCTATTCTCCGCTGATCTTGCCATAAACGAGATAAGCCGTGGGGTGATTCTGAAGCTGATTTGAGGGGAGTACGGCAAGCCGCATGTAAGCTTATATGGGATGCATATGCAAGTCAGCAGCCATGGTTCTGGGATCAAGTGGTGAACAAGAACGTTTTAGCATCTTTAATGCATGTTGTTGCAAGCTGTACGAATGAAAAAGCCGCCTTGCCGAAGGACCGGATTTTAGCGTAAGCTGGAGGACCGAGGAAGGCCTGGTGGGCATGACCTGCAGGACAAGCCGCTATTTTTAGGCATGCCAATCGCGAGCGACTCCGAAAGATTTACCTTAGCCAAGGAATCCCCTCTGATCCGAGCCAGCTTACGTACTCTATTCTAGGGCCGCTTTCAGCGTCTCCTTCCTCTTTTCGATCACCGCCGATTTCTGCATATTTATTGGCTCAATCGAAGCACCACTGTTGCTCGTCCGCTGTTCTCGGACCCAGGCAGCCATACCCGCCCACAACCATCATACCGATCAGGGCCTGGAACAGCATCATGCCATTTGGCAAGTAGTCTTCGGCAGCAGCGGTCACATCCTGACTCGCATTTAGGACCGCGACTCGTTGTATCTCTTGCTTGAGACCTTCCAGAGTCAGACTGTGCTGGGGCCAGTCAACGTCATTGACTTGATTTTGTTCGCCATCAGACTTTGCTCCTAATCCTTTCGCGGATGAATTCCGGGAAATCTGACGAGCAGACTGGTAGGCTGCTTCGAGCAAGTTTCGCGTAGTTTTTCGTTCGACTCCAATTCTGACATGTAGCTTAATTTGGACATATTTGATGTCTTCTTCGTCAGATAGCAGCTGGACCAGAAGTCCATGTGTAACCTGTCGCTCATTCTTTGCTTCGGCTACGAGTTGAGGGTTATTGAAGGCCGACTCCACGTGCGTGATCCAAAGGTTGCTCTCCTCCTGAATGATCGCATTGAGCGATTTGGTGGAGAGGAAAGGATCGTGTTCCGCGGGAAGGCTACGAGTAATGTGGTACCATGTCCCATCAACGCCACGCGAGTAAACCGAACCTTGCTCAATCGTATTCCAATCGTTAGGTGGTATGCCCGGTGGGCAATGCGCCATCGAAAAGCTGTAGCCGGTAAAGCGAACTAAGAGGCCACGATTGGTAGGTACGCCCCAGCTTGCGTTCTCTGTTACTAAATTCGTACGCTTGAGAGTCCGTGATATCGCGGGTATCCACCAAAACGTCTCCAAGCGGGCTCGTATGCAGTAGAAGGAACGTGCGAGAGGATTCAAAAGATTCGACACGAGCACAGCGAATAGATGTAGTAGCGTAGAGAACATGACAGCCTGAGTCCCAAACATGGGACCACCAGTGGTAGATGTATCTTCGTTCCTGGTTATTGTCCGAGGATATAAGGCGTGGTTTCGAGGGCCATTGTACAACAGTGTCGATGGGGCCCATCTAAAGCCAGGTTCACTCAACCTGGGGCCCACGCGGAGGAGAACGTTCTTGGGTATACCTCGGAATGCGGTAGGCATTAACAACCACATGCGATGGGTTCGAGAATGGTCACAGCCAAAGTTCTCGCAATTCGCTAATGGACATGGGCCATTGAGTACATAGGCTACATCCAGGTCTAGAAGCTGTGCGATAAGTAGCGGCTCATCTGAAGGAACACTGACAGATCGGTGTTGGAGACCAGTCTCAACGGCCCCAAGATCCCATCGATTGCCGTCAACTTCATTAGGGATCCTCGCGAATTTCAATATTTGGGTGATAATGTTACTGGCAAGTCCTTTTCTGCCAACGCTTGATCCGAGGATCTGGTACATCTTATGTACGAGATAGTTTATGTTGATTGCTTCGTCTTTGAACAAGAACGAGAGTCGAAAACTCTTTGCTGGGAGTGCGCCTTCTTGTAAAGTCCAAAGTCGACGAGTCCACCCTGAGTTGAGGATCCTTATACAAGCCTCGTCGGCTTCCACTGAGTTGAAATCGTACATGCGCAATGATGCGTCGAGAACAAGGACGCGGGTTGCCTCTAGATAGGTCTTTTTCATCTGTGCTAAAGCTATGTTCTTCGCCTCTCCCGGTTCTACTGGGCAGCAAAGAGTGTCACACCAAAGCAAGATTTCCTCGACTGCCTGAGGGTACAATTTTGCATAGTATTTGTTGATGGTTTCATGCAAGAAACCTAATTGGCAGCGAGGTAGTGCGTTCTCGTAGGGATTTCCCAATCCATCTGCCCAGACATGGGATAAGGCAATGTAGCGAGTCGTTGACTGTGATGGCACTAATTCGACTGAAAGTTCGTTCAATATATGGCTTTCCTGGATGCGCAATAGAGGCAAAGATCCGCTTTCCAAGATTTCAGTTAAGCGCTTAGTGTCGATCGAGATATACTCGCAATTACAGCCAGTGAGATGTTTCGTCTGATATGTGGCCAGCTCATTCTGGTAGGCTAAGCATTGATCATTGCTGCACCTTCGATGAAACCCATCCGATGCTGGCTGGCCGAGGAACGTAAGAAAGTGCATAGTTTGTAGATACCAATGATTCTCGACATTTACTCTCACCTGACTTGGGCACCACCCAGATGATAGCATCGGAATCTTCCAATAGGCGTATTCCAGATCCATAAGTCGAGCAAACGCGCTCGGACATTTATTGGCCGTCACGTTGTAAGCTTCATTTGTAGCAAGCGTGAACAATTCTCCCAGCGAAGCAAGTGAAAACTTGATCCGCGGATCAAAGTCTGGACCGGCCCCATGGATCGTAGCAAAAGCCAGGCGCAGGCATTCTGCAATGTGCTCGTAGGTGTGACGAGGGTTGACGAAGCCGGCGTGGATGTCAGAAATCCAGTTATCAAGTGCTTCAACAAGTCCTAAGGTCGAGACAGTGGGGTTTTGGCCATCATCGGTTTCGATGGTAGATACGAGGTCCTCAGGCCGGTAGCGGTCGCCCAATATCTCGTTAATCAGTCCAAAAAACAGCCATCTCTGGAGGAAGTCCTCTTGCTCTTGCTTCGGTGTTGGATATACCCGTTCATGCTGCCTGTACGGGGAGCCACCAGGAACGTTCCCATCTGACGGCAATGCATGAGTGACGCCTTCTCTAATGGGATATGTCAGAAATGATCCACCATCGTAACCTTTTAGGCAGACGTAAGGTACAATTGTCCTCTCATTGGTAACGGCGTTTTTGGGGGTGGGAAGATGATCCATTGGCAGACAACGAACTTGTCAGGTCAAAGGATATTTGCACCTCGTGCGTGCTAGGAACTCTGGTCTGGAGGCGGGGTTTTGTGGCTTCAAGTTGGGCGTAATTTTGGAAACACTAGTGTAATGATTAGAGTACTACGGCTAGTACTAATGTAATATACGTTTCTTATCCTGACTCCTGAACGTATGCAGGCGATCAGCCTGATGAATTCTGTCTAAGAAAACGGTGCTCTTCGTTCGAACAAGCGAATCGCATCTTGCATCCTCTTTTGATCTTATTGAGCGTGTAGAGCCTCTCTAATGCCTCTTTCCTTGCTGCTCATGCAGGCACATTCCACGCAAGCTCGAAGTCAGTGATACTTGAAATTCGGGCTTGCTCCGACAGTCCCTCCGACGGTGTACATGTATAAGGAAAGAAGTGTAAATCTATCAGCGCCCCCTTAAGACACATCAGGCAGTGATTCATCTTGAAAAGGGATCCCATACGTGTACACACCTTTTCGATACATTTACACCACCGCAAAAAAAATCCCCGTCGTTGCCTTCAGAACCATCTCAAAATACAGCCACTTTGATCTGCAATGAAGACAAATACTTAGCAACTCATACTCTTGAAGTTTTCGGATCTGCTGCCGGTAGGATTAATCCAAAAAAGTGCAACTCTATCATGCATGAAAACAATATGCCTCAAGCCTCAACAAGTATCTAGAGATTGGTGTCCTTGAGAAATAATTTGCCAAAAAAAGAAGTGATATACGACAGATGAGATATAAACACAAGACTATTCTCCGGAGGAAGAAAGAGGTTCTTGAGCTCATTAAACCGGTATTTGATAGCCATCTCCTACCTCTTCCTCAAGGTGCTCATATTCCTCACCTACTCATTACTCCGGCACTACACCGATCTTAGGGGGTGTACATGTATCGAAAAAGGATACATGTATGAGCTACCTTCGGAAAAAGAAGAGCCGAGGTGTTTTTGATGTAGCATGTAGCAAAGAGGTCTTGAAACCGGCGGATCTATCAGTTTTCTCACTCCACAATTTCGTTCATCAGGTCCTGAGAGCAAGCGTTCCATCTATTTATGCATCATGGTACTGTAATCAGCTCCATAGCCTCGGCGCTGCGGTCGACGGCGAAGCCATTTGCATTGCAATGCTACACCCTAGTTTGTCTGCTGATCTGAACAGATGATGCCGCAAATATCTGTCGTGGTTCCTGCATCACCTAATCACCCTTTTGCATCTTTCGTCTCATGTTAGCTTCAACGCAGTATTATCCAATTCGATGCAATGCGTACTTCCCTACTCCTGCCAGTCTTTCCTTCACTTCAAATTGCTCTGCCCAACTAAAGCCTTGTTACGACGCTGATGGCAACCTTACACCCCTAATTCCTTGTGATCCCTTTGCCAACGTCAGCGCATGCTACTTTCTGGGAGTCATATGCGTGACGAACCTTCACTGTCATGGAGAAGCATTGGGGGATACATTTGAAAGTGTAGGAGGCTGTACCGATAAAACCGGAAATGATCCCGCTTATCCACTTCCTTTCCTTCCTGGTACTGTTTCCTCCTGCTATCTTTTGTCTTTGATGAAGACCGAACCCTCATTGCTTGTGGTATGGTAACACAGACCATTGTGTACGGAACTGGTTCTCTTATGCGGCCAACACTACCGGCTGCGGCGATGGGACATATTGTATAAACCCCGGCAACGAGAGATGCTTTTCCAATCATCATGGAGTCAAAGAGATCACCTATCATAATACTGCGACAACACCGACGGTAGCAGAGGCATGGCCCACAGACTACGCAGACGCGGGCTATTCGGAACCAACTAGGACAAGCCACCCTTCGACAAGCACGTTACTCGCTTCCAAAGGCACATCGAGCTCTTCCACGCTTACCACTATACCCTCACAATCTCAATCACTAGATCTACCTTCGCAGTCCAAACTGCCTACCCCGAAAGGTGCACCAACGCCAACACCGAACGCAACAACGGCTAGCAGTTCCAGCGAAAAAGCTATCATTGGGATCGCTGGCGCTATAGAAGCTTCGGGCGCTGTCGGCTCACTCTATGTATTCCGACGATCAAAAAGTAAGCGGGTAGAGCAACGAAGGCCAAAGCTCGCACCCGGGGTGGTCAGGGTTGAGAGAACGGAGTTGATGGGGCGTGATACGCGGATGGAACTGGAGGCTACGCGGGGTTGGCCTTTGGAGGAGGCGCGTTTTGGTGGGCTGCATGAGCTGACGTGACAAGATAAAAAGGGGGTGAGAATGAAGACAGTCAGTCAGGGTTAAGAGGCGTTAATCATTGATCTCATGAATCTGCAATCTATGATTGACTTCTCTTGCAGACAAAGTAGGATTGCGTGGCAAACACCGCCTACCCAGTGAACTCCATTGCCTCAAACCCGCCTAAGGTTGGAAGAAGACATTGTTCAGAATCAAATCCAAAGAGGGAAAGCGGTCCACAATTTTACCCCCTTTTCAGCCAAAGATCCACACAGCGCGACGGTTCCCATTCTTCGGTATACTGACGTACGCCCTTCCCGCCGTGCCTCTATCTTGCCTTCGAGATCGGCTCGGTGCATCTGTTGAGAAGGTGTTAGATTGTCCTTGACGACTAGCAAAATCGCGCTGCGGGCTATCCTCACTTTGTACCGTATCCTCCAGAATCGATCCCACATCCGGGTCGGGGCGTCGACCCCTTCCGATCTGATTCTCCGGCGCGCGATTTGTATCCTCGAATCGGTGCCTGATCTGCGTCTCCCGCGTCTCTTGTGCCCTGATATCGCTTTCGTGGCTGCACCGCTCCTCGTGCAATTGCCACTTCAACTCTCTGGCTTCTTGTCTGCAGATATCTAGTTCGCTTTCCAACTCTTTCTGCCTTTTGATCGAACCGTCGAGTAACTGGTCGAGGTTTGCTACTTGACTTCTCAACAGGCAGAGCTCGGCTTCTGCTCTCCGTTGCGCGTCTACTGCTTCGTGGCGCTCAGCTTGTAGGCGCCGTCTCTTGCCCTTCTCGACTTCAACCTCGGACTCAAGCCTTTTGATTCTGCTTTCCTTTTGTACAACCTCTCTTTGCAAGTATCTGATTTGCTCGTTGTTGTCCACTTCGGGAGCGTCCCCGTCGGAGGCCGGAGGAGTGAGTGAGGCTTGTTGCTGGTACTGGGGTGGGGGATCGTCTTGGGCTTCGAGCTCAGTCGCATCCTTTTGGCTTCTATAAAACCTCGATCCTCTGTCTTGGTAATACTGCGGCCTACCGACCGACAGAGTGGCGTTCCACGATGTCAAGCTAGGCAGACCTGCAACTTGGGCTCTCACTGCTTGGTTTGCTGCAGTCCTTCGCGCTTCTAGTTCCTCATTCTCCGCCTCCTGTCGCTTCCTGTTGAGATCTTCCCACTGCTTGCCAGCTGAGTATTTCCTCATATTTTCGGTTGAGTTCAACAAGCTCGGAATGGAAGGCTGAAATTTGGGTTTGCTGTATCACCTGCTCTCTTTACCATCAGTCCAATTCAGCCAGACACCTATAGCGACTAAGCCTACCTTGGCTCCTTCTCAAACCCCAAAAGACGAGTTCGAAGCATGGAAGCAATCCTCGTGTGCCCTTGCGCCAGAACTCGGAATCGAAGTCAAACCCCGCCAATATTATAAGGACTGCTAAATTATGCAGGGCATGTGGGGGTGCAGGGGTGCAGACCATGTGTGCGTCGCTGATTCGGTGGGCCCGTACCGCCCATGCAGGGCTTGCAGAATCAATGCAGCACTCCCAATGCGTGTCATTGGCTCGATCCTGGCAAACCTTTCTCCAAAACTTGCGTTCGAACGAGGATAAAAGTGAACTAGCGAATTAATTGGCATATAAGATACTACCATATAGCCGAAGCGTCCATCTGATCATCGTTTGGAACCGTATTTTATATGTAAAGGGGCCTTATAAGGGCCCCTTCTGCAACCACATATTTTGGAAATAACCCCTACATATTTCCACTAAATAACGCCACCACTTGGCTAATGAAAACAAGGCTTGAAAATAACGCTATGAATATTTCCAAAACAAGTAGAATATGTGTACGGTTCCGTTCTGTAACCCTGTTTCTGAGGCTGAGTCAGAATCGTCGCAAAAATTGTCTTCTCCGTAAAAAACCATTGAATTCCTACCATTCCACATCACCATGGCCGAGATACCTGCTGCTACTGCTGCACAGGCTTTGGCTATCATTGATACTCCTATTACTCCTATTATTACCTCAAACATACTTGATATTCTTAAGAAAAAGAGAATAATATATGTATATCGGTCATATAGATGTCCACTATTCTTGGCGTTCTTAGCCTTATTTTGACTGAAAACAACCCTCGAGGGTTGTTTTCAGATATTTTCAAGCCTGTTTTCGCTTACTAAGCGAAAATATGTCGAGGGTATTTTCAAGCCTGTTTTCGCTTAATAAGCGAAAATATGTGGAAATATGGTTACAGAACCACCAGGTGTGGACAGAAGTCTGAACACCGAGGTTTACCCGGCTACCTGGAGAAAGCTGAGAATCTAATATACATATTCCTTCATTACATCACCAGGGAGTCCATAGCCTCAAAGAATTTAGCCTTGCGACGCGTAGTAGCTTCATGAATGGCCAGGGGGAGGATTACGCGGAGGCGTGTGAGGTGTATTCATTGTGTGGTGTGGACCATTACGAAGAATATCTAATTGTTTTGGTGTGGTGGTGGTGGGAAGCCTCCAGTAGCCGGGTAGACCTCGGTGTTCAGACTTCTGTCGACACCTGGTGAACGATACCCTGTATATATTTGACGCTAAGCTGATAATTAGTGGAAATATCTAGGGGTTATTTTCAAAGTATGTGGTTGCAGAAGGGGCCCTAACACTGTGGTATCGTATGGCCTAAGGCGCTAGTCAATGGCCTTATTAAGCTCGCTGTCGCCAATCAGAGAGCTCGGAGAGACGCTCTTTTTAGACGGGAAAATAATACCTGATTTGGGGGCGTAGTGTACCGCAAATGGCCTGTACCTACTCCGACCACTCATTATTCTACTTGCCTTGCTACTGTGAGGGTACTTCTGATTTTACCCTGGGGGCCTAGTACAATAAAGTACTATTACTCAGCAGGCTACTAGGACCCCTATCTTACAGTCTAATTATGGCCTACGTCTGAAAACCGTTATTTTGAACGGTATTTTATATGCAAAGGGGCCTTATAATGATGTGGTTTTTTATATGCCAATTAATTCGGTAGGTAGTCAAAAGCTAATCACCAACTATTTTACGGAGTAATGACTGCGCGCACATATTATGATATTCATCATGATTGACCTCCATGATGTGTCTTGCGTATCGCGGCCCTCTCGGGCGCCACAATTCACGAGCTCATTTCTCAAGAGGAAGCAGCTCCGGCTCTGCAACCAGGGTAATGCCATCAAGTCTCTGATCAATCTAGGTTACTGTGAAAATCTTCTTTATCGGATGGTGCCCCGTCCGATGAGTGACAGTAACCTTCACGAGCCCTTTGGCTCTCTCTGTTCGTTTTTTTGTCCATTTTCGCCACTTGCCTTTGATGTCGCTTCAAGCTGTCTTGTCCCGTCCTTTGCAAGCACGGGCGATAGGTCTTCAGATATGGGTCTGTCGAATTTGAAGTTCTTTGAGAACTTCTTGAGTCCGTTCAATTCGATAGTTTTGTCATCGCAAGCGCGAAACAATTCCGTCTCCTCTTCAAGTTCTTCCTGAAGTTTGTCCTCTTCAACTTTGGCGGAGTGTCGTTCCTTCTTCTTTCGGTGGTCGACACCCTTGCCAGGATCCTTGACACTCTTTTCTCTGAAGGGAAGCCTTTCAGGTTTCTCCATACCTCATGCGCAGACGGTGACTTGACTACTATCGTATTCGGTTATTCGTCTTTGCGCCACCTGGACTATTAGAGAAGCGCGCTTAAAGACGCATCTCGCAATGCGGACATTACGTATTGCCTACGAGGATCGACGAAAATGACTCCGACCTCCTTCTCGTACATTTCAAGAAATGCCAGCAAGTGTGAATCGCGGCAACTGGAAGGCTTTAATTACTGACCGAGAGGGTGGACATAATTCCGACCACCGGAACTTGCTTGGACGAAGTGGGTCTTTTCTTTCCGTAAGCGATATGACGTTGAATTGAACAGAAACAGAAACAGCACCGAAGATATAAGAAAGAGAAACTAGATCTAAAGACGCTATGCCTCTGCTAGTCGTCCAGTGTTCCAAGCCTGAGTCAGTGTTTGTCTTCGCCAATTTGATACATAGTTTTTCCAGTTGAGCAGGAAGAATCCAACCTCCTTTTCTAAATCAGAATCTGTGCACAAATACAAAAACACGCATCAAACAAAAGAAGGAATGAACCCCAATAATTTTGCTCTAATTCCTAACGGGCTCGACTCGAAAATCCTAACTAAGTAAACTCAACTAACCTTCACAGATAATCATACCTGACTTCTCAGGCATGGTCAAAACACTGCTACTTCTTCCGTTTTCCACCCCGCCAGACCAAGGAATAATAGCGAGCAAGTACGCCACACTAGAGAAGGCTCAAGTCCAGCGCAAAGCCACGTCTCCTCCAGCGGAAGTGATGACTCGTCTGATGAATCTTCAGAGGTTACCTCAAGGCTCCCCTGGAAACCAGCGAACAATGACACAGCGATACTTACTGGAAAGGGGCATCATGACAGTCATGGAAACAAAGACGAGCAATCTGACTCCGAGGAGGCGAACGATTTCGGCAAACGGCGAAGAGCATGCGTGAGCTCCAGTGAATGCGGGATGGGCGCAGCCTCTACAAAGCCCAGAACCTTACCCAGGATAACACCACAGGATCCATCAGTGAAATGTCAATCGTGTTTAAAAGGGCGCAGAGCCTGTGATCAAACCAAACCAAAATGCACTGCATGTATCAAAAGGGGAAGTGCTTGTGTTCCTCGGGATGACCAGCCACCAGTTATAACGTACTGTCATTGCTGCATTCGAGATCGGCTGGTATGTGATCAGGGGCGGCCGAGGTGTGAGAGCTGTCAGGCCCGGAAGCATGCCTGCGAATACCAAGAGAAGGGATAGTTGCGCCGTGTCCAAGATCCCACTGACAAATATCATGCTTGTTTCAAAAGCGTTTACTGGTCCGATGGCAAAAGTCCACGCGAGAGCTGCATCAAGTCCAGAGTCAAATGGTGCTGCTCTCAGGGCTCTTAGCCAAAGTCCATGAAGCGTATTCCATTGGAAGATAGATGCTGACCCTGTAGCAGAAGATATTCCATGTGCAACGGTGAAGAGAAATGCAATGGATGCATCAACCGCAAACGCTTGTACTACAAGGACCAGCCCATGCAAGGCGGGAAAAAATGCATGAACTGCAGCTTTCAACGACTCATAGGTGGCGGAGCAGCGCCTTGCGGAAATTGCATGCTGGAGATTGTGACCAAATGCAAACATCAGGGCGACTATGGGCTCACAGAGCGCCACTATCATACCCCGTCAAAGCCCAAAGATGTGTTTGACGACTGCCTGGGTCGCGTGCGATACGGGCGTCGTCACGGTGTCAGCATTCCTTGCGACAGGCAACTACCCTGCAGAAATTGTCTCAGTAGCACAAGAGAGAAGAGTTGTCGCGGCCAGGCTGAAGAAGCCCTCAGGATATATAATGCCAAACCCACTTATTGTTCGACGAGACGGGAAGCCAAAAACGCAAGGACCCAGGATGGAAACTCAGTCGAGGAGACGCTTAAACCATCGCCATATTGTACCACACTCGCGTGTGAGATAAGATCATGCCCTGCCACGTTTTTTGATCTCATTTGAAGCAGAACAGTAGAGATCAGCTTTCCTTGAAGAGGTCGATACTCTAATAAAGGACCACACATGACCAGTCGCTAGCAAGCCAAAGGATTAGAGTGTGTTGACAGTCCGTTGGATATGCGAGAGGAAATGCGGACCAGATGGTACCGTCTCCAGATACAAAGCGTGGTGTGTCGTTTGAGAAATTGCTCAGTCGTGAAACCCTTATCCTACAAGTATTTCTTCGCTCTTGCATCTCATTATGGATGGTTTGTGCAACTTGAAGCTTTTAATTGGACATAACCACAAGGCTGAGTATGGCTTACAAATCTGTGAGCTTAGCAGCTACGACAAGCTCCTCCGTGAGTATTGTGTTATCCACAAGCTTCCAGTACCAGCTCTCCTCTCGCCCTCAGGCTAATCCACAGCGATTTCCTCGCTTCATCCTACCGCAAAATCATAAGGACGGCTCAATACTTGCATCTTTTATCACAATGGCCACTGCGAAGTTCGCTGTGGCCCTCCACGCTGGGACAAGCGATACCTGGAACAACGACGCAGTGCATCAGCAAGAGGTCGAAAAGATACTCAAGACTATCGCTGAGACAGCTGGGGCAAAGCTTTCCTCCGGTGCAAAAGCTATTGATGTTGTCCAAGCGGTCGTGACGTCTCTCGAAGATTGCCCTTTATTCAATGCCGGCAAAGGAGCCGTACTTAATAAGGATAGTGAACATGAGGTGCCTTCAGATTCTTCAGGTTCTTGCTGCCCTTCAAGTCATAGCAGTCGCTGATACTATCGCCCTACTAGCTGGAGGCCGCAATCGCGGATGGGACCTCGGGAGCCTACGGCGCCGTAGCGGCTACACGAAACATCAGGAATCCTATTGAGGCTGCTCGTGCAGTAATGGAACAAGGACGACATTCCTTTCTTGTAGGCCCTGCAGCAGATGAATTTGCTCGCAAGTCGGGAGTCACTATGGCATCGAATGACTACTTCACCACCGCTACGAAGAAGGCTCGCTGGGAAGCCCGAGCCCGCAAAACACTCGGCCCTCCTGAGGATCTTGAGACAGTCGGGGCCGTTGCACTTGATCTCCATGGGAACCTCGCAGCTGCTAGCTCTACTGGAGGACTGACTTGTAAGATGAAAGGAAGGGTCGGAGACACGGCTATCATCGGAGCAGGTCTGTCTGTGGACCAGAATGTAGCTGTTATTTGGTGAGTCCCCGGAACTTCTAGTCAATGTTCGTGGACTAAGCTTGCTGACATCTGTCTACAGCAGCGGTGCTGGAGAAGACATTCTGCGTCACTCTGTTGCTGGCAAGGTTGCCGCCTTGCCAGGCACCGAATCACTCAGTGAGACTATGGCCCAAGTCATCCTCAAGAAAGCTGAGAAAGCGCCTTCCGCATGCGCCATCCTTGCTCTCAATTCTATGGGTCATATTGTCGTCGAATCAAGTGGGCGCGTCTTTCCGACCGCGTCTTGTACCGCATCTTCTTTGAAGTCATCGATCCTGCCAACCACCCTCCATGTCCTTTCGCAACATGTTATTCATCAAGATGCCCTTATAATTGCTGGATTGACTCGCTATCCAATAACTCCTTCCCATGCTGTTGTCATTTGCCGTGGAGTTGGCGAACTAATGTCACTATCTCTACCCACATTCTTGAAGGTCATGCATACTGTGCGTCAGGTCTCTGCAACACTGAATTCTGGTTTGTCTACTCACCGCTGTGGCATGACTTGTGACGGTAGCGGTGCTCTCTCTCTAATCCCTCTACATGGCATTAGCAAAGACTGGACTGCAATCGTCCACAACCAAGAGGAATATAATGCCTTATATCCCGGCTACCTTACATCAAAGAATGGGCCAAAGATGGCAGACGCTTTTCTTGAGGAAATGCGCTTTCGTATTGCCGCTACCACGGGCATTGCAGAGCCTTTCAACAATTATTTCGATGGTGAAGCATCAAACCAGAACATCTTTGCCCGAATCATCCGGGGAGAGGTACGTCAATGGCGTATCTGGGAAAATGAAGCCTATGTTGCCTTCCTGACGCCATATGGCAATACCCCCGGATTCACAGTACTTGTTCCACGCAAGCATCTCGGCAGCGATATCTTTGGACTCGAAGATGAGGATTATAAAAACATTGTTAAAGTTGCTTACAAGGTCGCTCAGTACCTGAAGGAAGCCTTTGGCGTCAAGCGCTGCGGTATTTTCTTCGAAGGCTACGAGATTAACTATGCCCACGTAAAATTGATCCCAGTGCATGATCAATTCACATCCCAGGGGCACCTTTTCAACCCCATAGCTGCGCCTACATCTTTTGAAAACATTTACCAAGGATTCCTCACGACGCAGTTTGGCCCGCCTGCGTCTGACCTCAAATCGATCGGCGTCCACGCGAAGCAATTGCGTGAGCTTCACGTCCAACGAAATCGAATTGTGGCACCCAAAACATGGCAGCAACCTAGTACGCACTCCATGGAAGCTCTGCAGAGTCCTTGGTACACCGCTGTGTTCGCCCTCCAAGACACTCTTTTCCATGCGACAATAAATTTCTTCCAGAGTCAATTAGGATACAAGTACACCTTAGTCCCTGTAACCACAGATTCCATCAGCTCACCCATGGGTCTCGGATCGGACTCCCAGCCCGTGCATGTAGCCCTCTCTGGTCAGGACACTTTCCTTGCTGATTCCATGCAGTTCACTCTCGAATACGTTCTTCGGATTGAGGATGGGCTCAAAGGGGCCTACTATGTTGGTTGTTCATTTCGTGGTGAAGATACTGACCACATGCATCTGAATCAGTTCTATCACGCTGAGTGCGAGATGCTTGGAACCTTGAACGACGGTATCGAGGTGGCAGAACGCTACATCATCGCGGTCACTCGCGCTATCTTAGCGAAAAACGTCGACATTATCCGCGCCGTCGCCGGTAACACTTCTCATATCGATGATCTTCTCTCCCTAGCCACCAACAACGGTGGCCATCTTCCGCGCATCAGTCTTGCTGATGCCTTGTCGCTCCAAGAAATGGTCAATACCGCTCACGCGTGGGAATATGCTGTCCCGACCGATCACAGCAAAGGCCGCGCTCTTACACGCACGGGCGAGCGAATCTTGATTAAGCACTTCGGCGGCGCTGTCTGGCTTACCGAAATGGACCACCTCAGCGTACCTTTCTACCAGGCCTTTGTCCCCCACACTAACAATGCGAAAGCGCTTTGTGCGGATCTTTTGTTGGGGCCGGGTGAGATATTAGGACTTGGTCAACGTCATGCAGAAGCTACTGAAGTGAGGGAGGCTCTCACAATGCATCAAGTGCGCCAGGATAAATACGAGTGGTACTTGGATATTCGGGATGAGCAGAAGAGCGGCAAATACTTGCAAACAGCAGGGTGGGGGATGGGAATGGAGCGGTTTTTGGCTTGGATCATGAAGCATGATGATTTCCGCGACATGGCTATTATTCCATGCATGAAGCGTATGAAGTTTGCTCCTTGAGATTGCGGAGGTAGCTGCCTGACTTTGACAACTGGAGGTATCAAGTAGACGACGATGATGATAGTAATGATGATAGCAATGATCATAATACAGATAATGATGATGATGATGATGATGATGATGGCAGTGATAGTATGATTGTTGTTATGACGACGAGGATAGAGCAGAGGGAATGGACTTCCATCTCTGTGTCGCACCTACAACATAGCTTGCGTCACTCAATCTCTCAATTTTCATAGGGCTGAAAGTGTTACAATGCCTCCATCTTCCAAACAGTGAGAACAGCGAGTCGATCTGGCCATGATGGCTCTTCCAATAATATACATCAACAGCTGGCCTGGCGCAGGCAAATACACCGTTGCGAGAGAACTCGAAAAACAGATGGAGGGAAAAGTTCGCGTTGTGAGCCTTGTTTCGTTCTTTGTCACCCATTCCAGGTTTCTAGTCATTCACCAGAGGGATCTTATATCATAATGCTCAATATGCCCTCGTCTGCTGCTTGGGAGATTTTGCTTTCGTAGATAGAGATCCTCTTCTCTGGACGTCTCAATATGCACGCCCCAAATTTCTCACAGCCTACCACAGGTTCGCAACCACCTCCACATCGACCTTGCTGGGGCGATCCTTCCACGGACGAGTGCCGACTACCTTGAGCTGCGTCATCAACTGCGCTCCGCCCTCTTCAACACTCTCGCCACATCTCCGGATTCTTTCGACCATTTGTGTGTACTTACCCAACATTCTCCCTTATATAAAAGCTTGTCCCCCTCTTTAGCCGAATGATAAAACCTAACTCACCCTAGTTATGTCTTCACCGATTTCCAGACCGCCAACGAAGAAGGCATATCGGTAGCCTCAGAGTACGAGGCCGCGGCTAAGAAACGAGGCTGCGCTTTTATCCCTGTCATACTTACATGTCAAGTCGCGGAGAACGAACGAAGGTTGCGATCACTAGAGCGTCTAGGAGCGTTAGAGGGTGGCAACGGCATGCTGGTAGATACTGATGTGCTGAAACTGTTCCGGGAGCGTGGGGACGTTTACAGGTTCCAATGTTCCAAGCAGCTGGTCTTGGATGTTACGGAAATTACACCCGTGCAGGCGGCTGAGAAGATCATGCAGCATGTAAGAGCGGTATGTGGGGGAAGAGGGGAGGAGCGGAGGAAGGGGGGGGGTGGAGGAACAGGCAGTGTGATGAGGGGGGTGAACATGGACGTGAAAATTTCTGATGAGGTCATTTAGATGCTCGAAGAATAATCATTATCTCCCTTGCTGGTCTATTCCTTCTCTGGCCTTTTCTCCAACCACTTGTTGCATAGATTCTCACCTTACATTTGTACACTTTCGTGGGTATCATATAGGATGAGTTTGCTCTTCATATAGGGAACCTGGTTGAGGTAGTTTGCCCTTGTATGCATGACTTTTGCTCCACTGTTACGGCCAAATGGTTTATCTGATTAAAAAACACGCTATACTGTCGTGAGAACCATTACCTAGCTATATTCTACAGCCTAAAAATAGATAAAAACCAGTACTCGGCAAGCTTTTCAGTACTGAGAAGGACACGCCCCAGCATATATTTTTAAGTATAGCCTATTAATTTCATTGCATTAGTAGGATCAATTGCTAATGTCAGCGTGTCTAGTTCCTTCTATGTTCTATGCATGCGTCCCTTCTACATCCTTCCATACATATTCTATTATTGTTCCTTTCATGTAGCTAGCCATAGATAGCAGTGCTTTATTCTCCATCAGCTATATAATGGCTAATAACCCCACCACTAAATCTATACGCTTTCTATTATTACCACTACTGTGCTACGCTAAGAGGTTATAAGCCCTCGATTAATGCTAATAATATATTAACATTTTAATTATATTAAATTTTAAAAAAATTATATATATACGTTCTTCTAGTTATAATAGATAAATTAGAATAATAAGACGATAAAAGCTAATAGTCTATTATATCTATATTAGAGAAGTTATAGAAATTATACGATTTATAAATCTAGAAGATAAATTAGATAAAGTCTAAATAATTACGACTTAAGAAGATCTTTAAATTCGCTATACTCTTATTAATAGTTAATATTTCTATACTTAAGAAAGTATTTAATTAAGATCGCTAATATTAAATAATATATAATTACTATTAGATAGCTAAAATATACTTAATTCTCGCTAAAATACTAATTTAATTATAAGAGAATAAAGAGTATAATAAATAAGAGTTCGCTAACTTATAAATTAAAGATAATATACGTATATCTCTTAAGTTAGATAATTATACTTATATCGTAGATATTTATAATATATATAATATAATTAAAGCACTCGAAGGTATATATAAATCTAAAGAATATATCTTTTATAAAGTATTATAAAGAATTATTAGTCGTATAAGCTTAGCTAATTATATTAGACTCGAAGAGTCTTAGAGTTATATAGTAATGTGAAATTAGAAAGATAGATATATTCGTATATCAATCTAATAGTAAAACTAATTCTTAAGAAAGTAAAGGAAATTCGAAGGAGATCGCTTACTTAAGCTTATTCGCTAAGACTTTATTAAGATATCGCTAAGTGTATATTAGATGTATATAAATTAAGTAATTTAGAGTTCTCTTATTTAAGACTCTTAAGCCTCTTTTTTAATAATTATCTTTTTTCTTTAAAGATTTATTCTTAAATCTAAGTATAAAAAGAATATTTTCTTATTATTAGAAGATTTATTAAAACTCTTTAAATTTTATAAAAAAAGAAGAGAAAGAGTTTTTTATAATAGTATAGCGGAAATATAATATATTATAAATATATAATAAAAGTATATAACGTTAATAGATAATATTAGATATATTTTTATAGATTAGATATAGTTATAATAATATATAGAGTAACTATTAATATTATAATTTGAGTGCGTAACGCGTATAATTAATATACGATTATAATAATATTTACTTTTTCTTTAAAAAGTTTTTTATTTTATTAATACTTCTTTATTATTCTTAATAATTTACGCTCTCTATAATAAATATATAATAAATATATATTTAATTAATAGATTTTATAGACGTTATAACTATCGTTATAAATTTTCTAAAGACTCTATAATTATATATATATTTCTTATATATTAATAATCGCAATTTATAATACTCGCTCTTCATAGCGTTAGATTCCTTTTAATATTAAATAAGAATATCTATTATCGCTATACATAATAAGTCTTTAAGTATACTCCTCGCTTATATAATATTATATTTAATAATAGTAATAATATAATTATTAAGTATTATTATTACGCTCGCCTTTAAGGCGATTATATTATAATAAGTTTTCGTATAAATAACGCGTAATAGATATATCTATAGCGTCTACTAATTTGCTTAAAAGATCTCGACGAATAAACATACTATTATCGGCGTTAATGCTGTGATTCGCGTTCGCTTATAATATACTTATATCATTTATCATCTTTTTATTTCTAGCGCCCTCGATTTTATATTTACTACGCGATTTAAAATTATTTATAAATACTTTAATATAATCTTAATAACTATTTAATATATTAAAAATTAATTAAAAATAAAAAAGAAGTTAAATATAAAAGCGGCTTCGCTTAATAAAGCGAAGACTCTTCGAAAAATCCTCGATATTTTTATAGATATTTACGACGTAATACGCTTTACTATATATATCTATACTTTTTATATTTATTTTTTATTCTTTATATTTATATTAACTATACTTTAAATTAACTTTCTATTAATAAATATATTTTTCGCGCTTTTTAAATTAAGCTTAAACTTTAAAAGTAATAATAATAGAAATAAGATAAATAATAGTAAAGATAAAGAGAAAGAGAAGAATAAAGAGAAAGAAGAAGAGGAGAAAGATAAGGAGAATAATAAGATAAATAATAAAATGGGGTTCGCTTATAAGAGCGGTTTAAGGGGTAATTTTAGTAATAACGACGCTAATAATAATAGCTTTAATAAAAATTTTAAGAGGTTTAACTAGCCCGCCATTTTATCTATATATATCTTATACTACGATATCTATTATTTCTAATAATATAGTCTTTTCTTTATTATCTTCGAATATTAATACTTTTTATTAGCTCTTTTAATATTATTTTTTATTATAATATTCGAAATTCGACTTCTTATAGCTAAGTTCTTTATTTATAAATTTTTTTTTGAAATCGTTGATCTTTAAGCCCTTTTTCGATATTTGTGTCTTATACTTTTTATATCTATAAGTTCTACTTATTAAACTCGTTAATTAAATCTTATATATTTTCTATAGCTTCTTTACTAAGTTATTTATTATACTCTTTAAAATAATCTTTTTATCGAATAAGATATTTTATCTTACTCTTTCTTATATACTTTTTATATATAAATTCTATTAAATACTCTTTATTATCTTTTATTAATTTAGAAATAGAATATTTAAAGATATCTAGATTTTCTAGCCTTTATTTATATAGTTCTAATAATAATATATAAAAAATAGAATAAATTCGATAGATAAGTAATAGTTATAGCCGATACGCTTATATTTTAATATATTTCTAAGTATAAAATAAACTAATTAGCTTATTAGAAAGCTTTTTACTTAATCTCTTTTACTTTAAATTCTTTATAAAAAGTATAATAAGATTATCGTAATTAAATCTTTACGATTTATAATTCTTATTATAAGACTTTAACTACGTTTTTTATATACTTTACTAGCGTCTTATAAGCTCTTATTAAATTATATTAATTTTTTTAATACATTTTTTCGCTATAGATATTTCTCTCTCGATAATACTACCCTTAGCGGCTAATTTAAGTTTAAATTAATATCTATATATAGCGAAGAATAGATTATAATTAATTATTTTATACTCGCTTTAATAATACATAAATTTCACGATTAATAGAAGCTCTATCTAATTGTCTTATCGCTTTAAATAATATATTCTTAAATAATATTTTAGAGTCTAATTTTATCGCTTCGTCTATTTATTAATTTATAAATAAAAGATAATATTTAATCTACATTTTATATATAATTAATAATAGATTTTTAATTAAAACGTATTTATAAAAATAAATTCTCGATTTATAACGATATCTTCTAATACTTTATATTAGAGAATAATTTTCTTTATAAATAACTCTTTTAGTTATATAGCGTTAATTGTCTTATTAATAAATATATATCTTAATATTTTAATATATCGATTAATTATTATAAGAATTAAGTTATAAATATAATCTTTATATTTACTAGAAAAAAGATTTATAATAAAGTCTATTATAATTTTCTTTTATAATTTCGTTAGTAAAGGGAGCGTATCTAGTTTATTATAGAAATAATAGCATTTTATCTTTATACGCTAATAGATATTATATATATTAATATACTTTTTAATATCTACGCGAATACTATTTTAGTAATATTTTTTACTTATTAGCTTAAATATCTTATTAATATTAAAATATCTAGCTATAAAATCATTATAATAGCGTTTTAATAGCTCTTCTTAAATTAAGCTTTCTTCGAAAATATATAATTTATTATTATATTTTAATAGTCTCTAGCTATCTCAAATTTAATTATTAGCGCTTCGCGTTCGCTTATTTAATATCTTATTAACTTTATACTATTTAATAAGAGCGTTCTCTTATTAAAATACCTTTATAAATTTATAAATAGACTTATTACTTATATTATATATTATTTCGCTAATTATTAATACTTCGATAATTAGATATAAAACGAGTTATTTATAATTAGTAGTTTTAGTAATAGAATTAAGTCGCTTATTAGCTACGTTATAAGTATATTAAATAAGTATCTCGCTTAAACTCCCTCTTATTAAAGGTTAAGATTCTTTAAATCTCGAAGAATATATTATATTTAAGTGAGTTTCTTATATTGCGATAGTTATTAAATTTTTAAATATTGCTTTTTTTGTAGATACTTCTTTTCGAGAATTAGTATTTAAGAAACTCTTATTTATACTTAGATTATTTAATATAATAGAGTATTTACTATTAGGATTATATTTTCTATATATATAATCTATATTATCTTTATAAGCTATCTTAATAGTAGTTAGAATAGAATTTAAAAGACTTTTAATTCTAGCTAGTTTTTATTATAACGTAGAGAGAAGCCTATTAATTAATTCGTTTTTGTTTTTATAATTAAAGCGTCTTAAAGACGTATTAATAAGATTTATTTTATTTAATCTATACGAAATTAAGAAATTATATAAAGAGAGTTTTATTATTTAGCAGGCTTATTTACTATTTAATATTAGTTACATCTGCAAATCTAAAAAATTAATTTCTATACGATTTCCGCCGAGTCCGCACGATTAGCACGATTTAGCCTATTTAGTAGACTTTATCTATATTTAAATTCTTTTCGCCAATTCTATTAGTTTAGCAACTTCAAAAATTTTTAATAACTTTAAAATTTTTACGTAATGCACTCTAATACACTCTAAGTACTATTCTATATATATATAATATTAATATATATCATTATTAATATACGTATTATTATACGCTATACTAGAGTATTATCTACGCGATTAATTTTATTAAATCGTTTAATTCCGTAGTTAAATTTAAATTAACGTTAATACTTATCGCTATAAAACCTTATCGTCACAACGTCGATTATTAGAACTTTTCTTTTTTTATATATATTATTACTAAACTAATAGAACTAATAAAAAAGATTAGAATAGTTATTAAATCGGCGGAATTTAGGCGAATTCTAATTAGATTTACTAATTCGACGGATTTTATAATTTCCGCGACATACGCGCGATTAGCAATTTTAAATTTTATAGAAACTTTTTAGATTTGCAGATATAGTCTATAAAGTATTTTAAATTATTATAATTAATAAGAATCTTAATAGAGTAGAAATTTCTCTTTAGATAGTAATATTAGTACTTAAATATTATAATAATCGCGAGGAGTTTTTAATTATATATTTTATAATTATACTTCGCGTTAATTATCTTTTTTAAATAAAAAGCGATTAGATATTATTATCTATTTATATATAGCTAAATTAATATATCTACTATAGCGAATAATAAGATATTAATTTTAATTTGAATTAGAAGTTAAAAGTCGAAATATTTAAGAAGAGATACGATTATAAAGGCGCCCTTTAGCTTTTTAAATATATACTCTATAACGTCGAGCTATAGAAATAATTCTAACTTAATATCTTTTTCGCTTCTCTTAAAAAGCTTTATTAAAGAATCTGTAATTTAAGAATAGTAATAAATAAATCTTTAATAGAAATTTATAAATTCTAAAAAGACTTATACGTTATAATAGTCTTTTAATTTTAATTACTCTTAGATTATAGTTATCTTATATTTATTTATAATAATATTAATAATAGATATTATAAAGTCGAGAAATTCCACTTCGATAATAAAAAACTCGTATTTTTTTAGATTTATATAAAGACTATATTATCTAAATCGATTAAGCACTTACTTTATATAATCTAAATACTTCTTCTTCATTTTAAAGTATATAAAAATATTATTTAAATATATTATATAAAATTAATTAACTAGCTTAATTAAAGTTTTATTAATATAAGCTTAAAAGGTTATTAAGACGTTAATTAAGTTAAATAATATTATTAGATACTTAAAGTACCTATAATATATACAAAACGCTATTTTTCACTTATCGTCCTTACGAATTCGTATACGATAATAAGTATTCTTTAAATTAAATTTAATATATCGCTTAGAATTATTTAGGCGATTAAGCGTCTCGCTAATTAAGAATAATAAATATCGATTTTTAATAATTATCTTATTTAGTTTATAATAGTTAATATATAGACGTAAATCTCTATTCTTTTTTAAAATAAATAAAATTAAAGCTTCTATTAAACTCGTAAAGTATCTTATTTAACTTTTCGCTAGAGCTTCGTCGAGGTAAGTTCTTAATATTACTAACTTTATATTAAATAAGTTATATAGCGAGTTAAATAATAACTTCGCTATAGTTTCGATAATATAATTACGATTCTTATATAATAGTAGTTAACTTACTTCTTTCGATAAGAATATATCTTTATATTCTTTTAACTTATTAGAAAGTTTAGAAATAATCTCTACGCTATCGATATAAATACTATATATTTTAATCTTATTAGTTTTATATTCTCTATCTATAATTATTATTTCGACTATAACTAATATATAGATAATCTTATATTCTTTTAAAATATCCGCGAATTATTATAATATTAAGATCTTAAGTAACTACTTTTTAACTTTAAAACGCTAGATTTAATCTTTTATATCTATCTTAATCCGCTTATTAGTTAAAATTAAAAGATTTAAAATTATCAAGGAATCTTTCTTATCGATAGTATAGAAAATATATTTATAGCGCTTAATACGCTTTTAACTATCTTATAAGCGATAGATTATCGAGTAGATATTATAATAATAAGTTAATTTTCTATTTATCTATATAGATTTTAATAAAAATTATTAATCTTAATTAGATTTTATTTAATTATAAAACGTTAACTTATTATATTTATCTTAACGCTATTATCGAAATGAATTTCGATAGAAGTTTATAACTTATCTTAATTATTTAAAAATACTTTATCTTCGTAAATTAACGATAAGACGAATATTACTTCTATTTTTAGTCTTATCGTTATAAAGTCTTCGATGAGAGTTTCTTTTTTTCCGCTAAGTCGACTGCGTAAAGCTTATAATTATCGATTAAATCGACTAATATATTATTAAGATTTTTTATTTTTTATTTTTTATTTTTTTAATTTAATGTAAGTAGTAGCGTAATATCCTTTTTCTCTATAATTATAGCATTTCACACTATTTAGATAAAACTTATTATTTTTAAATTTATTTTTAGACTTATAATCTTAAGATCGTTTATCTCTTAAATCGAAATCGTTTTATCTTCGCGATAATTGCGGTCTCTTAAATTAAGAATTTTAATTTTCTCGCTATTAGCTCTCTTATAAATTAGAAATACTACTTACTTCGTATTCTTAAAAAGATTCTTACTTTTTATTATTATTCTCTAAGCGTATTATAAACGTTAAAAGCTTATCTCGCTTAATTAGTATAATTTAAATATTAACTAACTAATAACGAAGGTTTATATAGAGCTTTATAAATAAGTAGTATATTTGTTAATTCTTAATATAGAGATTTATTTAGGCTTTTAATAATCGAAGATAATTATCGAATTAACGTATAATTTGATTTTAATTTTAATTAATATTCGTATACGCTTAGATAATATCAAGCTCGCGATTTATTAGATTTTCAATTTAATTTAATAGAAAGTTAATAAACTTCTATTATATATAATTATAATTTGAAAATCTATTCTTCTTATTAGTCTATAGTTCTTTTTAATTATTATTAAAAGATTAATAAGCTTAAAGAATCTTATTCTTTTTAATAAGAAAGTTTTTCGAGATTAGGCGAAACGCCTCGTTTATCTTTTATACTAAAGCTTAATACTCTTAAATACTCTTTTTATAATAGATTAATAATTTCTTTAATCGAATTATTTTTTAAGATCGCTAAATAATATTATTATATTTAAAATTAAAATTATTTATAATTCTCTTCGTTTCTAAAGTCGCTAATAATCTTAATCTATTATCGCCGCTATTACGATTATAATTCGTAGATATTTTATCTTATTTAAGCGAAATAATCTCCGCTTTTAGAGATTAAAGGCGATATTCTTATATAAATATATCTCGACGACGAGTAATATACTCTACTCTATTATTTAGAGTATAAGTAAATTCATTAATCTATTCGTTAATATCTCGCTTATTATTAAAAATACTTTCTTAACTATTAATAGTAATATCGTTATTATTACTACTACTCGATTTCTTTATTAGATTATTATCTACGATTAATAAAAAGATCTCTTTATTAAAGTCTATAATATACTCTAATATATCTAATTATACTATAATAATATTTTAATTTAATATTATATCGATCGATAACGATCTATTTTATAAATATTAAGATTATACTTTAGTAATAATTACTATATTAATTTTAAATCGCTATCTCTTAGAAGAATAAAAGAATTAGAATTATTAGACTCGAAGAGTTTTAGAGTTATATAATAATGTGAAATTAAAAAGATAGATATATTTATATATCGATTTAATAGTAAAACTAATTCTTAAGAAAGTAAAGAAAATTCGAGAAAGATCGCTTACTTAAGCTTATTCGCTAAGACTTCGCTAAGACTTCGCTAAGCGTATATTAGGCGTATATAAGCTAAGTAATCTAGAATTCTCTCACTTAGAATTTTTAAGCCTCTTTTCTAATAAATTATAAAGAAGTTATTAAATATATTAAGATAATTAAAAAGATTAAAATAAAACTCGCTAAATTAAGCTATTAATATATATAAAAGATTATAATATTCTTTCTTTATAGACTTTTCTTCTCTTATGAATTATTTATAGAAATCGTCTTAAATAGTTGAGATAAAGATATTAATAAAAGGCTATTGAAATTAGATTTCGATTATATTATTAAATAATTTTTTAATAAAGAATATTATAAGAAATTAACTAGTATTAATAACTTTAATAGTAAGATTATATTTATAAATAATAAGAATAAAAGAAATAATAGTAAGAATCGTAATAATAATAATAATTATAAAATTATTTTTAAGCTTAAGTGTAACGACTATAGTCTTTATTATAATAGAACTTACTAACTATTTAATTTTAATTAGACCTTTATTAAGTAGATTAAAAAGAATAAGAATTATATTAAGAAATTTAAGAAGAAAAAGAAGACTAGTAAGTCTATCTTTATTAAATCTATTAAAAAATTAAAAATAGTAAGAGCGATCTATACGAAGGCTATTACGATATTATATAACGACGGCTAATATTTCGATAATGCAGCTTTATTTCACATAATATATTCCGAAGTCTATTTTGTTAAGAAATTAATATTTCTCGAAAATCTTATCTTAGTTGAGACTGCTAACGAAAGAATATTAAAGGCTACTATCGTGAATAATATCTTATTAAAGATCTTTATTAAGAATAATAATAGCGAGAATAAAGAATATATGCTTACACTTATAAACGTCTACTATATCGAAAGTCTATTTATAAATCTATTATCTCTAGATATATTTTAATATAACGACCTTACTTATATTAAAAAGAAGAATCGTTTAAGAGTCTATAATAATAATAATAATATCGTCTTTAAGAGAGAATTAATAAATATACTTTATAAGCTAAGATTTATATTATTTAAAGTTATAATAATTAAAGAGATCGCTATAATCGCGATTATTAAGAAAGCTAACTATTAAAAGATAATAGCTATTAAATAATATTAAGTATTAAATTATTTAAATTTCGATAATATTATTAAATTATCGACTATAATAAAGAGAATAAAAATTATAGATAATATTAAAAGATAATTTTATAAGTTATATATCTACGAAAAATAGAAGAAGACCTTAGATTATAAATTAATAATTAAGATAGAAAATGCTTTTAATAGTATTTATATAGATCTCTTTAATAATGAATTAATATTATCTCGCTTTAAAGAAGGCTACTATTATTACTCTATAAAGATTAATTAAAAAACTCGATTTCGATAGATAGACTTCTTGAAAATTAAGGATTAGATACTTAAGTTACTATAGAACTTTATTATCATAATTAAAATATAGTTCTATATTACTTTTAAGTGTATTCGTTTTAATAACGATAGTAAGTATAATAACGAAGAAACCCGAGATTGGCTAGTCTTTTAAGATATACGATAAGAGTTAATTATATCCAATTCACTTAAATAAAATAATATTAATAAGCGTATTAATGATATTCTTATTTAGAAGATATATATTTAGTTAATAGCTATAGATCTATTATTAAGTCTATAAGCTAAGATAATTAGAATAGCTATTCTAAATATAAATTACTTACTTACGGCCCTATTAAGAAAGATAGCTATAATATCATATAAGGTTCTTACTGAAAAGAAGCTAAATATAGCTTATCTAAGGCTATTTGGAATGACGGTTTACGCCTATAACTATAAGTATAAATAAATAAAAAATAGTTAAATAAGAGTTTAAATGTATCTTATTTAACTATAAGGAATTTAATTAATATCGATTATAAGATTAAAATAAATCTCGTTTAATATAATAACGTAATATCTTATAAAGACCTCTTTAGACTTTTATCTCGTCTTTTAATAATATTAAAAACGAGCTAGATAAGATATTAGAGGATAAGAATATTATAAATACTATTATTATCGCTAAAAGAATTTTATTATTTTTAAAAGCTTCTTCTTTATTAGTTATAAATAGTAAGATAATAGTAAATATATCTAGAGAAGACTCTAGGGTTACAGTCTAAAATCCGTCTATAGGTCTAGGAAATCCCGAGGCTGGCTATATTTCGGATTCATCTGAACTAAGTGATTAGGAGAGTGTTACTTCCAATATATTAAACCCACCTATATCTAATCTACCAAGACGCTTATAGCGAATTAAGAATAAATTAAAGAATTATTATATTATTTAAGACGATAAATAGATTAACTTCGATACTCTAAAGAAGGGATTTACTAAGTTAATATAAGCTATATCGCTTATATCTAATATTAAGTCTTATACTTATAAAGAAGTAATTAATAAATCTAAAGTATTTTAATAAATAATCGCTATATAGAAGTAATAGAACTTATTATAGAAGATAAAGATATAAAAGCTAATATTAAGATTAATATATCGTATTATTCTTAAGAAAAGATAGATTTATAAGAAGAAGCTAAGGGTAGATAATGAAATTCTACGCTATAAAGCTAGATATGTTATTAAGAGTTTTCTTTAATAAGAAGATATCGACTATAATGAAATCTTTTTAGATATTATTAAGTTAATTATATAAAAGATTCTCTTAGCTTTAGCTATATATTACGATTAGAAAATAGATCTAGTTAATATTATAATAATATTTCTATATATAAAACTTAAGTATAAGATCTATATAAAATAGTTAGAAGACTTTATCGAATTAGATTAAGATCGAGTTTATTTATTATTTAGGATACTATATAGATTAAAACAGTCTAATCATAAATAATATAAGACGCTAGTAGAGTTTTTATTTAAAATTAGATTTATATACTTATAATTCGATTTATATCTATTTCTCTATTAATTAGATAAAAAAATTATCTTTCTAATTATCTATATTAATAATATTAAAATCGTTAGTAATCGATTATTAGTTAATTGAATTAAGAGACTTCTATATGAATAATTTAATATCGTAAATCTCGGCCTATGTGTATACTATCTAGATATAAAGATCGAAAGAAATCGTTTAATAAGAATACTTAAAATAAATTAACTTATATTTATTAATAAGATCCTCGTAATTCATAATATAGAGGAGTGTTATATTTCGCTTATTCTAATGAAATTAAATGTAAATAATTATTTTATTCTTATATTTAATATATATATAGCTAATCTAGAAGATATTATCGTATTTAAGAGTGACTTAGAGAAAATTAATTATTTAGTTACTTAGATATAGTCGAATATAGCGTTTACTATTAGCAAACTAATTATATTCTCTTTTAATTTAAACTATTAATATTAATAAGCATATAAAAAGATATTACGATATTTAGCTAGAATTAGAATACGTGAAATAGTCTTTAAGATTATAAAAATAGTAATTTTATAACTATTCGAATATTTAGATATTAATTAGATTGATAAGATATCTATAATATAATTAATAGTTAGAATAATTATAATACTAAATAATAGATTAATTAATTAGAGATTTACTAAGTAGAAGACTATAGTATAATTTATATATAAAATCGAATATATAATTACTTCTAATACTACTTAGAATATAATATAAATATACTATATTCTATTAGAGCTTAAATAATAATTAAATAAATTATCTATAATATAGTATAATAATAAGAGAGTTATAGATCTAATAAAGAACTCTATAGATTATAAAAGATTATATTATATTAATATTAGTTATTATTTTATACGCGAATTAATAGTTAATTAGACGCTAAGATATAAATATATATCTATAAAGAATATAAAGGTCGACGACCTTATTAAAGTATTAATTACTACGAAATTTAGTAACTTTATAAATATAATAAGATTAGTAGATAAAGACCTAAACTAATAAATTAGAATAATATATGATTTTGGCGTTAGAATAGAGGTATTTAGATGTTACTAGATAGGGGGAGTATTAGCGTATCTAATTCCTTCTATATTCTATGTATACGTCCCTTCTATATCCTTTTATATATATTTTATTATTGTTCCTTTCATATAGCTAGCTATAGATAGTAATACTTTGTTCTCCATCAGCTACATAATGGCTGATGGCCCCACCACTGAATCTACACGCTTTCTATCATCACCACTGCTGTGCTACGCTGAGAGCTAATAATAAGCTTCTTCGTAAGTACTATGAAGAAGTAACACAAACGCAACATACACATACAAGGGAACTCGACTGGACTCTCCTCTTGGAACGGACGTGATCAGACCGAACAAGTACAGTCGCAAGGCTGAGACAATTCGCCACAGTGGGACAGGGGGTTAGTAAGTCACATGATGTGCCCCTGTTCCAGGGTCTTGTTGGTACCTCTGCAATGAGTAGGAGAGAGGTTTCCAGTACGAGCTATATAGCCACCTGTTTTGCACTTGTGAATGCCTCTTCATTCGATTTCGTTTCTTTCAGAGCCATTATATGCTCTTTTTTTATTCCACCCACCCACATCTATATATAACTGGCTATCATTTTACTCCAGGTCTATACCATAGGCATAAAAGTTTTCTTGCGCTGGGGTACGAGAAATATGCCTGTTCAGGCCTCTATTGAGGTCTATTCAGGCTTGCTATCCCCGGCGTGAGACGGCCCAACCACTATATACACTCTATGTAGGCCCCTATGTGTGCATGTGATACGTATTTTTCATGGATAGGACAACTAATCAAGCACAGCTTGCATGCATGCATTACCTAAGCTGTCCCACCATGAGCAGTTCCCTCCGAGTCAGCCTCATCTGGGTGCCTTGACGGCGGGGTAGCGTTACCGCACATTTTGAGCACCTTTCTGCACCTTCTTAGTCGACGCTGGCTTTGTCCTTCCTTTGAAGCATATTCGCCCCAGATGGCGGATCCTTTCTCCGTGGCAGCCAGCGCTATAAGCGTCGTCTCTCTTGGTATTCAAGTCTGTCAAGGTCTGCTGTCGTACTACGGTGACTACAAATCCTACGATGACACCGTTGGCTCGCTTTGCAGAAAGATTGAAGGCCTCCGGTCGACGCTCGAAATCTGTGAAGAAGCGCTACAGAAGCCCGGATTGACCACATCAAGAGCGAGCGTGAACGTGACGAAAAGTATAGGAATATGCAAAGATGGTCTTGACTCGCTGCAGACATCGCTTGATTCATGCAAAAAGGTTCCAAAACCTCAGGGACTCAAAGCTAGCATTCATAATCACAGACAGCAGGCTTTGTATCCATTCAAGCAATCGAACGTTCTACGGCTACAAGGTACAGTGACAGAACTACAATATAATGTTCACACAGCGCTTCTCGCCCTGCAAATGTAATATAAAACTCGAAAACCATCTTACTCGGCTATTCTGACTGAGCCTTGGTGCGTAGGGAAGGACTTATCAACCAAAGCTCAACCCTGGCTGAGATCAGTACAATTTCAGCAAGCAGTACGAAGCAAGGCAAAGATATATATGATGGAGTTGAACGCATTGAGCGATCCGTCCAAAGCGCATGCGTAGTATTGCCAGTCCTTCAGCGACAACGGGAAGCGTCGTCCTTGAACTTACATGCTCTGCACGATGGTGTGCACTCCATTCATCGCGACATGAAAGAGCACCATACATCGTTCTCAGGTTCTTTTGCAACGCTGAAAACGCAGTTCGAACAAACATCCTCTGCGACGGAATCAGCTATTTTAGCCAGGATCGATGGTTTGGCTCGACAGAATTTGGGTTTGATGAAGGCTTTGGAGCAGCATTCGGAATCAAATCAGACTCGAGCAGCGACACTCGTAAGCTCCGACCTCTCTACGGACCCCAACCTTCTGCTACTGACAAGTGTGCAGGAAAGCGATGTAAGGAGCATTCAGTTGAGCCTCATGCAGAGCCCGAGCTTCTTTAGGAAGACTTGTGACGAATTCAAAGACCTTGAGCTTGATGATGCGGCAAAGAATATAGCCCACAGAACATCCATGAGTCCCTCAACTATTCGAAAGACGAGGATGGGAAAGGTCTGCACTTGCCGATTTCGGGCCAGCAGCCAACGATACTCGAGCTCGCAGAACAGTAACTTGAGAGAATCTTCATGGACTGTCTCCCTACGCACGGCGAATGTATGTCATCATCATGACTGCCCCCATTCTGCTTGGACAGAATCATCCTGGAGCTTGAGCTTTCGTCTAGCCTATTGCAACAGGCTACTGGCAAGCGCGCTGCAAGCTACCGTATCCTTCACAAATGGAGCTGGAGGCATGTCTTTGAGCCCGACCATGAGTCTCACAAATTTAGTATCCTCTGATTCTCCTGCGTTTGCCTTGATTAGAGACCCTATCCTGAAGGGGATGCCTGCAAATGACATAGAGGCTGCCGTCAATCAGCGAGTGCAGAGCTTACGGCAGTTGTTCCAAGACCGTAAGGCATCTCCTTACGATGTTGATGTACATGGAAATACTTTACTTCATGTAGGTAATCCTAGGTGAGGTATTGAAGTAGAAGACTATGTCCTAAGGATTAACTGCATGGGCACAGGTAGCAGCGTATCATGCGGGTGATTACTGGTTTCATACGAACCTATGTTCAGAAGATCAAACGGACCTCACTGTCTGTCTGATCAGGCAAATTCTGACACTTGGCGTCCCGTTGAATGAGGTCAATGAGCAAGGACAGTAAGTGCTTTAACTCTACGAGGTACTTGATGTGTCTTCATTAACGACAGTAGGACCTTTTTGAATTGCTTCCTTAATTTTCCGGTCGGCCCTTGGTACGACCAAGGCATCTGCGAAAGCTTTGCATCCTCGGTGACGCAGCTCATAGATGTGGGTGCTGAGCTTGTAACCATTAATCGACCAGGCCAAATAATTCGCGCGGATGCAGTCCTCAGCGTGCCGCCACCTATATACCTTCGTCATACTTTGACTAGTATCATTGATATCGCAGAAGGTAGCCCCAAATCCTTAAGGAGAAATGAAATAACAATCAAGTACTTATACTATACAGCGTTATTATGCAATGATATTTGTCTGGCGGTAGCAAGAAAGTCTGAAGTCGACCTACAACGAGCACTCGCAGTATCGCCACGTGCAATCAACGAGACCAACAACATGTCACAAACGGCACTTCATCTTGCTGTGGAGTGGCCCGCTGGGATGCGTTTACTACTGGAGGCGGGTGCTGATGTTGACTGCCTTGACTGCGTCATGTTGTCACCACTAAATTACGCAATTAACAGATCACTGATTGAGCCTATACATGTACTCGGTAATGCGGATTGTTCCCTACTCGACTATTCTCACAGTCCCATTTTAAAGGACGCAATACGCATCGGAGAGAATTGCCGAGGGAAACAAACGCTGATTGCAGAGGGGAAGATGGTAACTGATCTTGTGGTGGACCTGGTAATTGATAGAAGGCAGAGACTGCGCGACTTAGCAACTCGTCTACTTCCAGTTTCAGCTTTAACTCATTTCTATCCGCTTGGGGACCATGATTTCTTTCTACCTGACGAGAAAGCATCACGATTGTTCTCGGCATTGGTACATCATGGCATTCCAGTTCTCTCGGCTCTAGACCCGGGTAGAGATCGAACAACAGTCTATCATCAAATAGAGGTTTACCCCCGGATTGCAGAGAGGCTTTGGAAAGCAGGGTTTCGCGATATCGACGGTAGGGATTGTTTTGGGCTCACACCATTGATGTATATGCGCAGTGACGCTCACTCTAAACACTCAATAAATATCAGGCTGGAGTGTGTGGCGTGGTTCCTAAACAAAGGTGCCGACTTGTACGCGAAACAGGACCTGGGTTTGTATTTCGAACGAGAGGAACGAAACATGCGATCCGGATCACGGCAGCTGTTGAGCGCGACCTCTTTGCAATTTTTGGCGCACGAATTGGGATTCGCCTTGGGGGAAAACCTCCTATACGTCAGCATGTGGGACAAGCACGACATGCCGCTGGGAATGATACTTTCCGAAATTTCGCGGCGCGTGTTTGAACAAGTACTCATGGACAACGTATCTGACGATTGCGAATGTGCATGTTCAAATGGTGGATGCAAAGCATTGACGCTGATAACAAAAAGCTACATATTGAGTCTGGGGAAGAATTACAGATCCCAACAGCTGGCCAACCTTTGGGCCGATATAATGGATATCTGCAATCCGTTGAAATGTTCCGAATTTATGCGTCTCATAACATTCGAGGAGCTGGGGCTCACACACACCTGTTGTCACCATGAGCACCGCAGAGACCGTGAGTGGGAGTTTTCTGTATTTTCAAGAATTGGAGACCAGGCTGAGATCGATGAGATTCAGGACGTGGAAGTAGCGGACCTGAGAAAGCTGGAAGAACTCCTGGAAGAATTCGAAGTGAAGAGGATCGAATTCGATGTCCCGTTTGAAGACTTCCTTCAAGAGTACTGGCACCCTCGAATGAAGGAAGTACTCGACAAGGGGGACTTGGATAAGGAGGCTTTGAGAGAGATTGGGGTCACGGTGTATGAGTCTGATTAGGATTTCCGCATAGATTCTGGGGACTGGAACGTTGCTATGAGGAGCTATTCGACAATGAAGAATGCAGAAGGTAGTCAACAGATTTACGAAATAGACTTCTCTACATGTCCCTTGTTCTAACCTAGCGAAGTACCAAATGTCGTCCAACTCTCTGAAGATAGCTAAATTCCTATCCTCGTTCGCATCCGCTGCAGTTCAAAGTTTCTCTGGCCTGAGCAGACTCTTCATCTAGTAGATATGACCTGTCTCTAAGTACGAGGGTAGTTACGCTCTCTACGGCGGCAACGCAACCATTTAATATGTAGAGTACACCTCACGCGCCAAACGGAATTTTTGATCGCGCCAAATGTTCAATAGTAATCTCTCTTGATCATAAGCAAAAAAGAAAACTCCAGCTTCAAATACGCTGCCAACGCTCCTACGTACCTCAAACCACCATCTCCTCAGCTCTCAACACCACCATCCCCCGTCACCTGGGACAACTCGACCTTCCGTAGACTGCCTCCGACTGACCAGCGGCCGTCTCGACACCGTCCCCAACAAGGCCTCCTACACCAGATGTATCAGCAGCCACCTCAACTGCGCCTGGTACGTACGTATCTGCCGGATCCTTTTCCTCCCCAATCGCACCACTCATATTCATCGCTCTTGACATATGTATTCCGCTTTGGTGGTTCTGAAATTCAGTCCCACTGAGGCGAATTGAATGAGATTCCATCAGTGCTGTTCAACTTCATTAAGCTGTCTTCAAACGATACACGTTCGTGTTGACCTCGTCAGACTCGTTTGAGCTAGATTTCACCAAATACTCACAGAAAAGATTGGGGGGCCAGTTCGGTCAAGGCAATGTCCACGAGTGGAAGCATGTTGCGTTTCCCTGAATATGAAGACTTCTGAGCAAGACACGGTAGCACCAAATAGATAGCAGTAAATTTGCTTGAGGGCATGTTGTCTTTACTATTCGTCCCATGATGCTATCTCCAACCACATCTTGTCCACACTCAATCCAATTTATCACTTTACCAAAGGCCCAAACACGTGCTTGCATGCATCCCCATCATCGCCATCCTTAGAGATGTACCACTTGCAATCCGTACCCTTCGAACCTTCCGAGGCATCTATCGGCCTCTCCTTCCGATTCTCCATATACGCCGCGGAGCTTTCGCCCATATTCCCCTTCTATGCCTGCCTCTTGAAAAGAGGCGTTTGCCTTGCCTTGCCGGTATCTGCTTAACATTACCGAAGATGCGAGCCCAGCTTCAAGTGCAAGCAGCCACGCAGCGAAAGAGCCTATTCCGCAGCTTTGCGCCCGGTGTAGGAGCGATAGTAGGGGTGCAGGAATAGGGACAATTGCGGGACGTAGTAGGGTGCATGTATTGTGTGTCTACTCTACAAGTATGTATAAGTGCTATGGAACTTCTTCCATGTCTAATGACTACCATGTAGGTACTACGAGTAGTGTGATTTCCATGCCGACACCGAAGAATTCTGTAGGGCTGAGAGAGCCCCTAGGTATTCTGGCGATCCATGACGTCGAGATCTTGGTCGCGTTTCTCGCGTTTTGGAGGCGCCGCTTCTAGAGATTTATACCTGAATACCTAATTCTTCCGAGCCACGACTGCATGTCCATATATGCTCTCCGGAAGTGTGCCTCGAAGTGCCAATCATCGAGTGCTTTTAAGACGTCTGCGCAATTCCTGACGATTCCAAAGCCCAGCGCGAGTCACGCCGTTTGCGCCCTATGTGTGTCAGGTCCTTGTCGAGCTCGCCATTACATCCCGATCACCATGGCGAAGAGGAAAAGTCTTTCTACGGCAACACAAGGCCCTGCCACCACCACAGTACCAATCCTCCCTCCTCCGTTCGACGACGACCCAAATCCACCTCCGAAGCGAAGAGCAAGTCAGCGCAAAGTGTCACGGCCAAAAGCCGATACTGGGTCTACGAATCCAGACAAGAATGCAAATGTTCTTGACGCCCCGGAAGCGCTGCGCGCTTCACCTGACGGAGATGAGACGATGAATCTCGAGGAAGCAGGCATGGATGTTGAGAAGCAGGTCAAAGAGGAGGATAGCGATTCGCCATTGTCTGAGATGCAGGAGGTTGAAGAGCCGGTGGAGAAGAGGAACAATGGGAGGGAGAATGGCAAGTCAGCTGCGGTTGCAAAGAAAGGGATCAAAGAGGAGTCGAGGAAGCCTGCGTTGGCCGCGAAGAAAAAGAACGAGCCTGCAAAGGAACCACAATTTCTGGATCCTGAGGCCGAGGGTGACGAGGAAGCGGACGAGGAGGAGATTCAGGCTGCGTTATCGAGACCGCCTCCTGTCAATAGCGACTACCTTCCTTTACCATGGAAGGGGAGAATAGGATACGTGAGCTTTGCCTATGCCACTGACAATTCCAGGCCGCCACTAAACGTTCATAGGCTTGTTTATGTACATATCTGCGCTTCTCGAATCCTCCTGTATTCAGCTCTCGAACCTGTCGTATTGCATCTATACTAGAGAACCGCCATCCGCTTCGAGACCCGAATGAGCCACCCCATGCAACGAAGAACAGGCCAGATCGAGAAAAGCCGGCTAATATTAAGAGGGGACAAGCATTTGTGGAGAGCCTTGGGATAGCAAACGCAAAAGACATTGTGAAGATGCTACGATGGAACGACAAGTATGGTATTAAGTTTTTAAGGCTGAGCAGCGAGATGTTCCCCTTCGCAAGCCACCCGGAATATGGGTACAAATTGGCACCCTTCGTCTCGAAAGAACTGGCAGAGGCTGGAAAAGTTGCAGCAAGGCTTGGTCACAGATTGACCACTCACCCTGGCCAATACACCCAGCTCGGATCTCCCCGCAAGCCAGTCATTGACAATGCCATCCGAGATCTCGACTATCATGCTGAGCTCCTGAGCCTTCTCAAACTTCCTCCACAGCAAGACCGCGATGCAGTAATGATCCTACACTTGGGCGGCGTCTTTGGCGATAAAGCCGCGACCCTCCAACGCTTCCGCGAAAACTACAAGAAGCTCCCTCAAGGCGTCAAAGATCGCCTAGTCCTTGAAAATGACGATGTCAGCTGGTCTGTACATGAACTGCTTCCGCTTTGCGAAGAGCTCAATATACCCATGGTTCTCGATTTCCATCACCACAACATCATCTTCGATCCTGATCAGATACGCGAAGGCACAAAAGGTATCGTTGAACTCTTTCCACGCATACTGGCCACCTGGAAGAGGAAGAACATTACGCCCAAGATGCACTATTCTGAGCCCGAACCTTCGGCTATTACAGGACGGCAGCGCAGAAAGCACAACCCACGTGTCGCAACACTTCCACCGTGTCCACCAGATATGGACCTCATGATCGAAGCCAAGGACAAGGAGCAAGCTGTCTTCGAGCTCATGAGGACATTCAAGCTGCCCGGTTATGACAGCTTCAACGACATTCTTCCCCACGTCCGCAAAGATGACAATAAGCCGATCAGATTACCCAAGAAAAAAACACCGAAGAAGAAGAAGGCGCCCAAGAATGAGGATGACGACCTTGGAGCAGCAGAAGAAGCAATGGACGCAGAAGCGGATCCGGTCCAGGAGACTATCACAGACGATGAAGTGGGTATGGGCGGACCCGAGGGTCGCGTCTACTGGCCGCCGGGTATGGAACATTGGCTCCGACCCGTGAAAAAGGTCATTAAACCTAAGGAGCCCAAAGAGCCTAAAGATGACACCAAGATGACACCTGCTCAAAAGAAGAAAGCTGCCGCAGACGTAATTAAGGAAGAAGCGAAAGTTGAAAACAACGGCGTCAAAGAAGGAGATGAGGCAGTGCCGGCTACGCCTACACCGGCCATCAAGAAGGCAAGGGCCGCTCCGAGAGTCGCACCAAAAGCAGGTGTGAAAAAGGCAGTCAATGGGGAAAAGAAGAGTGCGAAGAGTGTGCCGACGCCTTCCACATCTGATGAGGATGCTGATGAGGCGATGTCGGAGTTCGACGATGAGAAAGAAGAGATGGAGCTTCTGAGAAAAGGGAAGGTGAATGGCACTAAAGCACCGAAGAGGCAGAGTGCAAGGGCGAAAAAGATCAGCTACGCTGAGACTGACGGAGAGGAGTTGCAGTGATTCCCTGGTAGTCTTTGGTTCCATATATCCTGAAAACACTTATATTGAAGACTCTTCTCAACCATGTGGCAGTTACACATACACTAGGTCTTGTGCTCCTTCATCCATCATCCACAAATCCGACTTGCTTCATCCATTGCCTCGCTCTGCTGCAAGTCATTGATGGTGTATACTTCTCCATGAATGATATGTATCATCTATGGATAGTATGGTTATTCCTGGGCAGTGTACTTGCTTATAGGGGTGTATCGCCCATCTCATGGGCAATTACCCATCAATCGCATATACCTTTTCATGACCCTCGCCATCCCCTATGGGTAAATCATCTTGTTTATGGGAATCGAAGATCGATTGCTACTACTGCTATTCATTCGACTTCTTTTACCGCCTACACTACCACCTTTGCTACCTTTCTTGCTACCTCCCTTACTACCCTCGTCAACTAAGTTATTGTTCTTACCGACGGCCATTGTCCTTTAGTATCACGTTGCTATCGCTTAGTACTAGTTATTTAGACCGTAACTTGAGAGGTTGACATCTTATAGAAGAAGACTAGTAGGGCAACCCATTTCGATTAAGGGGTTAACCCCGCAATTTCGAATTTTTGAAAATCGTAAAATCGTAAAATCGCAAAACTATTTTTTATAGCCACCGCTTAAATAATATATTAATTTATTAAAATATATACGATAACTCTATAACGCTTAGATATAATTAATTAAATAATATTCTATTATTAAAAAAAGTCTTAAAGTTATTATATCTACTCTTATCGATTTAGATTTCTTTAAATATAAGATTATATAAATATAAAATATAAGATTTTTTAAATTTTAGATACTTATTTAAATTAGTAAATAGAGTAATTTATATATTATCTACTTTCTTTCTACTCTTAAATATAATTTTATAAAATAGAATATAAAATAAGAGAATTTCTAACTATATAATAATATATTTAAAATAATTAATAATAAGTTTTTTATAACTTTCTTCTATTAAGAAATAATATTAAATATATAAATTTTACGTAATTTATATAAAGTAGAATTTAATATTATAAAATATTAGTTTAAATATTTTTAAATTATTTATAATATAAAGTATAGATGTAAACTAAGTAATTTAGTAATTTAGAATTAAGAGCTATAAGAGAAGTTTAAAGCTATTATAAAAAACTTAATAATTATAAACTTCGATATTAAATTAATATATATATATATATATATTAAAATTAAAAAGATCTTATTAATAGAAATTATATCGCGATAGCTTTAAAGAAAATAGACTTCGAGAGAGTTATTTAACGAGATAAGTAGGCGAATTATTATTAAAGAAAATAAAGGTTATTAGAGTTTAATTTTATCTAATTTATTAATAGTTATTTAAAGTTTAACGATTATAATATTTAGATCTACGTCTATATTAATATCTACTTATACTTTATTATTTAAATCTATATTAAGATCTTAGCTTATATCGCTATTAATATTAGTATATATAATAGAGTAAGATAGAACTAAGCTTGAAAACCTTGAATTTGTATATGCAGCTAATTATTAATTTAGGGTTACTACGCTCTTTGATTAGATCGGCTGAGTCATCGCGGGTAAATAAATTAGCGTCCGTAACCATCAAAAAAATATTCTTATTAAAGTTCGCTCGATAGCCGGACAGTTAAAAAACAGATACACATTATTTAATTTTAGAATAACTTTTTTATTTTCTATTAAAATTTTAAGATTTTTTTTTTAAATTATAGAACGAAATATAGGCTTTTAGATAAAAAAAAGAATTTCTAAATTTAATCTTATAATTATTAAAGCGCAAGGAATTCAAATATCGCTCACCAAAGTTCGCTTACCAAAGATCGCTCAATAGCCGGACAGCCTTAATCAAAAAACAGGTACTATCAAAATATGAAGGTAGGACACTTAGTTGTATTGACTAAAGAGTTCTATGGAAGGAAAGAGCGACCTGACACGGGCGCGCTAAGGCGTGTCACGTGACGTAGTCACGTGACCGCCAAGACGCCAAGAGTCACGTGATCCGAATTTCAACACTCCCCTTCGCACGTATCCTTTCATAAGCGAAACCCATTGGCTACGAAGTTCAATGCTGACGGTGTCAAAACCGGGTAGGTAAGGTGAAGTTAGCGCCGGGTAGCTAATGTGAAACCACACCCCCCACACCCCTACCCCCCATGCGGACGAAATTAAAAAACGCGAGATTTAAAGTTCGCGACGTCCAAAACAGGGTAGGTAAAGTGAAAAGTCGAAATCTGAAAACGACTATATCAAACTATGGCCCCCACCCTGTTGAAATTCGGATCACGTGACTCTTGGCGTCTTGGCGGTCACGTGATATGGTTATGTGACACGCCTTAGCGTATCTATATCTAGTCGCTCTTTTCTTTATAGTAACTCTATAGTTAATAACTAAGTATCTTACCTTATATTTCCATAGGTTATGAGCTCAGGCTTTACCCGGCAACTATTATATTATAACTACTATTCGCCTCTATAACTACAGCTACCCTTAGGCTTTCAGTATCTATCTTACGATATCTAAAGCCTATTATATAGAGGTAACAATAGCTATAAAGGTATTCTTTTAACCTTCTCGATAAAGGCATTTCCCTCTCTTAAAATGATCGTAAGCCTAAGCGAATATAATTCGCTAATAATGTGAGGGGCTAGAAGCCGCTTTCGCCTCTACTCTAAGCGAGCCAAGACATATCACCTCTAGTCAAAATATCGAACTCGCTAAATATACTAAGCATATAATCATATCGCCGTACGACCGAGTTACACCGCTAAGGCCCCTAAATCTTACCAGCTTTCGCTAAATTAGAACACTTAACTCTATTAAAAGTGGAGTTATTTTATACTAATATCAAGTTCAAAACTATATATTAACTATCGAATTAATGACTATTAACTAAAAGTGGCTGGATATTAGCACTAACAGTCTAATCGTAGTCTAGAGTATTTCAGAGCTGGCACTACTATCTCTTAGTGCGCTTATAAGCTTACTAAGATTAAAATAATAAGAATATCTTATTAATATTAGCTTCTAGATCTTTAGAAGCCTCTTAAAAAAGAGGGCTAAGGCCTTACTATCGAATTCTTTTTCCGCGATTATCTATATTTTATTATCGTAATTATAAAGCTAGAATAATCTTCGAAGTCTTACGATAGTAGCTAGCGATATAAATATTTTGGGTCTAAATCTCTAAATAAGTAATATAAGAAGGGTGCTAATTCCTCTCTAAGAAGAAGATTCGTATATCTATAATAACTATATTCTATATAGTTCCATTAGAAATTAGCCTATATTTATAAGTTATTCTTATTACTAAGTACCTTTTATTTTAATTAAATTATCTATATCTATCGTAACTCTATATATAAGCACTTCTTATTTTTTATATAAGAACTTAAAGTCTAAAGGCGATAGTTGGCTAGTATTAATAAGATCTTCAAGAACTCTAACGACGATTAGAGTATTTATTCTACTTTTACTACTTCACTAGACGATAGCTTTATCGACCTCGAATTCGAAGTTAGCAAAGATACCCTTAGCTCTATAAGCGATATTAAGCTATTCGGCTTTTATACTAAGGAGCTTATTTTATCTACTTTAAAGCTATTCTTAGAATCTTTCTCTAACTCTACTATCTCGCCTAAAATAATAGCTAAATTATTATTATTATCGCCGCCATCGCTCTCTCTATTAGTATTCTATATATTATCATCTAGACTATTCTCTAGCGATAATAAATTTAAATAATTAGTTATAGCGCGCTATAGCTAATATCTCTAATTAATTCTAATCTAGCGAGAATAGTTTCTCTTTAACCTCTATTGTTATTCTAGAATCTAGCGTAGAATATATTAGATGAAGACAAGATATTAAAAACTAATTAATGCTTAATAATCTTTTATTCTTTATCGAGACTACTAAGCTTAAGACTTATATAGCTATTTTTCAACGCCTCAAATATAGTAATTATTAGCTCACCGAGATCGATTATAATAACGAGAATTCTTAGATAATACTAAACGCTATCGTTAAATATTATAAGTCTAAGAGCTTCGGGCTCTATACGAAGCTAATTCGCCAACTACTCGATATTACTCTTACTTTCAAAGAAGGCGTTCGCTAATATAAAAAGAACTTTTATAAGATTACTATCGAAATCGCTAGCCTATATAAATCGCTCGCTCTATTAGAGCCTTTCCTAATTTAGCTCTTTCTTATAAGACTCGAGGACTCTTTTAATATCTTCGTAATAACTTATATCTAGACCTATAAGCTATATAACGATAAGGTTATTAAATTCGATAAGATTATCTATATCGCGGTAAATAAAGAGACTCGCCTACTATTATTTAAAGACGATAATATTATTATATATACTATTTATAATAATAGCGATAAGAATAAAGGCAAGTAATTCGCTAGATACTATAAAGCCGGCGGCTTAGAAACTAATCGTAAAACTTACCTCTTATACAAGGCCGCTAAATACAAATTTAGGTATCCCCCGGCTAAATACTAAACCAAGTTCTCTCACCTAAAGCCCGAAAAGTTTATATCGAATAAGAAAAAGAAGAAGAAGGCTTAAATCGTCGCGATTAACTTTAATAATATAGAAGAGGGCCCTAGTATCAAGCGTAAGCGCATCGAAGAGGCGCCCTTTAACGCCTCTACTCTAGGGGAGAATAAATATCTTAATATTAACTATATCTTTCTAGAAGAACTAAATTCGACTATATACCATATAGATCCCAGCCTCGACAATTTCAATATCCTCGATATGACTAATAATAAGAAAGTTATTAACTTAATAGTTGTCGATTCTAGTCTAAAGTATAACTTGATAGTAGCTAACTTTATTAATCTATACTCTCATATAATAGTAGACTCTAACTACTCTCGCTATTCCTTCGCCAATTATTCGATATTTATCACCTATAAAAAGACCTACTCTCGCTCTATCCGCGGCATTAAGAGTAATTAAGTTTAGCTTCTCGATCGTAATATTATTAGCTTAAATTACTTTATTTAAGATAAGCGTATAAGTATTATCTTACTTAACGTCTTATATATACCTAATATAGACGTTAACCTTCTTTTCATCAGCAAACTCTTAAATATCGATATCGTAATCGGCTTTTATAAGACTAACTACGCTCTAACTAAAGACGATTTAAAGCTTACAAGCACTCATAATCGAGATCTATTCTTTCTCAACCTCTAGAATAATTTAAATAGTGCTTTAACGATATATAGTATTTCTTTAAACTCGATTTATTAACTCTAATATACTTATATAGATTATTTAGATTAGTAGAATCTAAATAAACTCCCCGCTATAGCGATAGATATAGATTTCACCAAGAATATCGCGGATAAGTATACTTACGAGTACTATATTATAAGGCGCTAAAAGGCTATTTCTTATACTAGTTCTACTACGCTTAATATATAATTAAGCAAATTCATTTATAATAATCTTATAAAGTCTCTATTTTCTATAGATTTTAATAGCTATAGATACTTTATAATATTTAAGAATAATTTTATCTTCTATTTTAAAGTTTACTATATTCGCTATAAGAGTAAGATCTTCGCTATATTTTTATGATTTAAGGTTTATCTTAAGTCGTATAGCTATAAGATCTCTTATATTCGCCTCGATAATAGAGGCGAATATATATCTAAAGCCTTTCTTAACTATCTCGCTCTATCGAGTATTAAATAGAAACCTATTATATCTAGTAACCTTTAGATAAATAGTACAATTAAGCGTTTTAGATAGATCTTATTATATAAGATATATTCTATTCTTTTAAGCTTTAATCTTAATAAATCTTTTTAGTCTAAAATCGTTATCACCGCTAATTATTTAACGATGCGATCGTCTAACGTTAGAATTATCGTAACTTCTTTCGAGGTCTTCTATTAATAAAAGCCTATTCTTTCTCACTTATATATAATCGGTTTTATCGCTTACGCGATAAAACGAATCTAGAAGAAGCTTATAAATTGAAGCGAAAAGTATATACTACTAGAATATAAGGGGGAGCATATCTTTCGATTATATAATCTTATTAAGAAGATAGTTATTCGCGCTAATAGCGCGCACTTTATGGAAAAACGGCCCTTAGTCGTAAACCCGAAAGAAGAAACCAAGGTTTACAAGCTCTTAAATAAGCGGCAACGTTTAATAATATTAGTATTCGCTATAGGGGAGGTATTAAATAGATAGCGTATTACTAATATTTCGAAAGACGTTAAATTTAAAGAAGTATTAGAAGACGTTATATCTGTAACTAAAATAGTTATTAAATCTTTAGCGGCTTTAAGACCTCTAGCATTTATAAGATTAAGGCTAAATTTCCTCTAACTAGCTAATAAGCTAGCGCCTTCGCGGAGACCTATATAAGAGTCTTTAGTATAGCGTACTTAATTAACTACGCGAGAGCCCTTAGCTTAAGCGCTCTTAATACAGGCTACTCGATTAAATGCTATATCTATACCATTATCGATAATTCGATCTACATTATCTATACGGGAAATTTCCTTAGGCTTAGATTCACTATTTACTATTATCGAAGTTATATAAGCTATCCGCGAAGACTGTGAGTTAAGCGCTATTTAAAGGGTGCTATACGATTACTCGAATCTTATAGTTCTAAATCTACGGGATCTATTCTCTAACCCTCTTTCGAAGACCTTTACGATATTCGCTCTACTTGCGAATTATACCAATAAGCCGAATATTTTCAAGCTTATTACTTACGAGTAGGCTATATCTAACCAGCTATTTTAAATGAATTAAAAACTTTTCATAAAGAATAAATATAAATCTCTTATAGATAATAATACTTAGTGTCTTATTTAAACGTCTTTTAAGGCTTATGTTCTAAGAGATAAATAGATCTATATCTTAAAACGAGATCTCGATAGAAAAATTACCCGCTATAAGATATATTAGATTATTTAAGGATTCAAATAGTAGGAGGACTATAATTATTATAACACTTTCGCGTTAATAGTAAAGCTTATAAGCTATAAGGCGATTTTCGCACTTGCGATCACTCTAGATTAGAATCTAAAGTAAATAAACGTTAAAACTGCCTTTCTATACGGCAATATAAAGGAAGAGATTTATATGCGCTAACTCGATGGCTTTAGTAAAGACGGTATTAAGGTCTGTAAGCTAAATAAGACACTTTATAATCTAAAGTAGTCCCCTCGAGTCTGATATTAGCATTTCTCGAAGTATATAAAGAAGCTAGACCTTCTTTCTATCGAATTAAATAATAGCGTATTTATAGATCTTAAGAAGAATACTATTATAGCGCTCTATATCGATAATATCTTAATTATTAATTTAAGTAAAGTTAGAATTTAGCGGATTAAGAAGAGACTTAACGCGAAGTTTCACATATCGAACTTAGAATTATATACCTACTACTTAGATATAACTGTTAAGAGGGACTATTATAGCGATATCCTTCGTCTAGAATAAGAGACTTACATTACTCGATTCTTAAATTATTTTAACTGTTAAAACCTTATCCCGGTATCAACGCCTCTCGAAATCAGCCATAAACTAGCTTCCGCCGAAGAGGGCTATATCGCCCTAAGAAAATTACAAAAGAACTATTAATCCGCGATAGGATCTCTTATATATGCTATACTCGATACCCATCCCGATATCGCCTACGCGGTATTATTAATAAGTCGCTATTTAATTAATCTAACTCTAGCGTATTAGAATACGATTATTTAAATCTTTTAGTATTTAAGAGATATAGTGTACTACGAACTCGTATATAAAGGCTTTCTTTAAGAATTTATCGATTATATTGATTCTAATTAGACTAGTAATATAACCTAAAGATCTATATCTAGCTATCTCTTTAATATAGAAAGTAGCGTAATTAATTAATTATCTAAGCGTTAAGTCACCGTAGTATTATTCACTTATAAGATAGAGTATATCGATTAGACGTAGGCTATTAAAGAAGCGATCTAGCTAAAGAACCTACTTAATCAACTCCTTCGCCCTAACGATATAAACCTCAAAGCCATCGTTATTTTCGATAACAATTAGAGCATAATTGCCCTCATAAAGAATACTTAGTTTCATACTCACATCAAGCATATTAATATTATTTATTATTTTATACGGGAAAAGATCAATGATAACACTATAAATATACGGTATGTTCTCACTAATAAATAGATAACTAATAAGCTTATTAAGGCCCTTTACTTAAATAAATTCGTTACTTTTCGAAATACCCTTAGAGTGAAAGCTATATCTACTTACCCCTCGATAGTTAATAATCTTACTACTATTTTAATATAGCCTTAGTTTAATAATATCTAGCAGAGAAGCTATTCTATTACATCTATACCTAGATTTAGAGAAACCGCCTACTATCGACTACTCCAGAGGAGCCATTTCATTAATCCCCGTACTACGAGTAATCTATTTAAGTCGCCTGTCGAGCCGCTATATTAGACTTAACACTTAGCGGACTCGCCATTTTATACCGAAATAGCTATTTCTTTAGCGCTATTATTACTATCGCTATTAAACTTCTAGAGCTCTTTCGAGGAATTTATATCTATTTATTATTAATGTCTTAGGTATTATACCTCGAATTTGCTATCGCTAGCTACTATTGCTAAGGATTAATTATCTAAAACGATCTAGAATTTCTTTTAATTATTTTATTCAGCTACTCTCACATATATTCTTTAATCTTAAATCGATCGATTTTTAATATATATTAGATGGCCTAAAAATAAAATTTCCAAAAAATCGCTTTTTAATAAAAAGTAGAATTTAGATTAAATTTTGATAGGGGACTAGTCTAATATAGTCGTTTTCAGATTTCGACTTTTCACTTTACCTACCCCATTTTAAACGTTATAAACTTTAAATCTCGTATTTTTTAATTTCGTTTATATAGAGAGAGAATAGAGATATAGGGGGTATAGGGGGTATACTTTCACGCTAGCTACCCGACACTAACTCACCTTAACTACTCGACTCGAATTTCACCTCAATTACTTAACGCTAACTTACTTTAATAATTCGGCGAAAATCGACTAAGTTATTTTACTTTATTTACTCGATTTTAATATCGTTAGTATTAAAATTCGTATTTACTAAGTTTCGCCTATAAGAGAATACGTGCGAAGGGGAGTATTAAAATTCGAATCACGTAACTCTTAGCGTCTTGGCGGTCACGTAATATGGTTACGTAACACGCCTTAGCGTATTCGTATCTAGTCGCTCTTTTCTTTATAGTAACTCTATAGTTAATAACTAAGTATCTTATCTCATATTTTCATATATTTAAATATAACTCAAATTCCACTTTTTATTAAAAAGCGATTTTTCGAAAATTTTATTTTTAGATTATCTAGTATATATCAAAAATCGATTAATTTAAGACTAGAGGATATATATAAGAGTAGCTAAATAAAATAATTGAAAGAAATTCTTCTAGCTATATATCGCCGACTATAAGACCTCTATAAGAGCTATTTTAGATAATTAATTCTTAGTAATAATAGCTGCGATAGCGATAATTTAAAGATTTAATATTTAAGATATTAATAATAAATAGATATAGATCTCTTAAAAGAGTCTTGAAAGTTTTAGTAATAATAGTGGTAATGGCGCTAAAGAAATAGTTATTTTAATATGAAATGGCGAGTTCGTATAGTGTTAAATTTAATATAGCGACTCGACGAGTAATTTAAGATAATTATCTATAATGTAGAAATTAATAAAATAACTTCTCTAAAGTAAGCGACTTCTCTATATTAAGACTATTAGACTATAATTATAAATAATATTTTAACTCGATAAATCGATAAAAACTCTTAAACTTATTCTTATAGAGAGTTTTAATAAAATCGTTAACTATTTATCGATCGATAGAAATATAATCTAAAGCGATATTCTTAATAATAACTTATTTTCGTATATAGTAATATTAAATTTTAATATATTTAGTATAGATATAAAATTAAATTTTTTTAGCTAATACTATAGCGCCTTAATTATTATAAAAGATAATTATCGCTTATACTTATTTATTATTAAAATTAAACTAATCTAATAAATCGTATAATTAAATTATTTTCTTAATAACTTATATTTAATTAATATATTTAATTTTATAGATTAAGAGTATTATAATAGATTATTACTTCGATAATTAATTAATATGTAGAAATATAAGATAAGATACTTAGTTATTAACTATAGAGTTACTATAAAGAAAAGAGCGACTAGATACGAACACGCTAAGGCGTGTCACGTAATCATGTCACGTGACCGCCAAGACGACAAGAGTTACGTGATCCGAATTTCAATACTCCCCTTCGCATATATTCTCTTATAGACGAAATCGAATAAATACGAAGTTTAATACTAATAATATTAAAATCGAATAGATAAGATAAAATAACTTAGTTAATTTTCGTCGGGTTATTAAAGTAAGTTAGCGCTAGATAATTAAGGTAAAATTCGAGCTAGATAGTTAAGGTGAGTTAGTATCGAGTAGCTAGCGTAAAAGTATACTCTTTATATCTTCTATACTTCTACTCTTCTCTATGCGAACGAAATTAAAAAATACGAGATTTAAAGTTCGTAACGTCCAAAATAAGGTAGGTAAAGTAAAAAGTCGAAATCTGAAAACGATTATATCAGATTAGTCCCCCACTAAAATTCGACTCAAATTCCACTTTTTATCAAAAAGCGGTTTTTTGGAAATTTTATTTCTAGGTCATCTAGTGTATATTAAAAATCGATCGATTTAAGACCGAAGAATATATGTAAGAGTAACTAAATAAAATAATTAAAAGAAATTCTAGATTGTTCTAGATAACTAGTTCTTAGCAATAGTAGCTAGCGACGATAAATTTGAGGTGTAATACTTAAGACATTAATAACGAATAGATATAGGTTTTCCGAAAGAGTCTTAGAAGTTTAATAGCAATAGTAGCAATAGCGCTAAAGAAATAGCTATTTCGATATGAATTGGCGAGTCCGCTAAGTGTTAAGTCTAATATAGTAACTCGGCGAATAACTCAAATAGATTATCCATAATACGAGAATCAATGAAATAACTTTTCTAGAGTAGTCGATAATAGGCGGCTTCTCTAAATCCAGGTATAGGTGTAATAGAATAACTTTTCTATTAAGTATTATTAAACTAAGGCTATACTAAGATAGTAGTAAGATTAATAACTATCGAGGGGGTGAGTAGATATAGCTTTCACTCTAAGGGCATCTCGAAAAGCAACGAATTTATTTAAGCAAAGGGCCTTAATAAGCTTATTAGTTATCTATTTATCAGTGAGAACATACCGTATATCTATAATACTATTATTAACCTTTTTCTATATGAAATGATAGATAATATTAATGTGCTTAGTGCGAGTATAAAACTAAGCGTTCTTTACGAGAGCAATTACGCTCTAATTATTACCGAAAATAATAGTAGCTTTAAGATCTATATCGTCGAGGCGAAGAAGTTAATTAAGTAGATTCTTTAGCTAGATTACTTCTTTAATAGCCTATATCTAATTAATATACTCTATCTTATAAGTAAATAATACTATAATAACTTAACGCTTAGATAATCAACTAATCGCGTCGCTTCTTATATTAAAGAGATAATTAAATATAGATCTTCGAGTCATATCGCCAGCTTAATTAGAATCGATATAATCGATAAGTTCTTAAAGGGAGTCTTTATATATAAGTTCGTAGTATACTATATCTCTTAGATATCGAAAGATTTAAATAATCGTATTTTAGTGCGCTAGAGTTAAGTTAACTAAGTAGCGATTTACCAATAATACCGCGTAGGCGATATTGAGATAGATATCGAGTATAGTATATATGAGAGATCCCACCATAGATTAATAATTCTCTTATAATTTCTTTGGGGCGATATAGCCCTCTTCGGCGGAAGCCAGTTTATGGCTGATTTTGAGAGACATCGATATCGAGATAAGGTTTTAATAGTTAAAATGGCTTAAGAATCGAGTAACGTAAGCCTCTTATTTTAGGCGAAGAATATCGCTACAGCGATTTCTCTTAACGATTATACTTAAGTAGTAGATATATAGTTCTAAGTCCGATATATGAAACTTCGCGTTGAGACCCTTCTTGATCCGCTAAATCCCGGCTTTACTTAAGTTAATAATTAAGATATCGTCGATATAGAGCGCTATAATAGTACCCTCCTTAGGGTTCATAAATACGCTATCATTCAATTCGATAGAGAGGAGGCTTAGTTTCTTTATATACTTCGAGAAATGCTAATACTAGACTCGAGGGGACTACTTTAGATTATAAAGTGTTTTATTTAGCTTATAGACCTTAGTATCGTCTTTATTAAAGCCATCAAGTTAACACACATAAATCTCTTTCTTTACGTTATCGTATAGAAAGATAGTTTTAATATTTATTTGCTTTAGGTTCTAATCTAGAGCGGTTATAAGTGCGAAGATCGTTTTATAGTTTATAGGCTTTACCACCGACGCGAAAGTGTTATAGTAGTTATAACTCTTCTACTATTTAAATCCTTAGATAATCTAATATACCTTATAGCGAGTAATTTCCCTATCGAGATCTTATTTTAAGATATAAACTTATCTATCTCTTAGAATATAAGCCTCGGAAGGCGCCTAAATAAGGTACTAAGTGTTGTTATTCATAAGAGATTTATACTTATTCTTTATAAAAAGTTTCTAATTTATTCGAGATAGCTAGTTAGATATGGTCTGCTCGTAAGTAATAGGCTTAAAGATATTCGGCTTATTAGTATGGTTCATAAGTAGGGCGAATGTCGTAAAGGCTCTCGAAAGAGGGTTAGAGAATAAGTCTCGTAGATTCGAAATTATAAGATTTGAGTAATCGTATAGTATTCTTTAAATAGCGCTTAACTTATAATCTTCGCGGATAGCTTATATAACTTCGATAATAGTAAATGATAAATTTGAGCTTAAGAAAATTTCTTATATAGATAGTGTAGATCGAACTATCGATGATAATATAGATATAGTATTTAATCGAGTAACTCGTATTAAGAGCGCTTAAGCTAAGGGCTCTCGCGTAGTTAATTAGATACGTCGTATTAGAGACTCTTATATAGATCTCCGCGAAGGCGCTAGCTTATTAGCTGGCTAGAGGAAATTTAACCTTAATCTTATAGATATTAAAGATTTTAAAGTCGTTAAAGATTTAGTGGCTATTTTAATTATAGATATAACGTTTTCTAATACTTCTTTAGATTTAATATCTTTCGAAATATTAGTAATATGCTATTTATTTAATATCTCCTCTATAGCGGATACTAGTACTATTAGACGTTATCGCTTATTCGAAAGCTTATAAGCCTCGGTTTCTTCTTTTAAATCTATAATTAAGGGTTGTTTTTTTATGAAGTACGCGCTATTAGCGCGAATAACTATCTTCTTAATAAGATTATATAGTCAAAAGATATACTCCCCCTTATATCTTAGTAATATATACTTTTCGCTTCGATCTATAAGCTTCTTCTAGATTTATTTTATTACATAAACAATAAAACCGATTATATATAAGTGAGAAAGAATAGGCTTTCATTAATAGAAAGTCTTAAAAGAGGTTACGATAATTCTAACGTTAGGCGATTATATTGTTAGATAGTTAGCGATAGTAACGATTTTAGACTAAAAAGATTTATTAAGATTAAAGCTTAAAAGAATAAGATATATCTTATATAGTAAGATCTATCTAAAACGCTCGGCCGCATTATTTATTTAGAGATTATTAAATATGATAGATTCTTACTTAATACTTAATAGAGCGAGATAGTTAAGAAAGACTTTAGATATATACTCGCCCCTATTATTAAGGCGAATATAAGAGATCTTATAGCTATATAACTTAAGATGGACCTTGAATCGTAAGAATATAGCGAAGATCTTACTCTTATAGCGGATATAGTAGACTTTAGAGTAGAAGATGAAATTATTCTTAAATATTATAAAGTATCTATAGCTATTGAAATTAGTAGAGAATAGAGACCCTATAAGATCGCTATAAATAAATTCGCTCGATTATATATTAGGCGCAGTGAAACTAGTATAGAGGATAGTCTTTTAACGCCCTATAATATAGCACTCGTAAGTATACTTATCCGTAATATTCTTAATAAAATTTATATTTATCGCTATAGTAAGGAGTTTATTTAAGTTCTACTAACTTAAATAGTCTATATAAGTATATTAGAGTTAATGAATTAAGTTCGAAGAAATACTATATATCGCTAAGGTATTATTTAAACTATCTTAGAGGTCGAGAAAGAATAGATCTCGATTGCGAGTGTTTATAAGCTTCAGGTTATCTTTGATTAGAGTGTAGCTAGTCTTATAGAAATCGACTACGATATTAATATTTAAGAGTTTATCGATAAAAAGAAGGTTAATATCTATATCGAGTATATATAAGATATTAAGTAGAGTAATACTTATACGCTTATCTTAAATAGAGTAATTTAAGCTAATAATATTATAATTAAGAGGCTAAATTTAATTATTCTTAATACCGCGAATAGAGTAAGAGTAAGTCTTTTTATAGATAACAAATATCGAATAATTAACGAAGAAATGGCGAGAGTAGTTAAAGTCTATTACTATATAAGAGTATAGGTTAACGAAGTTAGTTATTATTAAGTTATATTTTAAACTAGAATCGATAACTATTAAATTAATAACTTTCTTATCATCAGCTATATCGAGGATATTAAAATCATTAAGACTAGAATCTATATAATATATGGTTAAATCTAATTCTTTTAGAAAGATATAGTTAATATTAAAATACTTATTCTCTCTTAAAGTAGAAGCGTTAGAGAGCGCCTCTTCGATACGCTTACGCTTAATACTAGGGCTCTCCCCTATATTATTAAAATTAATCGCGATAATTTAAGTCTTCTTCTTCTTTTCCTTATTCGATATAAACTTTTTAGACTTTAGATAAGAGAACTTAATCCAATATTTAGTTAGGAGATATCTAAATTTATATTTAATAACCTTATATAAGAAGTAAGTTTCGCGATTAGTTTCTAAACCACCAGCTTTATAATATCTAGCAAATTATTTATTTTTATTCTTATTACTACTATTATAAGTAGCGTATATAGTAATACTGCCGTCTTTAAATAATAGTAGATAAGTCTCTTTATTTATCGCGATATAGATAATCTTATTAAATTTAACAGCTTTATCGTTATATAGCTCGTGGGTCTAGATATAAGTTATTATAAAGATATTAAAAGAGTTCTCGAGTTCTATAAGAAAGAGTTAAATTAGAAAAGGCTTTAATAGAGCGAGCGATTTATATAGGCTAGCGATTTCGATAATAATCTTATAAAAGTCCTTTTTATATTAGCGAACGCCTCTCTTAAAAGTAAGAGTAATATCGAGTAGTTAATGAATTAGCTTTATATAGAGCTCGAAGTCTTTAGATTTATAGTATTTAGCGATAGCGTTTAGTATCGTTTAAGGATCCTCGTTATTATAATCGATCTCGGTAAGCTAATAATTACTATACTCGAGGCGTTAAAAAATAGCTATATAAGTTTTAAGCTTAGTAGTTTTAATAAAGAGTAAAAGATTATTAAGCATTAATTAGTTCTTAATATCTTATTTTTATCTAATATATTTTACGCTAGATTCTAGAATGACGATAAAAATTAAAGAGAAACTATCTTCGTTAGATTAGAATTAATTAAAGATATTAGTCGCAGCGCGCTATAACTAATTATTCGGATTTATTATCGCTAAAGAATAGTCTAGATGGTGGTATATAGAATGTTAATAGAGAGAGCGATAGCGGCGATAATAATGATAATTTAGCTATTATTTTAGGCGAGGTAGTAGAGTTAGAGGAAGACTCTAAGAGTAACTTCGAAGCGAGTAAAATAGGCTTTTTAGTATAAAGGTCGAATAGCTTAATATCGCTTATAGAGTTAAGAGTATCTTCGCTAGCTTCAGATTTAAGATTAATAAAACTATTATTTAATAAAATAGCGAAAGTAGAATAGATACTCTAATCGTTATTAGAGTTCTTGAAGGTCTTATCGATACTAGCTAACTATCGTCTTTAGGCTTTAAGTTCTTATATAAGAAATAAGAAGTATTTATATATAGAGCTATAATAGATATAGGCGATCTGGTTGAAATAAAAGATACTTAATAATAAAAATAATTTATAAACGTAGACTAATTTTTAATAGAATTATATGGAATATAGTTATTATAGACGTATGGATCTTCTTCTTAAAGAGAAATTAATATTCTTCTTATACTGCTCATTTAGAGATTTAGATTTAAAACATTTACATCGCTAGTTATTATTATAAGACTTCGAAGATCGTTTTAGCTCTATAATTACGATAATAGAATATAGATGATCGCGGAAAAAGAATTCGATAGTAGAGTCTTAGCCCCTTTTTTTAAGGGGCTTCTAAAGATCTAGAAGTCAATATTAATAAGATATTCTTATTATTTTAGTCTCAATAGACTTATAAGCGCACTAAGAGATAGTAGTATTAGCTCTAAAATACTCTAAACTATAGTTAGACTATTAATACTAATATTTAGCTACTTTTAGTTAATAATTATTAGTTTAACAGTTAATATATAGTTTTAAACTTAATATTAATATAAAATAACTTTACTTTTAATAGAGTTAAGTATTCTAATTTAGCGAAAGCTAGTAAAATTTAGAAGCCTTAGCGATATAACTCGATCGCATAACGATATAGTCGTATACTTAATATATTTAGCGAGTTCGATACTTCGACTAGAGGCGGTATATCTCGGCTCGCTTAGAGTAGGGGCGAAAGTGGCTTCTAGCTCCTTATATTATTAGCGAATTATATTCGCTTAAACTTACGATTATTTTAAGAGAGGGAAATACCTTTATCGAGAAGGTTAAAAGAATATCTTTATAGCTACTACTACCTCTATATAATAGACTTTAGATACTATAAGATAGATACTGAAAGTCTAAGAGTAGCTATAGTTATAGAGGCGAATAGTAGTTATAATATAATAGTTGCCGAGTAGAGCTCGAGCTTATAATCTATAGAAATATAAGATAAGATACTTAGTTATTAACTATAGAGTTACTATAGAGAAAAGAGCGACTAGATACGAATACGCTAAGGCGTATCACGTGACCATATCACGTGACCGCCAAGACGCTAAGAGTTACGTGATTCGAATTTTAATATAATAGTCTTACTATCGATATTAAATATATATTTAGATATAGAGTAATAGATATCTTAATTATCGACTTAATTGGCGTTAATATAGTTATTTAGAAGTTTTAGATCTCTTCTAAAGACGAGTTAATAATTAATAATTTATTTAAGATAGCGAAAGATTCGCTTAATCGCTTTTTAATAGACTTTATTAAGATTCGAGCTATATTAAGATATTATTAAGATCGTAAATAAAATATCTAGTCTTATATCGAGTATTATATATATTAATAATTCTATTATTAATTAATACTTGATACGAGAGACTTCGAAGATCTAGAAGTTCTCTTCGAATATCTAATATCTTTCGATATTTATAAAAATAGATATATCTTTAGATATTTATATATTATACTTAATAAGAAACTTTTTAATATACTCTATTTAATCGAGTTAAATAATATAATTAGTACGATCTTTAATAATAATTATATCTAGATAATAGACGTATAATTCTAAGTTTATTATTTCGAAGTAATTATTAAGCTTATCTTTAATGCTCTAAATTTCTACTTTATCGAAGTTAATTAAGAGGATATTATTTATATAGATTATAATAATTATAATATCGTTAGTAAAGATTAAGAAATTAATTATAATAAGCTTAAAGCTTAATTTCTTTAGATATATAAAGAGAGTATTATATTAGATTCTTAAGAATTACTTTAAATTATATAGCGTCTTCTTTAGCTTATATATCTTATACTTATTATTAATCTTAAAGCTTATAAACTATATTATATAGATAATTTCCTCTATATTATTATAAAGAAAAATGATTTTAATATTTATTTACTTTAATTTCTAATTGAGAATTATTACTAAAATAAAGATCGCTTTATAGCTTATAAACTTAATTACGAAGGCGAAAGTCTTATTAAAATCCACGTCTTTACGCTATTTAAAATTACGAATTATCTATTAAGCTTTATACTATATAATCTTCTTTATAAGACCTCGCTTAAGTTTATAAACTTATTTATTATCTAGAGTATATATATTTAAAAGTAAATCTATTAAGATTTAAATACTATTAACTATAAGAGAGTTAACTTCTTTCTATATAGCAAATTTCTATTTTATTTTTCAATATCTATTTATTATTATCTTTTAATAGATTTAAGGCTTAAATAATTTAAAAGCGTTAGCTTTAGCTAAAAAGGTGAGTAGATCTAGTAAAAGATCGCGATAAGCTCTAAAGACTTCGTGTTATTTAGGCTACTTTAAGAAAAACTATTAATTAATTCTAAATCTAATTATAAGCTTTATTAAGACTTATATTAGAGACGCTAAGACTATTAAGATAGATCCCGCGAGCGTATTTTCGCTTAGAGTTTTAAGTAATTTTAACTCTATTCTCTCTAAATATGTCTATAATAATATCTATAGCGATATCTATGGCGGAGGTATCTACGAAGATACTTCTCTAATAGAGATTTATATAATAATAACAAATTCTCTTCTAACGGCTTTAGCTAAAGTAATTATTACTTCAATAAATATTTCTTATCTTATTCTTTTCGAGATTCTCTTCTCTAAAATTAATATTAAAAAAACGACTAGTAACTCATATATAGTCTTTTATAATATATCTATATAACGCTTATTTCTATTCTTAAATAGATTTTAATTATTAATCTTTCTTTTTTTAGCGAGGTTAAGCTTAAATAAAGTAAGCTTAAAAGAAATATTATTAATTTAAATTATATTTAAATAGATCTAAATTTTATTATTTAATATTAGTATATAATAAAATTAATTAGCTTTATAGTCGACTAAGCGCCCCTTATAGATATAGTTTTTATATTTAATTTAGCTAATATTTAATAGGTATATTTAATAGAAATTAGTTTATTCGATAATTTAAAAGTGTAAAACATTAGATAAATAGTCTGTAAAGGCCTTATAAGAGGTGATATCTCTTTTTAATATCGATTATAAATTACATAGATAATTAGAAGCCCGCATAAATTCTAACTAATACTTTTACGATAGCCCACTCTCTTTAAGTATAGCGCTAGTCTTATATTATATCATTTAATTAAGATATTTAAATTTATTATTTATTTAAGAGTTATTAGATATAATATCTTCTTAAATAATTTCTTTAATAAGTCGAAACGCATATATATTATAACTATTGTACTCGAAATTATAATCGCTATAAAATCTAATATAAACGTAGTCTCTATACTTAATTTAATTTAGAAAAAACTTAAATATCGCGAGAACTATAGAATTATTCTTATTAGAAAGTAAGAATATAGCGAAACGAAGCGTTTTATTATCTAGAAAGATTATTATTTATTTATAACTATTATAAGAAATAAAGAAAGACTCTTAGAGATTACTATAAATTAGATTATTCTCTTAGCGGTCTAATATTATATAACGCTTATATAATTTAACTTTTATATTAATAATATTATATAATTCATATATATCCCTAGAAAGTAAAATAAATAAGTTTATTTCGATATATATTTTAATTAATTTCTTAAGATTTTAAAACTCTAAATAGCTATAACGAGCGTATCACATATATAAAATTTTCTTATTAATTTGAGGATCTAGGATATTAGCGAATAAGAATAAGGATTTAAATTTAGATTTAAATATAGATATAGATATAGTAAACTTATTATAGATAGAGATATCTCTATTAATAACTATTAAATATATGAAGATCTCTACTTATATATCTAACGTATAAAGATAATTATACTAACATCTAAAAATAATACTATACTCTTCTATTTTAATACCCTCAAGTATAAGCTAAAAAAAATAGTTTTAATCTTTAAGTTACCCTTAAAAAATTAGATTAAAGCTACTATTAGAGATATACTAGATATCTTCTATATATAGAGTTTATTTACTCTTAAGACTCTTATATTTAAACTTAATATATCTAAATTTAATAGCTATAGCTAAGCTATTAATTTTATTAACTAAGTAATATAATTTAAATAGAATAAAGATTTAAAAGATTAAGAAGTTACGAATAATATATTAAATATAAATACTATTAATAAATTATAGATATAATAATATAACGATTATAAATATTAAAGAAGTTTAAGCTATAGTCTTTAAACCCTTTTTAATAAAGAAATAATAGACTTAATTTTATAAGAATTAAGAATTAGCGATAAAGTATATAGTATTCTCTAAATTAAGATTAATATATACTATAAAACTATACGCTATCGCTAGCTAAGTATACGCTATAATAATCTTAATATTATTAAATTAACAATTAATAATAGACTTATTATTTTAAGTATTTTTATTTTTATCTTTATTATTTAAATTAGAGAAATTATTATTATTACTATCTTTACTATTATCTTTACTATTATAATTACCGCGATCTTTATAATTATTACAACCTCCTCTATTATTATTACTATTTTATTTCTTAAATTCAAAATATAGAATAATATATTCGATATCGTTATATTAGTTCTTTTTATAATAGTTATAATACTTATAAATCTAAATATAAATATGAGAGTTATTAATATAGATCTCTTATTAAATTCTATACTTAATAACTTCGTTAATAATAATTAACGTAATAATACTCTATAAGTTATATATAAAGAACTTATTAACTAGCGTAGCTAGTATATAAACTTTAATACTAATTAAGTTAATAGAATTAATTATAATATTAATAAATCGAGTTATCGCGTAATTTAGATTAAACTTTATAATATTATTATTCTTAAAGACGTTGTAATTTTAATTATACTATTTATAGTATAAATTATATAGAAAATCTAAATCTAAATAAAAGCGATGAATCTTCTAATTCTTATTAAATTTTAACTTTAAGAATAAATTATTAAACTTATCTAGAATCTTTATAAATCTATCAATATAAAATTAAGAATTATTATTATATCTTATAAGAGTAATATTATTTATTTTTCTAAATGTAAAATTAAGAATATTTAACTCTTAGAATTTAAACTTATTTAGAGTCTCTTAGACTTCTTTAGCGTTAATCTTATTCTTAATTTTAGAATATAAATTTTTTTTATAGCGCGATTTTAATATAATATAGATTTAATCTTATATCTATAATTAGCTATTAATCTAGGCTTTAATAATAATAATACTAATAATTAGCTTTATATAATCTTTTTTAATATAACGCTATAATCTAAATAGCTTTAATTTATTCTTAAATTATTATTTTTAAGTCTAATAGTTAGAAATATTTTTAAACTTATTAATATTATCAAGACGACTTAGAGAGATCGAGATTTTAGATTTCTTAAAAGATATAATACTTAGAGACTTAATAAGCTCTCTTTATTAGAGAATAAGTTAGATAAACTCGCTCTATTAAAGCTTAAGCTTAAAAATAAAGTTTATATATTAATAGAGCTTAGAAAAGTAATTAAAATAAGTAATATTGGCGAAATTAAGCGCGCTTAAAAATTAAAGAGATCTTTATTAGAGATTAGCTTTAATAAAGATTTAAAAGTTAATTACTTTAATATTAAATTAAAATTAATAAGAGAGCTTAATATATACTTACTCTTATTATTAAAATATCCTCTATAGTACGCTAGAGATTTAAGTATATAAGAAAAATCTCGCTAAACTTTAAGATTAGCTTAATATAGCTTAGATCTTTATTTATAAAGATTTATTATCTATTAATACTCGAAATAGCGAATAATATTCTATCGAGAAGTTAAGTAATTAACGAATTTTAAAAATATTAAGATAGTTTAAGAATATCGTAATAATAGAAATCTATCTCTTATATATAGATATAATACTATATTATTAAGATTATATTAATTATCTTAATAACTAAAAGCTTTAATTATCTCTTTTAAAATTACCTCGACTAAAATTTAAGATTAAGATCGAAATCGATCGTAAGATTATTTACTTACTATTAAGATATTTTATCTCTAAAACGAGTATTTACGTTAAGGCTTCTTTATAATAATAAAGATTTCTTTTCTCTTTCGCTTTTAAGATTAGGATTTTTACTCTTTTAATTAATATATCTCTATTAGTAATAGCTAAAAATTATATAATTAATATTAAAATTAAAATTATTTTTCTTTAGTTTCTTCTAGCGATAACTAGAATAATTAATTTCTAGCTTTTATTACGAATATTTTATAATTAAATAAATACGAAATCTAGATACTCGCTATCTAATTTTTTAGTGTTTATAATATATAAATAAAGGCGTATTATCTTTTTATTTAGCGTATTTTATATAGAGAAGCTAGTAATATTCTAAAAATCTTAATAATAATATAATTTAATTAATTATATAGCGGCTTCGATAATTTTAATTAGATATAATATATCTTAACTCGCTTTATATTATCTTAAGTAGAAAGCGAAAGCGCCTAAGTAATAATTCTTAATTCTTAAATTATAGACGAATTACAGCTATTTAAGCCTAGAATAATTATTTTAAAATAAGAATTTTCTATATTAAGAAGGTTAATAAAGCTCTCTATAGTTATAGTTATCTTTATTATAATAGATATAAATATCTAAAGATAATCGTAGTTATAGCGATAGATTATATTATTATTAAAATAGTTATCGAATATAGCTTAAGCTTATAATCTATTAAAATATAAAGATAAAATACTTAGTTATATTAACTAAAGAGTTTTATAAAAGAAAAGAGCGATTTAATATAGACGCGCTAAGGCGTATTACGTGACGTAGTCACGTAACCGCCAAGACGCTAAGAGTTACGTGATCTAAATTTTAATAGATATATATTATTTAATTTTAGAATAACTTTTTAGTTTTCTATAAAATCTTGAATTTTTTTTTTAAATTATAGAACGAAATGTAGGCTTTTAGAGAAAAAAAGAATTGTTAAATTTAGTCTTATAGATATTTAAAGGCAAGGAATTCAGATATCGCTTACTAAAGATCGCTTACTAAAATTTACTCGATAGCCCTAATCAAAAAAACGATTATAAATTTAACTTATAGATCTTTACTCGTTAATATATAATATTTTTATACTATTAAGATAGCTAAAATAATATCGAAATTTATATATTTAGATTAAGAAATTAAGATTATAATTATAATTAATATTTATTAATATTTATATATAGTATTAAATTCAAAAAACGAAACGTCTTTATTTTAAGATTATTAAATATATAATAAGAGTATTATTAATTAACGAATTAAGTTATAATAAATATAGCTTTATAATAAAGTAGTTAATCGCTAGATTAGATTCTTTAATAGAATAAATATTAATAACTCTTTTAATAAAAATAATAAGACTTCTAAAATCGCGCTATTAATTATCTATATATCTATTATTTATAAAGAGATATTTAAATAGCGAGATATCTAAAATAATTATAAGATTTATAAATAGAAAGGCGATTATATCGTAGTCGATTAGCTATAAAATCTATATATTAATCTAAAAGAGTTTAAAATTAAAGAGAAAAATAAATAATCTAATTAATATATATATATATATATATTAAAGTAATTATTTTATAATCTTAATAAATATTTAATATTAGCTATAATAGAGTTTTATAATTAGAAGATTATTAATATAAATTATAATTTTTATACTCTAAACGCGTTAAATATTAATAAGAATAAAAACTCTTAATATAATATAATCTATAATACTCTACGCGAGTAGATTTATTAATATATACTTAGAATCGAAAACTTTAACTCTACTCTTACTATTTTATTAAAATTTTAAAATACTTATTATTAAATTATATATTAGAATATAATAAATATTTAAATATAAGAGATTATAGAGTAAAAAGAGAAGAAGATAGCTAAATCGATAAGATATTTTAATATTAAACTCTTATCTTATAATATTAATATAGTAAATAAGAATATATCTAATAATAAGATTAAAGGTTATTAATTAATATATTTATCTTCTTATATTAATAATAAAAATATAATAAAGAAATAAGATTAATAAGTATATATATTATTTAATATAAGTATTTATTAAATTATATATATTTAGCTAAGATAATTAGACTAGTATATAATATAATAAACTTTAAACTTTATATTTTTAAATAAATTAAATTTATTTAAAGTCTTCTAAATATATAATAAGACTTTATTTTTTTATATTTATAACTTAATTACTTAGCGATTTAATACTTAATAATAACGTCTTATAAGATTTATCGAATATATAGCCCTTACTTATATACTCGATAACTACTTTCGAAACTATATTACATTATCTTAAGCCTCGCTATTATTATTTAAAATCTCGATATAATTTTATAAATTTAGTATTTCACTAAGAAAGCTATTTAATATTAATTTAAGTTTTAATATATACGATTTAAGAGTAATTTAACAATATCTAATTAATTAGAAGTCTTTATTTTAACTTATCTTCTTTATCTAAAAATATAATATTTAATAATTATTTTATAGTAAAATACTTATTTAATTAATATTTAATTACTTCTTTATATATTTTCTTTAAAATTAAAGTCTCGAGATATTACTACGATATTTTATTAATAAGATATCTATTAAATATACTAGAAAGCGTATTATTATTACTATCGCTGCTAAAAATAAATACTCTCGAAGTTATTAAAAGCCTTAAAATTTTATTAAATTTTCTATAGATATATATTTATAGCGATCTTAATATTACTAATAAGAAGAAAAACTTATATCGATCTATATCGCTAAGAAAGTTGATATTTTAGAGAGACGAGTAGTATTACGAGCGTAGTCTTAATATATTATTAATAATATTAAATTTTTTAATAGCGAAAGCACCCGCTATTAGCTCGTAGATTATTATTATTAATTATATTATCTTTATATTAATTAAATATTATATTAAAGTAATTTAACTAATCTTTAGAGTATATTTTAAATTATTTATAAATCTTTTTTTAATATAATATAATAAAGAAATTAAAAAGTTATAATAATCTTAGCGTTAAGACGCTAAGTAATATTAATCTATAACTCTAACTCTAATTCTAGATATTAAATACTATATATTATTTTAGATACTATATTTTTTAATAAGTAATTCTTAAAACTATATAAATTTATAGATAATATCTAATAATTCTATTTTAGAAAAAAAAATAAAGGAATTTAAGTAAATATAGCTCTTATAATAATTATTTCTAATTAATATATTTATTTTATAATCTTTCAAGATCGAGATATTATTAATTTCTTTTTATATCTATAATATTTTATTATAATAATAAAATATCTAGATATAAAGTATATATATAATAAAATATATATTAAAGTTTAATTATAAATTTTCTTTTATAGAAAAAGAGTAATAATTAAATATAAATATCGAATTTTAATTAATTATTAATTTATTTAGATATTATTGCTTCGAAGCTTAAGTAATACTTAATATCTTTAAAAATACTTATTTAATTATAATTTCTTTTTATTATAATTAATTTTTATAATTTAAACGATATTAGAATTATCTTAAAGAGCTTTATTATAATATAAAAAAAATTATTATTAAGTAGATAAGCTAAGACTTTAAATATATTTAATCTTTATAAAGATAAGAACTAGTTCTTAATAATCAATTTATTTCTCTAATAATTAAAATAAGTCTATAATATTATATAATAAATATATTATAATTATAAAAGAAAGAATAGTTATAAATAATTATTTAATATTTAGAAGTTTAATTTATAATAAAAGAGAAGAAAGTTAATAATTAGCTAAAAGAAGATATAATAAAAAAAGACGACTTAATAAAATATAAATAGATAAAAGAATAATCTTAATAATAGCTATATTCGAATATTAGTCGGATTATATTTTATAATAAATATTTAAGTATAATAGATATATTTTTAATAGTAATAGAGCTAATAGAGAAAAGGATTTTTATCTATAGCTATTATATTAATAGCTATATTAATTTAATAATTATATTATTAAGACGTCTAGCGAAAAGAAATCCGAGCTATTTAAAGTCTTTATTATTCTTTTAAATTTATTTAATATCGTCGTAAGATTTATAGCCTCCTTTAAGATTATTTAGCGCTTATAAAATAAATTAAAGATTATTTTATTTTTAATTAAGATCTAGCTTTATTTATTTTTATTTACTTTATTATATTTATATTAATCTTTATATTAATTAGCGTATTAACTTCTAAATATATCTTTTAAACTCTATTTTAATTATTAAATTCGTTTATTAAGAAGATATAGACTTTTTATTATAATACTTAAATCTTATATTTATAAAGTATTTATAAATCCATTACTCGAGATAAATTTATTTAGAAAGCTTTTAAAGACTTAAAGCTCTTTTTATAACTTCGAGATCTTCTTTTTTATTTATCTTTTATTAGATATTTTATATAGCTAATATAAATAAAGCGCCTTAATAATAGTATAAGATTTTTAATATTAATATTAATTATCTATCTTTAAGTATCGCTTATAATAAATATAATTATCTATTAAAATAAGTAGATAGATTCTCGAGTAACTTAATATCTATTACTTATACCCTCTCTTAATTAATTATTAATATATTTTAAATTTCGAATACTTAATTTACTTTATAAAAAAGAGTTTTATTAACTTAGTCTAATATTAACTTAATAAATAAATCTTCTATCTTATAATTTTAGAAAACTATATCTATAATAACTATTTAAAGAATTACTTTTATTAAATATAAGCTAAATCTATATAGTAAGGGCGAGGCCGAAGCCTTTATTAACGAGTACTTTTATTAACGATCTATTTTTAAAACTTAAGAAATAGATAAATCTATTTCTTATATCGATATTAATACTCTTATTATACGCCCTTATTTTCTAATAATAATAGTATTATCTCGATTTAATACTAGATTTTATCTTATTAATTTAAAGCTTAATAATATATATAAACTTATATATTATTTTATAATAGATATATATATATATATTAATAAATAAGCTTCTCTTATATTTAATATAAAAGAGTATTTAAAAGCGAGATTCTTTTAGATCGATAAGTTAATTATCTTCTCTAATTAATATATACTAATATTTATAATAGAGGTAATTAATATCGCAGTAAAATAATAAGTACTTTAAAAGAATTACGAGCTATAAGACTTTATCGACGAACTTCTTATAAGCGAAAAGAGATAATTAAGACTTACTAATAAAATTTAATATATTAATAAATAAATTATCTAGAGTTTGATAATTCTTTTTACGAGTAGACTTAAAGTTAAAACTCTCTCTATATTTATTTTTATATTTAACGATATAATTAATATCTAGAATAATCTAATTATTAAAAACTTCGAAAGAAGTAATATAATATAAACTTTCTTAATTCTAAATATCGTTTATATACTATTATTTAAGAAAGAATTAGAAGATAATATAAAATTTAAAAAGTTAAAGTTTATATCTTCTCGTAAAAGCTAATTAAAAGTTAAGAAAGAGAAAAAATTTATTAAAATTAAGACGAAATCTAAATAAAAAGAATAGAAGACTAAAGAAGAAAATAAGATTAATTCTAACTCTAAAATAAAGTCTCGATATTAATTATTTCGTATATCGCTAAATCTATAACTTAAGTTAGATAAACTTAATAAGTATAAAATTATTATAATCTCGAATGACGATAAAAATAACTTTAAATATATTTTGGAGGAGATTTTTTATAGCGATAGCTTTATTAAAGAAGAAGAAGATTTTATTAAATAAGAAGAAGAAGAAGAAGAGTAAGCGGGATTAAAAGATATTCTTAATAAGAGTATAGATAAGAGTAAGAATAAGAATATATAGAATGTATTATAAGACGATAATTTCGATTTTATAAGTAACTTATTCTATTTCTTAAGGATTCTTATATTAAATCTAATAAATTTAAAGTCTTACTATAAACGATAGTTTTTCTTCTCTTAAGATTGTTATTATTTAAATTAATTAATAAGAAGTATATAAGAAAAAAGAGAGCGTTTTAAAAGAGTAGAGAAATAAATAATAGAAGATTAGCACGAAGAATAGTCGTAAGCGAACGGCCTCTATTATTTATAAATAATTATCTAAAAAGTAGATTAAGCTATTATCTAGAAAGACTTATAAATATAGCTCTACGCTATCGATTTAATTCTAAATTAATTTATTAATATAAACTAATTATATAATTAATATATCGATATATAAAGATAATATTATAATTTTCGAAGTATATATATATAGCCCTTAATAATTTAATTTTCTATCTCGCTTAATTTCCTTTTAAAGAGATCTTCTACTTCGCTTTTACTTATAATTAGAAGCTCTATAATAAGTTAATAATTTCGATATTACTAATATATTATTAAGTGTATATTAGAAGAGACTTATTAAAGTATACTACTTTTATAATAAATAAGACCTCTATTTTCTTAGTAAATTAATAGATAACTCTGAAAAACCTCGAATAACGTATTTTTAAACGAATTAAATTTATCCGAAGTTCAGAAATTACGCTTATACCTCACTTTTTAATATTTAAAAATCGATTACTTAGACTCTTATTATTTAATAACTACTTTATATAGAATCTATCGAGTACGCTCCCCTTATAATTCTATTTATAAAGATCTTTTAAGATAATATCGCGTTATCTATCGATCTCGCTATCGCTATTAATAATCTTAATTAATATCGACTATTTAATATTTTATAAAGAAAATTATTAATAATTATTTATTATTAATTTAAAGTTTAGTAGTTACGATTTAAGAGCGATTTAAGAGATCTCGATTAATTAAATCATATTATTTTAATACTTTCTATCTTATAAAAATTATGAAATATTAAAATTAGAATAATTATTTCTATTATTTTAGAGTAAAATATCTCTTTAATTATTACTTTCTTATTTAATAATAATTCTATTTTAAATTAAAGCCTCTTAACGCTTTAATAATATACTCGAAAAGAGTATTATAGCGAATCTAGAAAGTATAATATTACTATTATTATCGCTAATATAAAAACTTCTTCTTCTCTATATAATAAAAATATATATTATTAAATTACTTTATAATTATATAATTAATCTTATAGCGAACTTTAAAGCGCTCGAAAGAGTAATATTTAAAGTATTTATTATCTTTATAGCGCTTTAATTAATTAAGAGATAAGTATACTAGATAACTATAAAGAAATTATATTATTTATATATTTAATTACTTATAGTACTTACTTACTTATAATACTTACTTACTTATAGTACTTACTTATAATACTTATAATACTTATAATACTTACTTATAGTATTTACTTACTTATAATACTTACTTATAATACTTACTTATAATACTTACTTATAGTACTTACTTATAATACTTACGTTATTATAATAATATCTTAATATCTATAACTCGATATCGAGTTATTACTCTTAGAGGCCTATAGTTTAAATTCAGCTATAGTTAAAAAACTCTTATAAAAAAAATGTAGGCTTTATTCTAAAGAACTATATTAATTATATAATATATCTTAATTAATAAAATTATTTTTCTACGACTATTCTAATATATATATATTATAAAATATAAATATATATGCGATTTAATAGTCGATTTTTTTATAAGTAATATTCTTAATTATTAGACTATATAGACTAATTATTATTTCGAAGACTACTTTACTATATAAACTACGAATAGAAATTTAATCTCTTAATATATCTATTTATATCGACGTATATTCTATAATCTATATATATATATAACTTTATTTATAAGTTATATTTATTATAATAAGTAGATTAATTATTATAGAGTAAGTATAAGTATTAAATAGAGTATTTATATACTAGTAGTTAAACGAGCTTCTTTATTTCTAATTAATCTAATATCTCTAATTTAAGATTACTTAATTTTAAACTTAAGCGATAGATAATAATATATATAAATACCGAGGTCTATAAGTATAAAGCTTTTATAATTATTATAAAGTTATTATTATTAATTAAAAAGTAGACTATAGTTAAAATAAATAATTTTAAAATCTTTAATTAAATATTACTTCGCTAATATTAAATTAATTCATATAATTTCGAATTCTAAACTATATTATAGAATACGCGTTATAATTTACTCTCTTTAGAATCTAAATTAATTGCCTTAGTGTAAAGTAATATTATAAGATAAGCGAATATTAGAAAATGGAAAATGGAAAAATGAAAAATAGATTTTCGGTGGTTGACCCTCTGGTCGAAATAGGTTGCCGTAACTAGCTGAAAGCCAACGGAGTGGGGTGAGGAAATATATGAAAGAAATCGTCAAATCACAGGGGCAGCGGCGAGGTCTTTATGTACGAAAGAACCCCCAATTGAAAGACTCAACCTCGGCCACAAGTAGAGGCCGAAAATCAACTCGATTCTTGGACTAACTCGGCAAGGATATACAGACTTAACGTGATAATGATACAGTCTAAAAGAGATCATTTTACTGGGATAATTCGGTTATAATATAGCCCGGGCACCGATAAGTCGGTTATAAAGAAAGGTTAAAAGAGGCTGATTAGATTATAGACACAGCGGAAAGAGATTTAGTGGATATAGCCTCAGATAGTGCTGAAGCGATGTGGCGACAGCATGGGATGTATACGCGATTTTCGATTCCGATGAACAAGATGTTGTATCCATGGGCGACGGCGAGGTCCATGGGAATGAACATGCGATTGATGGCTGTTTGCCCATGAGATGGACGATACGCCCCTATGGGTAAGTATAATCCCCATGGATAACCATGGGGTTCAGGTATCGATAAATGAAATGCCTTCGCTCCTTCGCTCCTTGTCCCAATCAACACTGGAACTGCCGAAGAACAGCCGGCTCCGACGCTCAAAAGAAAGCTCCGAAGCCCCACCCCCTCAGATAAAGAAAATCGCTTCTGTCTTCATTACAACTCGATTCCTCATCTAGCTCTGCTCCATTGATCACGGATCATCCAACCAATCGATCGAATATCAATTAACGCCAAAGATTCTCACAACATGGGTGTCGAAGAAGTCCTCGAGCGCAAGACTGGCGTAATTGTCGGTGACGACGTCTACAATCTCTGTATGGTCGCTGTGCATTCCCAACAGCCTCGAGACTAGCAAAAAGCTAACACACCACAGTCAAGTATGCCCAGAAGCACGAATTTGCCATCCCAGCTATCAATGTCACCTCGTCCTCAACAGTCGTAGCAGCTCTCGAAGCCGCCCGTGATGAGAAGTCTCCCATCATTCTACAAATGTCTCAAGGTGGCGCGGCCTACTTCTGTGGGAAGGGTGTAGACAACAAGGCCCAGAAGGCTTCGATCATGGGCGCTGTTGCCGGTGCACACTACATTAGGAGCGTTGCTCCGGCTTACGACATCCCTGTCATCCTCCACACAGATCATTGTGCCAAGAAGTTGTTGCCATGGTTAGATGGCATGCTCGAGGTGTGCTTCCACTCGAAGTCGAGGTCTGAAAGGGAACTGACATTGGTGTCCGCAGCATGATGAAAAGCATTTCAAAGCGCATGGCGAACCTCTCTTCAGCTCTCATATGATTGATCTTTCGGAAGAGCCGGTAGACTGGAACATTGAAACAACTGCCAAGTACTTGAAAAGGGCAGCACCCATGAAGCAATTTCTCGAGATGGAGATCGGAATTACTGGTGGTGAAGAAGATGGCGTGAACAATGAAGATGTGGACAACAACTCCCTCTACACTCAACCCGAGGACATCCACAACATATACAAGACACTATCTGCTATCAGTCCCTACTTTTCCATTGCCGCAGGTTTCGGAAATGTTCATGGTGTCTACAAGCCTGGAAATGTGCGCCTGCACCCTGAGTTGTTGAAGAAGCACCAAACCTACGTTAAAGAGAAGGAAACAACCAAGGATGATAAGCCTGTATTCCTAGTGTTCCACGGTGGATCTGGAAGCTCGAAGGAAGAGTACAAGGAGGCCATTAGCTATGGCGTTGTGAAAGTGGTATGTCATGCGATCAAAAACAAGGAGAGAAAGCGCCGGGCTGACGCACTGCAGAACCTCGACACGGATCTCCAGTACGCATACCTGACAGGTATCCGTGACTACGTTCTCAAGCACAAGGATTATCTCCTGCACCAAATCGGAAACCCCGAAGGAGCTGTACGTGCCCTTTCTTGCTTGCCGAGACCCACGCTGACACCACCACACAGGACAAGCCAAACAAAAAGTACTACGATCCCAGAATCTGGGTCCGTGAGGGCGAGAAAACGATGACGAAGAGAGTGGAGGAGGGTTTGAAGGACTTCAACACTGCCGGCCAGGTCTAGGTACATGCCTTCTCCTTGAGGGGAGGATCTCAGGCTGTGTAAATACGCTCCCGTGCAGCTCCAAGATACTCTAAGAAAGCACTTGATTACCAGACGCGTTACTTTTCTTCATGTCATCATCGCGCATTTTCATCTCGTCCCTCGTTGAATCGCGAAATGCAGCTTCTCCGTTGCCGTGGACTGCACATCTCATGGGACTACCCATGTCTCAGATTCCTTTCCAGCCGCTTGTGCGAAGCCAAAGCTGGCCACGGATGAACTCTCATGTGACAGACAGGGTATGGCAGAGCTGGGTGGCTATGGGTGAGAGATCGTGCAGAGAGTCGAAGAGATCGGTAGCCGATGTGCCTATCAGCCGAGGTCACTGCGGAGAAGTGCGTGGCTGACTCGTCGTCTAGATTCGTGGACTCCATCTGGGAAGTCGTCCCTTACTGCTCAGAAGTCTCGTTAGGGTTACGGAAAGAGGGCGAATGAGCGAGAAGTGGGTTTCCTCTTTGACGTTGCTGGTAGTAGCAATGTAGTGCTGCAAGACCTCGGCGGAAGAAGCCGTGAGAGTGCTGACTGAAGGGCCGAAAGAACCGCCATGCTTGACCGAGCGGACACTTGAAATCGATAGCGCCGACACGCACTGTTCACAGACGACCCCGCGGGTGGTAGGCGCGCTCGGGCACTCGGATACCAAGATCCCCGTCATCGTCGCTGCCGAAGTCCAGCTCCAGACTCGCTTGACTGACAGAGGCGGTTTCGTCTAGATCGAGACCGATGTTCTCTTCTGCAACAGCTATGTGATGGAGAATAGTACGTCAGCTTGACGGTATCGTGACTGAAAGCGGCATGCGAGCGGGAGAGGGAGGGAGGGTTTACCATTGGGTCTGTTAAGAGAGGAACGATGTGAGAGCAGTGGCCACATCATGAGTTGATAGAGGGCTTTGAGCAGGTATGAGAAGCCCACGGCTGCGAGGACTCGGGTTGTGGTGAAGAGGTACTGATTGGTATCCGCATTGGAGGGCTGACATAGCGTATTGGTTGCCATGGAGGATATGTGGTGGGGTAGGATTGGTGAGGTAGTCGGAATGCTTCGACGAGATGGCAGGGGTCTGAGGCAAGTGGGGACAAGCAAGGGTTTGAGATGGAAGGATTGATGAGGCAAGTGGAGCACTTTGACAGGTATCTGTGGCAAGCGGGAGCAGAATGAGTGTAGGTTGGAAGGCATGGGAGTCTGGGTGTAAGAGCCAGCGGAACGAATCTTATATACATATAGCCATGAGGGATTGTCTTGAATCTGCTCGCTGATTGAGGATTCAGGGAACATCACTAGCCGCTGCTAAAGCAGCGAGGAGACATGCGTACTTCAAAACACATCATGCCTGCCGAGAGTGGCGGCTGAAAACGTGGGGCTATGATTCAACTTTTCTGCCCGAAGAGGAATTAAAAGAACTTGATGCACTATCCGTCATCATCCTGTCCGTCTTGTCTGTTGAGAAGGAAGTTCAAAGAACGACAGTCGACCAAGAATGTCGGACGCGCGCGTTCGAAGGTGTGCGGTAGTGGTCACACAAACCTTAACTTATCTGCCAGAAAAGGAAGTGAAAGGACTCGACCAGGATCTGAACGTTGCGAGGCATTTACCGTCGAGTAGTTTTTCTGCCAAAAGAGGCACTCAAGGGACTTGACCTCGATGTGAAGGCTGTCAGGCGTGGGGACCTGTCGCCAATCAGTTGTCTTCCAAGAGAAGCAACCAAAGGATCAGACCGCGGTTTGAACATTTTGAGGGTCTGATTGTTATGCACTTTGTCTGCCAAAAGAGGCATTCAAGAGACAGGACCTCAACTCGAAGGCTGTGGGCGTAGGATTTGTGGTCAACCCGCATTCTGTTTTCCGAAAGAAGCACTTAAAGGACCTGACTGCGATTTGAAAAGTTGTGCCCCCCAGCCAGTAATGCAAAGCCCAGTCTTTGCGCGGATCCGGAGGGGTGTGCAATTCGGCCAATCAAGCGCTGCGGATGTACAGTTGAGTACGTTTGACTTCCCAACGTGGCAATAAAGGGACGATCGGGTAGCCGCAGGACCAAGGGGGTGTCAGCATGCAGGGCCTACCGGGACGTCGGGCGGAGCTGACGTGAGATGTCTGAGCCACCCAAATGCCGCACGAAACAATTAGCTACTATTCCCCTAAAGGAAGTCAACGGACTTCGGCTCGCCAGACTGCTTGTTTCCTTACCACTTCATCCCAAGATTTACAACTACACATCATCTGCAACCTTATATAAATTCTCAAATCTATTACGCGAGAACTCTTTTGCTGATTTGAAGAGCCTAGCACGTTCGCATCTCGCGACGAGAGACATCCTTTGACAAACAACGAGTTGAAGTTCTTCAAAGTCTAGCAGTCCGGACAAGGCTGCCATGTCTCAGCAGTTGCTACTCGATATTTCGAGTGCCACAGCGAGATCCAAAGGTCAGGCTCGACGTCGAAACCAGCCTACTGAGTCTGAAGAGGCCCGTAAAGCCCAGCGTAACCTCGCACGTCGTGAGCGGGCGAGATGCAAGAAGACTGCGAGAACAGAGCAGCTTCTTCTGTGAGCCGACGCGAACTTACCGATCTGTACTATCACGCCCGCTAATTTCGCAAGATCCTCAGCGCAACCCTCCCTCTACGCAGATCGACCTCAGTACGGCGGCCCGGTATCGATCAACGACAAAGTGCCCCACAACTTGCCGGAAATACATTTGCAACCGCACCGCCCGGCATTCACAGTTTTGCCAGCTCACGCAAACGAGTTCAACCTGCGAGCTCTAGCACAGTCTAGCCGATACATTGCTGCTCAGTCGAAGGCCCAAGAAGCAAAAGACGTTGTGCGAGACAATTTACAACAAGTTGGGGGCGTCAGCGTTATACAGGCACGTGATGGATCGCAAACTCGGATCACTCCCGAGGAGCAGGACCGGGACGTCGCCGAAATCCTCGTTGAAGTCGCTAGGGAGCAGCATCCGGCATCAACCGTGATGGACACTGAGACTAACTCGGTCAACACTGGCGGTGAGCCGGAGGCGGATGCTAGTATTGAATACTCACGAAAGTGTCCAGTCACAACTTGCGAATTTCACCGTAAAGGTTTTCCGCGGAAAGCGGAAAGGGACAAGCACACAATGACACATTTTGATGGCCCTTTCAAGTGTGGCAGCGAACTATGCGGCAGGTCTTATATTTTCGAGATTTTTGACAACGTCGAGGACCTCAGACATCATGTACGCGGCTCAACTCACCTTTCCTCTTTTCGTGAGCTCGAACGCTTCAAGTGCTATGTGTGTACTCGCGTCTTCGACCGGTCGGGCTATCAGGAACACCTGGATGACTGCATGGTTCATATGGTAGAACTCGAGGCTGCAGGAATGGCTCGACCGTGTCCAGTGTCCGACTGCGATCATCATCTCATGGACTTTCCTTCGAAATACCTCAGAGGTCAGCATTTGATTCGGCACTATTCAGAAACGCTGGTATACCGTTGGAGAGAGCTGAGGTACCCTTGCTGTGACGACCTACAGAGATATTGCTCCTCAGTAGATGAATTCAGAAGCCATGTGGCAAGGGTGCACGAGCCCTTTCTTGGGCGGAGATCATGCCCTATTTGCTGGCATGGTTGTGCCGACAATACAGAGTTCTTTGAGCATTTAGACCGCTGTATCATTCACCAAGTGGAGCTAGAAGCATTTGAAGCCGACTTTTTATGAGATCCCTGTCATTGAAAAAATGCTGTGTGGACAGCTTGTCGGCGCGAAAGTCTTCAGAGATAAGGCTGTGTCTGGAAGTACAGCAGGCTTCAGGATCCTAGGTGGGCTATCGATGAGAGGTGTTGGGTAAAGCCAACGGCATATCTATCTTGGAGATAAGATACCACGAACTTGTAAGCCGCCAGAGAAGAGCCTTCTGAACTCCTTGACCAACATCAGACGGCTTATGGATTTCCGCTTTGGAAGTGGCTTTCATGTACGGCGCGTTTCGCATGTACATTTGCGAATTGAGGAACGCCTTATTCGACAACAGACAAACCAGAGATACTCATGCCAAGTCTGAAGACAGGATAAATACAGCAAATTCATCCTAAATTGCCAGACATTCCTACGCTCTTGCTTTTCCTTCTGAACGACCTACTGTAAGGTTTCTTCGACCATCTAGTACTTGCCTTGTTGCTTTTGCAGTTGCTACTCATCGTCTTCTTCTTCCTATCCTCCTCTTTCGCGTCGATCTTACAGCACCTATGAAGCATCTTGCATGAGGTGGGAAAGATCTAAATGCTTAACAAGCTGATTCCTAATTTCCCCAAAAACTCGCCACTGTCTCGCCTTTCCTTACCAACGTCTCCTTTGGCTATCACCCAGCTGTCTCGGCACCCACCTTGCCGAATGCTGTCTTCCGGCCCCACTGTCGATTCATATCTCGTGATCTGCTCCCTCAATGTCTCGCTACGAAAGATCCTCCAAACATCTTGCTGGACATGTCTAGCGCTTTCTTACTCTTTCCATACACGCCATCATTGTCGTGCTATATTTCTTTATCTCCTTTGTTCTCTCAAACCTATATCACCTAGCCATCCCGTCCCGCACAGCTGTCCATCTTTCACCCTCTACAACAACATCCCAAACCCCGAATGTCAAATCAAGCCAACATGAGCCACCCAACTTTCTACCATCATCATCATCATTGCACCCCAGTGCACCAAACCGTCTTCGTCCTCACCTTTAACGCCTCCCACTGGAACGAGGCCCATATCCCGCCGCTGACCGAAACCGCAGGCACCACCCTCTGCGGCAGCCCCGATTCGCCATTCGGTGTCCTGGGCGTCTACCACTCGAAGAGCTTGGCGGAGCGCGTCGGCGAGGATTGGGCGGGTCGACAACTCGACAACTTCCTGGACGACTGCAATCCTGCCCTCGAGACCGAAGAGGAGAGACAAGAGGCGCGGAGTCACTGGTGCGCAGGTGTGGATCCACGTGATGATGGGGTTTGGCAGTACAGCATCTGTGGTGAGCAGTGTGATGAGTTGGTGGTGGAGGTGAGTGAGCGGAGGGTGGTGGGGCGTGTTGAGGGATGTGAGGATGGAGAGGAGGATGAGGACGACGATGACGATGACGATGAAGAGGGAGGGGAAGAGGAAGAGGAAGGACAGGAAAGTGAGGAAGAGAAAGAAGGAGGAGATGGAGGAGGATGACTGCAATGAGTGCGACGAGCGGACGCCAGGGCGGCCGCGGACAATTCGGGAAATGATATTGAGAAGGGGAAATAGGAAGGTGGCAAGCACTGACGACCTGAGATGAGCTCAGCATATCTTTTCGGCCTTTAGACAGTGCGGCATGGTTCTTAGACAGATTTGCTCAAGGCGATATAGTACAGGTAGCAATCTTTCACCACCAGTGAGTTTTCTAGATGCGTACAGTGATGGGGAGGCAGCTTTGAAGAAGTTGCTGCTTCGCACCTTTGTGTCCGGTCTCCGCCCCTTCACGGCGTGGACTCTACGGGCATCCCCCAGACTGCGAGAGCAGATGTCACCGTAGATCTTGACAATTTGAACGCTGGGTACCGGATGCTGAGACCCCAGTGTAGGCGATTCTTGAAGTTTGTCACTTGAACAGCTCGCGCCATGGCATACTGCTGGCAGAGAATTCCTATCGACTAACAAGATGAACAACTGGAAATGAATGAATTCGTGGGGATAAGCTTAGGAATGTACACGTTCTTCTGAAGGAAAGACGGTATTGTGACGACGATACCTTCTAACCGTGTTTTGATAGGGAAGGTTCAAAGGCGAGGTCAATGGGACCACGTTGACATCATCAATGACAAGCGACCGACCTATCTATTTCCATAGACTTGCAAAACGAGATCTACAGCTGGCGTAGGCCTCGAGGATCGGCAGAGACCCGCGCCTGCACGGTCGAGGTGACCTTGGCATGGGGGCTAGAGCCGGACCTCGTTGTCAGCTCCTCCACGTTGCGTGGAGCGTGTTCCACCCTACGGCTTGAACCTTGTACATCATGTACGTGCTTCGTCTCGCGCGCATCCGGCCGTGCATAATGTACCAGGTTCGAAGGGGAGCTTGAGTCGGTTTCGATCTAACGTCTGACTTGTGGCTAATGTGGCGGAGCAGGGCAAGTTTTCTGCTGCAGTGAGTGGACAAAATCCCCCGAAGAGATGTCGGATGCCTGACGCTAGATGAAATTGTGCTAGAGTACCCTCTGTGAATTGGTCAGAGCTCACTCTCCGTCATACTTTGAATGTATCCTTTCTTCATGCGCACGAGCCGAGGGAGCACTTTCTTCTTCCCGTACTATTGTGAGAGAAGAAGAGCAAGTGAAGACGATCTCCCTGCTAAAAAAGTCTACACGACTCATAGCAATAAGGACACACAAAGTATCCTCCTCTTTGGAAATCCCTTGGGGCACGAGGCATCATCAATCTCTCGCTATTCGATGCTGAAGAGGGCCAGGTGGATTGTGAAGCCATCTCATCATCATCAGTAGCCACGTTGAATTCGGCAAGGTCTGTAGTGACTGCTCCAGGACAAGGAATGGATTCGGCCGTCGAGAGATCGATACTGTGTGAGTCTCTTGTCCGCAACATCTGATCCTGTGTCCTCGGATCCACCGGGACGGCTGAAGAGACATTTAACTGCGTATCCGGAAACGTATGGTCAACAGTGTCTTGGTCTTTCATCACTACGTCCTCGACTATTTGTGACGTTTTCTCCGCTTGTTGCTTCTTGTACTCAAGGTATTGGCGACTTTTGATGGAGACATTTCCGACCCGAAGTGCTGGCCATTGTTCCGCTTGTGGAAACTTGTCTCTATGATGCTGCAAGTCGATGCTTTCCCATTGGGCAACACTTATTCAGGAAGACATAAGATCTCTGTTGTATGATAGCAGCTTATCACGAATGATGACAGACAAGGCGTAAAGGTTATCCACGTCGCTCTCAAGGCCATACAAAAGCTTTTGCAGTTGTGTCTCCCTTGGCATCGCCGATCGGATATCGAGCGATCTAGAACCTTCGTTTTCGGAAGAATCGCTGTCCGGAGGAAGCTCATGAAAGGGAATGCATGTCCCGTTCATTATCGAGGCGGCTGAGATGAGTTAGTGCATTGTCAGGATGGGTATTGACATATTGTTAGAGATTCCACTCACAGTCGCCAAGGGTCTCGCACAGACCGCTCTGAATTTCCATCACAAGGTCTTTTGTAGAGGTAGTGTCCTCCACAAGACGGTAGTCTAAAGACTTGCGCCCGACTTGATTTGCTCCGACGTCGCGCCCATACTTTGTATCGCCCGTAGGGATCTTCCACTTTCGAGACAGGTATCTGGTCACAGTGAACCTGGCGCGCTGTCGGGTACAATGTACAAAGTGTTTCGAACGAGGATATGCAGCTAGCATAATATTGGCGAACTGTATGCGCCATGATGCTAAGGATGTCGAGTGGGTGCACCGTTAGGAATAGGAAGACTGCTGCTGCTCCAGAGATGTTGATAATTCTTTGGGGATTTAGCAGGAGTCAAAGAAGAATTCAGTCTTGATGTGATCGTTTGCTAACGAACGTCCCTAACACTGGACGCAACGCTTAAAAGCTCACAATTGATAAGGACAGTCATTCTTCAGTCGGTGAAGTGTAGAGTACTTGTGCTAAGCCGCTGGCCGGGTAGATAAGACCTTCCGATCGTTCTGCGTCTGAAAGAGGAGAGCGCTAGGAAATGTTGGTAGGCACTGTTAATCTAATCGGAGGCTTTCTTTGTTCCTGTCGATGAGCACACGCACCGTGCCGCGCTGTGATCAGTACATGAAAGCAATGTCAAGATGCCCCGTGTGACTTATAGGCACTGCGCCTACGACACGGATCTCAATGAAACAAGTCAATGCGCTAGAAGGACCACAATTGCGACAGCCTTCCAGAGATTGGGCATGGAGCGGCAGCAGCTGGCCTTACATGGTACTTGAAGATCTCTGGGATGTTCCTCTCCCTGGTTCTGTCTCGACTACACGATAAACTTCCCTTCATCTGTCTACATTTCATACCTTTCAATCCACCCTATTCCGATACCCCTCTCCTTGTCCTCCAACTCCAAATCCTTTTGGAAACTCTGTCTCCGTCTCCATCTCCAGTTTTTCTTGGATCGTCCTCTCCGTCATCGCCGCGTGCTGCTTTCGATATTTATACCACAAAATCAATCCGGGTAATACTAAGGCCAGAACAACGACTGAGACCACAAGGCCAATGGCAGCCTTGTCTCTTGTGCTTAGACCGTTCGAGGCCGGCTTCGAGAGTGGAGATTCTGTGGCTACCAAGGCTGCTGTATTGGATGAAGACAGCAAGGACGTTGGGGACGCTGCTCCCGAGATCGTCGAAACTGCAACATTGACGAATGCAGTGGTATCTGTGTTTGCCATGTGTACGGCTAATGACCCGTTCTCGCCACAGACACCCCAATCAGGCACCTTGAGAAATTGGACGAACGAGGTTGCTGCGGCAGATTGGTATTGGGCAGGGTTGGCATTGGTAGATAGTTGGGCGACCGAGTAGGGCGTTTGTAATGGGGTTGAGGCACCTGAAACTGTGACGCAGAGTCCATTTTGAGCGAAGGCGGACGTCATGGAATAGGCTGTAAACAGCAAGTACTCTTCATGAGAAGAAGACACGTCCGTAAATCCTGGCGCTAGAAAACAATGGTTGCAAGATGCTGGCACAATTAGATTTCGTCATGTACTGCCGGCCTGACCTGGGATCAAAACGTACAAGTCGGCGCCGGAGTTGTAGACTGCCCCATACACAGTTCTGCTATAGAGCAAGCTCCCAGTAATAATAGAAATAAAGACATCGTGAAGGATAATGGAGCTTTTGCAATGGTGAGAATGGTGAAGATTGTTTCAGTTGACTTCAGAACCAGCGATGGAGAGGAAATTAAAAGGTTCTGGGTGAAGAAAAAGGCTTTAATATATGGCATGGCTGCTGTAGGCTGACTGCGCCAGCGGGCCTAGGTACTCTTTGCTAGGCTAGGAAAATCCTTTGTTGATCATCGAAGATAGGGGCTGCACCGGGCATCCAGCAGTAGTCCTCAAGGATATCAGCCGGGTTGAGCGAGCTCGAAGAGACCTGGGGTTTCGGGCGCGAGATTCATCCGCTCACTAACGGCACCAACGGCTAAAGATTCAGTCATTTTTATGCAGGTGACACAATCTTGCCCAGGATGCTTGAATCCTTCGGTTTGAACGCGTCAGTGTCGCAACTGTCACCCTATGAAATTGGAGGGCTGTACATATAATCCAACAGCCACCGAACATTCAACGTTCCGTGGGTAGGAACAACCCTCGTGATATGTCGTCTCAGCCCGTTCACATGGGCATTGCGGGATTATTCATCCCGTTCATCCGAGCCTTGCTTTAGCATCATATTTGTGACTGGCACTTTGGGAATCAACCTGCTGAGGGGCTCTGCGATAATCAGCCTGGTGAGAGGCTCAGGGTAGACCGCTTCTTCCTGGACTGTTCGGGAACGAAGACGATGTATGGCATAAATGGATGTAAGAGACTGGTGAAAGATCGAGCAAATGACTCCGAACATCCACAGTACAACAAAGCTGCGCTAAACGCGAAATTCCCATTACTTGGACATGTCCTCTGTTTGGACACAATGAAATGTCAGATTCTCGTGCACTGAAGCTGCCAGCGGGCAAAGATCTACAATGTGCCGAAGCATCGACGTCACGCTCTTCGAAGGCAGCGCGATTTCTGCATCTTTTTCGTAAGCGACCAATCCATCTCGGGTCCAATTTTTCCCCCACCTTGCAATTTTCACGTGACTGGACTCGAAGAAAACACTGCCTACTCCAGCCCTTCATTTCCCTCAGCTGTGTTTGGAGTTCAATTCCTTCATGACTCAGCAACTTGAAGGTGCTGTGATCCTTTAGAACAATGCTACGTTCCCGGCTGTCGGTCGTTTGGTCGCATCTGCGAAGGAGCGCAGCTTGAACGTGAGTTCCACTGTCTATGAATGATGGCAGACCACCCCCCAATGATTGTGCTTATAGGTCTCCATAAGTGGCGCCACAATGCTGTGGATATACCTTAGCAGCTACGTCTAACACGACCCTACTTGCTGTCCTTAATTTGGGCTAATTTAACGCAAGGGACGCAGAGTTTGGTCCTCTTGACGCTCTCGCCATGCCAAAAATAGAATTCAATGTGGGCGCTAAATAATCCCCCACCAAAAATTTCATATTTTCTATCTTTCCACCACATAACAGCGACCACATTGGGACGAAAACTCGCTGAAGGAGCTTCTACAAGAAGAATGGGATGCTATTAGTTAAAAGTTCATTAATAAGTAAATAGATTCTATGCCCCCAAGACTACGGGATGTGCAGGCCCTGAGGGGACGATTAACAGCATAGTAGTTGAGCTTAGGCATGGCAATTGGGCTTACCATTAAGCGATTTTTATATAGCTTCATTTTCTAGAAGCTTCTGATAGCTATTCAAACTATTCTCCCTAAATTGTAATACAAAATCATGTGTAATGGTCCCGAGATTTGGTGGTTGATTTTCCCCCACATTGAATTCCATTTTTGGCTTGGCGAGTGACGCTCGAGACGCTGCCGCCAAGCGACGTCACCGAGGATCGCCAGCATGGATCTTTTCGTTCCAAACTGCCTCTTGGAATTGCAGATGCACGTGTTTGGGTTCATTGGCCATTCCACAATCAGCCTCCCATTCGATCCGCCATCAACTCCACACTGAGCTCTTCGCCAATCTCTAAGAGGAAGCTGCCAACATCAGATACGCAATGCATCCATACCTGCGCAAGTATGAGCTGGGCATGATGCCATGGGCCCGCACAATGTCCTTGGCTCAAAACCCCTCAGTAGGACGTGCACCATCTGTCTCCTGTCATAATTCTTTATATACATCAAAATGCGCACTTCTACCATCTTCTCCGCTCTCGCAGCAGCCCCGTATGCCCTGGCAGTTGCACCAGACGTGTCCACGGCTCTGCAGCAAATCCTGAACCAAGCCCATCAAGGACCTCTATATACCTACCCGACGAGCTTGACCCAAGGTATCGTACCAAAACTTATCCACAGCCACAATGACTACTGGAGAGATGTGCCCTTCTACAGTGCCATCTCAGTCGGCGCAGTGTCAGTCGAAGCAGACGTCTGGCTTTACAATGGGACTTTGCATATTGGGCATGAAGAAGGTGCATTGACCAATGCGCGGACATTTGAGTCGCTATACATCAACCCGATCCTAGATACGTTGCAACGCCAGAATCCGACAAACAGCTCCTTCCTAACAGCTCCAACCCACAATGGAGTGTTTGATACCAATGGCGCTCAGACTCTATACCTCTTTGTCGATGTCAAGACTCCTGGGAACACAACTTGGCCATACGTTGTCAAGGCTCTCGAGCCACTGTACGGCACCCATCTCTCTCCTTTCTCCGATTCCGGAAGGCCTTCCTTGCTGATAGAATCCAGACAATCCGGCGGCTGGCTCTCCACCGTCAACTCCTCCAACCAATTCACCCTCGGCGCCGTAACCGTGATTGGCACCGGCAACACCCCCCTCAACCAAGTCCAGCCCGTCACACCCCGCTACTATTTCTACGACGCCCCGATCCCCACCCTCAACAGCACCTTCTCCAACATAACTTCCCTCGTCTCTCCCATCGCATCTACAGACTTCGAGGCCAATTTCGGGCCTGTGCCCGGCACATCGCTCAATGACACACAGCTGGCGCTGTTGAGAGCCCAGGTCGCGACGGCACATGCAAAAGGGATAATGTTGAGATATTGGGATCAGCCGGGCTGGCCAATTAGTACACGGAATGGGATTTGGAGGCAACTGAAGAGCGAAGGGGTGGATCTCATCAACGTCGATGATTTGGAGGGTGGAGCTGGGTTCAGTGATGAGAGTAACTACTGGTGAAGAGAAGAGAAACATTTATGTTCAAGAGAAATTTGATTAAGTGGTACTGTATCTTGTAAGAAAACGTCACAGAGGTCTACATAACCATACACAATCAATGGCTGGTTGCACCACTGATAGTGCGATCCTCATCTACCAAAGCACAGTTTCACGACAAGGCGTATCTCAAAATCTGTTTTCGCTTCCTATCTTCGATTACAATCAAAAATCTCCTGACCAATCCTTGTATGGTCTTGCTATTGTCTATCGATGTGAAAACTGACAGGTTTATTGAGATGTATGGTTCGAATATCGGCGAAACGCTATATAATTAGTAACAAGACGATCCGCCTGACATGTGGCAATAACCGCTGATGCCTTGTGACCTTAGGCGTGAGCTCGTCTGCGTTTATCGAAGAGGATGGTGTCTGGACAGGTTGAGGTTTCTGACGACGACGATGAGTTCTCAATAGAGCCTGTTCAGAATACTGGACCTCGGGTAGTAAAGAGAGGAGGAGTAACACTCTTGATTGGGGAGCGTAATCTACTGATCTGTATGCTTCTTTGGTACGAAGGAATACTAGGGATCTGGCTTTATCTATATTGGAGGAGAGAGATATTGTATCTAGAGGTTGAAGTCTGATGAGTATGATCCGGTCTGGCTACCAGAAAGGGATATGGATCACCTCCTCAGCTGCTTAGCAACAGTCGAAGAATTCATATTGGAAATGGTGTGCATTCAATGGTCTCATATCATGTGGAATAGTTATTCATTGTCATGTTCTATGAAGAAGTATGTAGGAAGGATGGAGGTGCTACCTATCTATGGTGTGAAGCCACGCTAAGGCTATTTGCCACCATAAGGCGTAGTCACAACACCTACTCGTATTTGGAACTTAGTAGTGCTGGCCTCCTATTGGCTGATTCCAACAGTTCACAGCAGCCTCCTGGCTGAACTGCTCCACGACGTTGCTGTAGCTGACAGAAAAGGTCCTAGCAAAGGAGGCGATATTCACAATGATTGTATAGGTAATTCGTGATCAGTACACCATGGAAATCCCTCAAGCCCCGCCTTCGGCTCCAGATGAAGAATTTATACTTGGGGTGTGTGAAGATGTCCATCCTTCTTGCTACGATTTACTCTATGTACAAGAAAATCTAATAGGGCTTCGACGCCCAATCGAAATAGTCCGTATATTAATTAAATAACACTAAAATGAGGCGTAATATAGAGTATGGGTATCTTGGTAAAAACAACAGGCTTTTTTAATTTGGGCTGTATTATACACATTTCTGTATATGGAATATGGCTATCTCTTTCCTGAAGATATTATCTTAATTTAATATAAAAGGCTTTTTCTGTTACGTGTAAGAGGTATACACTTGCTGTAGCAGAACCAATCTATTATTATTCCTAATAATAATACTAATCATGCTCAAGCACTTGCTCTCTATCATATATGGCAAGAGCCACATCGTAAACGCTCAACCTTGCTAACTATAAGCATAGCGAAGCATCTACCTCTGGTGGGGATGCGGACTACTTCTCGTACTTCACCCAGGTCATATAAGCCAAAGCCATACACGAGTCTAGCTTATCGGCTGGTACACTGGTCGTCGGGAACCGCTCTCTGAAAGCGAGAACTTCCCTTAACCACACAATATCCTCTCCTACCACTTCGATCTCGGTATCCGGGCAGTGATATGTGATTTTCTGTGTCCCATTCCGGTGCCTGACGACTTTGGCGTAGACTGCCCCGCTACTAAAGACTGTCCCAACACGCACGCGCCCCTCTTCAGACTGTCTCATCTTGTGGTCGTCTTGACCGTCTGCATTAGGCGTTCCCCCACTTGCACTTGAGCTTGGGCCACCCATGACTGGAGTGGAGGTGGGGGTCTGAAATGACAGCTGTGGCCTTTGGCTACTACTTTTTAAATCTGTTAGCTTCTCTCTTATGTCCCCCATCTCCGCAATGTCTCTGCCAACTCACCTGCCTTCCGCGTTTCCTAGACCCGTGCTTCTTCCCACATGTCCGAAGTTCATGCCTCTGGTGGTATCCGCGACCGGAACATACTGGTGGATAGAATCAAGTCTCCCAGATTCTGGCTCCGGTTGGCTATCCAGAAGACCTTCAAGGTCTCGGTCATCGCACTTCCTTTCGCCTAGGATGGTGAAGGGGGGTGAGCGTGATATATATTTGTATTGTGCAAGAGAACGCGATCGTGATCAAAAAGAGAGACGATGTGAAGAAAATGGAACAAGGGGTCAAAGGAGGTCATCAGGCTTTACAGGAACTCATCGCTCTTGTCAACGAGACGATGGTATCTTTCCAAAGGGATTTTCCAGCGTTGGCACAGAGAACCCTAACTCATAGAAAAGATGGCAGTGTCACGAAGGAACTCCGTGCATGGCAAGAGCGAGAACCTGACAAATTTGACAAGCTATACGATGATGGAGATGAGAGACCCGAGTCCAAGAAGGATCGTCTCGAGGAAAAGGAACAGGTTCTCCAGGAGAACATAAAGGAATTGGTGGATGCGATAAAGCATTCCTCTATCTTCGGAGACGGCTCAACGATCAACGAGACCGATTGACTCTCTACTCCATTCCCCCCTGACGCTTCGGAATCTCATACTCCGCCACAATCTTCGATATAGTAAGGAAGGTGATTGTTCGCAGATGATTTGTGTAGTGAGGACGGTAATCGTTGGGAGGAGGAGAAGAAGATTGAAGTCTGTGCACGGGAAGCCTTCATTCGCATCGCCAAACGAATTTGCTACTCATGGCAAGTCTGTGACGTGTTCCATGCACAATGTAACTGGAGACATAATAAAGAAAAGAAACATGGCGACTCTTGGGAGCATTCCAAGTAAACCTACAGGAGGGATGAGAAGATAGGAGAATGTATGAAAAGATGGTCTTGTCCACGGGCTATATCTGTTGCCTTCACTGAAACAGGTCCAGCAATGTCGGCGGCAGTGGTTGTATTACTTGTGCTGTCTTCTTCTTGGTTTGAGGTAGATCATGAGCCTCAGTTCCAGCATACTCTTTCTTCTCCCTTGCGCCATGTTTGATTTGTTCCTTCTAGATCTTTGCGCACTTTGGGCAGCCATGGCCCTTCCACTACGATTTGCAACATCAAGCGTCGCTTTTTGGCTTGTCCTTGTCGTCCTTCTTTTCACGCTTCGCTTTCTCTTTGTCTATGCTGAAGCATCTTGGATATCCAACTGCCTGCTCAATTTGGGCACGTTTGAGACAGCCAATAGTGCTTTCGACAGGTTTTTTTGGGTTCAGTCCCATCATTGAGGTCATGGTTGCCATGTAACAGATGTTTTCGTTCACCGCACAACCGTTGGAGCTCGAAGTGTTTCGAGCGACTGAGGACATATTTACTTTGCTCGATGTAGAGCACGAACACGGGCGCAACGAAGGCGAAGAGCATCGTTTATGTCGCGGACGTTGCCTTACGTAGATCTCGCTGCCGGTCTCATGGTCGTCGTTAATGCAAACGGGGGATTTAACGGACTCGCTTACTGATCGAAGCCAGATTGGGAGCTGGATCATCTCGAGAGAACCCGAGAACCCCAAATGGATCGAAGTTACCGAGCTGATCAATTCCAAGTGCCTTCATTCGTAGGTAGGGCTGTGTTGCCTTCGGAGGTGCCATCTCAAGAGTCAATTTGATGTCGAAGGGTCATATTGACGGTGAAGTAGGTGTGCAGAGAAGATAGACACTGTGTAATAGAGCGTCAGAGGCTGAGTCCGATGTGTTCGTATGATCGCGAGACTTAAGGATGTGGAGTTTGAGATCACGAAAATTAGGGTAAAGAGATTGAGGTTTGGGAAAGAGACAAAATCCTGGAAAACGCGAAAAGAACTATGGAAAAACATTCCAACAATGACTATTGATACGTTGTCCAAATCCTCCTTCCGGGGTTGGGGATCCCAATGAGTAACGCGAATGAAGGATCATCATTGGCTGTCGCCGACTTTTCCAATCCAGGCTCGCCCCATTGATAGTCAAAGAAGGACACCCTTTTTTTCTAAAATAAGATAGACTTCGAATGGGAATTTCTTAGTCTCCAACGTCTCATCTCCGCGCGCCATACACCATCCGTATTGGCGGTGTTGCTTGGCTATTTGCTCGGTGGCTCTGACCCATGACCTACACGCGGCTTGTATCATCATTCAAAAAGATGACAGAAACGTCGTGGCTAAGGCAAGGTAGTCGTTTGCAGAGAACAACTGAAAGAGGGTGTGAAGGAAGGTCTGAAGTGGACAAGGACTTCAGAGTTCTTCAAAACTAGCGCCATATAGCTCCCACACCTTTCATCCTCCGGTTGGCCGTCGGAATGGTACCAGTGAAGATAATGACGTTCTGGATATTTAGATCTTAATATCACGTGCTTGTGAACGTTACCTCGAATTTGAAGACGGGCTCTAATCTCTCTATTTTGACCAGCAGGCATTTCAGAGCACCAATAGCGTTCTGTCTACTTGAAGTCCAATGTGGATCCTTTTGACTTCAGATTTGCAGGAATGAGGACGGATCATGCGCTCGCATCCTCGCAGGTACATGATAAGGGTGAGCGTGTATATCGGCGTAAAGCTGTGAGATGCATAGGAACAATCATTGATGCTCCACCAAAGTAGAAAGAAGGTCTCAGAGGCCGTGGAAAGCCGTGTATGACAGCGTTTGTTGGGTCGTAGATCCATTCAGGATATCGAATTGCAGCTTAGACGAGAATTTCATTAGGCAACTTTGAGGATTCACCCATCGTCTGGACGGCTGGCTAGAGTTATTTCACGGGGTGATCGTGGTCTGCGGCATGCTCTGTGGCCTTGGGAGGTACCATATTGGCAATCAAATTGATGCTGAAGGGTCTTTCGAATGGAAAGGTAGGAGTTCAAGAAATACGGACACCGTGTAGAAAAGTGTCAGGTATGAGTCTGGTGGAATCGTGCGATGGTGAGGTTCGACGAATGGGTTCCGAAGACGCTGGTCTCTGTTCCATCCCCGCGCAATCTCATAACCGCTTTCTGTAAATAAGTTGTGAGTAATACTCTATCAACAAACTCCGAGTCGACACCTCGTGACGAGCCTTGATTGAGGGGAAGGATAGGAGGTATTTACTTGCATGTGTATTTTCCGAGAGGCAGAATTACCCTTCCACCACTTCTGGACATCACGATCTGTTTGTTGGATCCACCGATTGTTGTGGTCTTGTGTGAATCCACCGAAAGCGGCAAGGTCCGAGGCATATCCAATCTTCAGCAGACATGATAAGCAGGACTCCACAGATGCACACGCCGTTATGATAGTGATTGTTAACCCAAGACCATTTTCTCGAGCTGCTTCTCAGATTGGATACGTGACATATTGAGAGGCAAGATCCGGGCCTCTCTTCTTTGGTCCCAGTTTATGCACTTCGCAGATCTTCTTGACGTAATTGACTACTTCAGTATTACGATTATCGTTCAAGGTCTCCTCGAGCTCTACCATGAGCGAAGCAAGTTTCGCTAAGTCATACAACTTGCTATACTCGACGCACGCAGCCTGTGCGGGTTCGCTAAAGATGATACGGCACTGCTGGACGATCTTCTCTAACTCGGCCGACGTTTCGTCAGGAGCGGGTACGTAATAGGAGGGAGCGCTCTGTATTGAGCGGAGAGTTTGCTGGACGCGAACGAGATTATTTTTGGATGATGTTATCTTGAAATAGGTGAGAACCTCAATTTGTGGCTGGGATAGCGTGAGTTTTTGGACGAGTAAAGTATCTAGAATACCGTGGAAGTGGGAGCTGATATAGGCTCGTTTGGATGGGGTCATTGGTACGAGCGCAGTAATCGGCTTACGCTTCTTGGGCGTGACCTGAACACGTGTACGTTAGCCGGGATCTATATAGAGCAGGAGACAACAAATAGAGATACCGGGATTGTTTCGTTATCAGACACGCGTTTCTCAGACACGCGTTTCTCTGATTTATGGTCGCTGGCAACCATGCGTTCTGACTCGGAGCCGAGTTTCCATGTCTCGCGGCCGGTGTCAGATTGAGCGACTTTGAAATCCGCTGTCGTTTGGCTAGCCGTCTCGCTTGACAGGTTGAAGCTCTCATCGCTTTCGCCATCACCATGGGGCTTCTAACTGGGAGCCCCGTCTTTCCCACTAGATTCAGGATTTTGAGCAGAGGGGGACGTGTTGGTGTCATTGTTGACAGCTGGCTCCGACTCTTCAGTGGCCTTCTTAGCCTCTGCCTTTGCTTTCTTCAGGTTTTCGATGATTTTTCGAATGAACGACAGGATGCGATAAGCCCGGTGCTCGATATCTGGGTCGGATAATCCCTCCTCATCGACGCAGTCATAGATGGCTCGCAGAGCCTAAATCGTGTTAGTTTGAGCCAGGTCAACGACAGGTGCAAACTCACACGATCGAGACCTGTAGCCAAGATTCACATGGAGGGAAGGCAAGCTCTGTTACTTTACCAAGGAAGTTTTCGTCCTATACTGCGTTAGTGGATGCTGGCAAACGTTCTGTACGTACTCACCTTGGGTTGTCCTCCGCTCCTTCTCACTTTGGCGCCGGTAGACATCTTCCGAGTCAGTCCCATGCGCTCCCCCACATCACCGTGTAGTTGATAGGCGTTCCAGATCACGAAATCTCTCTTGCCGTCCTTGTCTTTTCGGACGGCAGGTGCTCCATGTGGCATAAAATTCCCAGCTAACCACCCTTCTGAGTTAAGATCTAGTTTCCAGAACTCAGATCGGTTCTCAAATCTCAATGCCTAGATCAAATATTAAGATTACAGGTATGAGAAGTAAGTATGTTCTCCGGGAAAGCAGTTTCACGAAGAAGAACGGTGTTTCTTTGTATGGTTCTGATTGATTGATTGTTCCGTGCTCGAAAGCTATGAAGAAACGAAGAAAGTAGTTACACGCCAAGTCACGCTAGGCTAAGCTACGCCAAGTCACGGAAACGTAACAAGTTCCCCCCTTCTTGTAAAAAGCCATCCCGTCCTCGGGCTTTTCCTCAAGCTAGGTCGGACCTGAGATAGATATCGGACTGGGGAAAGGGAAGGTATGAAGGTCTAGGAAAGGCGACTGAGGTAGACACTGGACTGAAAAGAGGGGAAAGGGAAGGCATGAAGGTCCAGAGCGACTTTCGGACAGACTTCGAGTGCTTTCCTTAGTCGTAGCATCCTTCCACTCCTCGCTCGGGCTTTTCCTCAAGCTAAGCCGGACCTGAGGCAGACACCCCAGAAATCCGGTAGGACTGTGAAAGTTTCACAGTGATCAAGGAATTGCTCCTTGGTGACGTCGCCGGCAGGGTCGATAGCAATGTGTTCAGGGAATGCGAATTCGATAGTGTCGTCATCCATTCCTGCGTCTTCCAGCGTCCAGATATTCTTGATCTTGTCCATAGATAACACCGCCCCATCGTCAGTCCCTGCGCGCGAGTCTTGCGGATCGTAGTAGTCGACTCCCTGCGCAGCATTGCCTTGTGCCTTAGATGTCCCCTCGCTTTGCTCGGTCTTTCGCGCTGTTGTCTGCTTCCGCCAATACCAACGAAGCACCGTGTAGACGCGATACCAATCTTCTAAATGGAAGTTGTGCACCTTGTTCACTGGGTCGACCTGATCTCACACGCATTCATGGACGAAATCCGGGTTCTATTCCAGAATGACTTTCATGGTAACCAACCGTGAGTAGAAATCGCGGAGAGGACTATCAAAGGTGGCGGGTAAGGGGAGAGAAGGGTGCTCGGTCTTATCCTTAGATTTAGGACCCTTGAGCGTGAGCTTAGGCATCTTTGATGGTGGTGGCTTCCCGGTCTGATCGCCTGCTGGCTTTCGTGTAGGGGTCTCAACACTGCCGGAAGACGGGGGAAACGAGGAAGATGCAGGCGAGGACGTTCCTGATGCTGGAAGGTCAAAGGAGGGATCTTCATCTTGAAAGAGATCTGGCACTGAATACTTCCCAAAACCGGAAGTCGGGGAAGGCGCAGGCGCCAATACTGGCAAATCTGGCGATTTCCGCCGCTGGTGTGACTGTCGCGTGACGCTCTCATCAAGGCCGGAACCCGCGGGAGACGCAGGCGTAGACGGAGGCGAAGGCGAAGACCCTAGTAGATCCGGAGAGTACCGCGGCGGCCGGTCGGAGCGCGCCTTTTGCACAGGCGCAGACGGAAGTGTTGTTGACTTTGGAGAAGTCCGCTTAGGGGCCCGACCGGCTGGTCCCCCCAAGGCTGCTCCGGGCTGCCCAGAGGGTGTCGATGGCCGAGTCTCGGTCGTTGGCTGCTGGGGTTCTTTTGGTGTCAACTGCGACTGCTTAGCTGTTGGTGACTGCGGTTGGTCGACCGGTGCGATCGCCGTCTGCAGCGCCGTCGCCGCCGAACTCAAAACCTTCTTCTCTTGCACTGGTGTCTTCTTCTTGGCTGGTATAGCAGCTGCCTGCTCTTTGGCTGGTGGAGCTACATATTGATTAGTAAATTATCTTTTCTGCATCGAGCACAAAAACATCTCGCGCGTTTTTCGTTATTGCGTACTGTCGTTTATGAGACTTCTGGCCTAGGGTTTCCTTTACTCTATTCTTCCTCCCGCGGCTTGGGAGGGCAAGTTTTGGGTACTTTGTCGGAGTGATAGGGGCTGCGGTTCCCTTTTCCTTACCTTTACTACCTTTCGCTACTTTGAGGTAGTTCCTGGTGTACTGAGGCCGATGGAGAATGACAGTGGATATCGTCTATGAACAAAGTCGCGTCAACCAAAATTTTCACTCGGATTTGGCAACTGAGTGTGAACTCGCCTGGATTTGACCTTCTACCGCACGGGTTTCGCTCGGACGCGTGGAGCAATGAAGCAGGGTATCGAATGGAATACTTAATGAGTGTTAATCTGCCCGTAGCTGAGATGCAGCGTTCTTGAATATTTCTCCTTTGAGAGTAGTCTGTTTCGACCGCGGAAAAGACGTAGACGATTCTCTTCCAGGTAGTAAGTATTCTTAGAGAAGTACGAGAAGTTCTATGCTTCAATTAGCTGTAAGAGAGCTATCGAAGTCGGTAAGTCGTCTTATCTCACTGCGAATCTTGATAGAAGCTTACCTTCACCCCATCGCGTATCACCCACAAAATCCGCATCCTTAGTCTTCATCACTGATTGGATATCCATCTACCGCAAAGATATCCAGATCAGCAAGTCACACCGTTGCGACCTGCGCTTCACCGAAACAGCGCTGACTTTGACGCTCGTAATGGGGGTTTGAACGGGCGAAACGAGGCTGACCACGAGCTTGCAGCCTGTTGGGTTCTGTTGGAGCAAGAACGAAGAAGCTTCGGAACAGAGGAGAAATGCTTCGAAAGTATTCGAAAATTCGAATTAGTGATTTTTCAAAATTCTCGAATAATTTGAATGAATGTTGTAGCTATTTTTTTTTTGACCCTCCAGGCCAAACCCTCAACCTCCCACCCATGGGTTTGACCCGCAATCTAAGCGACAGCGCCGTCCTAGTATTCGAAAATTCGAATTAGTGATTTTTCATATAAAAGTTCGAAAAAAACGAACCTTCGGAATGTCAGATTCAAAAATTTGCTGACAAAACATGTCTCGAGGTCCGATATGTTCCATCTAAGATTCGTTACTTCGAATTATTCGAATTCTTAAAAGGTTCGAAAAATACGTACCACGGCATAATCGAGATTACCGCCAAAGGCGGCGAGGACGAGTTCGCCTTCGAAAAATTCGAATTAGCAATAAGTTCGAAAAAGTCGTAGTTTCAAAAAACATACCAACTACCTTATTCGTACGGCCCAGACCACCAGGGAACTAAATTTCGAAAATTCGAATTAGCAAATATTAATGATTTTGATATTTCGATTTTTTTGAGATATAGAACCTCGAAAAATACGAACCTCTGCAAGCCTTATCGTTCACGAGAGTGCACGTTGTATATCCTCAGGGAAATGTCTTGGCGGCCTTCCCTCTGCGCTGATGGGAGTACTGTAAAATGAAGATCTCAAGAAGACACTATCAGAATTCCGAAAGTGAACAGGAATATGTATCTCAAGACTTAGCAACATGGTTTGCAGCACCATCAGTAGGACAAAGGGCTTGGGAACTGAAAGGAAGAGCCAGAGGGCTACTTTCATAATCTCAGATGGGTGAGAGCTCGTGTATGTAATGGCGGTAGAGTGATACATAGAGTTGTCACTTCGTTGGGGGTAGTTCATCTCCTTCATATCCCATGTTTTAGTCGGCTCCCCCCCATTCACGGCCTTGATCCAGTCACGCACTGCAAATTGTTGGCCTGTCTTACCAGTCCTCATGGAACCGTAGAGCTGCAGGGAGCGCGTTTTGAGGAATGCAGCGATGAGCATCCAGTGGCTTGCTCACGTGTGTGGAAAAGAATCAGGCCGATTTCGGGCAGAGTAGAAGCATCAAGACTAGCTTACTTTGCACTGGCTTTGAGATTCGTTGCAGTGAGCCGATCCATCACAAAGACGTTGATAACCACGATCTCTTTTTACCGTTCAGCGTGCGATCCCGCCTGTTCCTGGCAGTAGCGGTGATCTCTAGAAAGGTGTCTATAACGCTACCGTTGAGTGAGCCCTTCGGGCTACTCGGTGTCGCAGTTGCCAGAGCGTCAGTAAATACAATAGTGGCGATGTCTGCCCTGGTGATCTGGACTTGTTCGTAGTTGGCTACACTCTCCAAAAAGCTGGTCTTAAAGAAGAATTGGGTTCAGCTTTTGCAGCCATGGGCTCGGCAGAGGGTCGATACGAGATGTTGAACACCTCTTAAACACTCCGGACTTCCGGATGCTTTCCAACCTCTGTACGACTGTATGTTGAAGGAAACGAGGGGAGTGTCGAAGAAGAAGAAGGTGGGGTACAAGCTCGGAAGAGACTTCGATGCTATCGTATAATTGACGGTGCATTTGGATCTGAAGGTTGTGGCGTCTGGTGTGTAGAAACTTTTTCAGGCTGGACTAGGATTGCGAGACGTATTTCTTTTGAAAAGTAATATGGGTAAGAGATTCAAGTAGAGATAATGTACTACCGCGGAGCTGCCTCCTGACTGTATCGAGCCTTGATGTAAGCTTCGTGTTCTGCTAAAGCAATGGCTGTTTGGAACGCATTGCGAACCTCAAAAGTGCGATATTGCGTTGTTTGAACTGCGAAAACTGGGGTTTGTAAAAGTCCAGGTTCTGATCTCGCACAAGTTTATCGTATACCTTGCCAATGACTTCCCAAAGCCAAGTACGCATTGCTCTAGCATTGGCTTAATCGGATCTTGGGAGTTACAATCAGGGGTAAGCATCACTGCACGCGCCACAAAACAGCCTGTCCAACAACTAATACAGATAAAACAGATGAAACCATCCTGTCCAAGCCTTCTGCAAGCCTCAAAACAGGCTGCAAGGCAGTTTTGTAGGTGATAATGTTTTGCTGATGATGTTTTGCTGATGAGATTTTGCAAATGATACTGTAACTATGCTTGCAAGATGGGTGGCTGTGCAAATGAAATAAGTGAGGACGACAATGGAATCCCAAGAGACTGGGATGTCCTGGGGAGCCTTCCACCAAACAAACGACAGAGACTCGAGAACTCGGCACAATCCGGGCCAGCTCAACATCTTAACCAAACACCAGCCACAATCCTAAACCCCCTTGGAGTAACGAAGGTCATGTTGGGTGAGTGATCCGGGACTTGCGGCGTTGATGCTGGCGGATCAGGGGTTGGTGAGTGACTCGGCGTTGATGCTGGCGGATGTGAGGAACTCGGCGTTGATGGGGTTGGTGAGTAGTATGGTACTTGCGGCGCTGGTGCTGCCGGATCAGGGGTTGGTGAAGAATGTAGTTGGAAGTCACTTTGCTCCTGACTCCAGTCGATGTCCGGTAGTTCCCCTGGACCGTGATGGACGTGCCAGAGTGCTCCGTCCGCGTTTTCCCAAACAATAACAAATATCGGGTGAACCGTCCAAAATTGTTGAGTCTTCGTCGTCGTCAACAGAGTCAGTCAAACAATCGGAGTTGCCCGAGCTGTCTTGCTTGACCGGGCTCACAAATTCATCCTCAATATCCGGTAGAGCTATGCGGTAGCAGATGTCTCACCTTGGATTGGCTCTCGTCGATGGCATATCTTGCGCTACTTTGAGGACACTGACGAGTTCTCTAAGCATTGGAGCTATGAGCTTCTCAGGGTTCGCTAAATCGCCTCCACGGCAATGTCTTGCTCTCTTTCACCATGCTTTGTCGGTGATTATTCGTTTTCAGCAGTATCCACATCATTGGGAATTCAAAACATGCTTCTGCCACCCGGTGTGAATACCTGAAAACTTAGGCACAGCGCTCAGTTCTACGTTGGTATGGGTAGAATTTTCGGATTCCCACTCTTGGGATAAGTCTAAGAGACTCACAGGCCTATGTTTCAACCCTAGATCCAGATGTCGATGAGAGCTTTAGGTCACTTCGCCTGACATGAGCAATGACAGTCACATGGGACTTGGGATTCTTACCTTGAGCATACTGGATGTGTCTACCTCCTCCTTTGACTACCATCTTGTATGTGATGCCAAAAATAGCCTCGCGTTCGGCTTTTTCTGGCCGACAGAGATAGATCCATCAATCTCGACCTTTACCTCATGCTGGGGAGGTTTTCAGTGTAAAGAGTTTGTTGGTCTCAAGGAGTGGACTTGAGGGCGACGACTTTGATAGAAACTTACAATTCGAGGTGAGTTGCAGATCTGAGACAGAATGAATGGGGAAGGAGAGCAGTGACAACAGTATTGGTTTTCTGACAAACTTCTGATCGGTCGTTAAATATCTTCCAGCCTAGATCTCGTCGCAGTCTGGCTTGAATTTCTCTGGCCCCTGTTCCTTCATGATTTGAATCCAAGCAGGCTGGAATACGACACAAGAGAAAATGGACAGTGACATTAGTTTCTTGGAGAAGACCGTGGAAGAAGAGACGGTTGAACGATTGAGACTGAGATGGTCACGTCTTGTTCCCAAGGCACAAAAGCCACAGGTGGTTGGCAATCAAGCAGCTTCCATGATCTGGTCTCTTACCTTCCATCTTCGAATCCTGATGTGGGTGTAAAGATTATCAGTGAGTTAGTGCGAGAACATACCGGGATCTCCCATGACTCATCGACCTCTAAGAATGCTTCAGGAGCGCCCTCAGTCGCACAGCGTAGGTCCGTAGGGCGTAAGGATGATAGTACATCTTCTTTATCTTGTATCTAGCTCCCTTTGCGTTCTTCACCTTCTGTGCCTCGTCCATTGTTCGTCGAAGAAAGTATTGCTAGACGGCGTATCAGTCGGGCTCACAGACTCAAAGTACACCAGACCGATCCTACTCACCGCTGCAACAAAAGATTAATCAAGGTTCTCAAGATTATGCTGATGCAAGTGTGCGCAGATCCGATGATGAGCTCATCTTGAGACATTGCAGGAATCCTGTGCTTTTACAATGGAATTGGTCTCCCTTGAGTAATGTTATATTGATGGTAGAGAAGGCTATAAGCATCGGTGTGAATTGGAAAATAGATCTGCCTACCTTGAAGAAACATTGACTGCCGCCCTGAATGATCTGCCCGTCTATGATTCTGCTCTTTCTTTCACCAGAACTTGGTTCGCCGCTGTAGAGACCTCACTGTTCCACGTTTTTTTGGTGGCTAACAAGTGTTGCCACGAACGTGATTGGGAAGCCTAGGACGATTTGGACAGGATTGGCTGGTGGCACGATCATACTGGAGATCGTGGTAGCCAAGTATGTCATGATGGATTTCACATCTTCTTTGTCCACATTTCCAGGTGCTTCGGACCTAAGATATCTCGTTGAAAGGCCCACAGAGGCAGAAAGGTGCCAACTCATACTGACAAGTAACGGGAGGGAAGTTGATCAGAACCCTGACCTGTGGGTCCAATTGGCCCAGAACATCATTGTCAGATTCGTCAGAGAGACAATTAACCTGCTCGTAGATTTCGTTTATCAGTCGAGGAATATCCACTATATCGAAGCTCAGCCTTTGAGGCACAAGACATCAGGGAGACGGGCTTACCTTTGGATACATTCTCTGAACTCTTCTGGAAGAGACCAGATGCTGGTGTGTGAGCAGCAAAGTTGAACAGTGTCAGTGAAGCAAAAGGAGTTTAGTGAAGCAAAGGAACCTTACCTTGATTATGGCGAGTCTCTCATAGAACAGGTGCGAATCAAAAGAGAGATGATCATTTCCAGAATAACGGGCCACCCTGCGATATTGACGGGTAGTGCGAATCACACATTTAGTCCAGTACATGTTTAATGGCTTGAATAACGTCAGCTTCCAACTCGACTTCTCTATTGACAAGTCCCAGGTTGCGCAACAGGCTGTGCGCATTGATCTGGCGGTCTCCGAAGGGCCTTGAGCCAGTGCTGTTTGAGTGATGAAAACGCTTGAAATGGTAGGCCGTTCGCTTCAGTCCCAAAGTGAGGCACGAGCTCCTCGCCCGCGATACTTGCAAACCTTCCAAGCTAGGACTGGAAGTTCCGTGACAATGCTACCGACTCCGTGATAGGGAAATATTGCAATGAAGGGCAGAGATACCCTCGCCACGGCCTAAATGAGCAATGACTCCGGCTTCGTGCTCATGAAGAAGTCCTCGTATAACCAACATAGAGCCCTGGAACAATCATTCGTACCTTCTTCAATATCTCTAATGTACGCCAGATGTATCCAATGTTAGCATCAAGGATAAGATAGCAGGGTTTCGGTTCAAGATGAAATATATATGTAACTAGATTGCGTTCTCATGCAGGGTCCGTCGAGTCAGCATTGTCAAGTCATACGTGAACAGGAAAGAAGTAGAAGAGACACATATTCAAGCACGAAAATAATGATTCATGCCACAGGTACAAAATAAAGGTATCTTTGAAGGTATACTATGCCTCTGGATGTTTTGATGGTCGGAACCCGTTCTGAAGGTGGAGAGAAAGTATGTAGGAGAGACGTTTTTGCGGCAGCTGAGAAGTATAAATACCCACAGATGCCAGTCATTCACCGATAGCCGGCTTCACCTGCGTGACGAATGTTCTAGTTCAAAGTCTACCAGTGAAGCCCATCCCGCAAAAGCCTGTGAATACACCTTTACCTCAGAAATCCAGCTCACCATTTAGCAAGACTCAGACGCTGGTGAAAATAGATCCATGATCTGACTTTTCCACCAGCCATCGATTTAATGAACGTTCTTTCGGAGCCTGTCGTCGTTTCATTTCATCAGTGCTTGCAACGCCTGCCTGACACATTGCGTAATAGGATCGTCGTCTTTGTAATCAATCATAAGGTCGTTCAATGTCTCGACACCAGCAAGTTCCTTCACCTTGTTTTTGGCCTTCTTTCCTGTATCTGATTCCTGGCAGACAGCGTTCATCACGCAAACACAAGCTCGATGAACGATTCCTCTATCACCGCTTTCATCATCTGCCAGAGCAAGTATGATCTCCATGGCCCTATTTCTCGCCAGGATCGCTTTCACGGCTCCCTCGAACTCTGTAACTACAGCCAATGCCCCAGCTGCAGCACATCTAGTAGCTACATCTTCGACGTCAGCCATCGCAAGCAATATGTGCATACGTCTAGCGGCAGCTGGGGACTCATCCGCGAACAACTCAACGCCCAGGGGACAATTGGCAAGATTGCATACGAGTTGAGTCGCTGCACGCTGGACCAGGGTATTGTTACTAAGCAAAAGGTCTTCAATCGTAGGGTAAGCTTGGCGTATGATACTTTCGGCTGCGCCACTTGAAGGAACAGTTGCTAGGTTTGCGAGAGCTATGAGTGCTTCGAAAGTTGGCAAGAGGTCTCGGGGACCTTGAGTCATTGGACCAGAGTCTTCACGAAGAAGTGAGAGGATTGGTCGGATGACAGAAGTCAATGGCATGGAGCCTGATGAAGGGAAAACGAGAGATGGATCGATCGATATCAAAATGCGAGCTAAAGCATGAGCTGCAGTACGGCGGACTTCCATGTCCGAGTCGGAGGATCCAATGATGAGGGTGTAACCCTGTAGCAGTAGCCTTACTCCGCCTTGTTGAGCAATAATGCCTCGGAGAGATGATGTCCGTGAAAGCGACAGTAGAATCCTGATAACGATATTCATTGAGTTGGGAGACAGATTCTTGCGCATGCCAACAAGGACCGAGATAGCTCCAGCGTTTACGATAGCTTTGCAACGCTCTGTGACAGCAGCATCTTCGTCAAGAGGATCTGCTTGAGGAGCGTTCTTGGATGCATTAGCATATGCTTTGAGCTGAGCCATCCGTCTCTGCTCCTCCGAAAGGTTTGGTAGGTAGCGAGTAAGATTGTCGATGAGCGCCAGGCCGCCGAAGCTTGTTGGAGATCCGGGCGGACTATGCCTCAAGTTTCTCAGGAGCTTTTTGAGGAACTCATCGTCTCTTGCGAGCTCCTCTTTGATCTTAGGCTGGACAGATGCGTACGCCAGACCCTCAATAGAGCTCTGGTTGGAATCTAATGGATCTTCAACCATCATGCTCTTAAGTCTAGGTACAAGATCATCCGCGACACTCTTCTCTTCGGCTGCCATTTGAACCTTTGAACTGGTTCCTTGGCTAGACGGGCCTTGGATCTTGGCCAAGATCACTGCTGCAAGACCGGGTCTCTCATCTTTGCCCGTAGCTAGGATATGCTGCAGCCATGTTGTACAGTGCTTCTTGATGGCTTCACGGCATGCACTATCAATGCAAGCCGCACTCAACATGTCCAAAGCAGCAAGTTCCACCTTTTCTGATTTCGCCTTTTTCTTCAACAACGGTACCAGCGCCTGGACGAAACCCTCTGTGAGGAACAACGTCGAGGCCGGTGATGATGCAACAGGGAATACACCTGCAGCAGCGGAGAAAGCCTGGACTAGATCTTCGTTTCTCTGCCGTGTAAGTCGAGAACTGACGAATTGTGTTAGAGTCTTTTGGCCGTTGTCTCCGGAAGCTTCCAGGTATTTCGCAGTCACTAGGGTTGCTTGACTGCGTACTTCGACCGTATTGCGATTGTCCAACGAAGACAGAACCACATCAAATGTTTCTTCGTCGATGAGTGTACGGAGACGTTCCGTGTCTGCTGCCAGGAGCCTAGCAATGCCTTTCAGGGCTCTGAAGTTCTCTTCGTCTCCAACCTGGATCAGCTTTGCAAGGTACAATTGGAAGACATCTTTTTCGCATTCCTCCCGTATTGACTCGGTTGACCAAGCTGCCGGATCCAACACCACATCGGTCATGCCATTGGAAGATCCGTCACCCAACCTGAATATCTTCTCGAATGCAACCATAGTCGTGTCGTCATGTAGCTTCTTTGCCAGCGCGATTTTTGCAGCTGGAGCTTCCCTCAGAAGGCCTGCTACAATCCCATCTTGTACTTCCCCATCTTTGTAAATCTCAGGCCTCACAACGAGTTCCAAACATGCCTTGGCTACATCTCCAGGCACTTCTGCCGATCTGTTGAGATAAGAGAGAGCTTCCTTGCCCGCACCTTCGTCATGCTCCAAAATAAATTCGCTGCAAAGCTTCTGTAGGCGGTGTTGTAAGTCATCTGACCGTATCTTATCGAAGGCGGCCTTGACATGAGGATTGCTCGGGGCAAGTGAGGCTGCTTCCTGCAGAGCTCGAGAGCCATCCTGTGGTAGCCGAGTCAGCGAAGGTAGCACGCACTATAGGGCCACCGTCGAACCTCATCTCTTCCAGAGGCTACAAGCTCCAGCGCTTGAGAAGCCAGCGCAGCAGCTCTTGCTTCCCTTTCCTCGTCAGCCATGTTGGCTGAGGATGGACTCGATAGAATAGAGAACGGATGGTCTTGGCATCTCGGCGAAAGCCCAAATTGGCCGCCGACATTGCGACTTTGATGCCAGCGCCTCCAAGCCTCAACATTATATCTAGCAAGCTTTCTTCCCCTCATTGTCTATACTCAACTCCAGCATGATACAGTCCACAGTCAGGTCTAGACTGTGAATATCGTCCCACGTCAATATCGTCACCATGAACGCAGTCGATGGTTCAGATCACTACAACAAGACCTCCGACGGCAAGTGGCACACCCACCACAGTCTCTTGCTACAACACACACACAGAGATGCTGATTCACTTCTTCAGAGCCCCCTCCATCCCTGCTGACCATTATCCTCGACACGAACGCCCACGCCTGGGCCCTCCTCGCCCCCACCCTGCCACTCTCCGCCGCCATCGCCAACCTCCTGGTCTTCATCAACGCCCACCTCGCCTTCAACAACAGCAACAAAGTAGCAATCATAGCCTCGCACACACAGCGCGCCGAGTTTCTATATCCAATACCATCAGAAGATGACTCCAGACAAGCGAACGGATCTACCCACAATGGCGCACAGAACGGCTTGGACGGCGACATGAACATGACAGACGGCAATGAAGCCAACTATGCAGCTACAGCGGACGACGCAAACCACTACCGCCCCTTCCGGCACATTCAAACAACCCTCCTTTCCGCCATGTCCAAGCTCTACAAAACCACCTCCCCCGAATCCCTCACCCCCACGACCTCCATAGCCGGCGCCCTCACCCTGGCCCTAACCTACATAAACAAACAATCCATCGCCTTCTCCACAACCACATCCTCAAAAACCAACGCCGATCCGCTCCTCGCGCCCTCTGATCCAAATTCAATCCAGCCGGCAACGTTGAACCCGCGAATCCTCATCCTCTCCGTCTCCGGCGACCTCGCGCACCAATACATCCCGATCATGAACACTATCTTCGCTTGTAAGTTTCACATCGTTCTTAGAGCCACCGCTCTCCAATACGAAATCTACTTGCTCGAATGCTAAAACCCACAATCCACCAGGCCAACGCCTCACCATCCCCATCGACATCTGCAAAATAGCCGGCGACTCCGTATTCCTCCAACAAGCCTCCGACGCCACCCACGGCACCTACATCGCCCTCACGCACCCGCGCGGGCTGCTTCAGTATCTCATGCTCGGCTTCCTGCCTGATCAGAGCAGCCGAAAATATCTGGTACCACCAACGGCCGTAGGAGTGGATTTCCGCGCGGCGTGTTTCTGCCATAGGAAGGTGGTGGATGTGGGGTTTGTTTGTAGCATTTGTTTGAGCAGTAAGTCTGCTCTCTGCTGGGTTGTTGGAGAGTAAAATGATGTAAAGGCTAATGATCACGCAGTTTTTTGTTCACCGCCAGAAGGAGCTGTGTGTCTGACTTGTGGGACGTATTTGCAGCTAGGGGAGTATGGAGGCAAACCGGCTGTTGTGGCGAAGAGGAAGAAGAAGCGGAAGAAGGGGGCGGATGAGTAAACGTGAGAAGCTGTGCGAGATGGAAGTCGTGACCTAGGAATATTGATGAAATGATACAAATCACAGCAATTCCAATTTCCCTATGCCTTCAGGGTGCACTCAAGTTGGTGTATGAATTGGTACTAATCTCAGCCCAGGGATATCGTGCAACCTTCTAATAAACACGCTTGAGCACCTCGCTAAAGTTAAGCTCTATTGACTGAGTTTCTCGAGTACAGCGGCTACGCTTGAATCACCTTCTGTAGCCTGTTGCAATCTAGCACTCTGGTGAAAAAACGGCACCCTTAAGAGCCTCGACTCCGGATCCTATTGTAACATTGCCGCATGGGTCATTGATCAAGCTGGGTTTTGTATCTTTTGTGTTCTCCCGACTCGCTCTTTCGAGGCACGTTTCGTTTTCCGGCGCTTAGCCGTGGGGTCCAGTTCAGTATCAGGTTCTAGAAAATCTTCTAGCTTTGCGTCTGCAGGCCATGTGCCACGGGATCCGGAAGTCCATCGGTGATGCTTAATGAGGCGAGCACCATGAACTACTTGGCTATCGCCTTTGCCACGAGACATCACAGATCTGGGGTCTTTGTCGTTCGTGCCCATCGATGCTACAGCCTAGATTCTGTCAGCTTGCTTGGACATCTCCTGGATCTTGAGCGCGCTCACAAACGAGTCAGTGTTGTGGGCGAAGTACAAGTACGCCCCATCCACTGTCTTTTTGACACCCAAGATGCCAATGGCACCAGCGGAATGGCTTTGCTTCACACTAGGATGTCCTGAGATTGGGCGACGTTAGCTGACAAAAATACTCGTTGAGATCGGCAGATTGTAAATACCCATGAAGTCCCTCTCGACGAAAGCTCGCATAGCATTGTCATCATCTGTCGACTCGGAGCCACCTTTCCTACCCCTCTTTGAGGAAGAATAAAGCCGACTGGCACACGTCCCCGCAGCCATTGTGGTAGCCATGTGCTCACCCGTACCACTGGTGACGGTTGCAACGCTCGTTTTATCTTTGTCTTCCGGTTCGACCGGTATCACAGCAGTACCAATGCCGACTAACGCTGCGGGGCCAACACGACCCTTATGCTTCATGCCAATTCCTCCAGATGAGGATCCGGCAGCTATGTGTCCATGACAGTCTATAGCAATGGCGCCGACAGTATCAGTGATATCGTCTGGCCTTGAGGTCATGCTCGCCGTTCTCTCCATCATCTCGTCATGGTCCTCAGACTTAGTATTATCGTAGAACCGTGGTGAGTGGCTCCTCGTAGGGGGAGGCGGCGTCGGCGTTACAGGAAGCCTGCGGCTACCATCATCGGTCGATTCATCGACTTCTGCGGCCATACTGGACGAGGTACGGGGTTTGGGGGAACGTTTGCCTTGAGACTGTAGCCAGTAAGGATTTTCATCAATAAAACTGTCACCACTGTCATTATCGTCAACGTGAGTCTTGATCGAGAATTGTCCATCATTGCCTGGCTCGTTAGAACTCCAAACGTGACGTTTCTTTGCTGGTTGAGCCATCGAATCTAATGTGTAGCTGGCTTCGGAGTAAGGTGGAACAGTCGCACCTAATCGCGGCGAGTAAGGCTGGCTCTCGTTCCAGCAGGGAGCCAAATCCATGTTGTGGCTGTCATGCTCGTGTCCGACCTTGCGGCTCTCATCCTTTGATATTGGTGCATCGGACTCAAAGTCGCTCTCGCTCTCTCCGGTCCTCCGCGATTTTCTTAAATCTATCTTCCATCTTGCATAGCGTTCTGCAGCAGCTGCAGACACAAGGTAATCAGCATTGACTACCGGCATGCCCAGGTCATAGGCAAAGTCTGTAGCTCCTTGACCGACCAGCAGATTTGGAGGAACCCGGCGAAGAGATAGTGGCTTTGTTGAATGTTCCAGGATGAGTCGTGCAAGATGGATGGGATTTCGGATGCCTTACAGGGTCAGTCCTGACTGTATGCATATGAGTGCGACGAACAGATGGAAGTCCACGTACATCCTGCAGCGCCAACCGCGCCACTTCGACCATAGTGATCAACGATGGTGGCATCACATTCGACAGTGCCATCCATTGATAGATTGCTACCGAAACCTGCGTTCGTGATCTCCTTGTCTTCAAGGACTCTGATAGCCATTTCGACAGCTTCCACGGCGCTTGCACCGTTGTTCAAGAAGGTCATGGCGGACTTAGCGGAACTGGATGAGTATCAGAGGGGTTTATCTTTTAATCGACGATGGGAGGCTTGTATTTTAGAAGCCCCGCCAATAGCCTTTCGGTATTGGGAAAGTAAACACTCACTCCTCACAAGCGGCCAAGTGAACCTTTTCATTTTGAAAGCTGTGATAGCCTGCACCAGCATGAACGAATATAGCACAGACATCTCCAGAGCGCCGGCGGCGTTGCGGCATGTCCGCAATTGCAAGGTCGATAGGCCCGTCGACTTGAGCGTCAGTCAAACTCTCTGAGCTGGATATGCTTCCAGCGCTAGATAGGCGAATTGGTGAATTCATTTTCGTCAAATGAAAGCGCTTATGGATCCACAGGAGAAGTGGAGGAGCCAGTTCTTTGGCTCAATAAAGAAAGAACCTGCGATGGCGTGACAGTTGGCATTCGGTAGACCTCTCTGATCGCTACTCTTTCACAGTGATCAGTGCGTTTGTCAAAAAGCGACCTTGATCGGAGTAGTGGGCGTTCCGGTGAGGTGAGATGAGGTTCTGGATTTTGCTTAGGCAACAGTCTTATAGGTTGATGACCGCGAAGAAAGCATCAACCCGAGGCACGGAAGAACAGGGAAGCTGACGTTTGGGGTATTAGAGAACGAAGTGGAATGTTTGTGGGCTTTATAGGTGGTTTTTGAGAGTAAGGAGCTCTGGTCGAGACGCGACCTGATTTAAATGAATGTAGGCGACGAGCGGCCCGCGCTCAGTCTATGATTACAGCAGCGTTGATTTCCAACGGTGAGGAGACGCACACAGAGCGTTGAAGTTCTGTTGATAGAGATGTGATGCTAGGGATGTGGTGACGCCAAAGCAGGGACGAGGATATTCTTGAGCACACTGACAGTGACGCTGCTACCTTTCTTGGTGCCAACTCCAGTAATTCCTCCCATTTTTAATTTAGTGACTATCCAAGTGTTACTGCAACCTTTGCACATGGTCTACATGATGGACGTTGCTTCCTGTTGACGAGCTGACCGAGCTCACCTCAATTCTCATAGGGCTGAAAGCGCGCTGTCCATTCTTCTGTTCCAACAAAGCTCTTCCCCTGTCAGTTTCTCCAACGCATGGCCTGAAGTCTACATGTTGATGCTTGGGCAATGTACACATCCTCACTGATTGCAGGTGTGTCCATGTCAGGAACATCATAGGATCCCTTTTCATCTTGTAACCGTTGGCCGTTCTCTACCAGTCATGAACCTTGTGCTAAATGCTAATTAAATCTTAGTGCATTTCATGCTCTTCTAATCTCCCATTTCATATCCTTGATACTGACTTCCTCGCCAGCCTTCTCGTCATAGTCGAACCATTCACCCTCCTGCAAATCGATCCCCGAGAACTTGGTTGGCGACTCCAGCCCTTTGGCCTGCCATTCTCCCTGCTACATGGTCAACAAAACAACATGGACTATGGAAACATCTTAACATACATCTGGTTTAAATTCTGTGAATTCTAGGCCTCGACAGTCAAACTCGATAATGTTTTGCTTCTTGGGTGGAGAAAAATATGTGTATACGTGAGGCGGATTTTTGATCGTCGCTGTTGACTCTCTCTGGACTTAAGTCAGCAAATGGAAGATATGCTTGATTTGAGATGGTCACCAACTTTGCATGATTTGCATCGCCATACGAAGTTGGCTTCTCCCTTGCTTCCAGAGACTTCGCTTTGTTCCTGAACGTTTTCAGCCTTCCCAATCGAAAGTTGAGACACGATAGATACACACGTAACGACTCACACTCACCCAGTTTGGATGTGTCTCTCTACATGAAGTGCACTGCACTTTGAAGGTGTAAAAATAAGGCTCGTCGGGCGTATCTAGAGGAAGAAGGTCCGTGACACTGTGATTATCAGCACAACAAGAGTTGAATCTCAGATATATCCTACCCCGTAAGATCTGCTGTCAAGGCCAGCGCCAACATCGTAAAGATATTTTAATTCGATATCCAATGCTGTTGCTATTCGGAAGCTAACCCTGTCATTCACCGCAGAGCGCTTGCCGAGAGATTATCACGTGACTCAGCCTTAATTCTTGGCCGAGGGGCTACCAGAGTCTTGTAAGCAATTACGAATTGTCGATGCTTCCAATAGTTCCGCACGCTGACCGGTATCACCCAAGTGGTTGAAGTCTCATGCAGGACCAGCGTGCGTGACAGCGGCACGGTCCGTTGTATGCACCCAGTCTGACATGTTGCTCGGATGCTCGATTCAGCTCGGTCGCTCTCGAGTGGCCTACAAAAGCTCAAGCTAGCCCCCCATGGCTCACTGTTAGGAAGACGTGCTCATCTTCAGAGACTCACTCTTCGCTCAAGCCTCCTATTACCTGACCCGCACAATCCACCTCTCCACCTCCACATCACCCCTGCCTGAGGCGGCCAGCCTTTCCTTCAACAACCCCTCCAAAACCCATGCGACATTCCGTGTTGGCTCAACCTTTACAACAGGCCGCCACTGGCACAATGATCTTGCGGAACACTTCAAAGGGCTTTCGGGGGGCATAGTCGTCACGGTCAATAACAACAGCTTTGTCGTGACAGGTGCATCTCCTGCCGTCACAATTCCTTGCAAGGCGCGGCACGAATTGATGCGGTGGGATTGTCCCGGGCGGAAGGATTACTAAAGTTAGTGAAGGGACAGTTAAAGGAGTTTGAGAAGCTGAGGGTACAGGAAGTTGAGGTAGAAGAATGGACAACGCCTGCAGATGGCGAGAAGGAGGTCTTCTTCCGAAATATGCTGAGCGCGGTTTCACAACCTCGAACGGGCATTGTGGGAGAGATTCTGAGACTCATCCATATGTTGATTATATGTCAAGGCTTGGATACCAGGATGGTGATCTTAGACATGGGGGCTGAGGGTGGTAATGGGTGGAGAGGGTTGGTTGAGGAAACAACATTGTGGGTAGTTTTTGGAATAGCGAGTCTGGTTGGTGGTGTATTCGGTCTAAAGCCTGTGAGCGAAGCGTACACACCAGGTCGATTGATTTCAGAATGGGAGAAGGATCGAAAGTAGTGGGGAGTTGTCAAGTTCAGTTGAGGCTCGATGCTAAGGAAAGGGAACAGTATAGGGAATAAATCTAATACTATTGTCAATTAAGTCAAAGAAAACGGCCTTGGCTTGGCCGAGTGCAGAGTGCAAACCGCTGATTTTCAATCGACAGTCCATTCTTTTGCGCTATTACCCACATATGTGCGTGCCAAAGTCAGAGAAAGGGAGCTCTCAGGACAAACATTTGGCACTCGATTGGCCGAAGTTATGCCGTGGAGCGCTAATTGACTTCATCATCCCGCTCGAACAAGTACAATTATACATCGGAGCAGCGTCGTCTGGCTGGACCGCTATGCAGACCGTGTGGTCAAGAGTTGCGCAAGCACAATGTGTTTGTAATTGTCCCTCCTGTCTATTGACCACCAGTGGCATTGCTCGACGGGCAACAACGGCTACAGCCCGACGAACAATCCGTGTCGGCGATGTCTTCACATTCTCTGTTTCCTCGCTAGCAGCCGGGCTTGCCTTCGCAGATTCCCGCAAAAAAGATGACAGGAGAAAGCAATGGGACAGAGTGATTGGAGAAGCAAGAGCAACGGTAGAAGCTACGGAGATCCAGCAACAGAGCCGGCTTGCAGCTTTGTCAGATGACGCCAGAGTGGAAGCATTGGACAAAACCGGGGCAGCTGAATATCGTTCTACGACAGAAAGAGCACTCAAGGAAGTGGAGGCTTGGGATGTCCAGGAAAGCGAAGATCGGGATCGGCGGGTTCCCACACTCGACGATAGATTTGATACTTGGCTTGATGTCTTCGACTGGGCTCGGGAACAGCAAAAACTACGAGAAGCCTCTGGATTTCAGGATTGGAAAGGCCCACCGCTGAGTCTGCTTCAGACTCTGTCCAGGGTTCAGCTCGATGAGCTCTTGTCAAATGAGCGGCTTCTTCGACGTTTCTATGGAGGGCCGGATTGCAGTAGCTTGGTGGATGAACAGCCCAGGTATCCTTTTTCGATGAAGAAGATAAGAACGTTGGAATGGTCAGTTGCCAAGATGGTCTTAAAGCTGCTCATGTACTGTTCCAAGAACTCTTTGGAACCTCGGGAAGGTTCAGGTCGTCCTACCAACTCTTTGCTGCGCGAATTAGCCAAAGACGAAGAGATCTTACAAAGCAAGCTTGATCACGCAAGTGAACGTCTACGCACTCTACACGCCGAGCGCAGGAGTCGCCCTTATTACGAAGAATTCGAATCCCCACAACTTCCCAACTACGATGACACAACAATCGAAGAATATGAACAAACAACGGACATGAACACATCTTTGCAAAATTTACTGGAGCTCATGAAGCAGGAAACAGATTTGGGTAGTCTAATGTCAAAAATATGCTACAATCTATTAACAGCTCGGACACCACCAAATACCCAAACCTACAACATGCTCCTCGTTCGCTTCTGTGTACTTGAAAGGGAAGACCTAGTCCAGGCGGTACTGGCCTCCATGCGCGCATCTCATATACGGCCAAATGAAATCACCCATGCTACTCTTCTGCGACACTTCACCGCAACAGGGAACGGAGTTGGATTTTTGGAGTACTGGAGGCGTATGGAAGGATACCGTGGGGGACTAGCTTTGGCAAACCCCGAGCTGAACATTCATCCGGGTGTGAAGGAACGATACCTGGTTTTTGGACGACAACACCACAAAGCTGCTGAAAAGGGACGCATGAACGGTCAAGTATACGAGTCGCTGATCGTAGGCGCACTACAATTTCTTGGTCGCCAGACCGCAATGCACTACTACCGCAACATGATCAGCGAAGGCTGGAGCCCCGGTCTCGCGATCTCGCTGGCTATTCTCCAGGATTGCTGCCATAGGTCGGACTGGACAGTGGGGACAGTGGTTTTGGAACAACTGGAAGAGACCGCGGAGATGATCAGTACTGTCACATACGAGTGGATGCTGCGTCTTTGCCAGTGCTGTGGACAGCAGCAGTATTTCGACCAGATACTGCGCAATGGAGTACATTGCGGCGCTTTACCGGCATCCATGTTGGACCTTCCTGATCATGCCAAAGCTGAAGATGTTGCCTTCCTCATCGAGCGTGCTAAAGATATTCAACCACGCAAAGCGATCGGTACGTTGGAGAAGGCAAGAATAAGCCACCATCTAGGCGACAAGAGTCCTTTCCTTTTAGAGAACGTCCTCCATGCTTGCGAGGACGAAGATACGCTGCGTCGCACGATCAACCGAACACATAACAGGTGGGAGGCGAGGCTTGCCCTTCAAAAGAGGCTGGATGTTATTTCCTCAGAAGTTGACCACACCGTCCTCCAAGCCAACCACGTGCTGTATGCTTTGAAGCACTTATCTTCTGTAAAGTTCTGGCTATCCGAGGGAGTCAAGCGTCTGGAAAAGGAATTCGAGCAGAATGCCAGTAGTGTTGTGTATGCCTCCTATAGTGACGTGGTGAGGGATACGAAGATTCAGAGAACCCAGGCAAGAAGAACTGAAGGCGGAGATGGCGAGAGTGGCAACTTGGTGGACTTGGTGATCACAGCTGGCTTTCCCGAAAATGAAGCTGAGTGTGTGTCTCATCTACCGCCAGGAGATCAACGACGCGACCTGGCCCAATGGAGTCAGCCTAGCTCACCGCAAATGACGAATTCACCAAATGGTTCATTCTGGAAAGAGCCTGAGGAGAAAATGGCTGCTACGGCATAGCACTCGCTTTGTTACAGTAGCCATTAATCCCCAAGTAGCCAACAACCGACACCACGCAGGATACACTTCCCGTCACAGGTTCTAGGAAGGCTTCCCTGGGTACAGGAGTTGACAAGGAGGGACAGAATCACGGATCTTGCGTAGTGCGATACGAATGACGTCATCGAATGTGTGGACGTCGCGGCCGGTGGAGGGTGGATGATGTGTATGTGGTGCACACTATACATACAGAAGCATTTGTTTACGATGTGTAAATATGGTGGACACTGTACATACGGAATTATTCATTTCTAACTCTATAGCTCTATACAGACTCATCGTCTCACATAGGCTATCCTTCCAACATCGAATCTGTTGGGAACCACCTCTGCTATCTCTCGAATCAGACAAACGCTACTGTAATATCCTTATGTCTGATGGCCTTTCAACAATGTGTCATTGCACAAGGTTCGAAAAAGGCATATTAATGATCAATGGATATGCATCTAATGTATGCATCTAACGTACCAGACAAGACAGTCTGATCTCCAACCCAACCGCAAGTCGCCCAAGTCTTTCCATGCACGCAACAATCACCAAATGAAAACCCCCCCATCAGCACTGATCCCATCCCCATCCTCAATCGCCGACAACCGTCAAATCAATCGGCTTCGCCGGCCAAAAAGTCGTCACGAAGCTCGGATTATGATGACTGAAATCATCAAACCTCATCCGGAACTTGTCCGTGCAGACCGGCTCGCACACATCCCGCACGACCTGCTGGATCTCGGACCAAGTATGCACGCCGTGGCGGTCGTAGTTCCGCACGTGGTCGTGGAACTTCAAGGACCGCTGGCCGTCGTGCCACGGCTTGACGCACAGTTCCTCGTTGCGGTCGCACCACCAGTCATGCATCGGCAGGGATTGGTGATCATCCGGGTCGCCGCCGGCCATGCTCCAGCAGTGTTCGGCTCGGCCCTTGGCGCTCGTGATGCGCTCGCCGATGTTCATGTGCGATGGGGCGGGACCGCATTCCCAGTCGAAGTTGTAGATGTTGTCGAGTCTTTGGGAATAGTATTCGAAGTTCATGTAGGCGGCGACTTGGGCTTGCGGGTTGGTGTTGTAGTCTTCGGCGGAGCAGATGCAGGAGATTTGGCGGAGGGAGTCGAGGTTTGTGGACCACCAGACCGGGTCCCATATTTGGAGGTATTTGGCCCAGTCGCCGTCTTTGATGGGGCCGGGGTAGGAAGTGTTCCAGGGTTGGTAAAGTTGGGAGTGTTCGGCGTCGGCGAGGATGGGAGTGGTTTCTTTGATGGTGTCGTTGAGGATTCTGGTGGGGATGCCGTTGAGGATACCAACGGAGCCGGGCGTGGGTGCTGGGACTTTGTGGTCGTAGATGACGGAGAGGGTTGGGCTGGTGGTGGGCCCTGGGTACACAAAAACTTCGACGAGAGACTCGTTGGCAACAGGGTTTGCAGACATCATGGTAACCATGGTGGTGGGCGTGGGAGAAGTGATTGCGGCGGTCTCCATGAGTGACGCCATGACTTGAGGGGCTGCAAGGCCTAAGACTAGGAGGAGATGAGTCCAAGTGTCCTGCATATTGTATTGTTGTGAGGTTGAAGAAGGAAGAAGAGAAGGTCAGATCTGGAGAGTTTATGCGATCTGAAAATTGGAATATCTGGGAAATTCGAATATCCACAGATAATAATTCATCCATGCGGTTCAATTGGAACCTAATAGGCTTAGCTTCTAGGTGAGGTGGCCTTTTATAGCGGGTTTGAGGGAATATGAGGAATTTCACGCCGAGAAATAGATGGCCAAGCCTTTGGGTAAGGGTTCATTGCCAACAGAGCCTGACAGACAGCAGTGGGCGGATACCAAGTCTGTTCTGTAAAGGAGGCGAATATAGTAGATAATCACGTGGTATCCTGCCTTCCGCTGAGCTCTTGAATTGGAAAGTAATCCTAGCTTGCCTAGAAGCGATGAATACTCACATGCAAGCACGTAACGAAAGGCATCCTACAGGGAGGCATTTCACTCAATGAACCAGTGATAAAATAACCAGCCATCATCACATTGGGTTGTGAGCGGTAGTCCGAGCAAGGATAGCAACACCTTCGACATGACCGGTCTGTGGGAAGAAGTCGAATCCCTGAAGACTCTCAATCTCGTACCTGCAGTCTCCCACACCTTCGACCAGAGCTCCAACATCCCTGGCTTGTGTATGTACATTACAGCTGACATAGACGATTCTGCGAGGGCCAAATTTGAGCAGCTGTTGTATGAAAGGGTCGTCACAGCCTTTCCTCGGCGGGTCAATTATCACAACGGTCTTTTCAGGTGGGTATGTCACTTGCTCAAAGAGCTTTGATGCATCTGCGGTCATGAATGATGCGTTAGACACTTTGTTGGCGGCGGCATTTTCTCTGGCGGAGACAATTGAGGCTCCAGCAATGTCGATACCCATCGATGAGGAAAACAGTGATGAAAGAGTAACGGTGAAGAGCCCAGAGCCGCAGTAAGCATCGATCAAGTACTTGATGGGTTTCTCATTCTCTTCCGATGATCCTGGAATTATGCGCTGCCGGATGTAGTCGGTAAATTTCGAGAGAATTGAATTATTATTTTGAAAGAAAGCACCAGCTGTATTGCGGAATTCGAAGTCGTCAATGTACTCTGTCGAGATAGCTCTTTGGTCTGTTATGCAGGTCTTCTTTTCTGTACGTGTTGAAGGTTCATGATAGCTACCGTTTACGTTGGCTTCGTTTGCAGTCTTTGACGGAGGTTCCGTCTCCAATGAAGCACCCATGTTGTCAGCCTGGCCAAGATCTAAGTCTGATTCTTCTTGCTCTGGTTGTGGTTTTGGCTTCCTCCAGGTGCTCTCTCGGAGTAGAATGGTTGCTCCCTTCGTGTAATTCGCGATCTCTTCACTAATTCGCTTCCGCTCAGTCCTCATGCCTTCTCTGACTGCATCCGTGCCAATTGGACAGTCCTCTATATCAATTGTCTTGCGGGTACCCTTCAGCTGGAAGCCTATTGGTGGGACTTCCCCAAACCTTTTTCGCTCTGATGGATCGCTCCGCTTGGCTTTCCTCGTCATGCTCCCTGGCGGTCCATCGAAATGCGGCGTCAACTTCGTGCGATAACCATACTGCAGAGGCGATCCGATTGTCTCGTCAACAGCAGGGATGACATTTGGCGTCAAGCCGGAGAAGCTGCGGTATGCCTTCTCAACAACTGTTTTCTTGTGCTGTAATTGCAGATTGTATGGCAGCATCTGAATCTGACAGCCCGCACATGTGGCAAAATACGGGCATTTAGCAAGACTATCATCGCGCTGAGGCGCAGGTGTAATGACTTTGACGAAATCTGTCAGTGTATAATGCGCCTGAGGAAATTGATTGATGACTTTCGCTTGTACGAGATCCCCAGGCACTGTAAATGGTACGACGTAGATATGATCAGACGTGGATGAAAGACCCAGGCCGTCACCAGTAGAAGATAATTCAGAAATCTTCACCTCGACGTCCGTGAAACGCTCTGGCGGAGAGTATGAAAGGGTTTCTGTGGGTTTCCCGTCACCAGTGCTCTCGTCTGTTTGCTCAGCTTGCTCCAGTGCTCTATGTTGTGACAGCAGAGATTTTATGTCCGCTAAGAGCACCACTTCATTTGATCCGTCATTGACGGGCTTCGATGCAAGTTTCTGGCGCTTCGCAGCTTTGCCTTGGTGATACTGCTTCTTTGTCATCGCAACGATCCCACTAACCCTCGGGGACCTGTTTTCAATCTTGAGATATGTACATACTACTGCTAGAAAAGTCTTCGACTGCCACATAGCATTTTCAATCGACGCGCTCGGAAAGATGAGAATGTAATGTTAAAATTCATCTTTCGGCAAACTTTCCTAAGCGCTAAAGCGCGCGTATTTTCCTTTTAGGGAAGAGTAAAGTAAGGTGCTTTAGTCTTGCTTGATCTGTATCCAGCGGCATCAACGACTTTGAGAAGGATTGGAGACGGGATCGGTGGCGAAAGTCCTAATTTTTCAAAGCAGACATGAGTGGCCCTGCACCCCTGCGCTGCCTCTTCTCCAAGTCTGCCGCGCCCTATCGATGTCTACGACGGAATCTCCACTCATCAAAGCAACTCCACCAACGCCCCGATTTTCCAAAGATACCCACCAAAGCCCCAAGGGGCGCTCCACGTAAGGATGTTGCCAGAACGGTAACTACCGCCGATGACTTCAAAGCCTACTCAGAGGAGGACAAAAGAAAGCTTACTACGCACTTCAAATACACCCCAGCCCAGCTCGCCGCAATTGAAGCCGGAGAAGCTGCCATAGACCCAAAAGACTTGGCTGAGCAGGCTATGATGCGAGATGACCCGTTTGCCTTCGAATACTATGATGATTTCGCTACCATCCACCCTGTCGTTGACAAGCCTATCCGAGCACCCGAGGAGAACTACGACCCGAAGCTACGGTACAAGAATGAAGACGAGATAGCCGAAGACTTTGTGAAATTTATCGAAGAGATGCCTGAGGATGCTACGAGGTTGGACTACATGAAGTTCATGGATAACATGCGGTTGACAGTGGGCAAAGAGGAGGCAGAGCGGAAGCCGGTCAGCTCGCTGGCACCAGAGATACCCAAGGGACTTGAATCATTGAAACAGCCCGGAATTGGCAAGCCAGGCGAAGTTGAGATTGATCCTGCGATGAAGAGATTGATGCGGCAAACGGGTTTCTCTCTAGATGACATCAAGAGATTCAGGGTAAAGAACTTGGTCGTACACAGGGTGGTCAATCAGACGAAGATGGGAAAGATACAGAGCATGTATTTCCTGACTGTTGCAGGAAACGGGAGGGGATTGTTGGGAATCGGGGAGGGCAAATCTGCAGAGGCGGAGGACGCAAGGAGGCAGGCGCATTATGCTGCGATACGGAATGTGCAGCCTATACCTCGGTATGAGGATCGGACGATCTATGGAGATGTGAAGGTGAAGATGGGGGCTGTGGAGTTAGAGTTGATGACGAGACCGCCAGGTATGTACCATCATGAACGGTGTATAGGGTCGCGCTGAGTTTATTCACAGGGTTCGGAATTCGATGTCAGGACAAAATCTTCGAAATGTGCCGGTGCGCAGGAATATCGGATCTAGCAGCACGTGTCACGCGGTCACGGAATCCTATGAACACCATCAAAGCGACGTTTCAGGCGCTACTGAGCCAAAAGATACCGGACGAGGTGGCAAGAGGGTTGGGAAAGAAATTAGTAGATGTACGCAAGGTGTATTATGGTGGGAATTTATAGCATTGTATCGTAAGAGCTTGTACATAATGCATCGTGGCAAGGCGTCAAGGATGTTCGAGAGCTTCTGTCATTCTCATGACGTCCAACACACTGCTTCTCATCTAGCCGTAGATCTTGGGAGCTCCTTCAGTCGACATGGTCACTCATTCAATGGGTATCCCTCCACGCAGTCCTCCTTTTATAACGCCCACCAACCAACCCTAAACGCCCTGTCATCCCTCGTTGTCTCTCTATCCCTGCCCCTCTCCCTCCTCCCCGCCATAGATCTGCTGCTGCAACACAATACTGTACACACTCGCCTTCAGCAACGTGCACACCAGACTCGTCTTCCTCTCCAGCATTCGTAGGCCATCCAAAACCTCTGCAGTCGGCCGCTCGGCGAGAGAGGAGAGGACATTGGAGAGCTAGAAAGTCGCCTAAGTCAGCAATCAGGCTCGAGATGCTATGACTGTGCGAAGGCAGCAGAGCGGGATGTACTTTGTTTAGATTGTCAAGGAGGAGCGCATATTCGTCTAGGACTTCTTGCTCAAGGGGACTACACGCGGTGGGTTGATCAGAGGAGTTTAGAGTATCTGCCATTGGATTTGGGCATCCATTGATTTAGTCAAGTCTTCGGGTCTTGGGTCAGAGAATCAGTGGATGAAGAAGCTGGTTACTAAAGTAAAGTACCTTACGCGTCTGTGAGGCAGGCGCGGTCTAGCGCGCCTGTCTGAATTGGTCTTCGGATGGACCGATTTATTCTACTTTAGGCGTCTTGCACCCAGGGCGACCCACATGTGTTCCCGCCCAATGAACATACACAAGAGTACGGCAAGGTCTTTACTCCCAAGTGCCTTACGGTATCGATGGTTCCCAACCACTCATGCGGCTTGGTCGCTGTGACCAATGACAGGTTAATGAACTTGCCAAGAAGTGAAGAAATTTTAGGAACACATTCAAAGGATTTGCAGGAACCCTCTTACGCCCACGATGTAGAGGGGATACAATTCCTATGTCGTCTCCACTCATTCGTTTTCACAGTAGCTTCGTCAATATCAGAGCCCAGAGATGCTTCATAGGTCTTCTTGTCAGCTTTCATATCTAATAAGCCTGCCCTCACTAGATCTATCGCTCTCGAATCAAAGCAAGCATAATGTTTTTATCCGCCCAATCCGTTGCCGCTTGTTTGGGCATCTCTGATTGTACACTGCCGCCCCTCGATCAATCAGTAGCTTAGCAATTTCATCCTGTCTCCAATGCTTCGCGGCCTCCAGGGCTGTACTAAGACGTGCGCTTCGAGTGTCGATGTTCGCGCCTCGGTCAAGCAGAAGTTGGAATGCCTTGTAATGGCCCCATCGAGACGCTGTTTGCAAGGCAGTCCCGTAATTGTCAACCTGAAGAATCCGACCGGCCATATTCTCCAGCAGAATTTTGACGGATTTCTTGATTCCCATCGGCAAGCCTCCTGCAAAGCTGTGCCGAAGTCTCCAGCTGGAGCATCCACTGCGGCGTCTCGCTTTACTAAAATTTCTACAACGACCGCGTGGTTGTGCGAAGAGGCCAATTGTAGCGCCGTACTAGAGTCTTTAGCTCTAGCATCGATGTCCGCACCGTGATCGAGGATGAATGCTACTGTCTTATCTTGGCCCCACCAGGCAGCCTCCTGAAGAGCGGTGTGAAACTTGGAACCCTGAAAGTTGATGTCGGACTGTGATGGGTGCTGGTAGCAAAATTGCGAGCACCGGGAAAACTTACGGAACGCCACTGGGAGTAGAGGAGGTTAAAAGGGTCAAAGAGACGTATGGATATGATCTGATGAAATTCCATATACCGGACGAGGTCATCAATCACTTAATGATATTAGCCCATGCGGAGATGCTGAAGTCCTGAAATAGCATCATTTACTGGCGAATTATAATCTGGAGTATCCCATTGTAGGCGCAGACTTGGACCGACGGATTGTAGGAGATCTTCCTCCGGCGTGGCAGAGCTTAACCACAGACCAATTCCATCCTATTCCCATGTCTACAACTCAGAGCGCGGGCCTCGGCATTCATGGAGTCGTGGAGCAGATCAACTCCTTCATCGTTGGAACCGCGGATTTGGACTCAAGCGTCAATATGATATGGAATCAGAAGACGGACTTTCAGGCATACGTGTTTGCGAGACCATATTGTTGCTATTTCTAGCCTGCAGTGTCACTCAAATCCGGCACGCACGGTGACTATGGTGGACGCTACATCCATTGGGGTGTCTACGAGCACCCTATGACGGCAACATCCAATGGGATCGCGGCATTCAATCCTGGCACAACCATACCGGTGACCTCGACTTTCCTCAGGTTTGTCCTTTACGGCGCCTCTGCCATCCGAATGGGAGCACTTCAACAGCTTCGAGTCATCCCCGTCGCTACTCACGATTCGATTGGGATGGGTGAAGACGGGCCAACACATCAGCCCATAGAAGTTGCTGCATTGTTCAGAGTCATGCCCAATATGATGTGTATAAGGCTGACCGACAGCAACGAGCCAGCCGGAGCTTGGAAAGTGCCCATCGAAGCCAAGCAGACCCCAACCATCATCAGTCTGTCGGCACAAGATTTGCCCCAGTATCCCGACATGACAGGGCAAGAAGAAGTCGCCAATGGGGCATAGGTGTTGATAGAGGACGAGGGGGCGGATCTCACCCTGATAGGCGTAGGCGTCTTTCTCTTGCTGTCACTACGAAAGCTCTCCTGGCAGAGGTAGGGATCAGGGCTAGACTTGTCAGCTTTCCTTGCCACAGACTCTTTGAGCAGCAACCACAACAGTATTGACGGAATGTTCTACGGAGACACAGCGGAATACCTGCCGTTGCCATTGAAGCCTACGCGACGACCGGATAAGGGAGGTATGCGGTCACGAGCGTCACCATGGCTTCTTTTGGAAAGTCCCTACCACCCGGTGATGTTTACTCATTTTTTTGGCCTTGAAAAACGTCAGATCACGGGCAAGATTGAAGCATTCATAGGAAGATGGCGAAGTGTAGAAATACTTCGAGGAGATTGTGAGACTCTCCAAGACCAACTTCCCAGTGGCCTTTAGGATCAGTGTGCATGAAACTGGAGCACATTCTACCCCAGCCATATAAAGCATAGAGTGAGTGCCAAATAGAATCGATAAAAAGATTTTAATTAGCTGACAGACCTGCTAAACGGTTCTCGCCAAATAACTACTAGAAGACGAGGAGCATCTAGTAAGATAGCTGGATGATGAGTGTTCTCGAGGTTTACCCCCCCACCTTGATGGGTATATTCTCGAGGCCGACCAACCGCCAGTCAAATTGTAAAAAACTCTAGTCAACGCGGAAAAATAGAAAAAGAAAAAGAAAAAGTGAAAGTGAAAGAAAAAGTGAGCAAGCCTTCCTTTCCCTTTAATCGCTCCAGCGCCTCTTGAAGAGTTCCTCTTTTTGTGCCGAAGGCATTGATATAAATAAAGCATTCTGAGGAAAATTGACGCATATCGACCAGCTGAACGACAAGAGGGTAGGCGCGCGTTCGAACTTCACGTGCATACAGCCGCTGAGGCGAAAAAATTCAACCGACAACGGTCGACGCGCATCACAGTTTGTTTGTCAAAATTCTTTCAGAGGTACTCACACTAGTTACATTCACCAAGTGCTGTGTCAAAAATCGAAGAGCACACAACATCCGTCGAAAGAAGCGCGGGACCGCCAACGTAGCAATCATGAGACACCCTTTCTTCTTATACTCCACAATCGCAGCATCCCTCTGTACCGCCAGCCCAACCATCCAGCAAAGGCAAAGTGTGTCCCAACTCCCTTCCTCGCCCCAATTATCTGACCCGACTCAGCCTCCGGCGACGTCGTAATGAGCGGCCTCTACTCCATCCAAGGCTGCGGCACCAATGCATCGCGAATAGCAACAATTCTCTCATCGCTTTCACCATTCCTCCAACCTGCCATCACCGACAGCGAAAAAACCTTTACAAGCGGCGCCTACAATACCTTCTTCAAAGACGTGCACAACACCCCCTTCGTCCGCAAGATACTCCAAAATATCGCCTTCGGCACCCCCGTCCTCCCCGGCCTCGCCCAGTCCGGCTTTGGCAGAGTGACAAGCCCAGTCATCGCGTGCATACCTGATCCCCCTATCGTAAATCCTGACCCAAAGCTTGTGGGATTGACGCCCTGGGTGCAAGCCTTCGCCAAGCAGGACTGCCACGACAGAGGCGACCGAGTCTATGGCATCTTCGTTGGCGGCACGAACATAGTAGCCCTGTGTCCCGGCTGGTTCATCTTCAACCGACCAGACGAGCCAAAGGAAAAGAGACCGTGCATCGCCGTGGACCGAGCGACGAATCGATTTAGAGGGTTGGGAAATCCTCTCGCGCAAAATTCAAGGGCGTGGCTATTGCACGAGCTCGCGCACGTCTACCTTGTAGCGGCGACGAACAAGAGGGTGCCGTATATTGAAGTGTACAGTATCAACGACTGTTTCCGTTTGAACGCGGGGTCGCAGAAATATATGCCGAATAACTACGTATATTATGCTGGCAGTATGTCCGCCCGTCCCTTCATACTTTTCCATCACGCGTTCCACGCAAAGAGTTCTTCTGCTTTCAAGTCCACGAGTAAACGGAGTCATGGTGTCTAGATTGCTGGGCTAATCCTGCGACTCAAAGGCGTCTTTTACACATGCACCAATTTCCCTACCGTGTCCTTCCGCGACCGGGAGCTTTCGACCTCGTCATCAAATGCGACGGACGATGTGGTGTGGGTGAATAGTTCTTTAACCGTAACGGACTTACCTTGATGGATATGAAGGACGAGTAAGAGAGTGGCGAAAGGGAACGTTGCTCTTGTTGCAAGCTTGTGCCGATTCAGCTTCTTGGTAAGGAAATCGAGTTGAGGAAGGCGACGCCAACGGCTCTCACTGGATGATCTCGGCTTCAATTCTCACACGTCAACGAAGATGGCAAAGTCAAAGTTCATACGTCTAGAGCCCGAATATCTTATACTAAGATCTTAGAAATCGAAGATATTTTAATTTAATATTAACTTTCTTAATTCTCGCTTAATTTTTATAAACTTTTAAGTTAAATTTAGAAAATATAATTAAATTAGATTTTTTTTTCTAGAATAAAATAATCTCGAATATAAAGTTTAGAAATTTAAAAGAAATTAAGTTAAAGAATTAATTTTATACGTAAGATAATTTAGCTTAATATTAAACTAATTAAATTTAAACTAAATTTTAATTTTTTTAAATCGAGATTTAGAAATAAATATTAATTTAAGATTTCTTTTTCTAAAATAAAAAAATCTCGATTATAAATATAAAAAGATTAAAAGAAATAAATTTTAATAATAAATTTTATATATAAGATAATATAATTTAATATTAAATTAATAAATATTAGATTAAATTAAAAAATTCTTAAAAATATCTATAATAATTTAACTTTATAAATTTAACTAATATTTAAACTATAGAATATCTTAATATCTTATTAATTTTTTTCTTATGATTTCCTCCGCGTTGACGTTCTGGGCTGGCGATCCATCGACGGGATTTTCCGCGATCTGGAATCTGGCCAAAGCGACTATGATCGCGAGGAGAGACGAGAAATCCAGGGTGACAAGTCAGAAGCGCGCGACACAGCTTTTAAGCTATTGTATCTAATACTTCTGAGGGATTTCAAGGATGAGATGCAGGATAGCGCTACAGTCTTTAACGCAGTGCTATACCTTGTCTCATGCGGCGACTTTCAAATGGAGGACGAGGAGCGTAGTTCGGGCTGCGTACGAGGAGCGATTCGTAATCTCAACAAAGCAGACAGCAGGGTTGGACAAGTGGAGAAGGACACTGCTGAGCTAACAGTAGAAGACGCAGGCGATGTGACCACCGAGGAGGAAAAGTCAGATTGTTACTATACCTCTGATCATTCGGATTACATTGCGAAGCGATCTTGGATGATAGGTCTTCGAAAGTGATACTAATAGTTGCAACATTGTTTAACAACCCATCCAAACCCTGATTCCACAACTCTCCAGATCAGCCACTTCTTGAGCTTCCCAATCAGTGAGATCCGGCATCAGGCGCTGGTGCCGCTGAAATTGAATCAGTCACTCTATACAATATTGGGCGCGAAATGAGTTTGCGGGGATCCGTTGGTAAGGCGTCATACATCTGCTCTGAATTTCACATCAAGACTCACTAGGTGGCAGCCTCCCTTGACAAGTCCATTCTCGTTCCTTCCACACAATAACCCTTCATATTTCCCAGTTACCTTTGTTTCACGATATACCACCAATAATTTCGATAGACGACCTCGTTCGGCTTGTCCCCACAGACTGTAAGCGAAGGAGACATCCCCTTCCACTTATTTACTTCAGCGTTCTTCACAAATTCAGCCCCCAGATTCTTCCAAACTCCCATTTCTCCCTGAATCTCAAAGTATCTGGCCGCAGTAAGGAGTGTTGGATGTGGAGCATGTGCAAGATACTTGATGGTTGGATACCAGTCCTCTTCTTCGTCTACCGAAAACCCTGAGCGGAAGGCTGCTGCTAGATCTGGCGTCTTGTAGAATTCGGTATCGACGTATGCGTGATATGGACCTCTCCAGGTGGTAATGGAAATTGTCCGTCCCATCTTGGTACACGTGGTGCAGCACTGAAGTGTGTGTGGATTCTGGGTTTCTGTGTCGTGTTTAAGGTCCTCGAGCACATTCAGACCCACGAAAGATAACTGAAGGGCAGTCAGCGATGGTAGAAAGTGCAATAGCTCCTCGAATGCAGGAACAGAGTTAAATTCAGCTCCAGCTGCGCCTATAATGTGAATGTTGATCGAACCCCGAGTGCTGATATTGGGTATCACCGCCTCCAAGGCAGCGATTAAGGTAAGTTGAATTGTTGTCGTGTTAGTACCGCATCTCATATATTCGACGAGTTTTCGTTCTTCGGGGTCGTTTGCGAGGTACTTCAGATCTCGGTTCATTTTGGACCTGAAGCCACCCATGTCTGAGAGCCTCGTGTAGTAGTCATACCAGTCCTTTGCGGAAGAGAGTAAAAAATGTTGTTTTCTGGGAAATTTGGTGGGAGAAAAGGTCGAGCTCTTTCCCGTTCGCCGGCGGAGATCTACAATAATCTTGTCGTCGGCCGCAATATCTTGCAAGGTGGAGCACTCCGCTGATGGATGTGTTTGCTGGCAGGAGGGGCAGAATGAGGTGAGAAGGCAGTATTGGCAGGCGTTCAACTTCGCCCCATCTTCAAGTTGAGACTCTCTTCTGTAGCAGTGATAGCAATATGGTTCGTAGCTAACTGTAAGTGTCAGCTTAAGAATTTCTCCGACATGAATATAACATGGTAATAGTGCCCAGGCTTGTTGGCGATCGGTTTTCATCGGTGACGGGAGAATGGACATACCCAACGAATATTCTAAGTTCACTAGGATTCCGATTACCAGATCCTAAGTCTAGCTCCTGTAAAGTGTCTCAGAATCTGCTCGCTCGTCTTGCCAAATAATGTACCTGCTCGTCATAGTAGTCATTCCACTGCCTGCCAGCTGAGGGTACATATCCCTTCTGCTTGTTTAAAGCAACAAGTTTCTTGCAGATTTTCTTGTGATTCCTGTTCCAGTCTTGCTTTTGGCACTTCGCTGAGCAGTATGAGACCCGTTTGCAAGCGCTGCATCGATTGAGATTGGAGGATACGTCCCAGCAGGAAAAGCATAGAGCTTGTTTCAATGCCAAAGTTGGGGCTTGATGCGGATCTGAGTCCGAATCGGGGTTAGGATCTTCGGATGCCATTTCTGAGTTGAGATGGAATATTTGGAGATGTGAGTTTGGCAGAAGTCCAATTGTCTCACCTGACACATCAGAGATATCGCCGATGGCCGACGACGTGACTAGATCCTGAGGCAGAAAGTGTTCATATTTGAACAATAGCAAGCTAGCCAGCTGCTTATGTAATCGGAGTGAGGTCGCTAGGCAAACCAAACCAGACACGTGGCTGCTCATGGAAATTTCTAGAAGAACGCCACACTTTGAAAATTTTCGGTATACCTTAAGGTATATAAGTTATTCGGTAATACAATCTACCTAGACTATAACGATATATCATTTCATAGAGATAGTATCGTTACAACCAAATTATCATTAAGCCTAGATTTGCACTAATTACTACTAAAATACGTCTAAATCGATATCTACTTTTACGCAGAAGCCTTATAAGCCCTAATCTCTCTCTTATATCGATTCAGACGTATAATTAGTATATTATCGCCGTCGTTTTATTATTTCTTATATAATTATAGATATTTCAATAGCTTTAAAGCCTCTAAATTCTTCTCTAAGAACTAGGCCTAAAGCGCCTCTATCTTATATTTATTATTTAATCTAATTACATTATATAGATATATATCTCGTCGTTTAGCGTTAATAACTACTCGGCGTTATTTTCGAGTAGAATTAGATAATAGAGGGGAGATAGATACTCTAAGATTATTAAAATTCTATTTTAATAACGGCGATGATGGCGAGGATATATTATTTAGAGCTATTAAATATAACGATATTATTAAATTTACTAAGTAAATACTAACGATATTGTAGTAGACAAGTTATCGTTATTCTATATCAAAAATAATCATTATATGGCTGTGCAATCGTTATAACTAGAATATCGTTATATAGCGAATCGTTATAGCTTAGATAGACTGTATAACTAGAGTAATTATCAATACGTTATTACGTAGCGTATTAAGTCCTCGTTAAGATTCTTGGCATTCTGTGTGCTTACCCCTTTGTTCGGATAAACTCGGCATACAGTACAGTTTTCCTTACGCTCTATGTCTTGAAAGTCTGGAGCCATATTCTTTCTTAATAGAACCTTTATACTATAGCCCCGAAATTCGGTGAAAGGCCGATAGTCGTGATGGAGTAGGGGGGAATTAGTCTTAGTAATTCAGACTCCATCTGCAAATCTAAAAAATTAATTTTCGTATAATTTTCGTCGGATCCGTACGATCAGCACGATTTAGCCTATTTAGCAGACTTTATCTATATTTAAATTCTTTTCGCTAGTTCTACTAGTTTAATAACTTTAAAAAATTTTAATAACTTTAAAATTTTTACGTAATATACTTTAATATACTCTAAGTACTATTCTATATATATATAATATTAATATATATTATTATTAATATATATATTATTATACGCTATATTAGAGTATTACTTACGCGACTAATTTTATTAAATTATTTAATTTCGTAGTTAAATTTAAATTAGCGTTAATACTTATTACTATAAAATCTTATTATCGTAACGTTAATTATTAGAACTTTTCTTTTTTTATATATATTACTATTAAACTAATAAAACTAATAAAAAAGATTAAGATAGTTATTAAATCGACGGAATTTAGATAAATTCTAATCAGATTTACTAATTCGACGGATTTTATAATTTCCGCGATACACGCGCGATTAGCAATTTCAAATTTTACAGAAACTTTTCAGATTTGCAGATGTCACGGCTAGCCGGGGTACCTATGGCCAGCCCTACACTCGTACCTCGCTTCGGGAGCCAATCATATCGCAAGCTTATTACGGTATACCTCTCTCTTAGAGTCTAAGTAGAAAACTTCTAAATCGCTATATAGATCGTTAATTTATATAGGCCTATCGTAATAATCACTCCGTTATCGGGAAATCGCGATTTTCTTCATTTTTCTAACTATTATTATATAGTCTTTTAATATTAATTAAGAGAATAATAAGTCTTTCGAGGTCGCTAAATAAGTATATAAACTTTTTATTATAATTAAATAGCTCGTTATTATCATATAAGCTTATTCGAATATATATTCTCCGCTAACGATTATAGCATCTACTTTTAGCTAATTATTCTTCGATAATTAAATTTTAGACGATAGCGTATTATATTTAATATTATTAAAAGATTATATAACGAGTCGAGTATAATAATTAAATTATAAGTTTAATTATATTACTATTTAATAAAAATCGAGTATTAAAGCTATCTCCTTTATATATATATTTATTAACTCGAAGATATATTACTTAGAAGTTAAAGAGAGTATAAAATATATATCTTAAATAATTTTAATACGCTTAACGCGTTTAAAATGAATTAAAGCGAATAAAGAGATTATAAAAAACGCTTAGATATATAATTTTCTCTTTAACGACGATAGCGAAATATTTTTAAATTATATATATTAACCTCTTTATAGCTTATAGAAATATTCTTTCTTCTAATAAATATAAAGTTTTAAAATATTTAGCGGACTAGTTTTAAAGTAAAGAAAAAAAGTTATATATTTAATTTCCGGGTAATAGAAAGAAGAATACTAAGTAATATTCGATTAGCTCGTTTATAACGATAACGTAGACCTTCCTACATTCAAAGACGTCTTTTTCTACATTTTATATATCTATAAGAGACTTCGACGTTATACGAGATATTCTTATTTATCGATATCGCCGCTATTAATATCTAACTTTATATTAAAAGAATAAATTATCTCCGCTTCGCTCTTCGCTCTACTCTTCGCTCTACTCTCCACTTTACTCTCCACTCTACTCTTCGCAATTTTGATTAAAAAATGAAAGGAGACTACGACGTCTAATCGAAGTAATAAACTAACTAGCGAGGCTACGACATTTTTTTCAATACGCTATATCGTCGATTCGACGAGTACTATAGCGGTTACCCCGAGGATTATATACTATAAGAGAATTTCTATATAGTACTACGCGTCTATTAAGATGTATAGCGTTTTTAAATATTAATATCGCTGCTATAATAGCTGAATTAGCTAAGTTTTTTAGTAAAATAAAATTGAAAGTCTACTTTTTAACTATTATACTATAACTTCTAATTTAACGAAAGCCTATTTAACTATTTATTCGACTTTTTTCAAAAATTTCAAAAAAGGCTATATCACGTAGTTGCGTATTTTTGTTAAGGATCGTATGTACGCAGGGTGTGAATATTACATATCGGGCGATATACCAAAAAATTAAGTCTTAGCAGGGTTTCCTACTTAGACCCACCTCAAGGCCGGTGGGGCTAAGCTGAGACTAGGGGAAATAGCTAAAGCCGCTTTCGACGCCATGGACGGGACGGTCGACGGCATAACCAAGACCACGATGTATTCTCGTTGCAAACCGAATCCTTGCGGAGAAACGGCTAAAGAATAATGGCACACTAACCATAACTTCACATACTTGCGAGGAAGAGACTTGGGACCCTTAAACAGTGAATTCGTCTCGGCACGGTGGGTTTCTCTCTACTACACAGGGCTAAATGTCAGAATACTTTAAATTTATCTACGCGTAGGCTAACGCTCACATAAGGGATGCCATATTGACAAAACGGTTTTTACCTTTTTTTTTTTTTGTTTTTTTGGCCCCACCAAATCTACCCCACTACAACTGAATATTCGACTCACTAGAGGGTCGCCATCTCGGTATCGAGATTTTGGGGGGCCGTTTAGAGGGTTCGTCTCAGGGCCCGGGTACCTCATACTAAGATCTTTGGGCCCGATGATCACTAGACCTCCGCGGGCTCAGAGATCGAAAATATCTTAGTTTGATACTAATTTCTTTAATCTTAAATCGAATCTTCTTTAGTATTATCTTAAATTATTTTATACTTAGAATTAATTCTTATACTTAATCTCTTTTAGTTTCTTAAACTCTATATTATAAATTTTTTAATTTAACTTAAAAAATCTTTAAAATAAGATATAATTCTATTACTAGTTTTAAAAATTCCGAAATTCGATTTAAGATTAAGAAAGTAAGTATTAAATTAAAATATTTTTAATCTCTGGGCCCGTGGGAGCCTAAGGATTAAAGGACCCAAGGGCCTTAGTATGAGGTATCCGGGCCCTGGGACGAACCCCCTAAACGGCCCCTCTAAATTCAGATGTGGTGGGGTAGATTTGGTAGGGCAAAAAAACCCCCCCCCCCTTTTGTCAATATGGCACACCGTACTCGAGAGATTTTTCTCATTTTGGGTCTACATCGCAGATCTTAGCAATCACGAAGCCATGTTGGTGATGGAAACAGTTGCTTAGTTTTATCTTCTTAGGCAATCATAGCACGAAATCGACCGTGAAATACTCGCAAGAGGCCTCCAAGGCTGTCGAGAATCTGAAGCGGAAGGCCTCCCCTAGACTGCGACGGGTTAGTTCGTATTTAACCCGTATGCACAAGAGACATCGTCTGGAGAGGCTGGGATTGAGGGTCTCTTCTAAGCCTCTTTCTTCAATTGGCCAATCGCACAAGTTCCGGGCCCACCCTTCATACAGAGGCCAGAAACTTGTGAGCCGCATCGGCGCGCACCTGTCCTGTTCAACTTATCTTCGGACAGTCCCCCTCCGACAGTCCCCCGTCCACACTAATGTGGCTACCGGCTATACCCGCAGCCACCCGGCTTGGCATAGGCCTTGGCATAGTGGATATCTGACTGGTGGGTGCATTGTCGATATTTCTTTCATTCCACGGTATAAATATCCAAATAGGACGTTACACCTTAACGAGTGAGGGAGGCCTCATAGTGTAGATTTCCAGCGATGACTTTTACCACAATTCCAGGAAGGCTGTGAGTTCTAACGCTATAACCAGTCACTGCAGCAAATCCTTACGTACAAGACCAGTCCTTAAGACCTCGCCACTGATAGGGGCACGCTTATGGGCAGCTGGGAAGGTGGCGAAAACACGCCTCTTCTTATCTGCAACCGTCGCAGTATACTCGATAATATTCATAATATGCGGATAAGCGAAATAGAAGTTGGGTTTGAATAGGATGCGGGGGTATGGGAGAAAGGTGGGCATTCACCTACTTACAAGGCCTGCCGACATCGATCTTCTCACCGATGCTAGCGGTCTAATTATGGTGATTTTTTAGGAAGATAATAATACATTAACACTCTCACATGTATTAGCGAATTTTGGTGTATACGACTAATGTTACGGCTTAGCAATGGTTATATGCGATGCGGGCCCTTATTCTACTACTATTGCACTGCCTCCGACCCATTTATAACGTACCCTAAGCACCACGTCGTCGCTCTAAAGAATCACTTCAAAAAAAAAAAAGGGGGGGGAATTTTTTAAAAATAAAATTTTTCTAAAAAAAAAAAAAAAAGGCCAAAAAACCCCCCCCCAAAAAAAAAGGGGGGCAAAAAAAAAAAAAAAAAAACAACCCCGCGGGGAGGTTTTTTATGAAGGGGGGGGGGGGGGGGGGAAGCAAAAAAAAAAAAAATTTTTTCCTGTTTAATGAGCGGTTGTATTCATCTGATCAAGACTGATACTCCCACTCGTGGGGGGCTTTCCCGTTGCGAGGTTCCAGCAAAGTTGGAGACCCTCTCAAATCTGACCTAAAAGCCCTCCCCTAGGCACGGACTGCCTCATGGATCTAAAGTCCGCTCATGCGAAAGCAACGATTGGCTCAGCATGCGGAGTATAATCCGAACCGGGAGTGTGGGCTAAGAAGGAGGGCCTCTCATTCAGCGAGAATGATTGCAGGCCTCCTTGGTCGACTTAAGTTGAGTAATTGCCTTACAAGTATGCGTGCGTCTCGAGCAAGTCCGCTTTTCCATAGATATGGATTAATACCAGCACTTCGAGTCGTACTCTGTTACCCGGACATTGTTTGCCACATTTTGCCTCTTCCACTGCATTCAATATGGCCTAAATTGCTCTCACTCCCTGTCTGACCCCCATCATTGATGAGTTGGGACCCCCAGGCCCAAGACCTCCCAGCTCACGCAAGCCAACCTTACATCTCATAACAACGGCAAGACCACAGGGGGTGACACTCTGGAGAAGCAGGCAATGAAACGATCTCACTAAGAGCATGACCAATACCGTCACTTTCTCGTCACAGGAGATACAAACGACCGAGAGGAGCAGAATGCAAAATACTCCAGCGTAAACGGAGGCACTTCGGGTAGAAGGACGATCACCTGACGATGTCTGAAGACTGCTTACATGTTTTGTAGATCAACAGCCCAACTTGTGACCTTTGCCAGGAACGGATAGGCAAATCCTTTGGATACAGCTGTGAATTACGCTCTGTCCAATGCTCGACGCCTTGAGACAGCCTGGCTGGAGCCTCGTGAGCTGGGAGCTTATCTCAAGTGTTTTGAAAGCAGCTTTATCAACTGTACCTCGTGGAGATTCATGTGATTTTGGGTAGCAGACCCAAAGCCCTGTTGAAGTCGACGAAGCTAGTACGGTCGTTGAGGAGGCGAACCTGTTCAATGCCATACTATTCCCACCCAAGTGATCTTCCATTCACATGAGCGATATAGGCCACTGTCGATACGGGTGGACCATCCTCTCTGCTCCAGTTCTGTCGGACTTGATGCTCAGGATTCAAAGTGCGAATTGAAAGTCAACACTGAAATCCTTGTTCCCCGAATTGACAACTTTGCATGTTTAGGCACGGTGTCCGCCAACCATAGCTGCGGAGCGGTTGTGCTCACATCATGAAGACGACCCCCCAACTCCACCCACCAAGACCTTCAAATTCCTCGCAAAACCCCCCCCTCCAATCTCTTCACCCAGCGTATCTGACTCATCTTCTATCATGCCGCTCCGATCCTTTCGTCCCGTCCGACTCTAACGACAACATGCTGCGCGTACGGTGGCATCGTGCCGTTCATCTGGCGCTCGTGATCAATGGCTAGACCTTCTGGCACTGCTGCGCAGCCGCAGCCGGATGGCGGACACGTTGGTATCGAGGAGCTCCGAAGGGTATGTGGACGTCGTGGAAGTGCGGCCGGTTGGAAGAGTTTTGACGCGCGAAATCGGCGGACGAGAGGTGAGAGGGGAGGCATGTCACCATTCCGTATCTTCCTGCAAAGAAGCTCTGCCGACCCAAGCCTTTTGAGGAACAGAACCCGCGTCTTTCTTCAACGACCGCCTTAGTCCTCGCCTCGCCCAATACCACACCCACCCACCTACCCATCAAAACCGCTCAATCAACACCTCTTCGGACTCTTTCCTCCTCTCTGAGGCAAAAACAATGATCCCTCACAGAATTGAATTCGATAGCGCGACATGTACACCATCTTAACACGAAATAGGAAAACGAATGTCATAAGGTATGCCCGAGTGGAGAATCGAACAAGGACCGTCTCTGGTGCAGTAGAGGATGCAGAGGGGGGAATCTTCGGACGCTTACTCATGTGTAATTCATTATCTCTTGGATCGCCCAGGGAGGTGCTGCTGCCAGGAGTGAGATGCCGGGCTTGCAGATGCGGAGCGTTGTTCGTGAGAGACCTCTTTTTTAGCTCTGCAATTGCGTGTGATTTTCCTGCCAAACACAGACCCCAATACCCGTTCATCACTTGATAGAGAGGGCAGTCTCATACATATGATTGCTACGCTAAACGGGCAAACTCCCTTTCCACAGTCCCTGTATACTCCCGCATGGACCTAGCGCATTCATCATCTTCTTCTCCCTCCTCCCCCATCATCGTCATCATGATGCAACGTAACACTATTGAACTCCTCAAACGGATCCGCTATCTCCCCTGCCGGCGTCGCAATACCGCTATCCAGCGGTACGCCCTTCAGCGCACTTCCCGGTACGCCCAGCATGCCATCCTTGCTAACGCCTCCGCCTAGGCCTGTCCCAGTACCCATGTCCATACTGCTATTCGACTCTTTGACATTTCGGAAGTTTACAGTGTCAATAGCACGGCCTTGGTGAGGAATCATGGGTGGTTTCATGTGACGGAGAAGAGCCCATTGAGTTGAGCGAAAAAATGGGTGGGTTTTCACGTCGGACGCGCCGGCGCGGGAACCGATGCGGCGGAGCTCATCTTTAATGAGGAGTTTGCGGATGAGAGACTTGCAGAGGCTAGAAGCATAGGGTCAGCACCTGACCTTGGATTTTGAGCCAAAGAGGAGAATATGGGGACATACTGCGATATTTGCGGAGCACCGGAATGTTCTGGGAATGGCACGTCATCGCGGAGAATGTTGGCGAATGTTTGATTCCGGCTTTTGCCCTTGAATGGTGTGGTGCCGAAGAGCATTTCATACACCAATATCCCAAGCGTCCACCAGTCCACTGCACTTGTGTGACCGCAACCTTTAATGACCTCTGGTGCAATGTATTCTTCTGTACCGACGAAAGAGTTGGTTCGGAAATTTGCTATGCAGGATTTGGTGTCGATTGTGGGTAGGGAGGTCGGAGTGGCACCGTTGCGGCCGATGATCATTTTTGGGGCGCCGTCAGGGCCAGACTGTTTCGAAAGGTCAAAGTCTGACAACATGATGTGGCCAGACTGATGTAACAGGATGTCTATCGTTGTCAGCTTGCAGCTCCTGTGAGGGAATCTACGCGACTGACTTTCGGGCTTTAGGTCTCGATATATGAAGCCCATCAAATGTAGATATTCGAGTGCTGCCGTGACTTCGCCTGCGTAGAAACGAGCATCGTCCTCCGGAATGCATTTCCCTGGCCGTGTTTGCAGTGCTACATCCATTAGCTTTGGTTTCTAAAAATCACATCTCCAACTGACCTCTAAAAAACTCCCCTCCACTGCAATACTCCATGCAAAGATAAAGATGATCCTCTGACTGAAACGAGTGGTACAAGGTGACAATGAACGGATGATTGCTGGTAGCCAAGATTTCTTGCTCTGCCAGTGCACGCTTGATCTTGTTCCTCTTGATCATCTCTTTCTTGCTTAGGACTGCCTCAATGTCAGTAGAGCGTTGAGCCTCCAGAATACGAACTCTTGCATACCCTTCATGGCATATAATCGACTTGACCGTTTCTCGCGGACAAGGTATACCTTCCCTACGTCTCCCTTGCCGATTAACTTGATTTTGTCAAAGCTTGCAGGTCCAACCTCCACTTCTCTAACTTTTATCGAGTTTGAGCTGTATGTTCTGCGAAACGCTATCGATTGCCGTAATTGTCCCGGAGAAGGTAGCTTGCCATCCGCATTTGGTACAGGTAACAGATGACCTTTGTTGTGGTCCGCCATGCTTAGTGACGAATCTTCTCCATTCTGCGCCAGCGGTTCCTTCCCTAACCCCGCTGTTGATGGTCTCTCATTGTGTTTTGAGCTCTGAAACAGCCCTTGAGCATTGGGAGCAGATGCCACTCGTCGTAATTGTCGAGCCAGCTCTTCCTTCCCTGCTGCTGTGGCCTGATCATTCGCACCGCTCACAGCTTCCACCTTTGTATGAACAGGTGTATCTGGTGGCGAAGGAGGCACGCTGCTGTCATTGTGATGTCTCAATGTGGGGGGTCCTTGGTGAGCAAAATAGGGGTTCGCCAGCGCCGTGGGCGACATGCCGTTCTCCAAAGGATCTCCTTCACTGGCTACTGTCTGTGACCTATTGCGAGTTATACCACCGAGAAAGCGTGACTGTCTAAAGGACTTTGTCTCGGACTTGGGGGTCGGAAGGCCGTCAGTGCCGATAACAGTGTTGTTTCCCGAACTGGTGATGCGAAAAAAATTCTTAATTCTCTGAGGAAAATCTTTTGAGCCATTCGTCTGCCGTGAGGAGCTCGACATGCCAGAAAAGTTCCGTTTCTCATTGTGCATCGCGGAGGAACTCGAGGATGAAGAGCTGAAGAGCTGAGTCATTGTGGCCGGCGGATCCACTCAATGTCGAAGCTGTACAAGGGTTGGTTGTGTCTCGAGTGCCGTAGATGTATTAGGTGGTTTTGTTGAAGAAATTTCTCTGGATCTGGTTGTGGAGGAATGTAGATCAATGTGTTGGTGGACCCATGATTGGTATGGACTTGGCTGGATGGCCGAGTGGGTAAGGATCGTAAAATGTAGAACTAGCTAGACGTCGTTATGAGGTCAGACTGAAGTTGATGTAGAAGAAAGGTACACAGGTAGTGGTTCCCCTGGAATGTCTGAAAATAGAGGTACGAGGGTACCTTTGTCGTTGCTCACTAATTCAATGACAGGGGCACGAGGGGTTCGGCCGAGCTTGCAGTGGGGTCCGGTGGCGGGATTCGAGAGCAACCTTCACTGGGCTCAAAGGAATCAACTAGTAATTACTCATATGGACAGACATTTAGAGGCACTTCCCTGATGATAATCATGTTAGAACCGAAGCTGGAAGTCCGTTGAGCCCATACGTTTCTATGCGACCAAATGGGGGTTGCGGGGTACTTTCTCCGCCGGAGAATGAACACCTATGGGACTAGGCTTACAACATATGGGAAGCTGCGCTCAACGACCATCGAACTGGGACCGCACAGGCAATGGAAGATGCGATTAATTTGGTCGTGAAAGAATGGCGAACCCCACTTTGCTTAATGTTATACACGCTAAGCATAGCTATCGCACAATATCACGTACTGCCAGGCCCTCCGATCAGGTTGAACCTTCTCACGATGCTTGGCCCAATCTCATCATATTCTGCTTTGGTATGACAGTAACTCCTGAACTCAGGGGTCTGCCCCAGCAAGCTTCCTCCAAACCATGGGCCATGCCGTTGCCTCTTATGCGTCACAACCTGCACTTCCAGACCACCGCTCTTCTTTCCGCCACTTCGGACTTCGGATGCTCGAATTCTCGCGTCCACCATATGCTTGATATCCCGTTGTAATCGTCTGCCGAAATCTTTGTACAGAGTGGAGCCACCTGAGAGCACGATGTTCTTGTAGAGACCTCTCCTGACATCGATTGGCGACGATTGAATGACCCCATCGACAACCGTAGGTAGCGGTGTGAGAAAGTCGGAGGAATAGATTTCGGGGTTGAAGAAGATCTCAGGGGCCAGAAAACGCTCATACCCGACGTCCACGGTAATGCTTCGTCCATTTGGCGAGGTGACCGTGTGTTTTAGGAATCGATCTGGCTCCCGGTCGAATCTTGAAAATTCCTTGACTATATCTGGACATACGTAACAGTATTCCTCTTTGACCCTCTCCGCGGTCTTCAAGCTGCTGTCTGCTTCCCCACGGTCTCGGAGCAGGGATTGTACAAAGTATGTGATGTCTCGGCCTGCGATAGGTATGCTCTTGATGGAGCTGCCGATAACATATCCTTCTGCTACCGGTATGACATGCGTTACTCCATCTCCTGAGTCAATAACAGTGCCGGTCAACGAACGATCTGAGACCTTGGAAGATGTCCACGAGGCTGCCAGCGCAAGGACAGCTTGCACGGCAATGTAGAGACCGGCGCAATTGAAAGACTCAAACATGATCTCTGCGGTATTCTCTCGATTTTCGGGTGGGTTCAATGGCTATACGTTGTTAGTGGTAGCATGTTGTTATAGGCAGAAGGGACGAACAGGTTCCGTGAGTAAGAAGTAGTGGTCTTCCGGTTCGACGCGAAGGTATTTGAAGATTGAGTTGGACCAGAAGCGCTCCATGTAATCCTACATATGTCAGCTGGTGCATCCCGGCGCCAAAGTTGGGGAGACCAACCCAGTTTTCAACTTGTCCATGCCTTACAGGATAATGTATGCCATAGCCTACTGGAGTCAGTTCAGGGCCGAGCGCCATCCAGTATATTTCTCATACCAGGCCCACTCGCTGCAGCCAATGCCTCGTCTCCAATGAAGAAATCCAGATCCTCAGTACCCCTCTTCGAAGACAAGGCACCACCAGAACCTGTTCCCCCAGTGAGGAACGAGGGCTTGTTTGCAACGGCGGGTCTTCCAGACCCAGAGCCACCAGCTCCTCCAGGACCGCCTTTTGTTGCTATTGCTGTTGGAAAAACGAAGGAAGGAGAATCATTGCCCGCAAAGCCTAGTATACATCAGAACCAGCGCAAATTGTGCTAGTCTTGTAACTGAAGATACATACCCAGCTTTGAGAAACCTGTACCACTGCTCCAATATTAGCATATTGGACTCTGCAAAGTTGTAGGCATGCCTGACGCTTACTTGTCGATGACAACGGCCGGCGTTTGCGATGCCATGATCGCTCAGATCGTTGCCTGAAGCTTTTCAAAACCAAATCTCTGACCTCAGTCGTCTGGGCAGAGAACAACAAGATGCTGCCTCATGTCCATCGCTGTTTGCTGTATGCGATAGTCGGAAAGCATAAAGTAGGTGGGAAGCCTAAAGTATGCTCTCGCCTAAAGTAACCGCGCGTCATTTCGGGATCGGCCAATCCATCCTCCGGGGTTTCTAGCACAAGCCAGCACCAAATCTTGCAGCACACCAGGTCAAACAATTGTCTGTCTCTACGGAATGGCAGTAAGTTTCCTATCAATCTTCTCGGCTTGGACGCCTTCTTCCTAGAATATGCGCTTTGGGTCCGATCGCTGACTGGACACAGTCAGTCCCAGTCAACCCGCGGCCCATGCTGCAGTCACTGTAGGTCTACTTCGCACTGACCTCCCTCAGGATCTCTGTGGCCTGGATGTCGATTTGTGTTTAGGTCCCAATCTATGTCTTGACATAAGGCCCTTGCGCGCATGTGGAGACTACCGGCTAACGGTCCCGCTCATCTACAGAGTCAACGAGCCAGTCATAATCCGTCTCAAATGGGGCCAGACCGAATATCACGGTCGCCTAATAAGCGTCGACTCGTACATGAACATCCAGCTGTCGAATACAGAAGAGTTCATTGATGGCAAAAGCACAGGTACTTTGGGGCAGGTCCTGATACGGTAAGCTAGGAAGCTTGATGGGGGCCAAGGCGCGTTGAGGAGATGAAGTACAAGTGCTGATTCGTTGAGTATCTAGGTGCAACAACGTTCTTTGGATATCAGGTGGGAAGGGTGCGAAGCAGGAGGACGTGTCGATGGAGGGATAGAGGATCATGGGAAGTCTGATGATTAAGATGGATTGAGGAAAGAAAAGGCTGTGTTGTTGCGGAAGATTCACAACGATCAGTATTTGTCCAGAGGGCGAGCGAAGATTGAGGTTAGAAAAGTTTAATCGTCACAGCCGCTTAGAACGTGGGCTCTGGACGCCTTGCAATGATACCCACGGATTTGCTGCTGCGAGAGCCTCGTCTCGCTCGTATTACTGCTCTCTGGCCCTCCAAGTGCCACTTCTCCATGAGCACCAACGATATTTTGACGCATTTGTGTTATACTTCTTTATATAATTTGCGGGACTTGTTCGGTGGCCTCCGCATGTCAACTCGTTGTTGCTCTGGGTTGTTGATCCAATCAATGATGTCACAATGTAAGCTGCTCATGACTGCGATTCTTGCCTGCTTCGTATTTTGCGTCCTGGCTTGACGAGAAAGTACGGTGTCGATGATAGCCAACTCGTGCTCACTCAGAGATCTATAGATTGTTGTCGGCACTAATCTCAAGAGATCAGTACTTCCCTAGAGCGTGCGGAACGCCCCGACCCCGATGGTCAGCCCCTTCCTGGCTTTATATCCCCGAACAGCTCCCTGGGTGCAAATTGGATGGTGAACGTGAAGTGATCTGACTGCGACGCACGTCCGAGACAGACTGGACAGACCGCATGGCCTGAAGAGCCAGCGTCCTAATTTGAGTCCATAATGCCTATGATTAGACTTGCTAAAAGCGCTCGCGCTTTCCATGTGGTTGCCACGCTCGAAGGAAGACAGACTCCGTGGCGTTTTGATGACGGATACCGTCACTACTAGAGATCATCCAAGCGCCAAACAAGGAAAACAGACTGGGAACTTCTTGGACGATTATATGACACGTCCAAGGGTCCCCTTGCGGAGCACGAATAATCAACGCGCACGTTGACACTGCAAGGGCGAACAAAGCACGAGGCACGTTGGGCAATGATTGGCAGCGAGGCACTATTGGGAGCAGGGGCTTCGTACCACAGCATAGCCTTTCTGCATGAGCGATAAAATTGACATGCGATCCAGACAGTCTGAGCACTTTGATTCTGGAGACGGCTCCGTGCTCTGCAGCAGAGGTCAGATGTATACTCTCCGGGTGCCAGGCTCCATGTTCCTAACTTCTTTCCGGGCTCCCGCCGCATCCTCTGGCTTGCCCTTGAAACCTCCTGAGCGAGTAGATTGTCAATGTCCTCCAACCAGTGCAACCTGTAGAACGGCACCTCGAGAAACGTGGCTACCAGAAAGGTGTAGATTAGAGCGTTTGAAAGAATTCAGGAACACGTCGCAACAAAAAGCGGTCAACAAAGGGAATCAAGATCCTTGCGGATCTTCCCCGCCCGCCTGGTGCGCCGAGCCCTACGGCATCATATCTTTTCCATATCTTTCAAATGTCAACCCTTCCCTCTCCCTCCACTGATGAAGGCTTCCCAAGCCGTCTGCCAATGTTCAACTCATGTCAAAACCTTCTCCTGCTTCAGAAAACTCCTCACCTCCTAAATTGGTGAGGTCTTTTGGGGCAGCCTGTGACAGCAATCATGTTCCGAGCACAACATCCAAGGCGAAGCCAGAGGCGATAACGGGCTCCGCGCTCGCTCAGCATGATGAGGCAGACGCAATCCCACCAATAGCAGACAGTTTCAATCACGAGAATGGCCATCCTCATACTCTGAGCAGCAATGGCGTGCTCGATGATTATGAGGGAAGCGACCCAAACACCCCGCGCCTTCCTCCCACCAACTTAGGCAATACCGATCTTGAGAATATTCCACAGGAAGCCGCGGTATCATTAGATCTCCCAGATCAACCGTATCCAGGCTCAGTCTCATCTCGACTAGATTTCAAAAGATATCCATATCCTTCCTCCGGAGCAGCAACTAGCCTCTTCTCAAGCTCTCTTTCAGAACCCGGCACACAGATTCCTGATAAGCCGACAGGGTATAATCAAGCATTGCCGGCATCTTCATACAGTCAAGACAGGTCGCACATCAGATCTTGGCTGGAACAGTCTCAGCAAGCTTACAACCATCCTCCTGCCAACAAGATTACACCGCTGCCATACATACCGCGCACCAAGTCTAACGGAATCGCAAACAGCACACGCATGTCAGGAACATGGGGTCAGGAGGGGGTACAGACTCCGGTTGGGCCAAGTCGCGAGCGTCATTCGGCTATGGGAGCAAGAGAGGAGGCCTTTTCTGAGGAGAAAAGGAATCGCAGTTCTAGCCGTAGCAGTCAGAGCCGCGTTGAAAAGAGAATTGAGGCAACCATGGCAGATGCGGAGCCGTCTTCGCACGCCAGAAGCCGGAAATCAAGCCACGTGCTTGGTCTTTTCAAAGAGAACAAATCTTCCCATGACATCAAAAAGGGCCAGGAGAGACAGAGAACAAATTCAGATAACGATATCGATCCCTTTCCTGGTGGGACCGGCACGCGAGCAGATGAGGCCTTCAGATCGGGGCATGAGGGTCGACAAGTCCTCAGCGAGAGCCATGACAGAGACGAAGCTTCAGGGTCTCTTGAGGAGCCCCTTCTAGTACGCTCCTCGCAGGAACAGAGACATACCCAGCAAAATAAACAGCCTCAATTGCATCAGCAATTGTCGCGAACATCTTCGACCGCAAACCCCAGCGCCAACGGCCTAAGAAAGTCTCAAAGTGACACAGACCTCGCTATAGACGATTTCAGACCCGCAATATTAAAAGGGCAGGAAAAGGCTGAGGTTGTAACTGAACACAACATTCCTGCGCGACTCCTTGAGGAAATCAGAGATTATCACAATCTCACTACGCCGTTCCACGACAAGTTTAGGCTTACTCAACCCAAGTCTACAGGCATCAGCCTCATGTCGAAAGACAAACAGAATACTAGACAGTACCGAGAGGCCCAAAGTCCTAGAGAAGAGGGTTCTGACATGGCAGATCTACCAAAATTAACGGGGGAGCCAGAGAACGAAGAAGACGAGTCTGAGCACATCTCATCAGCTCTCTACTATCCCCATCAGGCGCCTTCCCCAGACGCCTTGGAGGATATCAGTATTGATGATGCGAGAAAACGCAAAGATGCTCAATTAGAAACAGAGTCAAATCTGCCAGATCCAGCATTGCCGATCACATGTGAGGATGAAAAAGCTGAAGATGTTGACATAGCACTACAAGTCCACAACAAGAACCGCTACTTGCATGGGGACTTACAGAAAGCTCGCCCATCCTCTGCAGAGCCGGATACCGATGGATATTCAGAGACCGGATTCTCATCAGCTTCAGATTCTGAGTACGAATCCTTAGACGAGACCAAGGGCTCAACTCTAAACGAAGACTCCAGTCTGACAGACGATGCCGAGGCAACACCAAGAGCGTCGCCGAAAACCAGGCAATCTTATCTGCTGGCCCGGTCGCGAAAGGCCCATCGTGGCCCTAAAGCCCCTTTAGGTGCGGTCGAACTGAAACCTTACAATCATCAAGTAGGCGGACATACAACGGTGTTTCGATTCTCGAAACGTGCAGTCTGCAAACAGCTCACGAATAGAGAAAATGAGTTCTACGAAGTCATTGAACGTCAACACCCTGATCTCTTGAAATTTCTACCTAGGTATGCTCATTACAATTCTCAACAGATGCGTGCAAGCTCCAAAATCCCGAATATTTAGGCATGCGCAGCCTTCTCCTTCGCAAGTTCGAGTTGGTGTCATTTGCTAATTGAGTTGATTAGGTACATCGGAGTTCTGAATGTAACTTATCGCAAAGCGCCCAAGACTAAAAGGGCGAATGTGGAAGGCGAAGTGGCTTCAGCAGAGGGTGCCGCGAAGCCATCGCCCGGACTTGAGCGTGATGAGCCTGAGATTGGTCTGGCTTCTCTAGGCGAGAATCGCAGTCAGCCTCACCCAGAATCTAACCTTCAGAGTTCCGAGGAGCCGCCTCGAATGGTGAGTCGCTCACAGCAAAATGGACCTGTCCCTCAGGTCATCTTTGCGAATAATCGACACATCATCCCCGAAAATTTGTATCCACTCCCGTCACGTACCAGTGGGTTAAGTAGTGGAGTATCTATCAGTGATCACAATTCGCACGTTGACCAGAATGCTCCAGGTGGACAGGGCGGTGGTTCCGGGTTGGGAGACCAAGTCAATGGACAAGAAGCCCGACCATCGCTTCACAAGCACAATGCTAGTTGGGGCGCTACTACAGTGAATACGAAGTTGCAGGAACAGATTCTTCGCGAGGTCTTCGGCCCGCCAATTCGTCGCCGACCTCGAAGCGGACGTCAAGGGTTGCAGAGAGTAATTGAAGAAAGTGACCATAGGCGTCCGCCTACGAAAGGAACATCGATCCTCAGTCCAATACATGACAAGAGTCAAGGTGAACTAGATACCAAGGACGCTAACACAGGTTTAAAGTCTGAGGCGACGCTGGAGGCAGGTGCCGAGAGTTCATCCCTGTCTCAGCAATGTCATGACGACTTGGTCCGTCAAAGTCAGCCAGCTAATGCCAAAACGGAAGACCTTCAGACAGGCTTAGCAGTCAATGGGGAATCAAACGGCATGCCAATATCTGAGTCTCGAATAATCCAACGACGCCGTTCAGATGTGAATTTGCGCCGCAAGGGCAACATGGACAGCAATGACCGAGGTGAGCTGGAGTACTATGAAGATGGGTACGGGGGTGACGAAGAGGATGCTATGTTTGCCATGGATATGGATGTTCCATCCGCGGCTGGAGCTCTAGCGAAGAGAGAACGTCCAATTCCTACTGACTCTCAAACGCCGGGCAAGTCCGATGATGGTCAAGGCCAGAACACATCGAATGCTGCCAAATATTCTTCCCTCGCCCACGATTCCTTCGGGATGGAAAGGCTTTCTTTGACGCCCTCTAACCCCAAGCAAGCTCAGCTTCAGCCAGATGAGAGGGTCCAGCACTTTTTATTGCTCGAAGACTTGACATCTGGCATGGATAAACCTTGTGTGCTGGACCTGAAGATGGGCACTCGCCAATACGGGATCGATGCTGACGAAAAGAAGAAAAAGTCCCAACGGCGCAAGTGTAAAGCGACTACTTCACAGCAGCTCGGCGTCCGTCTGTGTGGTATGCAGGTATGGAACGTGAAGGAGCAGTCTTATCTCTTCGAGGACAAGTACTATGGACGAGACCTGAAAGCTGGTCATGAATTTCAGGCCGCTCTTACTCGCTTCTTGTATGATGGGCTCTCCTATACAAGCGTCTCCACACATGTTGCAATTCTATTGGAGAAGATATCCAAGCTTGAGGACATCATACGGGACCTTCCAGGCTATCGCTTCTACGCCAGCAGTCTACTCATGCTTTATGATGGCAGTGTCAAAGGGAGTCCCGAATCAGCAAAGACAGGACGAACTGCTTCGGGGGACACTCACCGAAAGGCAAAGTCGAGCATCAACATCAAGATCGTCGACTTCGCCAACTGCGTTACTGCCGAAGATGAGCTGCCCGAGAGTGTGCCATGTCCACCTCACGATCCTGATGGGATCGACAAGGGCTACTTGCGAGGGTTGCGTTCGCTGAGGATGTACTTGAAGCGCATTTGGAAAGATGCTAAGTATCAAGAGGACGCGGAAATGGGCAGAGCAGAGAGCTTAGTTACCATGCCATCAACCTGGAAGGCTGATGACCCTGCGGAAGATCAAGGTTACGTGAGCATGTGAGATGCGTTGTCTCAGAAGCTTTGACAGGTCTACGTTGATGCATTTGATCGGAGCGAGTTTCGTGGGCGGCAGACTATACCCATATTGCGTTGCTACAGTATGCATTCCTTTCGCCTTCACTGTACTTAGCTTTACCATCATGCATAAAACGATTATCACTTCACCTTGTGACTGAGTCTTGATGTATCCAAATCCACACTAGTACTAGCGTGCATCACCTGCGGCCAAATTGTCGGCCCTAAGGTACGGAGTACATATAATCACGACAGGTGAGGCGATCAGGCAGAGATGCATCGGACAGGCTGGGAAACGAGAAAAGAAAACTTCTCCACCTCCATAACTCTCCCTCCCGCTCACAGTCACAATGAGCAGAATCAATGATGCCCTCCCGCAGCTCCAGTCGCCCCTCCAATCCGCACATCGACAAGCTCGACTTCGACTCCCACCGACGCCCACCAACCTCCCATGACTCCCTCCAATCCTCCCGCCCCGCAGGCCTTCTTCTCCGCGACGACGAATCCTTCTTTAGCAATATCGTCGACGGCGTCATCGAGCGCGACCGCAAAAAAATGAGACGCCACGTGCTCAAATACGCAAGCTTTGCCAGCGCAATCCTCAGCTGTTTATGCGCGGGGAGCATCACCGCGTATTCATTGTACGGACCGTTGTTCCTGAAGCATTTGAGATATAGCCAATTCCAGGTCAACGCAGTGAGCACGACCGCGGAGTTGGCGATGTATCTGCCCGTGCCACTGTTTGGGTATCTCTGCGACCGGTATAATCCAAGACCGCTGTCCCTTGTCGCGGGACTGTTCTTTGGGGTTGGATACCTGCTCGCGGCATTGACATATCGTGCTGGGCCGCCGCGAAGTGAGGGAGGATGGCCGTTTACGATTATGGTCCTCGCCTTTGTGGGAGTGGGAATGGGTACGAGCTGCATGTATCTGAGCGCGGTGACGACTTGCGCGAAGAATTTTGGCAGGGGAAAACATAAGGGGTTGGCGCTGGCGATGCCGATTGCAGCGTTTGGGCTGAGCGGGATGTGGCAGAGTCAGGTTGGGAGTCATTTCTTCGCTCAGAAAGAGGACGAGAGGAATGGGGATGTGGACGTATTCCGATACTTTCTGTTCCTGGCAGGGCTACTGTTTGCCGTGGGCATGGTAGGGGCGGTGGGCTTAAGGGTTGTGGGGGAGGAAGAGATGATCGATGATGCTGTGGACGAAATGGAAAGGGATGGGTTGTTGGAAGACAGCACGTATCTCCAGCGTTCGCTACTCCACGATGGCGAGAACGGCAGTGGCTACGGCACCCTTTCGCCACATCACCATGACGCAGAAGCGTCCTCTCCGGCCACAAAAGCTCACAACTCAGAAACCGCTCTCAAAAAGACCATGGTCTTGAATACCGAAACCCGCATCTTCCTCACGGATCCCACAATGTGGCTCCTCGCCGCCGGCTTCTTCCTCACCACGGGCCCTGGTGAAGCCTTCATCAACAACCTCGGCACTATAATCCACACTCTATACCCGCCCTCGGCCTCCATACCCCCATCCAACTCGCCCGCAACACACGTATCCATCGTCGCCCTCACATCAACCCTCGCGAGGCTGCTCACGGGCACATTAAGCGACCTCCTCGCCCCCACCTCCTCCCACTCCGACGCCCAAGCAAAAAAGACCTTCACAATCTCGCGAATGTCGTTTCTCCTCACCAGCACCCTCCTCTTCTCCCTCGGCCAACTCATCCTCGCTACCACGGCCATCCAATCGCACCCACCACTCTTCCCCCTCGTCTCCGCCCTCGTCGGCCTCGGCTACGGCGCCATCTTCTCCCTTTCCCCAATCATCGTCTCCGTCGTATGGGGCGTGCAAAACTTCGGCACGAACTGGGGGATCGTGGCCGTGGTGCCGGCGGCCGGGGCCGCGATCTGGGGCGCTGTTTATTCCGGGGTGTACCAAGCCGGCGTGGAGAGGTCGCAGATCATGGGCGAGGAGGAGCAGATGTGCTATGGGGCTCGGTGCTATCGGAGTACGTTTTGGGCGATGGCGGTTGCGAGCTGGGTGGCCGTGGGGTTGTGGGCGTGGGCGTGGAGGAGGTGGCGCGCGAGGGATATTGCTGTCTGAAGCGTCGCGAGTGGGGTTGTCTGGGTTCGGATTCGTGCATAGGATGGACCGGACTGAGGTTGAGTACCGCGTGTTTGCACTGAGGGCGGGCATAGCGGCATAGTATGGAATTAATCTTAATGTCAGTGTATGGTGGACAGCACTTGGAGATGGATCGGACAGTGAAAGTGTTGGTAGTCGTTCGCTCGCACTGGGGTATCTATTACAGCACTCGCTCGCTAGATGACGTTGAATATATACAATCCCTTCCAACACCAGTACCTAGCTTTTATGGCCCGAGGCACTCTCTGCACCTCTGACAGTCTAACACATGACCACTGCCTCGAACATCATGAACTCCCCTTCAAGATACTCCTATTCCCAGCCTCCCGCTTCCTGCTCGAATTGCCTTCCCTCCTCGCCTCAACTTCTACGTCCCAGTTTCCCAGAAAGCTTTCTGCTTCCTCAACTGCGGCATTTAGATCCCAGGTATTACCCTGCCTCTGTCCATCACCACCAGCATCATCAAAGCCAAAGGGGTCGAGCGGAAGACTGATATCGTAGTGTGGGAGGTCTTGTCGCTGTTGGCCATCCTGCTGATATAAGCTAGTTCCCGTTAACGTTCCATTTGGCAAAATGGAGAAAGACGTCAGAGATGATGGGGGCTTGGAGTTGCTGGTGGGATGGGAGAGCGGGATCGGCGGGGGCGACTTCTCAGGAGATGGCGAGGGCGTCGAAGATGGTGATGTAGACATGCCAGGGGAGTGGGTGCGAAATTCGGCCGTAGTCGGAGATTCGGGAGAAAGGATTGGCGCTTGGGTAGGAGATCTTGCCTTCCTTTTCTTTGTGGGAGAAAGAATGATGCTGGTACGCTGTTGGACAGCTGGAGAACGCTTCTTGATGGTAGTGACAGCGAAAGGTGACATAGCGTCTACCATCGCTTGGGTACTCATTGGCTCTGCGTCATCGCTGTCGGAAAGCTTTATAAGCTGAGCATTAGCAGCTTCGGTCTCGCGTCGGCCATGAGCCATTGGCGTGATTTCTGCTTTCCTGGACATGGACCCTACGGAGGTTGACTCTTCTCTCTTGGGGCGGCGAGGGGTGAGCGCTGAGACAACATCAGCTTGGAAAGAACGTTGAGCCTTCAATGCTGCAGCCTGTGTAGACAGATCGAGATACGAATCGCCTTCCTCAAAGCTCGGGACTTTCGGTGATTGTTTGTCGGTCTCTAAGAGATCTGTAGAGGGTCCTGAGGGCGCTTGTGCAAGGGGTGGATGTGCAATTGGATCTGTCTGAGCTTCTGGGAAGATGATCGAATTTCGAGACCGGTTGCCATTAGTGAGAGACCGAGCTGAAGACTTGGTAGACGTTCTGAGTAGTATAGGAGGATCATTCGACAGAGGCTTGTCTTGATATTCTATCTCAATCTTACCACATTCGGCTGTAGACGAGCTTGAGTTAGGCTTTGAAGACGTCCGCGCTGAAGCAACTTTAGCTCTACCCGAGGGGGTGAATGTGAGCCTCCTCAATGTTTGTCTATTCTTCTTCACGCTTTTGGTCTCTGGGCCTTCAATGGCAGGACTAGACGATTTAGACGATGCAAATGATTTAGAGGCTGCTTTCTTTTGAGCGGCCTCGAGTGCTTCGGCAAATGCGCTACTTCCCGATGAGGAGGATGAATCAGATCTCGATCTGGTTTGAGGCTGTTCAGGCGCATCGACGAAAAGAGCTCTTTGTGGTGATGTAGAGGTTGACGTCCCCTTGCTGGCATAGCGGTATTGGAACTCGGGCTGATATGTAGATGGCGGCACTGCGTGCGGCGAAGGCTTCGGCTTTGGAGCCTTTGCAGCTCTTAAGGCAGCACTGCTAGCGGCATCATTGCCTAAAACAGCTTCTGACACATATGGTGTCAATCGGCTCGGGCTCTTTTTCTGGTTGCTCTCGAGTGCCCGCGCCACTGCTTCTTCAGACAATTTCTTTGCTTGGAGCTGCCCATCTTCTATTTCTGCTCGTCTAACAGCTCGTTGGGAGAGTCGTTTGACCTCATCGTAGCCACATCTAGTGAGGGTATCTGTTTTGGAGAGGCTTCTTTCCCTGACATTGAAGGGCATGTCACTGGCTATGTCTATTGCGCTTGGAAGTAGGTCGGCCGTTGCAAGCTCGACGGTTTCCACGTGGGTTTCCTCACTCGCCGCTGATGTCGTACTCCTGTTTGTATGCCCAACGTTAAGCCCGTGTTCCTTGCTCCGTGAAAGGCGCTTTCGGTAATTGGACCCGGGAGGCAAGGTTGTCGCTCTAACCAAATTATTGGGGTGCGGAGAAGACGTTGCATGGGACTTGCTCCGGAGTTTGGCTGCTGGAGTTGGCGTAGAAGACCTTGTGTGCTCCCTTAAGCATGCTTGCGGATAGGCCTTGTCCGTCTTGAGCCAGTGATACTGATCCCTATCGGGTGCAGCGACTCCTTGGTCAACTTTTCTCTGGCTCCCATGATAGCCAGGCGGTTCGTCGAGCTCTCCATGCCGTCTCCGTTTGGCCGTAGGCTCCTCTTGCCCTGACGCCTCTGTGACTAACCGTGCTCCGATATCTGAACCGCAGTCGAGCAATCCGTAGCCAGAGACCGCAACAGATCTCCTTTTTTCGGTGCTTGGGTCCGCCTCCATATGTGAATGCCTTGGGAAGGCCTCCGTTCCCGCCTCGGGAAAGCGCCTAATGTCATCGATCCCGTATTTCCTTTTCTTGCTTCTCCACGGATTGACCCATCCCTTCTCGAAAGGCCCTCTCAAGCCCGCACTTATTATAAATAGCGGTCTCCCATTTAGGTATTGTTGCCCCTGGATCTCCACTCGCAATCTCTTCCTTTCACGCTCATCTGGTGTTGCTTCTTCATCTGATCCAGGGTAGAGAATGTCTTCGGGTGGGGTATATAAGGGTTCGCAAACGAGTGGTGATGTAGGTCGTTTCATGAAGGTTTGGACCATAGCTGCGTCAACAAGGGGTGTATCAAGGGGGCACGTGAGGCGAGAGCAGGGAATGAGCTCTGCATTCGCCGTCAGTATCGAGGGCTTAGATTCATGTTTTGAAAGTCACCATCTGTTGTGTATTATGAGCCATGGTCAGCCTTCACAATGAGTCAAAGGGTCGAAGAGTCGAAAGCTCACTTTGCCATGAATAGGCAGCGGGGGCGCTTGTCTGTTGCTGTCGTGACGGTATCGCGTAAAGCTTCTTGGCGCTAATGCAACCACTCTCGCCACTCTAGTACAATATCAGCCCTACGGCCAATATTCCCTCAATCATACTCTCTCCGTGACCATAAGAATGCTCCATTTCCTTTGCACTTGATTTACTCTGAGAACCGCCGAAGCCCATGTATTGAGTAGTGCTGGACTTGATTATCTGCAAACATTTTTGTCTTCTCTACTTATTTTTTTAAAGAATTGGGCTCTTAGGCTTGGTGCTAGAAGTTGTGGCAGTCTGGCCCAAGTGTACAAATCTTCAACGGCAACAGAAATTTTAACGTGGAGCTTCTTGCGCTATTTAACGTCTTTCCTGAAGGTTGTTTACCAGACGATATATTGTCACAAGTTGATACTCAAGTTCATGTGAAAACGAGAGTTTCAACTCCTCAAACTGCCATTTTTGTTTGACACCTTGCCAGGCTCAGCCTTTAGAACAAGACTGTGCTCCAAACATGGACATTGGATACAATGCGGCGCGAATCCTTTATCTTCCCTTCGAGTTGTGGGGCTCAGTTTGTCAATGGCTTAAAAAGGACGATATTAGGAGCACACGCCTAGCGTGCAGACTCTTCAATGAGGTAGCGTCCCCGTTCCTATTGCAACGGGTATGGATATCTTCAAGTTCCGAGGACCAGAAGACTCTGACAGCTATTTCGCTGCATCAAGTATTCAGCAAGTACGTCAAGGAGATATACTACGATAGCACTATATACGACCCAGATCTACTCACCATTTTCAACGATGATAGGTCTTATGGAAAATATATACGCAGATTCCTAAAAAATAGATCGAGGACCATCTGGCCGAAGAACGCATTACGATATGCTATTTCTCAGTATAAGGTGAGATGCAAAGAACAGATTGAGCTCCAAGCCTACGAGGGAGCGCACCTAACGCGGTCATCAGACGCTCCGCCTAATTTTGGGTCTCTACTTACAGCCGCGAAAGGAAGCGAGGAAGTACCACATCGCCTAGATGTCGATACATTTGACAGGTATCTACCTGCGGACCTTCTATGCCTTCTCCGCGCTCTCCAACGCATGCCAAGTGTGAGAAATTTTGGCATCTCTGACCGTCGATGGTCAGAGTCCAAGTACTGGTGGCACGACTGCCGAGAGTACGCTAAATTCTGCGATCTCAACGATAAATCCAACATTATTCACTCGGGGACAGTTCGATGTCGGCAGACAGTGCAAATTCATCCACAACACTGGCCTCATAATGCCGGTTGGCATGCCGTTGATTGGGAGCACTCCAGGTTTTGGTATCGTGGCTTCTACGTACTCACACAAGCAGCATCAATGTTGAACCTGAAGCAGCTTCGATCATTCGTCACTGATAGTGCAAAGCAGGGTATTTCATACACAGTGCTAGATATGGCCAGCACAGAGCTTATGCATACTTGCAACGCCTTTCGACATCTCGCAACTATCAGCTTGCAGATCGACACGCAAAATGGTAATTCCCAGTGGAATTGGATCAAGTTTTTGGGCGGTGGCAACGTTGCTCTAATGCTCACTGCTGCCCAGGGCCTTAAGCATCTGGACCTAGGGTTCGATATGCCTTACACCGAAATTCGTAAGCTTGCGAAGCTGCTTGGACACCTTGCTTGGCCGTGTCTCCAACATGTCGGCCTGAGCAACATGATCTTGGAGGAAGATGAGCTCGTGGCTTTCCTTAAGAGGCATATCAGCACACTTGAATCGATCTCCCTGGACTACATGATTCTTTTCAAACACCACCCTCAAGATCGCATATTTGGAGATTGGACCCCAAAGTCATGGAAAGGTGCATTCCGAAGCATGAGCGTACTGGCTCTGAACAATCTTTGTATTTCCATACCTCTCAGCGACGGCGAACCATGTTCAATGCGAGGTTACTGGCATGGTGATGACCCCGCGAAAGTTAACCGCTTCCTGGCCTCTGGTGGATACACAGGGTTTGCTGAAAATGAACTTCAGTATGATCAGGAGCAGCAGCGACAATGGCTCCAGGCACAGTGGGAGTATGAAAATTTGGATCGAGAATAGGCGCATTCTCGTTTGCGACATTAGAGAAGAACCTCGTACTGTTGGCACCAACACCACGTCATGTCAAGTATGTCTAATTGAGTCGTAACGACCTGCTACCATGATGGAAGGCCATCTACCAAACCTAGGTCGCCACTCCATTCTTTCCATTCACAACGTTCTTGGTCAACTCGCTACCCTTCTCCGGATGAGCCTCGAATGAAGTCTCTGTCGGACGTTCAGCCTGTGGAGTAATTCTTGCCAGATGACGCCGCTGGCCGTTCGCCCAATCGAGCGTTGCAGAGTGAGCCGTCACGCGGTTCTACAACCCATTGCATCAGCGACCGTCTGCAACAAATGGCAACCTGTTATGCTTACATCCCAGACAACTACAGTCCTGGGTGCCCATTTGACTCGGGCCTGGAAATCCTGGCCCAGGGCGATATGGTCGTATAGGAACTTCAGCAGGAAATCACTCTCTTCCTGCTTATACCCAACGATGTGGCGAGTGACTGTTGCGATGGTGTCAGCCGATCTCAGACAGACGAAGACGCATGACTTACATTGCGGGTTCACATAAATTGCTTTCTCGCCAGTAGCCTGCAAGTAGAGTCAATATTCACACAGGGGAAATCCGGAGTCGAAACACTTACGGGATGTGTACGGATCACTGGATGTATTGAAGTCACCGGCTCCCTCCGCACAATGCTACCTCGGCTCTTGCTATTCTGAGCTTGCTCGTGTCCTAGGGTCGAAGCATCAGCCCCCCACTCGGAATCTAGTGAGCTCATGCCACAAGCATACCAGAATGCAATGCCCTCAACCCATGCAACCTCTTTTGGAACTCTGGACTCAGACGATTGTACGCCTCAGCCTGATTCGAGAACAAAGTATCTCCGCCTGCCGTAGGCGTGTCGAGAACATAGAGGAACGAAGTGCCAGGTGGCTGGTTCTCATACGTCACGTCAGAATGCCAGGTGACGGTATTGGTCCTACTTTTGAGAAGCCCCATTGCAGTATTGTCGTCCGCACCGCGATGGACCAGGTGCACTTCTGGGTAGCCTTTAGGAGCGCCACTAGTGGGATGGATGTGCAGGCGCCCGAAGTAGGAGCCGAAATCTAGTGCTTCACGGATGGGAAGGTCGGCTAAGTCTTGGTCGCGGAATACTAGAAGAGGAGCATCAGAGCCTGAGGATTTAGGCTGTGAATGGAAGAATTACCGACAACCTTCCTCTGCGCTGTGAAGAGGGCCAACTGGTCTTTGCCTTGTTTGGTCAGAGCGCTCAACTGGATTCCACGGACTTCAGAGCCGGTAGATGGTGTCAGCTCGGTGACTGAGGTGGCCTCGTGAAACATTTCCGGAGACATGGGATCGGCGTCCTTGCCATGCTCGTAATGCGTGAATGGCTCAAGAGGCGGATATCTATGGCACATGGTTGGTAAACGATACCAATATCAATCATGAAGCCTAGCAGGGATATACATGGTATCCGCGTCCCATACCGGTAGGTATTTTGGATGGGTCGCAGGAGGTTGTTTCTCAGTGCCTTGCTCTTCTGCAGTTTTGTTGAAGACTTGCGGTCCACCAATGAAGGCCTCTTTTGGTCCAACAGAAGCCTTCGCAAAATCCGAGGCAGGTGCCGTTTGGGGTGGGTCCACGATTCCAGGAGCCATTGTGAAAATTGCGCCGAACTGTGCTTGCTTCTTTGTCTCAAATTTCGTAATGGTGGCTTTGTTTCCCTAGTAAAGAGGATGGACCTAGAACAGTCGTTGAAGAGTGGGCTTATATCAATCGCTTGAAGAGGTCGCATGGATTGCCCGATATCTTGAACAAGAAGGTGAATATGCGTCGATCAGTGCATCATTGGATGATAAGATATTGCGAATACTTGCGTGCTTTGCCGGGATTCCTTGGTGCGAATGTTGACAGGTGCAGCGGACATGACGTTCGTTGTAGGACCTGCCAATCTTATCGCGCAAGCCGGAATGGCGTGCTTCCTGCCCCATCCAATCAGCCAAACTGAATATCGTCTTGCATGTAACCTGCATGTAAAATACCGCAGGTATTGTGCAATTGTTCTATCGCAATGCATCATTCAACCGCTTATAGTGGGTGTCTGCAGGTCTCAGATGTGGCAATGGCTTCGTATATATGTAGTCATGCCTTGAAAAGGCGCAATGCTACTGAGCCAGAAGACTCCGCCTGAGCGCATCCTTCTGCATCATGAGTATAACCAACGCGGACATCAAAGCTTCTGGAGAGATTGCTGTTGGCCCTCTTTTATCCAGAGCGCGCGGCAACTCCTCGACTAGTAGCAGTCTGGAGAAGGACGCATTTAAGGGACATCAAACACTCGACCATTCTCCGGGTACAGGCCATGGCATTGACCCGTCGAAGCATAATGCAACGTTTGAAACATTCGGTAATGAAACGTTCTACACGCCGATTGAGGACTATGAAGGGAAACATCGCTACGACCCAACTTTCGAATGGGAGCCCAAGGAGGAGAAAAAGCTGGTGCGCAAGGTGTGTGCACACTCCAACACCGTCAGTAACAGAATCGCCCAACGCTGATCTATCCAGCTGGATCTCCGCATCTGCTCCTGGGTTTGCCTGATGTTCTTTGCACTTCAACTCGATCGTGGCAATATATCCCAAGCCCTTTCCGATGACATGCTCAACGATCTCAAGATGAACACAGACGATTACAACACGGGCCAAACAATCTTCTACATTTGCTTTCTCTGCGCCGAACTGCCATCCCAATTGATTTCCAAAAAGCTCGGACCTGACCGCTGGATCCCGGTCCAGATGGTCTCTTGGTCGATCGTTGCAAGCATGCAAGCCTTCCTCAGCGGACGCTCCTCGTTCTTCGCTTGTCGAGCATTGCTGGGTTTGTTGGAAGGCGGTTTCATCCCCGACAACATCCTCTACCTGAGCTACTTCTACACAAGCCTCGAACTGCCCATCCGCCTCAGCTTCTTCTGGGTCTCCTACCAGTTCACCAGCATCGTCTCCGCCTTCCTCGCCTTCGGCATCCTCCACCTGCGCGGCCACCACGGCCTCGCGGGCTGGCGCTGGCTCTTCGCCCTAGGTACGTACATTTCGGAGCCGATCTTTCCCAGTTGGTATTGAATTTGAGTCGCAAGACATGTTTCGGGAGCAAAATGACCTTTCTACTCCCGAGATCTGGCTCGCAACTCCATTGCCTACCTCGTATAAGCAATGCTGACTCCGAATAATGCGCAGAGGGTCTCCTCACCGGCTGCATTGGTTTTATTTCCTTCTTATACCTGCCCCCATCGCCGACCCAGACCAAGAGCTGGTTCCGGGGGAAAGAAGGCTGGTTCGACGAGCGCGAGGAACTCATCATGGTCAACCGCATCATTCGCGACGATCCCAGCAAAGGCGACATGCACAACCGTCAGGCGCTGTCGCCGAAGGCACTTTGGTACAGTTTAACCGACTACGACATGTGGCCCATCTACCTCCTCGGCCTCTCCTGGCTGATACCGAATTACCCCATGACGCAGTACCTGACCCTTCAGCTCAAGGCCGCCGGCTTCGGCACCTTCGAAACCAACCTGCTCACCATACCCGCTTACGTGCTCTTCATCGTGCAGCTGCTCTGGTGGACCTGGGTGTCCGAGAAGACGGACCAGCGCTTCCTGACCGGTCTCGTCAGCCAAATCTGGGCGCTGCCGGTCCTGATCGCTTTGGAGACCATCTCCGGCCACACGGGGCCGTGGGTGAAATGGGCGCTGAGCACGCTGCTTGTCGGCTCGCCCTATGTGCACGCCATCATCGTCGCGATCACGAGTCGGAATGCGGGATCCGTGAGGACGAGGACCGTGGCGTCGGCGCTGTATAACATGTGTGTGCAGGCTAGCAGTGTGATTGGCTCGAATGTGAGTGCATCGTTCATCGCGCTTTATGTCGTAACGAGCGAGCTTGTTCGTTGTGGCTGATGGAATGACATGTCTTCTAGATCTATCGCAACAACGACAAGCCTCTTTACCGCACAGGGAATAAAGTCTTGATTGCAATCTGTGTCTACAACATGGCTCTTTTCATCGGCGCAAAGGTCTTCTATGTGGCCAAGAACCGGTATGTCACTCGTTCATTCTTTCTGCGTTGATGCACTAATGGTTTGCAAGCTCGCGCCGACAAAAGTGGGATGCGATGACGGCTTGGGAAAAGCAAAGGTATCTTGAAACGACGACCGATAGGGGGAATAAACGGTACGTGATCTTTGCACTTCTTGTGCTGGTATTGTGGGACTGATGGATGCGGCGCTTCTAGGCTTGATTTCCGATTTGCCCATTGAGGAATACTTCCTGAATTTGCTCTTCGTCTCAATGAAGCAAATCGACTTTCTGCAGGGTATATTTTCGCTCTGATTTCTTGCTAAAATCACCTTTTCCCCAATCTCGATCTTCCTTTCGGTACATGTTGAGCATTTGAGAATCTATTCCTGTTTCGAAAGCATATCGGGTATAAATTTATGACTCCCTGAAAACAGTCTGCCACCCAAGCTGTCGATATAAATCCACTTAGCCCAGCTGTACTCTCAGATCCTTCATTCATGCTGCCGCATAGTCAGTCCTATCAAACTCGCACAAAGGAATTGGAAGACTTATATAAAAAAAAGACGCCGCCATCCCCACCCGAAAGTAGAGACAGCAGCACCTGCCTCCTCGGCCCTCCATCACTACTTCCCTCACCCAGAGACCCCGTCACCGCCACCCGCCTCCCCATTCCCACCCCGCATCCACCGCTTCAACCCAACCACTCCTCCACCCAGCATCCTCCCAGCACCAACGCGCAAACCATCATCGTTGCCCCTCACGGCCCCAGCACCCGCCGCTCATCTCCGACACTTTGAACCCCCGAAACGTTCCACACGCCGCCTCTCCGCCGAGAAACACAACCAAGCTTCGCAAAAGGCAGACGGCCAGGGACAGACAAGCCTAAGCTTTGATCCTCACGCGAGAGAGGTCCCGTCCTGGTGTCTGTGATCCCTGAGCTCGACGAGATCGGACCCCAAGGCGGAAAGGGAGACATACTTCATGTCCCAGAGAGCCGCCATGCCGAGTCTGAACGGTGATGGGGGTTGGTGTCCGCGAGTGACTCGAGGCGATGGGTCAATGGTGACTGCTGAAATCTCTGGAGTTTGCTAGAATGAGAGAGAGGCTGAGCGTCCACGGTTTCTGCAAGAGAGTTCTTGTGAAGGCGTTGGCTTAGACTGAAGGCCTCCCATCACCAATTGTTCTTAAATGCAGTCAGCAATCTCGACTCAGAATGACACACCTCATTCAAAAAGCCGTCATCCCACCCCTCAGCCTCCTCACCGACCCCATCCTTCCTACTGCACAACTAACCACCTTCACATCCACGCCCATCTCTCTCCCGAATCTCTCTTTGTGTAATTGCAGTACCCTCAGAGACTAGTCTTTGATTTCCGCCTCCGCCTGTGACAGCAGAGGGGCATTGTATGAAGCGAACAAAGTACATCTCCAAAAACCGCTTCCATCTCCTATTGGAGGTATTCGGCCTGCACGTAGTGCAGACGACTTGATGTCGGCGCTCATCGATCGATACCCTTACGCAGATCGTAGGGGGAGATGATTGACGCGACTGGTCGGGACACGCTGTTTTGAGGCAGCGACTAGGCCGGTGGCTGGTGCCGTGGCGTAGGTCTTGTGAGCAAGGAGTGGGGAGGGGAAGTGGAGAGTGAGTTCCCTTGCGGGGTGTAGGGAATGTGTGCGAGAGGCCTTCGTATGATTGACAATTTATCGGAGCGTGACGTCGTGCCATGAGCTCTGCAGTGCTGGCACCGGGGATGGCAGAAGCGCTGAGAGCGGCTGCAAGACACATGACATTTCTTTTTGTAAGCGTAGACTTCGCTGCGCAAGCCGTCCATGTTCTAGGCCGAGGCCGTGGGAACATATGAAGGAGAGCACATCCGGCGAGTGAGTCTTTGCTGTGGGTGAGCCGAGGCTCGAAATGTATGTGTAACGCAACCTTTGTGTAAGGCAATTACCACCGTAGAAGTAAAGACGTGCTCGACATCTTTCAACATGACCACGAAGATCTCAAAGACAACCACAACATCGTGGTGCCCGACTCATCCCACCCACTGTCTTCCGCCCTTCCTCGGCCCTAACTTCAACAAAACATCCCGTAAATTACCAGAGCATGATGTCCAGCAAAAGATACTAAAAGCGCGTCCCCATCCAGAGATCTTCCCAATTACGGCGCTTCGTATCCCCCTTTACTGCCCTCGCGGGCTCTGGACGTCCAAGCCCGCTTTCACTTCTCTCCGCCCCGGTCCACTCCACCCTCAGGCAAAGTATCAAAGAAGCATCGAAAAGCTAGTCACGAACCCGACAGCTATATTCGCGAAACTTGCAATATTTATTTGCTCAACCGACGAAAACTTAGGGTTAAGTTCCGAAACCCATCCTCCCCGCACTACCCTTTACCCTCCCCCGAGGGAGAAGGCAGCACACTCGTGCAATCCGACCGCGATAAAAGCTCATGTGAGACCGTGCTGTGAGGCTCGAGGATTTGGGGGCGGCGGAAGGACGCGTGCAGGTGCGTGCGAGGGGCGTGGAGACATTCCGACGAGCGGAAGATGAGTCTCGGGGAACTGTTGGGAGGGTGCGCTGCGTGTTGTGTTTGTGCTCCTAAGGAGCGAGAGATTGGGAGGTGGAGATGTTTGGAGGGAGTGGCGCGTTGGTGGGAGGAGGTGGGGTGGGTATAGGTGGGGTTGATGGTGAGGGTTGGTCTGGAGGGTGGTAGGATGATTGATGAGGATGTGATCGAAGTTGAAGAGAAAGATGCCGTCTGCTTGTGAAGAGAGTTGCTGTGAGGAAGTGGAGGCAGGAGGTTGGTCTTAGCGCGATTGTGAGTTTAGCGCGTTTTGCCGATTCGCGCCTGCACGTGATCAACTTTCTGACGACCACAGAAAATACCTTTTAGGGTGATCTTTCTCGCGTATATAGTGGTCGACTTTGCTGCCCTTAGATCCTATTATCCAGCATCTGAGTCCCAGATATGTTCTGAAGCTGACTGTCAAGGCGGCTCAATAGGACGACTCCCCAAGATCATGCAAGATCCATCATAAGATAGCATCGTATCACACCGGCTTGCCGGGCATCAACAAACATATTTGACAGCGAAGAGCCTGTGCTAGGGTTTGGAAGGCTTGGAACCCTGCTAAGAGAAGTGATTGATATACATCTATGTACTCGCTAGCCCCACAGGAGGCAGTTCTCAAAGCGTTGCTTCGGTCCAGCTGCCTTGCCTCAAGAGCATGAAACTTTGTTGGTACCTGGTCGCTGGACAACGTACGGCAACCATGCATGAGATCTTCTCCGACCAGTTGCAGTCAAGGGCAACCGGCGGCCTTAACGGTCCTACGGTAACTCCGAAGGATTTCCAATCCTGATCTATTTGTATGATAGACAGAGCCTCCCTCGCATTATATTGAATCTTTCCGTCAAATCATCTCAATAGACCTCTCCGGCTTTCATCCTGATCCCACACGTAAAGACCAATCACCAGTCTAAGGATGGCTGAAGAAAAACCCGAAGACAGTCGAGTCGCCAATTTCCTCTCACGGAACGCAACATTCGCCGAAACCTACAAACCTGCTCCCCTTTTCGCCAAGCTCCTTGCCAACCCCCCAGTCCACCCTCGCATCACCATCATCTCATGCTTCGATGGGCGTGTCGATCCACGTAAATTCTTTGGCTTGCAGCCTGGAGACGCCGTTCTCATCAGCAACGCCGGTGGCCGCGTGAATGCGGATGCTTTGCGAAGCATCATCATTCTGGATGACCTTCTAGTCGTGGGGACTGTGATTGTGGTGCATCATACTGATTGTGGCTTGGTCCATACTAGTGATGAGTCAATTAGAGCGAGGTTGAAGGGGAGGGCGCCGGAGAAGGCACAAGAGATTGAAGGCATGGAATTCGAGTTATTCAAAGACGTGCATGAGAGTGTGAGGCATGATATGGGCATTGTTAAAGCCTCTCCGTTTCTAGATGTTCAAGTCTTTGGGTACATCTACGACGTCACGCATGGTACCGTTGAGGAGGTTAAGATTTGATTTCAGCGAGTCTTCACCCTCTAGATGATCTGGCGATGGTACATATAACGTTTGCTTTCACTCGCTTTAGTGCTTGGCAAACAAGGTGACTGGCGACGGAAGTTTATACCCCTCTAAGGAATGGGTAGAAGTACATGGCTCCCATCATTGCACGCGCAGGCATCGGTACAGACTCTCGCTTTCTGCGCATTCCCATACGTCTAACCCTATGTGCGATCGACGCCATTGGCTCACTAAAAAAGTGTATGTCACGATGCACCCGAGGACAACTGAAACAGAGAGTGGCGCAGCTGGTGATGGGTTTAGATGGTCTCTTTTCACCGGATTGTCCTGCCCTGCTACAAGGATGGCGGCAGGAGTCAAAGAGGGTATCGTGGTGGATGTTTATTAGCCAAGGTGCGAAAAGAGAGCGGCAACCAGAGTATTACCCATCCCACAGATACCGACGACAGCAGCATCATTGAGCAAAAGTACCTTTGTTTTACGTTCTTCTTGAACCTATTATAGACGACCGATCAATGACGGGAATGACAGTTTTCCGGGGTTAACGCACAGATCCATCGTGAGGAATACTTAGACGATGACAAATGTAAGTCTAACGCGTTTTTGGACTCGCCCTCATCGAGCTCGCAGCCTCGCTCCCAATTCGAGCGATAAGCAGCACTAGCAGCGTTAGTTGCATTAGAGGAAACGCTACCGATTCCCACGCTAGGTATCTATCGATAACACATCAGCAATCAAGACCCCAACATCTGCCGAGGTAACAGCGCCTTGTGCAACCCAAGATACTTCGTCTGAGAAATGAATCAATGGGAGGGAACTATCATCAGGGCGTCATCATCCAAGATTCAGACTTTCTTGGGCCTCTCGAATAGCGTCCATGATCGAGACGTTTGGCAGCAGTTCTTAGTAAGTATCTAGCTGACCGATGGCTAGTTTCTATTATTAATATTTCTTCAAAGCGTCTTTCTAAAGACTTTCATGATCAACTGGGGATTGATACGATATGCGCTTGGGGCTCGATGGAACCTAATGTCAAGGTTGCTCTTCGACGTCAGCTGAAAGAGCTATGTTTTCAAAAAGGGCTTTTCACCGGAAGGGATGTGGAGCCCGCCCTCGAATGGCGATTGTATCAGCTTCAAAGGAATAGGCGAGCGGAAGCGCGGAAGGTAAAACCGAGTTAGTCGTCCTCCATGCAGGTCTCTAAGATTTATGCTGAGCTAGTCACAGCAACCGAGTCTGTCAGCGAGTCTTCGCCCACCGCAAACACACAGGACTCCACTACCAAAGTGAGTTATTATGATCCCGTAAGGGATACATAGCTATCAGCGCTTCTATCAAGGATCGTTGTCCAATGAAATCGTTGCATCAGCGAGGGAGACGGAAAAGGAGCTCAGCAGATCGGGGTTTCGGCGCTGCACCTGTTTGTATGGTAGCCTGCACACTTTGTCTCATCTTCAATGAATCTGCAGGTGACTGTGAGATGCGAACCACCGATGAGTTGCAACCATTCGCAGAATGCGTGTGCAATTCCACACATGTACGAGAACGTAGCAAAAATCATGCATAAAAGGAATTTCAACCCCTCTAATCTCAACAGGAAGAAGCGCTCTTCCTCTTCATTTACGCATGTTAATGTGGGTGTCGATCAGAACAAATCGGCTTTTCAGATCGAGTGCTTTGAAACACATTCCTTGCAGGTAATATACAATTTCTTAGGGAAAGTTCGGAAAAAATGTCAACTTCTTCAGGCAACGCGCCTAAAATGTTCCCTCCTTCAACAACTCCGTTGAAAATATTCGTCATGCATGCATGACTTTTGCTACATTCTCTAACCTTAGTATTTCTACAGTTCAGGCGCGGTGCTAGAAGAAAGTGGCGATTTCCACCAATTTTACTTGAAAATTGTCCTTTTACCTGCAAGAGAGAAGCCATAGGAATAACACAATTTAGGTGCGGTGCCAGAAAAACCAGACCGTGTTTACGAAATCTTCCTTGAGAATTCTTCATCCTACCTGCAAGGGAATTGTTTGTCCCTTTTGTCTACTATCCTTTCATAGGAAGAGCCGGTTTGTTCTGATCGATACCCAAATATTCGCGTAAATGAGAAGAAAGAGAGCTTTCTGCTCTCAGAATTTGGGGGCTTCGAAAATCCCTATGTGTATGCTGCGTAGCCTCAACACTTGACAGCCACCACTCAAACATGTCGTTCATCTGGGTATCCATGGCGCTCATGTTTGTCAACAGCCTCATGTTCCTGTTTGCTGACTGCAATATTGAAGCTGACCCCTTATCTCAACCTGTTGTCTCAGCCGACTACGAAGCTTACAGATCCTGTTGTCCTGCTTCAAGATTCTTCCTGGAATGCCGAAAATCCAGTGGTCGTCAATTCCACCTCGCATTTCGAAATTCTGGGCAGACTCTAACAAGCCCTAGTCAGTGTCCATTATCTACTATCGTCAGGAGTCCTCAAACACAGCCTATCTTTTTACACTTCACATCCTACCAACACCTTTTCTTTTCGCCGAATTGCTCTTGTAGTAAGCTCCACTGTACTGTTCTTCACCACACTCTCCACTAACCGAAGTGCGAAGGCAACCTCCATCCATCGGCGCCGTCTTCTGCTCAGTGATCATGAGCAACGGCGGCGGCCAACGCAGCACCCTCTGCAATGAATTTACAGCCTCCTTCGCCCCTGTCGTCCTTCCCACTCTTGCCGGTACCAGTACCGCTCTTGCATCCTTCAAAATTGCCGATCTGCCTTATCCCCCCCCCAGTCTTTGGGCCGTACCAGGACAACTCTATCAACACAGGCTCGCAAACCCGCAGAGTCCATAAACAGCCCGAGTGCGCAAGGTACTGACCCAACTCTGCCAGGTGCGAGCGTGAGATGATCCTCCGGCTGCGATGGTGATAGCTTCTGGCCTGGAAAGCCGGGCAAGGGCCATCCTCCCGATCTTGGAAGAAAGGAACCGGCAAATGCACATAGGAAAGCTACGGCCGGCTAAGGACTTCCGGACCCTAAGCGACATAAGAGGAGAATGGAGCAAAAGTCATGCACAGAGGGAATTTCAGATTCTATAAATCCTAACGGGAGAAACCCCTCTTTCTCTTCGTTTGCGCACATTCTTTACCGACCAGAACAGATCGGCGCTTCTCGTCAAAGAACATTGTAAGAGGGTACAGTAAGAGTTAGACGTAGAGACAACTTCTCCAAATCTCAAAAGATGCGCCGTCAGGAAATTACGACACTTGTGAAACAAATCTAACCTAACTGTCGGTTCGAATAAAGGTAACCTGTGCCTCGACTACACTTTAATCAAGTCTTTTTCCTTATAAACGTCAGTTTAGTCTGGTTGATAACCATAACAGTGTGTTAGAATAGAAGGATCTAAGCTCTTAGAGCTATTTTTCTTCATTTTTTATTTTATGTTTGTGACAGAGTTCCTAATCATAGAACTTCCGCAACGAACAAAGGACACTTCCCTTGTAGGTCGAACGACAGTTTCATTGACAAAGTCCCTTTTTCCTGGCACCGCGCCTGAACTGCATGACTTCGTACAGAATCTTCGCCTCTGATGGATGACTCTGGCTGCGTTCTCTTCCAATTTGCTCTTCCTATCTTCTTGTTAGGTACTAGTACCCCACATGTAATGGACGTGAAGATAGTGGAATAAAGGACATCATGTGCACTACATGGCAATCCAACCTGATATGGGACATATATGATGAGAAAGAGTGCACCCGACAGGGGCGAATTATTATTCATACCCCAAAGGTATGGATCCTTCGGTAATTTGCCATTGCTTGGGGTATGATTTGATAAGTTATCAAAGTGGCCTTGGATTACGAAGGAGATAATCCGCGATCTGGCCTGTCTAATTATGGAAGTGAGGGAGTTTCTCTAATCGAGAATTCTATCGAGAGTTCTATCAACCTAAAAATATCAGACGAAAGCCGAGCCAATTGAACACTCGGCTGGAGCTGGATGACATGCTCGAAGCACTGAGAGAGACATCACGAGAGATAGATCAACCGATCATGATTGTAACAGATGGTTTGGACGAATGCAATATGAATGAGCGGAAAGACTTCATAAAGGTCCTCACTGGCCTTAAGAAGACATCCTGGAAATCCTTGGTAACAAGCAGATTTGATCAAGATGTTTTGTCCCAGGCTTGTGATGGTTGCTTCCAATTCTCCATCAAAGATGAAAATGTCGAGGATGATATCCGGAATTTTGTTGACAGTGCCCTCAGAGGGAATGAGCCAGTCGACAACATGTTGAGCGATCGAGCGTTTAGATTGGAAGTCATCGAAACTCTGACCTCTCGTGCTCATGGCATGTAAGTCAACGTTCCTTGGTAAGAGACGGCTTCCTAGTTTCCGGCCTCGCATTCTCAGCTTATGCAAAACAGGTTCTACTGGGTCTCCCTTCTAAATCACGTATCGCAGAGTCAGCACCTATAACGGCTCTAGCAATGAGTCACGCAATTGGTGTGTCACACGTCCTAGACTCCAACAGATATCATTCGAAGCTCAGCGAGGATGAAATACCTAACCCGGCATCAATCATCGGATGCTGCATGGGTCTAAATGCGATGGATCCAGTTATCAGAGTTGTGACGCTGGCTCATTTTGATATAGCAAAATACATGCAAACACATCGGGGGGTTCTGTTCTCATGGAAAGGAAAACTGATGCTTGCAAACATCACCCTGGCTTATCTTTCTCTGGAAGCTTTCTCTACTGGCCTTTGTCGTCAAGCGGATGCATTTACCAGACGTCTTGAGGCGTATCCTTTTTTAGACTACGCTTCTCGCCATTGGGGTCACCACGCTCGCGAGGCTATGTTACTTCAAGACGCCGATGCCAAAGAGGGCAAACAGACACTCGTTGGGAATCTCAATGGGTTGCTGAACGATCGAATGAACCTTGAATCTTCACTCCAAGTTTGCAATCTTAATTCGAGCCCTTGGAGAGCCTGGGAAGTATTACTTCAAAGCAGGGAGAAAGATTTTGCGCTGCACGCAGATAGATTAGGAGTGTATCCAAGCTACCAGTAGCAGCACATCATGGATTCTCTGCGATCGCTCGGGAACTCATGAAAAGTCAACCGGAGCTGGTGTTCAGTCAGGACGATTTTAGGACATCAGCAGTGCATGAAGCTGCACGCGCTGGGTGGGATGGTCTCGTTGACGTGTTGCTTCAGGCCGGGGCTCCACCTTCTCCAAAAGACAAAGACGAGAAGGCACCGGTACACTCTGCTCCTCAATACCAACATCATCTCATTGCACTCAAATGAGAAAAGTGTAAATGGATCCCTTCCAGAGCGGTCGGGGTCTTGCGAGCCTCCAAGCGGGACTGAAAGAGTATTCGTGCGTGGAGACAAGGGTGATCCCTTAGCACTTCAAGAAGCGTTTTGTGACGCTGCAGAGGCTGGAAAACTGGATGTCATCCGAGAATTCCCCGAAAGTGATGCCAATTTAGCAACTTCAAGGAAGCACGGGAAATCGGCAATGGTTTCTGCTATCCACAGGGGGACACGAAAAGATTCTTTAGAAGGCTGTTGGACGCCAAGGCGTGCTCTTCTTATCCAGACCAGCCAGACTCGTCACCGAGCGACCAAATCCCTCTGCGCCAGGCTATTAGGTGTTCGAACAACAACATGGTAGCCATATTGCTGGATTCTGGTGCTAATGTTGAAACTCGCGACGATCTCAGTCGTACAGCGCTTTTTGAGACACTCGACTGCCATGATCTTAATGGAGCAAATTTCTTGCTACGACAGTGAATAAGCATCTCTGCATGTGACTATCTGGGAACTACTGTTCCGCACGAAGCCGCCCGCAGGGGCGCTGTTCAGCACGCTTCGCTCTTCATTGATTAAGGCATAGAGCTGACCGGATTCAACGAAGAAGGCTTAACACCTTTACATCTTGCTGCTCGACACGGTCATTGCAGAATAGTGAATGATCTGCTCGAGAAGGGCCACGAAATCAATGTCGTCGATTGAAAACCCGGATGGACCCCCTTGATGTATGCCGCGTCGACTAGATCCACACAACTATGTCAGATACTCCTTTCTTGCGGCGCTGACATAGCCAAGATCTCTTCTGATCACAAGACAAGCTTGATGGTAGCAGCGGATCCGGGCATCGTCAACTCGCGCACTTGCTTCTGACATCGGGTGCAGAGGTAAACGTCCTAGACAGAGAGTCAAAACCGCCGCTGTTGGTCACGCTCGGCTGGTGCGACTACTGCTAGAGCATGGTGCAGATGTGAATGCCTTGGACAAGGAATCAAAATCAGCTCTGATGCTAGCAGTAGACGCTGACGATGCCGCGGGTGTACAATTACTCCTTGAGCATGGAGCAGGTCCCCAGACCTTGAAGCGGGAACCAAAGACCTCGAGGGGAAGGCAACGACGACTAACAGAAGGCTAATCTGGCAGCTGTTTCAGGACTATGGTGTAGAAGCGGACGCAATCATGAAGAATTAGGTGGGTGCATACATTGTTCCTTGCTGGGCTAGTACAATCAGAGTCCGGAATGCGAGAACTTCCGGACACCACTATCTCGACGGAGGTTCCAAGTCTCAGACTTAGATATGCTATTGGGGTTGATGCTTAAAGCAGTTGTGAGGCTTTGAGACAAAGTTGTGCTCGAGTCACGGGCTCAGATCGGCGCAAGAGGCATAGAAGGTGGGAGTGGTTCAACACTTGGCGAACGTCGTGGCCGTGGGTGGAGGATCCAACGTGCATTAATTTGACGCAAGGATGGGACTTAGGCCAAGATCGCTTTACGATCCTCTGGTCAAAGGCTGAGCGATGCAATTGCATCAGGCCCAGTTCTCTCGGTCGATACGTTTCAGACTGCTGCAGGCTTGTCAGCCCCATTATGCGAAATGGCCTATCAAAACTGAATTTAACCCCCCTGTGACTGCATCCCTTGGGATATTCCTTGCCGTTTGCGCGCGGTTCGTGATGCGACCGATGAACGGTAAAGCTATGACTCCTCCATCGAGTGATTGTATATGCGGTGACATGATGCAACTTTCCAATATAGACTGTGGCACCGGAATAAAACACGGAAGCCAGCCTGATTCAGCCAAAGTGGTCTCTCTCATCTCTCTCATATTCTTCTCTCCGAATCAGTCGGAGAGGGGGAAAATTTACGCTGCATTATTGTTCATGGTCCCCTATCCACCTCGACACAGTCAAGCTGATATCTTTTTGGATCGGCTCTCTCGCCGAATGATGATTTACCATCCACATTGTTGGGGGTATCAACCAGGAAAATTGGCTCTTCTTGTCAGGGAGTAATTAATGAACAAAGTATATGGAACGTGTGATTATCGAACAGAATTGACACCTTTTTCTGGCAACGTGCCTATAAAATTTGCAGCATCTTGCGGGACACGGGACTTGACAAGAATCCTCTCGGAATTCTCGTCCTAGAGCCCCCCTCTCCCACCGCACTCGTCCTTCTATTCATAACTTTTGCTACATTCTCCTAGAAGCACAGTGAGTTCAGAAGTTGCAAAACTACCAGCGAAGCTTGGCATGTTCAACAGCTATAATGGTCCTAAATATCAAAGCGATCTTTGCCCAAGGGTATAATTTGCTTTCCACCAACCTGACAGCTGTTATGATTCCAAAACGCCTCTCATCTATCCACTACCTCATATTCATACTCGTAGCAATGTACCCTGCAGCCTGACTTGATCAGTCAGGTCTTGCATTCACTTCCGTACAATCCTCAACAACGGCGCAATTCTCGCCCTCTTGCTCAGGCCAACTCGGTACGCCACTTTCCCGCTGCTGATCGGGCTGTGCTTGTCAGGTCCCTTTGGTGCAGGCGTTGCAGCTTTACGAGGAGTTTCCGGTGGAGAGTTGGCATTCGTTGGCGACGTTTCCGGCAATGGCTTCGTAGCAAGCTCTGAGGCGATGATGTTGCCATGAGTCTCGTTGAGAATATTGCCTGGCAGATCTTCAGAGTCGTCTCTAGCCACAGGAGTACCGTCATTATTGCGGTCCTCTTCTTCGATGATCGGTTTCGATGTCCCTTTAGTCTGCGTCCTTTTTCGGGACTTCTTGGCCGTTGCTGAAACGACAGGCTCCTCTGCTTCAACGTCTTCTTGATCATCATCGGCTTCTGCCTCGTCCACGATGCCTTCTTCCGAGAGATTCGTCACGACTTTCTTGGGTCTGCCTCGTTTCTTTTGGCCTGTTGCTTTAGCCGCTGGCTTCGCCTCCGGTTGGGCTTCGGCTCTGATCCCCTCTGCATCATCTTTCCTGTCCACGTCTGCCTCATCTCCTCCGGTGGAGATCTTTGACGTTCTCTTCTCTGGAATCTCAAACCTGGGATCAGGTGTCACTTTGACTTCTTCGTCCTCATCTTCTGCCTTAGGTAGCAGTTCCTGAAAAGCAGTAGTCTTATGTCGTTTAGTCTTATGCTTGACTTTTCCAGTCGCTTCTGGCTTCTTCGAAAAATCGGTTGGGACGACGAGTTCCACATCTCCATTTCCAGACCTTCGCTTACTGGGCCGTGGCTTGTACTGCTCTTTCGGAACGCCTATTGCATTGTCGTCGGAGCCAAGCTCGTCGACAGTGCCTTCTTCGTTGGTCCTCTTCCTTTTGGATCCTTTCGCTGATTTAGTCGGGCTTTTGATGGGTTGCTCAGGTATGGAAAGTGAAAGCTCATCGTGACCTTCGCCAGTGTCCGGAGGCGCTGACAATAGCACAACAGGATTGACCATTGTCGACATGTCAGATTCGGGCTGTGGCCGAAGATGCGCATCATCAAAGTGCAAGCTCGACTCTTGCGAGACATTTTTTGTATGACTTGTTCTTTTAACAGTAATCATCTTGCTAGGTGAAATCTCAGAAGCACTTGAGCTTGGTGCTGGCTCCTCACTAGGTTGTAGATCGGTAGCTTTCATCTCTTCGTTTGAGCGCAATGGATGAAGGTTGCCGCTCTGCACAAAGCCTGGGGAACGTCCATCATCAACGGCACCGCGCAAAGATCTTGTAGGACTTGGCATTTGGTCGTCAGAGTGAGTCTCAAAGCACGTTGCCCCTGCAGGAGGGAGTGGATTGCTCATAGTGGGGTTTTGAGGCGTTGGGTTAGAGATCGTAGGCATCGTGCTTGTCTCCAACCACTGCGTTTGCTCGAACGAGGTTATCTTAGACGGCGGAGGGGGCATTGAGCTTTGCAGAGAGACATGAACATCGCCTGTCATTGAGCTCTGGTACGGCTTTGGCTCAGTGCTCTGGTACGGCTTGGGCTCAGTACCAAGCATTTCTGTTTCTCCGCCAGACGAAGTGATCGGCCTTCTCGTAACCTTTTCATCTTGAGCAGATTGACTGCCCACGGTCTCGGCGATCTTTGAATTCCCATGCCTGTCGCGCCTTCCAGCGTTGTGCCCCAAATCGATCCGTGGCGTTAGATCGAGCTCTCCATCGCTGCCGCCATGGAACTCAAAGATATCTTGACTACTTCTCCCGTACGTCTTCAACGGTCTTTTAGCTTTCGGCTTCTCCACGCTCGTCTTCGATCTTTTAGTCTTCAGCCGCGACGTCGTAGGTGAGGTAGGGGTCTGCTGTGAAGAAACATCATGTGCCCTAGTCGCAGGAAGTGTGCTTTTGGGAGTAGGCTCGATGAGGCTTTTATGTGCAGCGCGCGATTCACGATTAAATAGCTCTTTGGACGGGTCAGCTTCCGCAGTCGATTGCAACATGTAGGCTAGAGAAGAGCACAGACCGGTAGAGCTTGTACTTGGGTCAGCAGATTGGTCCTGTATCTTGTGCGAAGGAGAGCCGTCGAGGCTGACGAGTGTGCTCAACGTAATGTCTGAGAGCCCGGTTGCTGATGGGTGTGGCGGGGTGGCTTCCGCGTTCTCCTCGTCGTCCGAGTCCTCGATCACATTGCGCTTCGTCATGTCGTAGTATACTTAGAGATTGAGGCGAAGCTGCCAATGCTTTCCTTGATGCATTATACGCGGTGACATCCAGCGAGCATGTGAGGACGCTGAGGGCAGAAGCGAAGCGGGAGCTAGCCGCGAAGACACGTCGGAGCCAAAATACGCGTAATCACGTGTCGTTCCTTTATTGATTCAGAATACCTTACAACCAGAGATTGGGAGCCAAATTCTAGTGTTCGCAAAATATTTGTGCATTCGTTCTATTCTGCAGTTGGCGCCGTCATGACACCTCTACCGAAGAATTCGCTGATCGTCCCAAATTTATCTCGACTTCGCTGTAATGCGTCTTGAAACATATCGTGCCTATCCGCCGAGTCCTCCTGCGCTTTTCTGAAAGAACGGATATTATTATTTGCCGCAGCACATTTTGGACACTCCGCCTCCACCCCATCTGTCTCGTTGAGGCAACTTTGGTGGAACGAGTGCTTGCATAGAAAGTGCACCGTTGGTAGATCCAGGCTCCTACCACACGCGGCGCATCGTGTGGCCTGGAAGACAGCAGGCTTATTGCCCAGATCGTCCATCTCTTTTCGCTTAGACTCGGTCTCGGTACGGTAGCTTTCGATGAGACGACGATTCTAGATTCTGTTAGCAGCCTATGCTGTAGTCAATGGTGCATGACGTACATTTGAAATCTCTTTTCTCTCCCTCTCGATGGTGTCACTGAGATATTTCTTGACCATACCCATTGTTGCAACAGCATTCGTGCTCAATGTTTGTATTACTTGTAATGGTGCCATCAGGCCATCTTGGTCAATTTTCTTCAAGACAAGGTCCAATTCATGGCCCGCTTCTTCCAGAATCTTAGGATCAGATGTGAAGTACGCAAGGGCAGCTGGGTATAGCTGGGGCTCTTCAGGGCCGTATTTCCTCAAGGCTTTGATCGCCCCAGCAGTATCGTTGGCAGAGGTATAAGACCGAAAAATGTCGAACCGAAGACCTTGCTGCTCTCTGACTAGGGTCGTACCGTCACGGAAATTTGAGAGATGTGAGAGCAATAGAACATTCGAAGCGTCTATAGGAATCTAAAGATCTATTAGCTCGGACTGCAGAACATTTAGGGTCTCACCCACGTCTTTGCCGTCAATCAATTTTTTGGCTTTCGCCTCCCATGTTTCCTTCTCCTCGCCTTTCTTGGTATTAGCAGTCTCCAGATACATCTCAAATAGTGCAGTATACAGGTCGGTCATGTCGCTCTTGTCGAGGTTCTCTTGCTTCAAGCATGCCTCGAGGAAAGTGATGAAATTTTCGGGATGATCAACGAATGATGAAAACGCTGTTCGCGGCTTTGGTATGTCATACTCCGGTGGAGCTTGACCAGCTTCCGCATCTGCTGCGTCGGCGCCCGCCAACTGCTGGTTGCCGGCTGTCCCAGGGGATGGATTAACGCTTGCTTGGCGGTATGGTAAAGGAATAAAGGAGGTCAGGTTCGCGACGTTGTAGGCTCCACCAGCTTGGGGCTCCTGCACCGTGGGTATTGGCACGTCCTCCCTCGGTCGATATTGGCCCGTGTAGTAATCGATGAAGATCTGAGTAGCATCTTCCTCGCAATGCTCAAGCAAGATTCTGGCATACTTCATCATATTTGGGTAGGCCATCTCAGGTGCAAGCCGCCAGATATAGTCTAGAGCATCCTCGTATTTCTTGGAGTCCTCGATCAGTATGTCGATGACTAGCTCATGTTCGCTGTTCTTCTTGGCGAGGAAGACGGCTTGGTCGTAATAACTTCCTTGTCGGCACATACTAATCGCTGTCTCTAGGTCGAAATTCGTCCCGGACTTGATGAATGTCTCAAGCTTTTCGGTGTCCTTCAGTTTAGCATAGCAATTGAGGAGAAGTGTAGTATGATCGACAGTGGCTTTGTCATGATCATGTAGTTCCTCAAGATACTCAATGAGATTATTGATCCGCTGGGAATCGAGGAACTGCGGCACTCAATTAACGGGATTCAACTGCAGGCACACATATGCGTACTTTGCGTATCACTTGTGAAGGCTCGGTGTTGTCAATTGCTTTCAAATACTGTTGCATAGCAGTGTCGTAGTCACCCTTCTTATGCAGGTAATCACCGTACTTGCGGAGAATCACGTTGCGTTGAGCAGTGTCGACGCCAGCTTTCTGGGCGAAGTTGATAGCAAGGACATAGAGATCACGCTGGTAGAGAATCTCAAGCTTCTGCTGCAGAGTCTTCTCGTGATACCGAAAGAGCTGCCAAATCAGCGTTTACATTCCCAGATTCTTTGACAATCGCTTACTTTGCCATCCAGGGTCAACAAAAACAGATCATCCCACTCAATGAAGAGGGCTTTGACTTGGGATATGAGAGTCTCCGTATGAGCTATGTATTTCAAATCCGTGTCCAGCAGTGCAAAAGTAGATGTATTGTACAAATCATCTCTTTGGCTGCCGACAAATCTACGAAGTGTACTCATTTTGGTGGGAGGGGATGCTTTTGGAGGAGTAACGAGGGCAACATAGTCGCCGAATATGCTGACGAGTTGTTTAGGTCCTTCGTAGGCGAACGACGGACCACGCCCATTGACCCCATAGTAATGTATTGCGTCGTCTCGTACTACCACGATGTCCCCATTGGCATCATCAAATGTCATACAGCCAACGCCGCATCCTGTGTCCTCCAAAACTTTTGCTGGTTGTCCTTGCCCCTTTCCCGTTATCGTCAGGGTGAGTATTCGCCCAGTAGTTGCGAGGTAGAGTGTAGTATTGGGACCTTCTCGAAACTCGACTCCTGTTATCGGCTCCTCGGACTCAAAGACAGTTCTTTGCTTGGCGCCTCGGTCATGTATTAAATCGCCTCTTATGACAGTAACCGCGCCATTTGCGAACCCTACTGCAAGCTGAGACAGGTTCTCGAGTGTTGCGAAGGCCGAGATCTGTCCCTGTCAGTCCCATTGCTGCAATAACCTCGGTTTCCTCAATGCATCGCTCACAGGAAATTGCTTCCTGCCATTATGTATGTCCAAACTTGACAAGCACTTCGGTGCACCCGTCCTCTTCTCTGTCTTGTCTAGAGCCCAGACTTTGAGTACTGGCTCATTTGATAGATCTTCGGAGATAGTGACAAGTAGCGCCGTGCCTTCCACCTGTTTTATCTGTGTGATAGGACCATTGTCGTGTGCTTTGAACGTCCGTACGATCTTGAAGGCCTGGGAGAGAATGCGGACATGGCCATCGTTGCTGCCGACGAAGATATTGTCGGACCCGGAACAGATGCAGTGAAGATCATTGCTCTTGCCACGTCAGCATCGAAGCAGACTGTGCACGTCGGATATTGACTGACATCGAAGATTGAGGAGCTTTCTCCGTCGTCCGGCGGTTTGACTTCCGAGACGTCGAAGAAATTGAAAATTTTCCACTATCAAGCCGGTATTAGTATTCCGGGGACTCAGCACTCAGGGCACATGTTCTTACCGACGTTAGAGCCATGGGAGAGGCTCATAAGATCATTGGGACTGAGCATGAAGCTTTAGCAAGGCGGCAGCTATGAAGCCAGGCGCCAAGGCCATAAGGCTGACACTTACTTGGGATTCTAGCGTCTGGGCTACGTGCTCCTCCCACATTAGTAAAATGCCCACCACCAACATCGTCGCTTTTCAAGTCAGTGTTTCTAGCTCTCTGATACTGGCGGTAAATGGATACTATATAGTTTTATTTGTCCGTTACTATCCGCATTCTTTTGCTCATTTTTTCTTCTTTCTCCCCAAAACTACACTTTGTTGAAACAGTGCGCTTGCGAGGATGCCTAAAGAGCGGTCGGCAACGACTTCAGCGGGATAGCGGGACAGCTTAATGACCCGATGGACCATCCCCGAGTCAGATGGAACCTTCGTGCCCTCCCGAAGACACAAAGTCACGAAGTAGAGGTGATACTGAAGAACACCTCGTTCTCAGATATATGCAATTTTTACTTGTATGTGGACCAGAAGCATTTAACTGCAAGGTTTACGGACATGGACCTATCAGCCCCATAATATCCAAACGATAGACACGATGCTGAGGTAGACATTCAAGCCGCCACTGTATTTCGAGTACACGGAGACTACGAATTTCCAATGGACCCCCACGGTAACGCATCGCCACGACAGAAAACCCAACATCTACGAAAATCATGCGATTTCCGTTGATGACAGGTCAACCATAGAGGTATTGTCAGTAAAAATCTGTGGGTAACGCTCCATACCATGCCGTGGTTTTAGAGTCCTTTTATCTCGGCCAATGCTCACGAGATGGCCATTGACTGGGGGACCAGAGTATCTCGTCCTCAGTCAATCCTCTGGATCCAGGTGAAGAATATTTTCGATGACTACCATGGGCTCCGATGGGACGAACGGCCCTCCGTCTAACTCGCTACGCATATTGGTCGCCTTTGAAATACCTGCTTCCAAATATAACAAAGGGCCATACTGGGAGCACGAGTACCTAATCCTCAAGTGTGTGCCAGCAGAAGCTTCCCGTATATACGAGCTTGAGGATTTCGAAAGAGGTATACTGATGTGATCGTCACGTACTCCGAATTGCTAATAGTATGGTCAATAATGAACAGGTTCTCCGCGCCTTCCTCTTCTGTGGTTCAGCTCCCCATGCCGCAGGTCCCCATGCTAGAACTTCCTGTGTATCCATTTTCGAGGCCTTCAAAGGAGCCGGCTGAACATAATGATCCCAGCGAGCTGAAGAAGCGACTCTTACCACGAGATCTCGCTTCTATGTCTCAAGTGGCCTCCTTTGGACCGAACTAGCTTCCCAAATGTAATTGCGGCTCGCAGAGGCGACTGGACTCAATCCCAAAGGAATTGGCCCCTTATTCTCAAGGATGTGCTGCTTTCAGCGAAGCCCGGAGTGTCGTCATTGTAGACCAGAGATATAAAATCAGGGTCTGCAGCAGAAGTCGGACACTTCTGTAAGAATAGGCTGGTAGAACAACAACGTGAGTAGAGGCATGATATGAAATTACAGTCCCATGCAATTGGTTATTGCTATGACTACAAATATTTGGGTAGATATTCCCCAAGCTCCTTGTGCCCAAGTTTCCCTTTGTTCGGCGGCGACTAGAAGTCTGTGGCACAATCATCGCCTCCTTCCCTTGAACAAGCGGCTGAAGAATGGCTGACGTTTTCCTTCGATCCGTTCGCTACTTCCAACATCCTGAACTGGGCTCAAAGCTTGAGCTCCTGTAGCCTGAGCTTCTGCAGCCTGAGCTTCTGCAGCCTGAGCTTCTGCAGCCTGAGCTTCTGCAGCCTGATGAGCTCGAAGTGCGCCAAAAGTCTTATCCTCAATCGCCTTATCTTTCTGACACCTGACTTCCCGTTCTAAACACCGCTTAGGCTCCACCGTCGAGCCTCATTAACAAGCAGAGCTCACCTTTCTCCACCAATCCATCAGGCGTGAAAACGGTAATAGCCTCCTTCGGCACCCGATGCAGAATCAAATACGTCTTCAACCACTCCGCCCTCGCACCGCCCGGCCACTCAAGATTGAATCCCGTAACGATATCGCGGACAGGATAAATCCGTGCCCCTGGCATCATTTTCTCCACATCGATCTCGAGCACGAGGATCTTTTCGCCGACGCGCTGCTTCAAAGCCTCGATGTCCACATGTTGGCGGAGAACGACGGGTACGTAAGGGGTAGGGTTTGGGCGATCGAGGTTGTTGCAGAAATAGTCGAAGATGCTCTGAACCAAGTCTTTCTCGTTGTCGGGGGTTGTGGAAGTGTCTTCGGCTGCGAGGCCCGTGATGGGGGACCAGCGGGTGGCAGAGTCGTGGAAGCGGTCGAGGACGTGGTATAGTTTGAACGAGACGCCTGGGGTCGGGTAGTAGCAAAGGCGTTGCATTTTTCACTTGCCGATCGAGGTGTACGAAGTGGTGCTGAAGAAGCGAGTCCCACAGTCCTAGATCAGGTGCGCCGAGAGGTTTTCTTGACGTCTAAGTGTTGGAATGTGGTGTGAAAGCTGTTGTATCGAGAAGAAGAAGAAGAATGGCTGTGAAGCCGACTAAATAGTAGGTGGCCAGCCCTACAAGAATGCGGCAGATGTCTTCTCTCCTGCTGCCTTGCCTGCCCAAGTTTCAGTTGGGCGACGTGCCGGCCGTGCTGACGGGCTCTGATTCGCTGTCGCTTCCGAACGCCGGTGTCAGGAGCGGATTCGATCAGGCAGTATGTTTCAGGGCAGGCGGATCCGCACCGGATTGCTGAAGGCAAATTTCGGGCTGCCGGCTGACCCCTCCTGTTCGCCGCCTCGTTTCTAGTTTTCAACGCGCTTCCGAGTGGTCGAAGCGAGGTGGGACAGACACCGGGTTCATACTCTACCATTACTCACGGTTGGGCTCCTTATCACATCGCCTTTTCTGTCCAACGAAAGGAAGACTTACGATCTAAACGGCTGACTCGCCAGGGAAGGGAAGTAATGTAGCTTCTGGACCAGCGGTGGAGGATTTTGGATCTAAGTCATCACGTGGACTTTGCATTTCAGCTGACGGCGCCTGACGCGCCAAAGGTCCAGGAGCGGCAACCATCGTCTCTTCTGCCATTGTCAACTCTGGGAGACGATCTGGTATGAGAATGCACAGAATATGGGTATTACCAAGTCTATGTACATGAAGATTAAGGAAGTCGAGAGTGAAACACCCATCATCGACCACCAAGCTGGCCCTTCGGTATTGGTCTTATCCATGACACGAGCAGATTCCCAGCAATGGTGATGATACCTACTATCCAGAACACCCTTCCATAATTTGTATCGCTGTAGCGATATATCAGCAAGAACACAATGCCGCCAAGATCACCGGCTGCACCAGTCACACCGGTGACGAGACCTACGATACTGTCAGTCTTGATAAACAAGATTGATCTTAGAATATCCCGAGGGGACTCACCGTTCGACGTAGGATGTACATGCGGGACCAGAGAAAAACATCCTCCATTACCAGCTTCCTCGAAGAAAGCCAATCCAGTGATGAGTCCGACGAACGTGGCTTTCGAATGAGGGTTCAAGAAGCCAATGATGAGCAAAAATACTCCTGTCATAACCCCAAGGCTGTGGATAAGGATTTTCTTTCCCCATAGTGAGCGGGTGTAGCGGTAAATGGTATCGCTGATAATACCGCCCGCGGGCCGGAAGACGAAGTTCAAGAGCCCGAACATGGCAGCCCAGTCTCCAGAGCCAGTCTGGCCAAGTTTGGGGAAGTTCTGGGCGTAGTAAGCACCAAGGATGGTGTTGACGCAGAGCTCGGTTCCGAAAGAACAGAAGTAGGCTACCGAAAGAGCCAAGGTTGGAAGCGACAAGATCGCCTTCGTTGACCCCTGGACCGTGGGCTTTTCAACCAATTCCCAGCTTGCTGCGGCGAGAAGGTCGTCTTCCTGCGCCTGCGTTTCCGAGAAGTGGCCTTGGCCGCGGGCGGAGTTGAGTTTGATGGTGTCGTTCGACAGGCCTGGCGAGGCATGAGAATCCATGCTTGGCGGAATACCTTTGCGGTCTCTGCCAACGCCACTGAAGAAGGTATCACGCATGTCAAGATGGCGCCGTACCTCTTGAGTTCGAGCTGACCATGCGCCTGTGGGGGTGTCGGGACATGTCAGGATCATGGCTAATGCGGTAAACGTGATGAGAATGAATGGAACCACGAATGCGACACGCCAGGCGACATGGTCTGTTAGGTGCTGATGCTGGACGAGAGAATTAAAAATGGCGGGCATGACGAAGTAGGTCACTCCACCTCCTGCGTTTCCGAATCCAGCTGCTAAAGAATTCGCAGTGCCGACTACGTTCTTGTCGAAGAAGCCTGTCGTCCATACTTGGCACGGAATAAAGCTGCCACCAAGAATCCCGACGAAGAACCTAACTGTGATGAGGCCTTGACGCGTTGAGACCGTGCCTGCAAGGGCGGTAGGAATTGCGCCGACAAGTAAAATGCCAGCAAATGTCCATCTTGCCCCATATCTATCACACAATGGACCAGCAGTAAGGCGGACGAGCATTGTCGCGGCCAAAGAGATAACGTTGGAATTCGCGATGTCTTTTTGGGAGAGCTTCAGGTCTTTTTTGATGGTTTCCGTCATCAAAGGCGGAAAAGCATACCAACTCCAGAAGGCTACGAAGAAGCCCCACCATGAGAGCAGGAAGACCCGGCCATAGATGTTGAGAGGATTCAAAGCGGGTATGGATTTCGCTTTGTGGTTAACCGGATTGATATCTGGCGCTTTCCATAGCGAGGCTATAAAGGAATGCATTGCAGAAGCAGTGGTCTTGCAGAATTATAGCTTGCAGAATCATAGGGAGCCAGAAAGCCTGCTCCACCTCGTCGTGCTCGAATCAATGAGCTATGTGAGAAAGGAAGCATGCACAACTGAAGCGAATCAATGAGCTATGAGAGAAAGGAAGCATGCACAACTGAAGCTGGTGGATGTTGACCAGCAGTCGCTCCGTTACCCACCCTGTCAAATGCAAGGTACAAGGGAGGACATGGAGCATGGAATTTTAGCTACCGTCTAGTCTCACACCCAAGTCCCGATCAAGGGTGCAAGGGGTCTTTGACTTTGTTGGATGGCATCATACTTCCCACCCAAAAGAGTCCAATACGAACTTTGTACACTGGGTCGCAAGAGTGGTCAGTCGGTACGCTTGAAATAGTCGATCCCTATTCTTCCGGTTTGTGGCTGAACGAAGTCTCAATTGGTGGGCGTGCGGTAAAAGGCGTGGATAATCACTTTGAGGTCGGCAGGGGGCTTTTGCTAATCATCCCCGGAAAGTCTTGGCAAAGCTGTAGGCGGAGAGTATTTCGACCCGTGTTAATAAGGCATAGGGTATCAGTGGCTATAGTGTGAGAAAAGATCGTACTCTACATAGATCCTGGGAGTATTTCTAAATCTCAAGAGACTTTTCACTTGTAAGATCTCTAGATCAAAAGATCTTCTCAGATTTGATTATTATTGACTAAGCTATATCTTACATCTTGGCGTAATATCAGCCTCTTCTATCATACCCCCTATAACCTACCCCTATTATACCCCACCTTATTACTCCTCATAAGCCCCCCGAGAATAATACCCCGCGAGGATTTTAGCTAAATCGCTTGAATCTGAAGTTAGAAATAAAAAAGTGTAGATAAAATGTACAGTAGCTAGATCCCGAAAACGAGGCTTGATACTCGTATTTACGAAAATGATTACAGAAGACTCTCGAGAGGAATCTCAAGCCACGATATATTAGATTGAAAAATATTTGATATGAGAAGATTCTTTAAAAGGACTTTAGGATAGATACGTTAAATCTTATAACAAATCCTTGTGTCTAAATGCTACTCATAGTATTGTTGTTATATAACTAGCCTACATGGACCATTACGAAAAACCCCTGACCGACCTTAATGAATACTTATAACACCTGTAAAGTCATCGAATCGTCGAATGCAGCTAGCGATGGATTCCGCAACGAGAGCGCCACTGGATCTCTTGCTGCGGACCGGAGATTTCTCCTCGTATCATAAAGTATGGGACATGCTAGCAAACTTTCATGGAAAACGCACTAGCGGACACTTTGTGGGGAAGCGGCAGACGATACCTTGCCGCCCCAATCATCTCTCCTTCCATCACATTTCCAACCAGTCTAGTGAGTCTACAACGACACTCGGACCGCCAGGCCTATTGTTTGATATCAGCGAGAGCGTGCTCAAGACTTCAAACAGGCTTGAACACGAACTCGAACAGGAGAATTTTCGGATGCTCCGATGGTCTCAGGAGGGTTCGAATGTGGCTGGTGAATGTGGTAAAGTATGTATGTTTGAAATGCTATCGAAAGTATGATAAGAGTACGAGGCAATTCCGAGCGATGTCCAACGACATTAAAGACAAACACCGGCAGGGCATGCTTTTGATAGGCACCTTTTCGGAGATTTCCTCAAAGCCACATAACCGGCACTTGCCCGTCTTGTTGGACATCTCGTGATGAAACGAAGGAGTAGCGTACCACATTTCATCTGATGATCAAGCCAGGCACGGCTAACTACTCGTATCATATCCGCACCAGTCGGACAAGGGATCCAGGCCTTTTCCAAAGCCAACGTAGTACCATCAGACCTTCATATGCGACGTTGTACTCATGATGTCAAAGATCCTGTTCTTCCTTGCAGTTGCGCTCTCAACTGCAAACGCCTGTTCAAGATCATAGCCTAGGGTGGACGCGGCAGCAGAGAGTAAATGATATAACTCTAAATTGGGAGAGAACGAAAGCGCAGGCCAGCTCAAAGTCAAAAATATTCAGGGGTCCCTTCAATCAAATATCGCAGGCTCGAGCACCAGAGGTGTCACTTGGACGAATAGGAGCAGTACTCGGTATTGGGGGATCATCGAATGGAACTCTACTACGTGACAATGTCATAACGCTTAGTCGTATACAGCTGTTGTTTGGGAAAACAGGATTGGACGCACAACGATGTCCTCGAACACGGATGACAGTCTGGGACTCTCGCAGCTCCAATCCGCACTGCCTCCTCCTCCCCAGTATACCGAAGCGACCTTACAAAGAGACGTAAAAATCATCGACAATTCGAATTACAACCGTGGTCCATGGCTACTCCGACGGACCTCAATTCACGTGGAAAGTACACCCAACGATGCCTGGCAAGACGACAACTCTTCTCACCGAGAAGTCGCACCCTCCATTAGAAGCAACGAAGAGAAGAAGGCGCTACGGAATCTGTTGACCCGATTTGGCAACAAACCAGCCGAAGACCAAAGTGAAGATGGCAGAACTCGTTGGGATGTAGGCCAACGTCATGAATCGTCCGAATTTGGCACGAGTGTCTTCATTCAAGCAGCACAGCCGCTGAAGGTTCAGACACGGGAGCGCCATGCGATGAAGGGGCTTGAGCAAGCCGCGAGTGTGAAAAGGTGGCCAGGGAACGGGAACCCTGCTGAACCATGGGGCAAGCTCGCAAAGGTAGACCTATACATCGCTCTTGCTATTGACGACGAGGGTAGCTGACGTATCTAGGATCCTGAACTTTGGGACCCTGCTGGAGATACATTGGTATATTACGGCTACCAACGTCCCCAAGCTTCGTTCCGAGTCAAGTCATCGACTTTGGAGGAAACGAGATCGGAAACACTCGCCTCAATGCTGCAGGAAAGCTACAAGCGTACCCCCAAGCCTGCACCATCCGTAATATCCGCTTCTTCTTCAGAACTGGGTGTCAAGAGATTCGGACTTGGTCGTCGGGCTCCGTCTTCGGCTTCGGTGATCAGCAACCCCGGAAACGAGGCTCAGATCCGACATGAGATCCACTTTCCGGCGCCCGATGGTGCTTCCAGGACTGAGATCTTACGGCACCATATCACCACTCGCAACTTCTTCGCCCTTCTGTTGAACAAGCCTCTTGTTGGCCTAACGTTCTATCAAGCGCTCATAGACCTGCACGAACGCCTCCTAGTGTTTATGCCAAGGGAATCTAATTGCACCGACGTGATCATCGGATTCTTGACGAGGAATCGTCTCAACAATATCTGCAATGACCCCGCAGCTGCAGCTGGGTTACTTGCTTACAGCGAAGATGAGGAGGTGCAGTGGCCAGAGGGTTGGCGGGAAGGTTTCGTTCACTGCAGCGGCATGTACACGAAGTTGCGGGAGCTACCAGAGTTTCGCGATGTCAGCCATGTCTCTCGGACGCTTCTTGAGCGGTCACATCTTGAACTCCAGGCTAGGATCCAGGTTGCGGAGGACAGATTGTCAGCTTTCGATTTTGACGACATGTGGCCCTCTCACACAATTCAGCCTCCTGCCGCTCGACGTACATTCAACCACTTCCGCCGATTTCTGCTCCAATTCTATGAGAGAGCCTACAAGACTTGGCCTCCGCGCGGGATCCAAAATAGCAATGGCAATTGGCTGACAAGGGCCGTCATAAGCCACCTGCAAAAGGACTTCGGCTCGCTTTATGACTACTATGTTGATCGAGACGTCGTCTGGGCCGAGACCAAGGAGCCCAGCGAGCGGTATCGAGTCATGGTGCGCAAGAAGAACACAGCGGTCACCAAAATAAACAATGATGGCCTCGATCTCGCCAAGCTCTTCGTCCACTTCGACCACAAGCACAAGAATCCTCACATTCCGCATCCGTACCCGCTGCTGCCAGATTCGATGCCCGTCGGCGACACAGGAAAAGCGCAGCAAAAGCAATCCCTCTTCGCCAGCAAGTCCAAAGCCTTGGAGAAGCAGATCATCCACGCGTACTCGGTAGCCAGCAATGCTCTCATTCTAGGCCCCGACGTCGCCACCAACAGCTTAGTCGAAGCGTTCCAGCGTTTCGAGAAGACGGACCATCTGGGAGAGACAGACCCTCGTGATGCGAGGAAAGGCCGATGGATCCTTCTCTTTGGCATCCTGCAGATGCTCTCGCACGTGTCTGCTGACACGCCAGATCTATGGTTCAAGGACGATGTCTCTTACTTCTTGATGCCACGACTCAAGGGAACACCGCCCTGGGTCACGGGACCTGGGACTGTGTTCGAGGAAGCCGCGCCAGCCGCAAGTCACTGCTGGAGGGTTTCAAAATCTGCGTGGGGGAAAGATATACTGGCTACTTGATTGCGTTTCTGGAAAGCCAACCTATCCCATCCACTGGCGCCGGGGGTGTAAAATGTCTCGGCAGAACACCACAAACTCGCTTTCTTCGCAAAACAAGAAATTTCGAACGGCAAAAAGCAACTTTCTATTGCAAAGTTTCGGGTCTGCTTATGAAGAATAGTCGCGACACCGAAAGTTTTGGTCTGGTCGCAGTCGTTGGACTACACTGAATCGCAACGAGAATATTTCTGATGTTACACCCTGCCAGTGGATGATGGAGTAGCATTTCGCAACCTTTTTGGAATACGTGAAATGAGCAACACGGCGATTATAAGAAGCTCGACCCGCTGCTCAACGCGTATCCGGTCGTTGGTCTAAAGCATGAAGACGATTTGCTTAAGCGAGCGCTCCAAACCGAAGAAGGCCAAAATGCAGGCATCGCATTAGCTCGGAAGTGGTGCTGGCAAGGCTGTAGAGTACTATCGCTCCAAAGCGAGTTCTCACAACGGGTGGCCTCTGCAGGGTTTCATGTCCCAAAGAGATTGGTCCCAAAGACGAAATTTCAAATTACGGTCGTCCGGCTTATGTCCCCTTTCTCTGCGCAACGCGAATGAAGCCAGCGCTCAAGGCTGGCAATCTCTCTGGTAGCCCATCTCTTCTAAGTCGACCTATATGCTTTCGGACCATCAACTCTACAATTCCGGGACACGCTCTTGGTCCTATAATGGAGACCAGCACGACGGAACCGGACTTGAATTCGAGCGCGACATCGTCAGCAGCCCCGCGTGATCAGTCCAGCATAAGAGATCCGGACGGAAACTGGGTGCACCATCACCAACAGTCCCGCCTGATCAGTCAATCTCTGTCTACCGACTTGAAACCCCGCACGCACTTGACAACATTTGCCCAAGTCCTTCGAACAGATTACCCCCTCAATCCAACCGCACACAGGTAGCCCTCGCACGCGCTTCAGGGATCGAAATGCGCATCGTTCGACGAGAGCCTCGAGAAGGCTATTCTGGATCTTTCCCATCACGGCAAGCAGTGGAGAAACGGCCTCCACTCACCCACCGCCGTCTTGCGACACCACGAGCCGCAAAAGGGTCATCGAAAAAAAGCAATGGAATGGCGCGGGCACCGATGCGACCCTTCAGGCCGGTTCGTCGGCCCAGGGTGGCGGATCCCTCTGCAACGATACTCACCGTAAGTTCGCAGCCTGCCGTGACGGAATCGGTACCGCGCTGATCATCGCCCGTAGTTGGGATGCCGAAGCGGTTGTAGAGCAACGAGATCAAAAATGTGATCGTGCGGCAAAAAAAAAAAAAAAAAAAAATCCTTTTTTTTAAAAAAAAAAAACCCCCCCCCCCCCCCCCAAATTTTTTTAAAACCCCCAATTTAAAAAACAACCAAAAAAAACCCCCAAAAAAAAAAAAAAAAAAAAAAACCCCTTTTTTAAAAAAAAAAAAAAAAAAAAAAAAAATCCCCCCTTTCCCCCCCCCCCCCCCCCCCCCCCCCCCCCCCCCCCCCCCCCCCCCCCCCCCCCCCCCCCCCCCCCCCCCCCCCCCCCTTTTTTTTTTTCCCCCCCCCCCCCCCCCCCCCCCCCAAACCCCCCCCCCCCCCCCCCCCCCCCCCCCCCCCCCCCAAAAAAAAAAAAAAAATACCGAGGGGGGGGGGGGGGGGGGGGTTTTTTTTTTTTTTAAAAAAAAAAAAAAACCCCCCCCAACAAAAAAAAAAAAAAAAAAAAAAACCTGGGTGTTCGGGCCACATTGCATCGCGGGCGCGTATCCCCCTGATCTGCCATACAAAGTCTTGTGCTGAGCGAACCTGCTGTAAGTCGCTGTGAAACCTTAAGTTCGCACGAGCTAGGTTGCTATAGATGATCAAATGCATCTTGTCCATGGCTTCCCGGTACATGAGTCCGGTATATCGCCCTGTCGGCACGCTTTTGGTACTGTCGCCGTCTCTGCTAAGATACCTGAAATCACTGAGGATGTCAAGTGTGCCTTTAGATTTCTGAATGGCTAAAGCGATATCGTCGGCATCGTATACCGCAATTGCTTCTTCAAAGGCTGAGGATACGGCCAGGAATTGATCGTGAATGCTTGGTCGGGCCCTGGATAAACTGGTGTGGATCTCCTGCCGATACCGCTCGCTGATCGGGGCGTCGATGTACGAATATCCAACATTGTATACGGCTCGAAATGGCTCTAGAAGCCTCCGTGATCGAGGACTGTCGATGGAGATGGGCCGTTCTAACAGTCTCGATTTGGCATCCTTGATTCCATTGACCATTGCGCTGCCACTGCCCTTTATTTCTCCGTAGACAGATGCACTGCTCTCGTCAGTGGCTCTTCGATTCTCATCTGGACCTGCACAATTAGCCGCGGCAATCTTGGTGGCCGCGGTCAGATATCCCACTGGATTTCCATCTGTGGAGGCATTCGAGTCAAGATATCCCTTTCCAGCCGTGCCCACCTCGTCACCAATGGTAAACCAGAGATCCATAACCTGCAGCGGCTGTAACTCACGTCGATAAAATCTATCGATCGATCGCAAAGCTCTGCAGAACACTGGAAGATCGTCGCAAGCAAAAATGAAGTGATGGTAACCATGGTGATCAAACAACAGGGGTGATGGAATCAGATTGATTTCCATCACGTGACGTGTACAGGCTTGCGCTTTCGTGCCTGTCGACAGAACTCGCAGCCCACGGCCACTTGAGCCGGTACTTCGGTAGCCTCCGAAATTAGTCGGGTGGTATAGTTCATTCGCTGCCACAGAATTGATACGAATGAAGAGGTTTTCCATGTAGAATATGTTGCTGGCTTCAATGTATACCTGTCGGTTGGTAAAAAGGATCGAAGTATGGAACTGATAAGTGTATTTGCATCTCAATGTATCCTACGTAACGAATTAATCCAGGCTCAGTCGGGTTATTGGGAGACTGGGCAGAACTTGCCGATGCAGGTTCTCCATGAAACTCCTTGGTGTGCTTGGTTGAAAGTAGGAAGCGATAGATGTTATCTCGGATCTCACGAGGTGCTCTCATGAACGGCCCTGCATTTCCTATAGAAGGCGTGGCGGCAGGTGGATCGAGGCTTGGTGTTGAACTTGTTGCCATGGTTGGTTGGAGAATTGCAGTTTGCTCGCGCAAGTGGAGGTCTGGACGAGACATGTCTGTTTGAACGTTTCTTCTTATTTACTATCCTACAACAAGTGGAATGGTTTTCAGTGGACCCTGATGGCTGAAACCCGGCGGATTCGCCTTACCTCTATAACACTTTGTACTCGAACATTGACTGAAACGACTGTTTGCAGCAGGTCGCCGAGGTTTGCAAATGACTCGGCTCGATGAGTGAGCTTAGTCAGAACGTGAAGTCACCAATCGTACCTTATGCCTCAAGGTGTTAACCGTAATTTGCGTGGTCGAGGAGATCCAACGATTAGCAGGTTGAAAGCTTGGAAGGTTGAAAAACGGGCTGTGATGTTCCAGAAAAAGGAAGGTCTGGTCTTGTAGAGTACAGTAAGGGTTTGATGGTTGTAGAGATGCCCCAGGTTGTGACAACTAAGACGGTGCGTTCTAAATGTATAAATACTGTTGGTTTTGACGGCTTATGGCCATTAGCCATAATGTGGCTGAGGGCTACAGCCATATAGCTATGGGCAAATATAGCCATAGGTAATATAGTTATTAATAATAACTATATAGCTATAGTTATAGTGTATTAGAGTAATTAGTTTACTTAATATATATATAAAACTAATATATCTAAAAGGCTAAGATATAACCTTCGAAGTAATTTAATTTATTATAAATTATAAGCTAAAATCGAATAACTTAAAGAGACGAATCTCTAGTAATTTAGTAAGCGATTTTTTATATTTATATTAAATCTATATTTATTTATATAAAGTTCTTTTCTTATATTCTATCTATCTATATATATAATCTATTTATATAATATTTATATTTATATATAACTTTAATCTTAATTATATTAGATATAATCTATTATATTACTAATAGATTATAAATTTAATTAGCTATTAATCGAGATTTTAGTTTTTTATTATATCTATCTACTATTATTATAATCTCTCTAAATATTAGAGAATATAGCTATCTTAAGAATTTTATTAAAGAATACTCGAGAATAAGGCTATAGTAGATTAGGAAATAAGATTGTTTATTCGCTAAATAGATAGTATTATTAATTAAGAGTCTTTTTTATTTAAAGAAAAAGAAGAAAGAAGAGAGAGAAGAGAATCTTTTACTCGATTTAAATAATTTATTAATAATCGATTTATTAAAGAAATTAAATAAGAGATTTATTAGTAAATCGTATATTAAAATAAAAGTTCTAAAGAATTTAAACTATTATCTATAAATCTAGAATTACTAATAGTTTTTTAAGAGATAAGATATCTTTAAAATAGTATTAAAGAAATTATTAATACTTATATAATTCGATAGAGAGTTAGTTAAATAATAAATTATTTTAAATAAATAAATCGCTATATTAATTAGAAATAACGTTAATTAAAATTAAAAGAGTTATATCGTTTATCTTATTACTTTTAAATCTATATAAGATAAACTTTATTAAATTTATAAAATAAGTAATAAAGAATATTTTTTTATTATATTATAGAAATTCTTTAAATATATTAAATTAGTAGATTAAACGATTAATTAAATAATAGTAGATTTATAAAATTTATAGAATAAAGTTATAGATCTAAATCTAGTCTATATATTATATAATCTTACTATAGCGATAATAATTATAAATACTTATTAAAAGAGTAAGTTCGATATAATTAAATATAATTTAGAAATTAATAATAATCTTATTATCGAAATAATTATAGAATATTTATAAATCGTAGAGTAAGATAGATAAATTAAGAATAAAGATTTATTTATATATAATAGACGAAAGAATTAATTAGATTAAAAGTCTTTTAGAGATATAAATAAGATAGAATACTATAATTATAAAAAAATTAAATATTATAAGAGAGAGTATTTAAATAAGAAGAATAAAAAGAATAAGAATTATAGAGCGAAGGATTTAAATAAGTAAAATTATAAATTAAAGAATTAATTAAGAATTGATTAAAGAATTTAAAGATATCTAAAGATAGTAAATAAAAATACTTAGATTATATTATTATAGTAGCGAATAAATTAAATAGCGATAATCATATTAGCGATATAATCGATATATATAATTAAAAGAAAAACTTATAAATAATTAGAGAAAAGTTAGAGCTTATAAATAATATATTATTAATAAAGAATTTTTTTATAATAGTAGACTTTTTAGAAGATAGTAACTAGCTAATAAACTTCGAAGCGACTCGCTATATAATATTAAATAAGAAATTATTTATCGATTTATAGTCTTATTAGAAGAAAGTAAAATTTAATAATTAGAGCGAGTTAATAGCGAGAGATAAGAGAATTATTCGAATTTATATAGATAACTATATATAGACTATAGAGAATATTCTATATATTCTAAAAATAAATAATAATCTACTATCTATTATAGTATTAAATTAAAAGAGTTTTAAAATATAATTTAAAAGTTTATATATTAGAATTATTAATATATTTATAGATAAGATAATAGTAAGAGATTATATAAGAAATAGTCTATATTAATTAATTAAATCGATATTTAATAGAGTATTCGCTTCTAGAAAGTCTAGATCTTCTTTTAAAAGTATATTTATATTTATGAAATAAGAATAAGTCGATTATTTTTAACTAATATATTAATAATTAAGCTATATTAAAGCGTATCGCTTAAAAAATCTATATCTCTATATAAGAGATATAGAGAAAATAAAATTATCGAAAGAATTTTAATATAATATATATAACTTTACGAAAATAGTTTAATAGATTAATAAGAATTTTAAACTAAAGAAAATAATATTAGAAGCTTAAATATATATTAACTTTTAGAAATTATATCTTATAGTTAGTATTATAAAGAATAGTAAATAATTTATATTTCTTATCGATAAGGTTATTAATTAATTAAATCTCGAGTTTATTATATTAAAGAAATAGATCTATATCTTTATTCTTAGAAATATAATTATAATTAATAAAATAATTAAAATAAGAGAAGTAATATTAGTTAGAATTAATAATATAGAGAAATATAAGTTAATTAAGAATATACTTAAGAAATGAGATATTATTATAAAATTTATAATTATTTATATTCTATATTAAAATAATATCGTAGAACGATTTAATAGAATATTAATTAAATTTATAAGATTTATATTTAGTTAATTAAGTCTACTTATAAGCTTTTAATTAGAAACTATAATTTATATAAATTATTTAAAAAATAAATTATTATATAATAGTAGAGAAATTAAGTTACTTTACGAATTATAATTTAATAAAAAATCGAATCTAAGTTATAAAAAAGTCTTCGATTATCTATATTTAAGTTATTTATTAAAAGAGAAATAAGAAAGTAAGCTATATATTATAGTCTATTAAAGTATATATATTAATTACTATTTATTTACTTAGTATTAAATTTATAATTCTATAAGAGCGTAGTTTACTAGCGATTAGCTAGCGAATATAGACTATAAAAGATATAGAGTCGTTATAAAGTTTAATAGTATATTTAATAATAGAACTAATCTTTAAAGAATATTAAAATTTCGAGATATATAAAGTAGATCTACATTCGCCAAGTGTCATGAGATGCCTCAGGGATACTCATAGGGCCACTAGCGTAGGCTTGGCACCGCACATATCTGCCTGCAGACCACATAGATAATCAACATCTTTTACAACACACACATATATGAGTCAAACCATAATGATTCCTTAACAATTGGTAGCAACACCTTAAGATCTAATTCCACTTGATCCTACGATGTAGTAGACGTCTCTACGAGCCACGTCTACACCACACGTTTACGCAAAGCCCACATCAACACCTAATAGTGTGACGCTCCAAGCCGGCCCTCACATACACTCGCAGTCATCGAGTACCATTTGACAACGTCCACATCGATCCTTTCGCTAGGCCTATCGATATCGATATCATGAATTCATACGCTGAGAGACTCGCCTCATTCACGTCATGGCCACATGTGTGTCCAAGTGCCTCTACCGTAGCCCGTGCTGGCTTTCGCCGAGAATACGACCCTACTTTTCCGTCCCCTGATCTCACTGTATGCTCACTATGCGGCCTTGATCCTTGTGACTGGGACAGTGACGGTACTCCTACTCCATTCGATTTCCACGCTACTCGATCACCGGAGTGTCCATTTGTACGTGCAACACAGCAGAAGAAGAAGCACCGGAATCAGAAGACTCGCCAGCAATATACGAGAAGGTCTCTACAAGCCGTCACTCAGCAAGAGGAGGAACCATTGCAGCAGGCAAATGCGGAGAACACTGCGGAGAAATCAAGCGACAATAAGGCCACCATCAGCAAGAACACGGCTCAGCTCTCCACAATCCCACGTCATATGCTCTCCACGGTTCCACGTCAAATCACCACTCAGCAGGCGGAGAACGACACTACAATTTGGCCTGGTATCTCTGCGTGCCTCAACAATATCACATTGATATGGTATATCACTGGAATGACGTCACAAGAGGAGGATCTACTGCGACGATCACAGCCAATTGGATCTCTTCAGGACGGAGTTCGGACGATGCATATCTGGACGAATTGAAACCGTCTGATGTCTTGCTCCGGTACTATTCGAAAGGCTTTCACTGCGGCAGGAGAACTCATGGGATACACACTACTAATTGGCCCGGCATCTCCACTCCTTTCCGACATTCGAAAAATCATGCATGCATACTTCTTGCCATGAGGACATGGCATTTCTCTGTTTTTTGTGGGCAATTGTCATGAGATGCCTCAGGGATACTCATAGGGCCACTAGCGTAGGCTTGGCACCGCACATATCTGCCTGCAGACCACATAGATAATCAACATCTTTTACATCACACACATATATGAGTCAAACCATAATGATTCCTTAACACTAAGCCTCTAGATATATAAGATATATTATTAAAATTAGACTTTAGAAGAAATCTTAATATAATATATATAATATCGAAGTTTTAGTATAAATAGCGCTAAGATTTATAATAGTATTAAATTTAATAATTATTTCTTCTTCTAGACTCTAATCTTTAGATATCTAAATAAAATAAAATATTTATTAAAAAACCTTTAAACTCTAATAGAGAAATAAGAGAAAAAAGTTAATTTATTATAATATTATTTTAATAATGCGATAGAACTAATTATTACGCGCTATAGACGCGTTATTAATATATTATATAATAATATTAATATTATCTCGAGAATAATATCGCTTTTATAATATTAATTAATAATAATTTATAATAAATTAACGCGTTTAGTATTAACGTTTCTATAGCGCTAATTAATAACCTCTATAGCGAATAGATATTTAATTTAAAATTTTATAATAAAATTTTAAAACTCTAATAGATAAAAGAAGATAGAAGAGTTTTCTTATATATAATATTATTTTTATAGCGTATTACGCTAATAGCGAAGTAATATAATAATAATCTCTATTATAAATATTTAAAAGAAGTAATTAATAGAGTAACGCGTTTATAATAATATCTTTAATTATTAATTAATAATAATAATAGAATAATAATAATAGCTAGATAACGCGACTTTATAGATAATAGCGAAATATTATTATATCGCTAATATTTATATTATTAAATATTATTTACTAGTATTAATACTATAATAAAGAATATAAAAACTCTCTTTAAATTATTTATTTTTATTCTTTATAACTTTTAATATCTCTCTTATAAGTATTTACTTTAGCGCTATAATATTAATATTAATATTAATATAAATATAGTATATCTTATTATATTAATAATCTATCTCTCTTTATTATAAATATCTTATTATTATTAATAATATTAATATATAGACTAATAATTTTATAATACTCTTTTTTAATAATAATAATAACTTTAATAATAAGTATATAATTATTTTATAAACGCGATTACTAATCTCTAACTATTTTTATTATTATCGCTTTATATATATAACTATTAATAAATTCTAATATTTAATTTATTATATAAAACTTATTTTTATTAAAATATCGATTTATATATTTAAGATAAGTCTTTCTTTTATAATAATTATAAGATCGAAAAGCGCGATATTAATTACTATATTAAAATTTCTCTATATCTTTAAACGTAGATAAGAAAATCGATATAACGCTATCGTCGCGTTAAATAATTTTAATAAATATTTTATTAACGAATTAAACTCGATAAGAAGATTATTTAATAATATAAATTATAGAAATATATAATAGCGATAACTTTAGTTATCTTTATTATAATTATAAATTTTTAAAATTAGTTTATAATAATAAATAAATATATAGCGAAGTTAAAGAAAATAAATAAGTTATTAAAAAAGAAGCTTAAGAGCCTTCGTCGATATATAATAAATATTAAAAAATATTAACTCGAAGATTATACTTTAATTAATTTCTCGTTAAAATAATAAATTAATAAATTAAATTTAGAATTTAATATTAAGATAGCGAAGAATATTTAAATAACGACTTTTTTTAGTAATAGCGCTAATATAAGATTTCTAGATAGTTCTTTAATAGCTACTTTAAGTAAAAATATATTTATATTAATAATATATATTTTAATATAATATAGCTTCTTTATAGTAGAGTTTAATAGATAATTAAATAATATAATTATTTAATTAATTTATATCTTAATAATAATAAGTATAAAGAAATATATATATAATATAAATATTATCTAGAAATATATTTAATCTAATCGATATTTATATCTTATTTTATCGCGTTTATTTATTTATTATTAATTTATATAATTAAAGAGATTTATTATTATTTATTATTTAATACTTTCGCTTATTATTTATTTATTTATAAATTTAAATTAGCTCGCTAATACTAATAAGTTTATTATTTAATAATTATTAATTATACTCTTTATCTTAATTAATTTATTTAACTTTATATTAAACATCTTTCTTATACTTAATCTTATTAATAATTTCTTTAATCTTTTAAAGCTTATTATTATTAATAAGCTTAAAAATCTATATAAAGATATTCGCTATATTATTATAATCGCGATTATAATAAAACTTAAATAATAATATATATAAAATATTATAAATTTTATAAATTTTATATATTAAGAATAAAAGTGAATAATATATCTACGCTTCTATCTTATTTATAATTTAAAATAATTTTATAAATTTATAAAATAACTTCTTATTTAAACGTTTTTACTTTAAATTCTTAATTACTAATATTATTAAATCGCTTATCTTATAATTTTAAAATTAATATATTTTATTATAATACTTAAATTAAATCGTAATAGCGCTATAAAAGCGCTCTATTATCTTATCTCTTAATATTTATAATTTTTTTACTCTATTATTTATAGCGAATATCTCTCTCTTAATAAAGTTATTCTTAATCTTCTAATAAATTTTAGAATAATATTTATATATTAAAAAAATTAATATCGTTTTAATAGAGAAATATTAACTATTTATATAAGCGAACTCTATTATTAATAATTATTTTATCTAAACATTTTACTTATTATTAGTAAATATATATAAAAAATATTCTAATATCTAATTTTAACGCTTAATTTATTTATTAATTTATAAATAAAAAATAATATTTAGATATTACTTAATTTTAAAATAAAAGTAAATAATAATTAAAAGCTATTAATAAATATAGAGCCTCTATTATTAATAATATTATTTAATATATTATAATAATATATTATTTTAAAATAAAATACTTTCGCTAGTTAAACGATATCGATTATAATAAATATAGAAATATATTTTATTATTTTTATAAATCGATTTATTATAATTAGAATAATATCGTAAATAATACTCTTATATATACTCGCTAATAAGTTAATAATAAAATCTAGAAGAAGAAAAATTTATAATTTAATAGCGATAGAAAGCGAACTTAATTCGCTATAGAGGCGATATCGCGAAGTCTTAATTTATTAATAAATATTATATATCTTAATATAATTAATAATTTATTTTAAGCTTTTATCTTAATAGTATTTATAAATAAATAATTTATATATCTTTATAGCGTTAAAGTATTTAAATAATAAATTATTATAATATTTATTAATAAGCTCTTTTTTTAATATCTTATCTCTAGAAATATAAAGATAATTATTATATCTTAATAGTTTCTTAAAGTCTAAGATCTATATTTAGCTACGTATATAACGCTTAATTATTAACTTATTAATATTAATTTAAAAAGAGTTTATCTAATTATTATAAACTTATAAATTTTAAATTAATATTTTTATTAATCTTTAAAATACGTTATAAGTAATCTCTTATATAATCTTAGATTCTCTTCTAGAAATAACTATTTAAATATTAATAATATAAAATATAAGTATTATTATTATTATAATCTTCTTATCTCTTTATAACTACTTACTATTAATTTAAAATATAAATTTATTTTATAATATCGATAGTAATTTAATATTTAATAGCGAAGTTTTTTTATAATTAAAGCGTCGCGATAGCGAATTAATAGAGTTTAATTTATTTATTCGATAGAAAATTTTAAAGTTATAAATAGCTAACTTTAGCGCTTAACGAATTTATCTAAAGTTTAATTTCTTCTACTTTATAAAATCTTTAAAATTATTATAATTCGTTAAAATTTTAATATAAAATATACTATCTTTTAGATAATAACGCTATTACTTTATAGATATTATAATAATAAATAACTCTTAATTATAGATCTAATAGTTTTACTTTATAGAAATTATTTTTCTAAATTAGAATATTATTAATTATTAATAATTATTTTTATTTAATTATAAAAGTACGAGTAAAGGCCTATAAATTAAATTCATAATTATTTTTTTAATTAGGGCTATCGAGTAAATAGGTAAGCGATCTTTGATAAGCGAACTTTAGTAAGCGATATTTGAATTCCTTACGCTTTAATAATTATAAGATTAAATCTAAGAGTTTTTTTTTTATCTAAAAGCCTATATTTTATTCTATAATTTAAAAAAAAAATCTTAAAGTTTTAATAGAAAAGTAAAAAGTTATTTTAAAATTAAATAATATGTATCTGTTTTTTGATCAGGGCTGTCCGGCTGTCGAGCGAACTTTGGTGAGCGATATTTGGTGAGCGATATTTGAATTCCTTGCGCTTTAATAATTATAAGACTAAATTTAAGAATTCTTTTTTTATCTAAAAGCCTATATTTCGTTCTACAATTTAAAGAAAAAATATTAGAATTTTAATAGAAAATAAAAAAGTTATTCTAAAATTAAATAATGTATATTTATTTTTTTATTAGAGCTGTCTAACTGTCTTTTAATAATTGCGGATACTAATTTATTTACTCGCGATAATTTAGTCGATCTAGTCAAAAGGCGTAATAACCTCGAATTTATAATTAGCTATATATATAAATTCAAGGTTTTCAAGCTTAGCTCTATCTTATTCTATTATATATATTAATAGCTCTTATATCGAAGTTAAAAGCGTTAATTTTAAGATATAATTTTAATTTTAAATTATAATAGCATAGAAATAGCGTAATTATAAAAGTATTTCGAAGTTATTAAAATACTAGCTTAACGCTATCTATCTACTTTAGCGATTTAAGTTTTTTATTATTCTTTTTCTTTAAGTAAGTTAATAAGTAATATTATTATACTAAAATAATTATAGATAAATCGCTAATAGAAATTAATAAAATCTAAAAAAATTTATATATTTTAATAATTTTTTAATTTTAATTACTTCTTAATAATAGTAATATATTTTTAATCTATCGCGATATCTTCGATAAATATAATAAATTTTAAAAACTTAATTCGTTTAATATAGAATTAATAATCTTTAAGATTAGCGTATAGTTAAAATTAATATAAATATTTAAATACTTATTTAATATATCGCTAATATTTTACTAAATCTATATTATAAATTAGAATATTATTTAAATATATTATATATATTATATTTATTAAATTTATAAGAGCTTTATTAATATATATTTAAAAAGTTATTAAGATATTAGCGAGTCTAAAAGATATAATTAGATATTTAAAATAATTATAGTAATTATAAAATGCTATTTTCTACTTATCGTCTTCTTTAATCTAAATTTAATAATAAATATTCTTAAGATCTAGCTTTATAAAGATTTTAAACTTATATAAATAATTTAAAATCTCTATAATTAGAGATAGCGAGTATCGATTTTTAATAATTATTATATTTAGATTTTAATAATTAATATAAAAATAAAGCCTTCTATTCTTTTTAAGAATAAAAAGAATTAATATTTCGATTGAGAAAATTGAATAGCGAATTTAATTTTTCTAAAAAGAGTTTTTTAAATAGCGTTATAGCTCTATTAATTTCGTTTAAGATAAATTATATAAGAGACTATATAGCGACTTTTTATCGCTCTTAATATTAATAATATAATTTTTTTATTTAAATATAAATAAGATCTCTATTTTTTTATTAGAAAAAATATTATTAAATTTTAATAACTTTTAAAAAAGCTTTAAATTATATCTATTTTTTAATTTACTTTACGCTATTACGATATATATAATCGCGAATATATTTAACTTCTATTTAATAATTTAAATAAATTTAATTAATTTTTTAATCTATAATTTATTAGCGTTAATTTTAAATCGCTATTACTTTATTATTAAATTTAATAATATTTATAATTAATTTAATCTAAATATATTTAATATAATATTAAAATCTTTTTAATTAATAATATAGAAGAGTATATTATACTTTTTATTCTAATTTTAACTATTTATTAACTAATAATTTAATTAATACGCGTTATAGTAATATATATTTTAATTATTTAATACTTTTAATTATAATAAAATAATATTATAAAATTTTAAATTTTATTAAATTACGAACTTTTATAAAATTAAATTAATATATATTTTAATATCGAGTAAAGTAATAAGTTATCTCTATTTACTTTAAAGCTTTATTTATTTCTTTATAAGAATAAAAGAAATTATCTCTATTAATTATTATTCTTATCTTACTTCTAAAACGATTATAAGATCTAATCTTTTTTTATTAATATTATATCGATATTAATAATAAATAATTTATTAAGATCTAGATATTTAGATATTTAATAACTCTATTTATTATAATAAAAATAATTATTCTTCTTCTAATTAAAATTAAAGAATTTAACTTTATATTTTATATTATTCTTTTAAATATATATTACTTTAAAATTATTATTTAAAATTAATTTAGACTTTAAAATTCACTTTTTTAAGAACTTATTCTTAATAAACCCTCTTAAAAATTTTAAATAGAAATCGTCGTTAAAGCGTACGCGTTTTAAAATCTTTTTCTATATAATAATTTAAATAAGAATTTCTTTTTATTATCTTAATATATTATTAATATTTAAAAATTTATTTTTAAGTTTTAATCTATTACGGATTCCTTGCCAAGACACTAATAACTTGATACTACATACATATCTGCCAGCAGACTACATTGTATTCTACATCTTTATTATATATATTAATAGAATACGTACTTACCGAGCTCCGTTAAAGATCGTTCCTTAACAATAATAGCAACACCCTAGTTCTGATCAGAATAGCCTTCTTATTGCTTCGCTCACCTCGCCTTCGTCCAGCACCTATACGAACCCTACCAATACTCCCTTTATGCACACCACAGTGCTGACACCCACTATCAAAGAAATCCACAGAGAATATTACTCCTATTAAATACAGTATCTCCAATCTCTCTTAGACGCCTACCTCGCCTTAGTCCAGCACCTACACGGACCCTACAGCCCTACAAACTACGCCGGGCCTCGATCTCTTCACTAAGTTATCGATGCAGTAGCCCTCACGAAGCTACGACTTCCTACCGACCATTAGCTGCCATTGCACCTGCCATACATTAGGCACAGCCCTATCACATCATGCCCCACGGCCCCTGATAACTACTATTACGGAATACGCCCACCTGTGATCCTATCTAATGGCCACATTATATCAGCCATATTACACGGCATATACCTACCAGCCAGCACACCGAGTGCACTTTCAATTCTTCCAGCGGAGAAAGAGTTAGAGAAACAGGGCTACCACACATGGCATATCTCCATTATCTCCAATAAGTGCAGCGAGGACGCTACTTTTTCTTCTTCTTAGTGGGCACTGTTACGGATTCCTTGCTAAGGCACTAGTAGTTTAGCACTACGTATATATCTGCCAGCAGGCTATATTGTATTCTATATCTTTATTACATATATTAATAGAATACGTACTTATCGGGCTTCGTTAAAGATCGTTTCTTAACATAATCTAAACTTAATTAAGAAGAAATTAATCTAATACTTTTTAGAAAATAAAAATAAATACTTTCTAATTACAGTAATATTTAATCTTCTTTTATTTTTTATAGATAAGAAGATAGCGATTTATTAGATTCGTAATTAAATTAAATAAAAACTACTTAAAGAATTTAAAGATTATATTCTTTAGATTATAAATTTAATAATATTTATATTATTAAGTATTAGAATTATTTTTTAAGAATTATATATAATAAATAATCTTAATTTAATTAGTAATAAAATATTTAGAACTTATAAAAAAATTAATTTTAACTTCGCGAAATTAGCGTAAATACTTCTATTTACTAATACTCTTATAAAAATATATTCTTTTAAAGTAAAGTATTTTCGCTTTAATTAATATATTTACTAGAAATATAATAATAATTAATATAAATAAATCTTCGCTAGTTATAAATAATAAGTTAATATTATAAAGTTTATAATTATAAATCTTTAATATAATTAACTCTTATTTTTATTCTAAATAATAATTTTTAACTCTAATAATTATAAGACGTTATTTTATAATAAGATTTTCTATTAATAAGAAATTTTTGAATTAATTATTAGCGCTATAGTAATTATCGATATTATTTTTATTATTTATTATATAATTTAAAAATAAATCTAATATTATAATAATAATAGATCTTTTTCTTTAAAAGATAAAGAGATTAAGATTATAAAGATATAGTTTATTAATAATTAGTTACTAAATATAAGCTATAAAAAATATAGAGTTATTATAAAATTTAATAATATATTTAATAATAAAATTAATCTTTAAAAAATATTAAAACTTCGAGATATATAAAGTAAATCTATATTCGCTAAGTCTCTAGATATATAGAATATATTATTAAAACTAGATTTTAAAAGAGACTCTAATATAATATATACGATGTCGAAGCCTTAGCGTAAGTAACGTTAAGGTCTATAATAGTATTAGATCTAATAAATTCTTAGAATAATTAATTCGAATAATTTATAAATATTTATTTTTATAAAAATTATAAGAGAGTCTAATTAATAACTCTAACTTTATTCTTAATAATCTATAACTTTATATAAGTAAATATCGTCTTTACTCGCTAGAATAATAATAATCTTAATAACGCTTTTATTTAGAATAATATTAAAATTATATCTAGCGATAATAATAATAAAGAGAATTATAAGAAATCTATATCGAATATTATATTATTATTATAAATTAAAGAAATTAAAGATATATAAAAATTTTAAATAGAGAAAGAAGTTTTTATTAACTTCTTAGAGAATATAAATAATAATAGAGATTTAGAATTAAATAATCTAAATATATATTAAATTAAATTAAAATCTTCGCTAGATCTTCGCGAAGCTAGAGAAACTCTTAATATTTTAAATAATAAGAAAATAATAAATTAAGAGATAATACTTAAGATTAATATTTAATAACTTATTATATTTATATCTATCTTTAATTCTTTTAATTATATTAAATAATATCTTATATCTTAGATTATTATTTTTATATAATAATTTTATATTAAGAAGCTAGATTATAATCTCTATAAGTTCTATAATAATTTCGATATAAAGAATAAGACTAAACTTATAAATATTATAATTAAACTTTTTATCTATTAAAAAGTTATTTATAGATTAAATATCTATAAATAAAAGTAAGCTATTATTAAGAAAATTATTATTTTAATTATTAAAGAGATTTAAAAGCTCGCTATTCTATCGATTAATAGACGTCTAATTATATATAAATAAGTTTTTAAGATTAAATATAATAATAATAAAACTATTAATAATTTAAGATTAGATTTATTATTAGAGAGTTTATATAAATAGAAAATATTAACTTTTATAAGATCTTTATCTCTATTTTATAATTTAACTCTCTATATCTATTTCTATTATATATAATAATAATAAATCTTTTAATAGAATAAATAAACGTTAATAATACTTATTTTAATAACGATCTTTATAAAAAAATCTATATAATTTTATTATTAGATTATCTATTAGTAACTAATACTAAGAATAAAATATTACTTCTTTAAAAAGAATTATATAATCTTAAGTAATTAGCTTATATTTAGAATAAGAAATTTAAGTATATTATTAAAAAAATAAGATTTATAGCTATTATAGCTAATAGCTATATTTTTATTCGAGTATTACTAAAGAAAATAGCTATTATAATACTCTATATAAATAATATTCTTATTAAAATTAAGCTATAAAGCATTATAGATTATATTAAATATTAAATTTATAAAGAATTTAAGATTATTAAAATAAATCTAATTAATTATATTCTTAATATTTAAATCTATTATAATTAAAAATCTTATATCTTAACTATTAAATAAGTATAATATATTAAAAAGATATTTAAGAAATATTTAATAAATTAGATAACTCTTATTTTTATTTTTATTAATAAATATAAATTAATCTAATTAAGTCGATTAAAGAAAGAATATATAAATTAATTATAATATTAGAAGCGAATAGAAAGTCTTATATTTCTTATAATTAATATATAAATTAATTTAACCTTCGTTATAAAAAAGCTTAATTAATTTAGCTATAATCTTATTATCCGCTATATAAATATAATAAATCGAGTATTTAAGTATATATAAAGTATTATATTCTTAGAACTATACTATTAAGAAATAGAAATATTAAAAGAATTCGCGAATTTAGTATATAATAATAATTAAGAGAATTATAAGTCTATTTATAAATTCGCTTTATTATATAAATAAGTAATATATATATAATATAGTCGAAAATAATAAGAGATTATTATATTTATAATAGAAGCTAAGTATATAGTCTTAATAGAAGAAGATAAAACTATTATATAGACTATATAATAGTTATAAGAGATTCGTTTTTAAGTATTAAATAAAGGTTTTATAATATTACTTAGTAATAATAAGAAGATTATTAATCTTATAAAGAATCTCGAGTATTATTAAAAAATTAAATATATCGATATTTATATTTAATATTATTATATTTATTAATTAATTAAAAATAAGATAATTATAATAAATTATATATTTATAGTCTAAATAATAATAAATATTCTTATTAAATTATTTAATAAGAAGCTATTTAAATAATATAGAGAGCTATTAAAAATATATAGCTATTTAATTAATTAGAAGATCGCTATTAAGAAAATTCGATACTATATAAAATTTAAATCTACTTTTTTAAAATAATCTTACTATATATAAAGATTACTATATATTCTAGAAGAATAAATTAAAAAGCTATATTAAAAGTTTATATTATTTTTCTACTTTTTCTACTTTCTCTATAAAGATTTTTTCGAAGAGTAATATTAATTATTTATTTTATTATCTCTATCTTTCTAATAGTTAAATAAAAAGAGAGTATTAATTTTAATAACTTATAATTATTAATTATAATTTATAGTTATTAATTATAATATAACTAAGAATTATAATTATATAATTATAAATAAATATAATTATAAGTAATATAGTTATTAATAATAACTATATAGTTATAAATAATAGTTATATAATTATAATTATAATATACTAGAGTAATTAATTTATTTAACGTATATATAAAACTAATATATCTAGAAGATTAAAATATAACTTTTAAAATAATTCGATTTATTATAGATTATAAATCGAAATTAAATAACTTAAAGAGACGAATCTCTAGTAATTTAATAAGCGACTTTTTATATTTATATTAGACTTATATCTACTTATATGAAGTTCTTTTCTTATATTCTATCTATCTATGTATACGATCTATTTACATAGCATTCATATTCATATATAGCCCTAGCCCTAATTGTATTGGGCATAGCCTACCATATTACCAACAAATACACGACTCTGACGCTAGTCCCAATATGGCCTTGCGCATGAACTCTGCACGTAAAAGAAGTCATGCACAGAGGACACCCCGATTCCCCTAAGGCAACTGTGCCGCTTGCGTTATGGGACTTGAGTATTCTCCACTTCCTTCTCAGTACGACTTTCAGACTTCAAAGTTTGCGCCAGCCCAAATCTCCCCCTATGCATGACCTATGAGCACTTCTCTTACGTGAGAACAGCTGTTGAGATTTGCTGCAGCACCTGTGTTGTAGCTACACCTCATGGTGGCAATCGGGTGGCAAACTAGCATGGGCTTCACATGGTATATAAGTAGCCTACAGACCATTCCATAGTTAATCAATCAATCTTTCATGGGCAAATTACCGAATCATACCCCGAAAGTACGAATCCTTACCGAATCATACCCCTAATTACTGAATCATACCCCCACACCAAATCACACCCAAATATGGGGTATGATTTGGTAAGTTATCGAAGTGGCCTCAAACTACGAAGGAGATAATCCGCGATCTGACTTATTCGAGAAATAAGGGAGTTTCTCCGACCGCATTTGATGAGAATTCTATCAGCCTAAAACCATCAGACGAAAAAGCCGAGTGGGCGAAATTTCGAGCCCGAGGGTATCCGCACTTCACGCTGCAGACACCTATTCGGGTCCCGTAGGCCCCGTAAGGCCCCGTAGGGCCCCCGAAGGAATAATTTTTATTACGCTACGCAACGGGGCGGGGTAGACTTCGGGGGTTAAATCCCGCCCCGAACCCCGCCCTGAACCCCGCCCCGTTACGCAGCGCAAATATTATCGTCATCAATAATCAAGTCGACGACTACTACCAAACCCCCAAAAAACCAAAACCAACAATTAAATTTTTTAAAACCCCTTTCCCAATTTCAAAAAAAATAATTTTAAAAAATCAAAAAAAAAAAAACCCAAAAAAAAAAAAAAAAAAAAAAAAAAACCAAAAAATTGGGGTTTTTTTTGGGGGAGAAAAAAAAAAAAAAAAAAAAAAAAAAATAAAAAAAAAAAAAAAAAAATATAAAAAAAAAAAAAAAAAAAAAAAAAAAAAAAAAAAAAAAAAAAAAAAAAAAACCAACCCCCACCAAAAAAAAAAAAAAAAAAAAAAACCCCCCCCCCAAAAAAAACCCCCCCCCCCCCACACTCTCGTTTCCACGTCGATTGGAAAGGTCTACCCGGAAACACTGTCTTTCATGACCAGGACTGCTTCAGGAGGAGCATCAAATGGTGGAAAAACCCACCTCAGGGATAGTATCTTTGTCTATTCTCCTACTCAATAACAACGACCGGACACCAAAGAAAACTCCCACGGTCGGCATCGATCCCCCAAACCCAAAGCTCAAGTCTCGTCAAGGAACATTCCATGTATGATGATACTAAAGCGCGGTCTTCAAGAGCTGTTGCGCTGCAGATGACTTCAACGGTGGCGACCATCACAACCGTGAGCACTGGTCATCATGGCAAAGATGATTATCTCTATGTCAAACGCAACGAGGAGCAAAAGTGGGCCGTTGAACATCGTCTTCCCACGGGGCTCCCGTGCAAGAGCTACCATCTCCACTGATTTTAATCCCGAAATACGAAACCCTCGCTCCACTGATACAAAGGACTTTTTTTGTGAAATATTTCAAGGACAGGTACCGGAATGGGTAATGATGTTGACACTTGATCTATACATTCTGTCCAAGCATGGAAGCCGAAAGACTTCGCTACTGTACACAACAGTAGTCGACGCGCTTTTGACTCCTGTACACCTCAGTTCTATAAACGCCCAATCCTGCAATGCAGACGTTCCTCATCATCAGACACAGTGTCCTGGATCTTCAAACTACCTAGGTTCAAGCGGCCTACTTTTCGTCTTCACCTCCCTTGGCTTTTAAAACGCCCAAATCAATCAGCCTCTCCCAAATGCCGTCCTTCCTGCCCACCATCTCTCTGTCTACTTCCAGTCCATCTAGTCTCTCCAGAGTCTTGCAGCCATTGATGACCAGCATTTCATAAACCCTTCTCCTCAACTTCGTGTCCTCATCCAATCTTTCACGTGAGAGGTTGTCGGCTGCCTTATCCACAGCTGGCAGGAGGTACGCTACCGTGTTTTGGAAATCAGACCCAACCTCATCGTTGCTTGCTATCGAGTTGCGACCATGAGGCACGACACGCTTCTCCTCCCGTGCAGGTTCCTGTGGCGTGTAGAAGCCCACGGTCAAGGGGTTATTTCGCAGATCAACCTCGAGTAAGCCTTTTCCTACCCGATCAAGTACAGCTGCTGTTCGCCGCAATCTAGAGATACGATTGCCTGCGACGAGCAGCTTCTCTAATTTGACTATCCCGAGCAAGGGACGCAAATCACGGATGGCATTGTAATTGCCGTTGAGAATGCGAACATTGGGGCACTGTAGACCGAAATCTGGAGGAAAGCTCTGCAAGCCTGTTGAAGCAAGCTCCAGGTGGTGTAGGTTGAGGAACGGCGTCGATGGGGCGAATTCTGGGAGGGGATTGCCGGAGAGAAATAAGTTGCGGACTTCATAACAGTCGTTGTATTGGATTTCTAATAGGCTAGAAGCAGGCGTGAGTGTTTGTTCGCGCCATGACAGGGTCTCTAGTTGCTTTAAGCAATTAAGATCCTCAATCTGCGCAATGGAATTCTTGTCAATGTTGAGGATTTTGAGCTTTGGCATAGCTGCCACTTCAAGAAATGAGAGGCAATTGTTGGATATATTGAGAGTCTCCAAGTTGGAGAGAGGCTTGGACCGGGAAATGTCCAATATCTCAAGGTCGTTGTAGCCTAACACTCTTAGATATGACCTTTTACAACAAGCAAATGACTCTAGAGAACTTACTGAGATCGCAAGTCTTCAGGCTTGCTAGCTGATCTAGATTCGATGCTTGAATAAGCTCGTTGTCACGCAGATCAAGATCAGCAAGCCGCTGACTGTGCTCCGTTAGCGAGGGCAATGCCGGAGTTGCTAGGAACGTACAGATTGAAGTTGTCAAGGTCAACAGCTCGCAGCTTGTTACCTCTCAGGCTTAGGCTTATCAGACCGTCCAGGTCCTCGAGACCGTTCAAACTTCGGATTTCGTTGTAGTCTGCTTTCAAAGCTCGCAAGTGGACAAGGCTATGGAAGCCCTGTACACTCTGAAGATTATTCCCTGAAACGTCCATGTACTGAAGATTGTATAGGGAGTTCCACGCTGCAAGGTCCGATAAGCAATTCTCCTGGATGTTCAGTCGCCGAACAGTACTGGGAATGCCATTCAACTCCCCGATCTGATTGTTCGAAACATCGAGCTCCTCAATTCCTCCACAGAACTCATCAAGCATGTGCAGAGTTTTCAACTCTCGGTCATGTAAGTCGACACTGCGTATGTAATCCCAGTATGGCTCATAAGGTTCCAAGTCTGTAAGATTCTTGACCAGATCTTGGGCAGCGAGCGACAATATGTTGTCGGCCTGGTATGTCCGAGACTGCTTTGGTCTCCTCGTCACTTGACCAAGGTCACTGTCAAGAGGCTTGTCGATCTGATGTACGGTGAAGTCAGGTAGTGGACTCAGGTGAAAGCTTACGCTAGACCGGTTGCCTGTCGTTGGCGGCACCATCAAGCTCCTTGACATCGGCAGAGGGGTTGATACTGCTACTTCCAGAGTCATAGGATGGCCTTGATTTGAGTATTGAACCAACGACAACTCATCTTGTTCATCAAGGCGAGACATTGGGCGGGCATGATAGGACTGGTTGCTAAATGACATTCGACGCGAAGTACCGCGTCGGCCTGACTTTTGCACTACACCAAAAGATGTGCGCCTGCTGTTGGACCTCGATGGCTGATAAGCTGAGCGGATGGGTGATTCTTCTGGATCAAATTCACTCTGTCCTTCCCAGAGGTCGAGGTCATCGTCATCATTCTCGTGCGCTGGTTCTCTCTGATCTACTAATGGCGAAGAAAAGGCGACCGTGACCACACGTGCCTGGCGATGTTTGCCACTTTGGTGTTTAGGAACCCGGGATTCACGGCCCTCGAGAATACTGATCTCGTGTTCGACTTCTGCTTCGTGCTGATCACTAGGGTCTGTAGAGAACACTGGTGGAGTCTCTTTAGGCGGTAAAGCCTCCTCAACCCAGGACGTAGCTCGTGTACCGGACTGAGGACCGCTCCAAGCAGATTGAGAGCATTTCGAAGGCGCTGAGCGGTCTTCGACGGTCTCTAACATTTTGCCATCTGCAGTTCTCGGTCTCGCCTCTCCAACTGCTTCAGAGATATCTAATACCTTAGCGATAGCTTCGCATATTATTGCTTGGTCGTGACTGGAATCTTTATTCACTGCTGAGCCTGAGGATTTAACAGACGATATTGATTCCTTGACTCGTTTCAACTCCTCCATCTCATCCACACTTAAGTCGGGTATATCACCAAAGAGGTCCTCCTCAGTCCCATCGCTCACAGTACGATCGTGAATCTCATCATTGTCGACGTTGGCTGAACCTTTGCGCTTAACCCACAATTGCTTCTGACGATCAAACACCATGCCCGCCATCTGGTCTGACAGGAGATGAGCGACGGTCTGAGGGGCAATCACCAACCTGTTCGTAGAGCTGTGGGATGATCCGGTGGGATTAGAGCGACTGGTCGATGGACCTGAACTTGAGTGAAATTCTTTGGACTGGATCTGTCTTTCCGATCCCAAAATCGACAGTTCATGTGTTGAAGGCGAATGCTTGCGCTTGTGAGATTGGACATTATTCTCGCGTATGCGAACGTTTGGTGGGTCACTTTCTGTGCCGCCATGAGGGTCACCCCCCTCATGTGCAGGTGCAGAACACTCTGATGTCTTCCCGGACTGACCGATCTGCAGCGTTTTTAGCGATGAAGAAAGTGCAAGGCCCAAGGTTTCTTGTTCCTCAAATTTGCGAAGATGGCTGATCACCCTCGCATCCGTCTGCGCAGGAATCCTCAACCGTGGAGGACTATGTCCCTCTCGGCTAGGTGGCCTTGAGAACTCATCTTTGGTGGAGTCTTCCACAACAGATTCCTCAGCAATTGTTGGCTGGCCTACTTCCGACGCATCTGCAGTAGTGTGACTGCTTCGTGGGCGTCCTTGGTTACGGATTAGCTGCATGATCTGTTGAGCTTCGTTGAAGAAATCTGCTGTCGTGACAGAAGCTTTGCGGGATCCATAAGTGATATCTTGCACTGTGTTGAGAGCGATAGTAGCTAAAGCTCCAGCCACGATTTGTGTAGGAGGATCTATGGCAGAGGCGGCATCCTGGTTGTGCACTGGGACTGGAGACGGCTGAGGTGGGAGGCCAGATATTCTTGAGGTGGTCTGCTGCACTGGAGAGCTCACCGGACTCGAGGCTGGCAGTTTGGGCTGTCGTATATGGCGCATGGCAAGTACATTTGGGTCAGCGACTTGGTTGTCGCTGTTGTAGAGCGCGTCTTTCCTCTTTCGGCCTGTCATGGAGACGGGCTGTTCCTTGATTTCCACTTGCTGCCGGAGCTGTGCAATATCCTGATCTATTTCCTCGGAGCTACGTAGAGTTCTTCGACGTTTTGGTGCAGGATCCTTTGCTGGAGAATAAGGCAATCGCTTTCTTGTGTTAGTTTGCAGGGAGTTACGCTGCCCAAGCTCGACTCGATGATGGCGCTCCTTAGTGCTCTTTGCCCGCGCTCCTCTGGAACGGCTTTCATGATGTTGCTCCAGCGTGTCACCCTCGTCTTTTCCTCGGGCCTTAAATTTTCTCCTGTCTCTCGCAATCTTCCCACAGGAGCGATCAAGAGATGGACGCTCAAATCGAAAATCGCTAGGGTCTGACTGTGGTGATTCAGGAGCATCTGCGTCTTGCGAACGCGATCCTGTTGTTTCATAAGCCGGAAATTGATGATCATCTAGGTCGCTGCTTCCAAAGCTACTGATCCTTTGACTCTTTTTATCGTTGTCGCTTTGTTGATGATGGCTTCTTTGTAAGCGTCTCTTCGGCCCCGGGGAAGGAGAAGACCGTGCATTGACACTCTTTGCACTCGAATCTTCTTGCAGATCCCGCTGCAGTGTCTCTTCAAACTTACTCATACGCCGTGCCAGTCTATCATTTGTGAATGTATCGTACTTATCGAATAGCTTCAAGGGGCTGCCAGAAGATCTAGGCCTCTCATAACTGCCAGCGCTATCATTCTTTTGGTGGCTAGGAGTCTTTGGTGGTGAAGAGGGCGTGCTCGATTTGGTTTGAGAAAACATCTCAGGCAGTTTAGGAGACGGTACCACATCGTGGGTGATGGACGTCTGAGATTTCATAATTGGTCCATCCAAGTCTTGCAATAGTGATGGGCTCAGTGGACGTCTTTGAAACGATCCATCATTGGAGTAACCTCCTCTGTGTATGCTGACGAAGCCTCCGTTGGCAGCGTATGCATCTGTGCCCATGGACAGATCATCCGGCAGAGATTGACTCGTAAGCTCGTCCAATTGTCCTAGGCAGGGTGACCTATCAGAGAGCCGAGAATCCGCGTAATCGATCTCGTGGTCACTCGAGCGAGAGCTGGGTATGTTTTGCTGCTGCGTACGTAGCTTGTCCATCTGCGACCTTAGCCGCCGCATAGACATATCGATCGCGGCGTATTCGACACGTCCATCCACGGTATTGTGTCGAGAGACATAGAAAGGGCTGATGTTCTCATCACGGGCCTTCTCCGAAACACTGGAGATTTTGCTATCATTCGTACCATTTGATGCAGACTGAAGACTTGATCCGTCATACGCTCCCAGTTGAGGAGGAGTAGGAGCAGTAGGTAACATGGGTGATCTGCCCATAATTGCATCTGGCGATGGTATTGGACCGGAAGTTCTAATGTTGGCACTGGAAACCCTTTCCGTCCTTTTTCCAATCGTTGAAGGAAGCTCAATCTCCTGTGGAGCCATGTATCTTGAATCTTCTTTTCCTGAAAGCTCTGACCGGGGCGACAGAATCAATTTGGGCTTCTTGGGGTCGCCATCAGGAGTGTTTGGACCTTGGCGTGTAAGTGCAGGATATGGAGGAGGGCTTGACGGAAAGTCTTGTATCTTCGAGGGCTTCTTCTTCATCGCAGGTTTCGACTTTTGCTTTGAACCAATCGTGGGTGGTTTGAACACACTCTCCAAACCAATGGGACTGAACAGGTCTCCCTTTCCCAGATTTTCCTTGAGTACCCTCCTCTTCCAATCCGGTGTAGCCTGCCCATCGATATTCTTTGCCGGTGAGGCTTTTATTTGAACGGTATCTTGCGGCACCGTTGGCGTCGATTCTGCAGAGACCTGCCGCCCGAGTGCCTTTCTTGACGCACTTCCTGGGCCCTGCAACTTGACTTGTCCATTGGGCAACCGGTTGCGCGAGGCGTTGAGGTTGGACGACGTCTTCTCCCTCAGCGCAGTCTCACTGCTGTTGGCTCTTCGCAGCGATGAGTCCAGTCCGTCCTCTTTCCTACCAGTTATTGACAGGTTCGACGCCGAGCGAGGTTTGTAGCGGGGTATGCGGCTTTGCGAGCCATTGCTATTTGGACTTGATGCATCCCTCAAAGTTGAAGTCTGCTTGCTTGAGGTTGAGCGAGGAGAGGCAGGTTGCGACACCCAGTCTTCAGACAACGAGTCTAGCCATTGATCCATGGTGTCGGCGCCGCTCGAGAGTTCGCTTCGTGTCACCAACTGTCGTCGCACTCTTGTAGGCCGAAAGCCTGAAGTTAAGATATCAGATAATCATAATCTAAACATAATGCCAATGCTGCTGTTGTTAGTTGGTCTCCGTGGCGGTCGACGTTCGTTTGCCATTGCCCTGCCCATGACACGCGGGGCAAATTATTGATCGCGCTTGATTGTATCGCAATGATCCAAAAACGGACTAGCGCAAAAACGTTGGCACGACGACCATTTTCGAGTCTACACTCTACACAGATTTTTCTCCATTCATAACATTACAACGTCTTAAGATACACTGGTACAGTCTTGGTGTTTCTTTGTTTTAGAGCCGGCAGACAATGTATTGTTAATGCGGCCATTTCATTTGTGCGCGATGTTTGCGGCTGTCTTGTCGCGAAGATGACTCAATCTCAAAAACCAGATATGCTATGAATACAGCTACCTCCATTCCATCCTGGTTCAATCTGCAGAAGCCCTTCCTCTTCGTAACTTCAACACCGAGGTCTACCGCTTATCTTGCACTATCGAAAGCACTTTCTCCTACCCTTACTCTACTATCCATTGCCTATCGCCATAGCAAAGCTTCCTCTCACCATCATGCCACGCACCCTCATCCCAATAACTCAAGACACTAACACTGACTGGTCTGGCATCATCCTCCCCTCTCAAACAGCCTGCAACCTTTTCCCATCTTGCATCGTTCGGCTCATCATTCAAAATTCCACCACCAAATGCAGCGAAGCTATCTACTTCGAAATCACCAAAATCAAGGATGGCACTTTCTGGGGGAAAGCTCAAGGCACGTACCGACTGTCGGACTGGATTGGATTGAAGGATGGCCAGCAGATGACGTTTAGGAAGGAACATATCAATGAGATACCCATAGATTGGCAGCCGAAAGCGTTTCAAAAAGCGGTGAGAGGTTTGGTGGCGCAGGCAAAAGGGAGAGGAAAAGGATATGGGATTACGGGGTGTAGGGGAGCTGCCGTGGTTTAAGGGGAGAGAACGACTGAGCTTGGTGACGGCTGTGTCTTGAGTGTGCTCCCACCTTGTCCTAAAGGGATTTAGTATCAATGGCTGCACAGGTGACGAAGGTTCGATGCTGAACGAATTCATAACATCACCGAGAACAGGCCCACATAGCTTATACTGATGGCTAAGAACTGGGAGCCAGACGCTTGTCTTCCTGATGAATGCACTTTGCGCTATATGAGTCCAAAAGGTAGCGCAAGCACCTTGTGGCTGTCAACGCGAAGTACCCACCTTGTTCAGTGATCCGGGCAACTTGGAAGCCTTATTCACTACCAATCTCGCGGACGAGTAATCGTCAAGAGCTTTGCTTGCCGGCAATTAATGAAATCCCCATCTTTCCTCTTCTTTGTAGAACGTGTCGACAAAACTTCAGATAATCGATTCCTAGGCAGATTTTGCAGGTGTGACTCGGGCCAACCCCCCCTCAACCCCCAGAGGAAAAAAAAAAAAAAAAAAAAAAAAAAAAAAAAAAAAAAAAAAAAGGTGGTTGGTGAAAAAAAAAATTTCAAAAAGGGAATTAAAAAAAAAAAAAAAAACAAAGGGGGCCCCCCCCCCCTTTTCTAAAAAAACCCAAAAAAAAAAAACAAAAAAAAAAAAAAAAAAAAAAAAAAAAAAAAAAAAAAAAAAAAAAAAAAAAAAAAAAAAAAAAAAATTAATCTTGGGAAAGGAAAGAAAAAAAAAAAAAAAAAAAAAAAAAAAAAAAAAAAAACTTTTACCAATCTTTTTTTCCCCTTAAAAAAAACTTAAAAAAAACCAAAAAAAAAAAAAAAAAAAAACAAAACCCCCAAAAAAAAAAACCAAAAATTTTATAAATTTTCTCTTCAAAAACTCCCCCCCCCCCCTTTTTTTTTTTTGGGAGGGAGAAAAAAAAAAAATAAAAAAAAAAAAAAAAAAAAAAAAAAAAAAAAAAAAAAAAAAAAAAAAAAAAAAATATTTTTTTTTTTTGTATTTTTTTAAAATTAAAAAAAAAAAAAAAAGGTCCACCGTGTACATTGGCATTGGCATCTAGCAATAGCTCAACTACCTAAGTGTTGTTTGCAGGCGAAAAGGCTGCGCCATGAATTGCTGGAACACCGTCTTCGTCCTGAACATTTGGCGCAGTTCCAGTCAAGAGCACTAGAATGACGAAGTTGCTGTGCCCGTGGTTCGCTGGTATTATTGACAGCAATTCAGTGTTTAGATTGGGCTTCGCTTTGAGCGCTATCTCCATAGAAAGCCGAAAGCCTTTCATGTCACGCTGGCTGTATAGAGCGGAAATGAGGCAGAAACCTATGCGTTCCAGGTCAGCTCCACGTTCGATGAGCAGCTTGGCGCATTGCAGCCTGCCCCATCGAAGTGCAAAATTAAGTGGGTTTCCGGTTTGTCATCTCCGTTAGGATCTGCGCCTGCGTCGAGGAGTGTGATCATCAGGTCAATGTTCCCTTGGAGAATTGGTCCGTACAGAATCGCCGCATCAATCCCATGTCTGGCTGCACTGACATCGGCGCCCGCGTCCAGCAAACTTTGAACAAGCCTTGTGTGCACCGCGGACGAAAGTCTGAGTGCCGCTTGGATGAATTGGTGCTCAAATTGTTAGCCGCTGGTAAGGATATCAACAGCGCAGGTCCGGGAGGGACTTGCTTGGTCGCCGCTGCCTTCTCCGGTTACGAAACAATCGTGCGGCTGCTTTTAGACAAATGCGCGGATGTGAACGCGGTGGTGCTGCAGACCAAGGATGGACATGAAGAATATTACTCGCCTACTGCCATCATGTGCGCCGTCGAGACGAGATGCGAGGATATAGTCAATATCCTGCTAGTAGACGGCGCTGATGGGAACATCTGCCGCACACAACGATCCAAACCAGTTCCGCGTAACGCCATTATTATACCATTGGAAGCGGTACTAACAGAGAGTCACAATAGAGGGGTGACCCAGCTTCAAACGCTGTCTCGAGAGTACCAACTCCGATGTCAAATGTGACGTCACGGAACAAGAAATCGCCAAAAGAACTCAACGGTCTCAATCTTCTCAACGCCGAGCCGGGTTCCACGCAGCCTGGTGATATCTCTCAGAAGTGCTGGACGAGTGAGCACCTTAAGACACTCGCTGTACAGAGGCGTTGAACGATTTGTTTGAGCATCTTGAAGATGATCGGACCACAATGGAGCGGCATAGCGAGCAAAAGCCGATTTATCGAAGAGTGGGTCCTGATGCAAGTCTTCTTGCCCACACCAAAGAAGGTGTTTTAGGCACAATTTCGCTAAAAGCTCATGCGCATAACGTTCGTTAAGAGCGAATCTCGAAGCCTGAGCCGGAGCACTACGATCCAACAATAGATACTCTTTTACGGAGGAATGTGACAATCTGAGCTTCTTCGAGTGAAATTTCCCTCCGCAACGCTCGTTTCTCCAGCATGACTCGGTCGTGGAGACCAATCCAGAGCAGATAGTAAGAACGTCACGGGGCTCTTGAAGCTGGCTCTCAATGTCGCAGTAGGGTTTTCCTTTAATGACAATTGCAACAGTCTCGGCATCTTCTTCAATTGTGACTGGACCAAACGCACGTATCAGGTAGGACAGTATCCTGCCAGCGTCTTCGACGTGTTCTTTAGGCACTTTGGTCATTATACGAGCATAAGTCTCATCCAATGTCTTAGGAAGGCTCCGTGAAGCTTTTCGGAGAAGACCAAGTCTCATGCAAACTCGAATGGCATCAAGCTGGCACACTCCCCATCGAAACATTCCATTTGCACCGTTCAACAGAGCAATCTGAATCTCCTTTTGGGTCTCCTCCGACCGTTCCAACAGCTTGAAATCATGTTGCAGCTGATACGGAACGTATGTAAGGATGTCTCCATCAACGACGCTTTCTTCCAACGGAATTATGTCCGTTGCCAGAGAGTACAAGACGTCTTCAATCTCAGTCTCTGGTCGGCTAGTACCGGAGAAGTGAAGGTTTTTTGATTCCAGCTTCGCATGTCTCTCAGATCTTCCAAGAGGCTTGCAGTTTCTTGGCACTCGTCGAGAGCATCGACGACTATGTATACTGAGGCCGCACTTTCGTCGATAATACGTCGAAGCACATCACAAGTGTCTTGTATAGTTGGCCTACTGCTTCCACTATCGCACGCAATGTAAAGCTCCTCAACAATTGTGGACACTTAAGGATCTTGGCTGAAAAGCTGGACTACCAATGAGTTCAGAAAGTTTTGAAATAGTGGCTTTTCTTTTTCCTGGAAGTCGAAGTAGAAATACGCAACCGTTTCGTTGCTATTGCTATCATCGAGCAGAGAACAAACCACAATAGAGCCCAGGATAGTCTTTCCGCAACTTGCTTTACCATCCAGCCAAAGGAAAGAATGGGGTGCACCTTTCCAGCTGAGGAAGATAGGGCTTTCCAAAAGCCAGGTTCCAGTGTCTTGCTGCCGCTTAGTCTGCGCAGTATTCAGGTTCGAAGATGAATTTGGAGCTGAGAACCAGCTAGCCAGGCGTGAATTCAGGTCTTTGGTTGCAGCCGCGTGCAGTGAATTGACAACGTCGAACATGTCTTCGCGACTGTCGAGCCTCAAGACCCTGGGCTTGTATCAGTGTATTATAACTTGATTCTCAATGGATCAAGATGACAAGACTAGTGGACCGACAATGCTAGAGTAAAAGTTACAAATGATCGCTAGCGAAGGCAGTATCCAACAAGGACTTGAGTTTTCTCAGCCGCCTGACGACTTCTTTGATTTCGTATTTTTCGAAAGGCCACTTGAGAGACCTTTTGACCCTCGATTGATCTTTGGTGAGCTTCGTCTCAAATTCCAGCGTTTCATGGTAGCAGAGAGAGAGAGCAGGGTACAATGATAAAATTAGTAGTCAATTGAGTGATGGCAACCGGACTTGCAGTGATGCTTAGTGGTTCCATGGCTTAAGGCTTGTGAATTTGACTCCGGCAGATTTGACAAATCTACCATACGAGGTGGGCATGCAAGATGCCGTCCCATGGCCTCCTCTCGCTCAAGCTCTGGCTCGTCTCGAGGTTCCCCAACCCAACCCATTGCTAGATCAGGGTAAGGAGGCGTTGGCTGGTTTGGCAATCTTTTCAGATATCTAGGGCGCGCACCTGCATGAGAGCCCCGACTTACCCCTCTGCTCTACCCAAAGTCGAAAGGGTGTGAGGTAGAGCGACAAGGCCGTCACTGTGGCGGGCAAGCAACTTTCTACAACTCGAGCAAGAGTATCTCTTTACATCAACTCACGAACGCAATCGGAAACACGAAAATATGTTATGGAGAGCATGGGGAGAGGGGTCGTAGCCGACTCAATGCTATGCCAAGACGGCGATAAGGTGGATCATCGGGCTTTAGGGCTTGCGCGTGCCAAATATCCGTGGCCATTCCAAGCTGCCAACAGTGAACAACTCCGAAACGCGAATTTGCCCGCCTGCGCAATCCTTCAGTCTCCAGAAGGGTTTGTGGTGACAGATATCTGTTTCTCTTTCAACAAGCATTCATATGAATCAGATGCATCGTTTCCTGAAGGCCTCGTCCTGATGCTGTCGCTGTGCGGAGAAGATGCAAGGAGAGAAGGTGCGGCATCCTTCCCATCTTATGACGAAAGTCCTGTCTGCACCCTCGTCATCGTCACCGACAAGTATGACTTCTAGGTCTGGGTCGCAAGCATTCTCAACCTTCTTCTGATTTCATGAAAAGTGCGTTGATGCTATCATCCACCCACATACATACATATGGCTGGCTCCGGTCATGACAAGACCCTGGAGCGGACCTCCTCCCAGATGTCTACAGCTTCACGAGGGTCCGGCACTGTCAGAGTACGCTCACGAAATCAATCTCTAGTCACACCAACATCAGCCAAAACACTTGAGTCATTCCCTTCGCTGTCCCCAGAAATCTCGCCCAGCGCTTTGAAGCAAGACAAGCAGCTTGTTGCCAGCCCGAAGCTCAAGTCCCCAGATAAAATCCCTCGCAGGCCGTCCAAGACGAACCCATCTATCGTTGAGTCTCTCGTCACAAGCACTCCATCTTTTCGAGGCCGCTCCGCGCTTTTCGAAGACTCACCAAAAAACCCTCCCAATGAGTTCCCTGGCGCTCTTCACCACGCCAGCGATGATCACGTACGCAATCTTATCAAAAAGAACGGTGCGGTCGCGTTGGTTAGACAGCTCGCAGAGGACTTGGCGGCGCGGGATGCTGAAATGACAACACTCAGACGGCGGGCAGAAGAGCGGGAAAGGGAACTCAAGAAGATGCTGAGGGAGGTGGAGGTGTCCAATCTGGATATTGAAACCAGGCTTCATCGTCTCGACAAATGGGCTGAAAATGAAATAAAACTACAAGATCCACCTTCGAGAGCAGATGGGAAGAAGTCAGGGCGAATGAGCGGAAAGGATAGGATGCCTGGTGTCGCGAATGGCATCGATGAAATGATGGGAGAGGCCATGCAAGATCATCTGGGCCCCAATACTGAGTTGGACGAGGGATATTTAGACTCGCTGGACGAGGTTGATAGGCAAGCTACGCTGAAAGCCCGAAGCGTGTTTTCAAAAGAGTCGGATGGGCGATCCACAGTATCGAGTATGGACTCAGGTCGGCCAAACAGTACTCTACGAGGGTGGAAGGACTATCTCTGGAGCGCAAATGCTACAAGCCGCAAGACGAGTCGAGCGAGCAGCATCATAAGCGACTCCAACGGGGACGGGGAAGACACTACGCGAGCTCGGGGCCTCAGCGGAAGCAACGCTCGCAGGAAAGGTCTGGATGATGATCTTTTCCAGCCGCTTGCTCGTGCTTCAACAACCCAAAGTTCTGACACCAAACAATCACGTAAGTCGTCAACATCCGTTGCGTCCTGGACCATGAAACTTTTCGCTGGGAATACTCAGGCAGGCCAAGGCACAATAAGAGGAAGATCGGCTACTACTGGTGATGGGCAACCCAAGAATGCAAGAACGGCATCGACCACCTCAGGTCCAGCACCTACGTCAGCCAAAGCAGCGTTGATGAAGGTTAACAGCATGGAACCCTCTGCTCAGTCCTCTCGAAATACAGTGCGACCCCTTACACTTGCGCAAGGCGGTACCATAAAAGTCTCTTCGCAGCCCTCGATCTCTCAGACGCCTGTGAGTCTCAACGTTGTCGATGCTGCCACAAATCTTGGTCCTGTCGAAATGGACACTATCCACCCGCCCGACTCAAAGCCTCCCACGCTAACACAATTCAACAACTACAAAGACACCGCGGACCTTCTTACCGACAGGTTCGGGTTCATCTACGACCAGCGTCGTAGGAAGAGAGAGGCGGAGTCTACCCGTACTCACGCTAGAGGGAAATCGAATGCTAGCGCGAACGTGGAGCTACTCAGCGGCACATTGGAATCTCTGAAGAATAAAGACCCCGATCAAATGTCTCAAAGGTCAAAGGCGAACTCTGTGCAGCGACCAGACACTCCAGCGTCCGTAGATGATAAGACGGATGAGAAGCCAACCAAGCGTTGGCAGGATTATCTCAAAGTTGCGACGTTCCCAACCGAGCTGCTTTCTCATACTCCATCCGCAAAGCCCGCCACAAAGGTCATAAGCGCCGACAGCCCTGGTACTCTGAAACGGTCGCCAACTGTTGGCGATGCGCGAGGCTCGTTACCGTCCACGAGCTTCAACCCGGAACCAGAGATGTCACCTGTCACGGCAGGAAACGCCGAAATGTCCAAGATACTCCTCGAATCTTCGAATGCCCTAGCCACGTCTACCTCCTCCGAAGGTGAACCTGTCAAGCTCCTACTGGCGCAACTCACAGAGCTCCATGACAGTCTGCAGCGCGAGAGGACTGTGAAATGGAATGGATTCTTACGGAAGGTCAGGGCTGAGCGAAAAAAGGAAGGAGAGTCAGCAACAGTCTCCGATTCTCGTTTCAAACAAGCCATTATGCCAGAAATGCTCCTTACAGATGGTGAATTGATCGGAGTCGCAGGCCTAGGAAACAAGGGCAAAGTCGGACGTGCCAAATGGAAGGAATTCAGACAGCTCGTTCTGGCCGGTATCCCAGTCGCGTACCGCTCAAAGATTTGGGCCGAATGCAGCGGTGCCACAGCTCTCCGTGTCCCTGGCCACTATGACGATCTCGTCGCAAGCGAGACTGACGACCCTGTCATTGTCTCCCAGATCCAAATGGACATCCACCGCACCCTAACCGATAACGTATTCTTCCGCAAAGGTCCCGGTGTCACCAAGCTCAACGAAGTCCTCCTTGCCTACTCCCGGCGCAACCCGCAGGTCGGCTACTGCCAAGGTATGAATCTGATTACCGCCTCCCTGCTGCTTGTCATGCCGACCGCCGAAGACGCTTTTTGGTTGCTCACAACGATCATTGAGAATGTTCTTCCCCAACACTACTACGATCATTCACTCCTAGCCTCCCGCGCAGACCAGCAAGTCCTGCGCCAATACGTTGCTGAAGTCCTACCCAAGCTCTCTGCACATTTGGATGAATTAGGAATCGAACTGGAAGCGCTAACCTTCCAATGGTTCCTCTCAGTCTTCACTGACTGTCTCTCCGCCGAAGCGCTTTTCCGTGTCTGGGATGTCATCTTTTGCTTCAATGACGGCAGCACCTTTCTCTTCCAAATTGCTCTAGCCTTGCTCAAGTTGAATGAACCCCAGCTACTAGAATGCGACAGCGCCGCCAGAGTCTACGGCTACATTGGTAACGAGATGACAGATCATGCGATCAGTATTGATGGGCTTATTGGAGCTAGTGAGGCGTTGAAGAAGGTAGTCCAGAGGAGTGAAGTAGAGGAGAGGCGATATAAGGCTGTGGAAGAGGAGAGGGATAGGGAGAAGGGGAGGACGAGGGGAAGCAGTGGTGCTAGTGAGGCGGTCAGCAGTGGGACCAGTGGAGGACAGCTGAGTTTCCAGGAGCCGAGGCCTTTTTTCGAAGGGGAGGAAACGATCAAATGATGAATCATTCGCCCCTTTCTTTTCTATTGGCTACAATGATACCCACGGCATACAGCGATCAATTGAGCAAATTTCCTCTTGGTGTGCAGAAATGATGCCATTATATTGACATGGCAACACATTGAAACGAGCAGTCACCAAGTTGCAGCAACTTTGAAACTTTCTGACCTCCGCGCCGGAGAAGCTTGGCTTTCTTCCATGTATGGGACGAATGATTGAAGATCCTACCGAAAGTTCTTTACTTCGACAGATTTTCATTTCTTCCCTTCTGGAACCGAAAGGCAGCTTAGGCAGGCTGTCCAGATAAGTTGCAGTCGGGGGCGCCAAAACCACGGCTTCTCATGTCAATTTTGGGGATTGACCCAAGGGCATTTGTTCTTCATGGTCAGAAATGGCCTTGGGAAGGGTGTTGAATGGCTTAGAAACTTTTTGGCTGATGTTGTTGAAGTTTGAGGATTTGTACCTGGTTCGTCTGCCACCTTTTCTAAGACTGTCCCATCAAGGGTCACTGTGGGGCGTCAAGAACCGCTGTTTCTCACGTCGATTCATGGCGTTGTTCGACTGCCACTTTTCCGGAGTTAACAGCTTGCCTGGCCGTAGATTCCTAGCGCCTTGGCACTCAGGGCTTCCCCTTCTGCCTCGGTCCAACATCCCCGCATCAACTGAAATGTCGTCCGACAAGGACCAACAGCTCCTCAACGCCCTCAAGAACCCCAGCATGACATCGGTCTCCAAAACTCGTCTCCAAGCCCTTAGCGAACAGCTCGTCGTCAAGCCCGCCGACCCTGGCACGTTCGAGGACATACCCAGAATACGCCGCATAGCGGGAGACTCTGCCGGACCGTATGGCCCCCCTCCCTGCCCTTCCTCCTCGCCAATTGATGATTGAGGGACAAAAGCTGATCTAGACGTGGATGGGCAGGAGAGTGAAGGACAAAGTCGTTATCATAACCGGCACCAACTCCCCCCTCGGCATCGGCCGCGCCTCCGCCCACCAATTCGCCCACAATGGGGCCCGCGCCATCTACATATGCGATTTTAGCGACCAACACCTCTCCGTGCACGTCCGAGAACTACAATCGCTGTATCCGGCGGTCGAAGTGCACGCGCGGCAATTCGACGCCGGGGACGAAGCCGCTGTAGCAGCCGTCGTGGACGAATGCCTCTCTCGATATGGACGGCTGGACATATTCTTCGCGAACGCGGGCGCCGTCGGGACGAACAAGCATTTTGGCGAAGTGGGAGGGGAGGAGTTTATGAAGACGATGCGGACGAATGTGCTGAGCGTGTTCGTGGCGATCAAGTACGCGGCGGCGGCTATGATGCGGACGACGACGTCGGAGGAGGGGGAGGGGGGTAAGAAGAAGTTCCCGTGCGGGAGTATCATCGCCACGAGTTCGGTGGCCGGGTTGAGGAGCAACGCCGGCTCGACGGACTATTCGGCCTCCAAGGCTGCCGTCAGGAGCTTGGTGCAGACGACGGCGTATCAGCTGAGCGGGACGGGGATCCGAGTCAACGCGATTATGCCGGGGTTGATCGAGACGGGGATGACGGCGCCGCTGTTCACGATGGCGAGGGCGAGAGGGACGGAGGGCAAGGTGGGACAGTTGAATCCGTTGAGGAGGGGAGCGGTTGCGGATGAGGTTGCCAGAGTGGCGCTGTTTCTGGGCAGTGACGAGGCGAGTTATGTTAATGGGCAGGGGTGGGCGGTGGATGGCGGGCTGAGTGCCGGTCATCCCGTTGTGCCTGGGAAGTTGGCGTAAGGGTGATGATATGGAGGGGTTCTCTTTGAGCTGGAGAAGGCGGTTTGAGGGGTGGGGTTGAGCGTCGGAGGCCGTGGAGGAATGGCGACATGGCGCTGAGGATAGGGTTGAGGAGCTGGGCATAGGGACAACAGGCTGTCTACGGGGATGAAGTCGGTGTACCCAAGCGAGGAGGTGAGTCCCGAGAGAGACTGTCAGGGACCGGCACAGGCAAAAAGGTATATAATAGATTCAGATTCAAATCGTCTGTATTCTGAATACTCAAAGGTCATAAACCTTGACGGGGTATCTCTGCGGCAAATGAAGCAACAACAGCACGAGAGTGGTTGGGTCGTCCAGCATTACAGCGAGCCCGCGATCCCTTTCAAATCCTTCCCCAAGACTTCTAGCAGACGACCCTGATCCACCTCGCCATCCTCTAGATCATGTGCCTTTCTCTCTTCAAATTTCCCATCAAATCCACCAACGGAGGTTTTCTCGCCTGCTATTTCTTCAATCAACTCCTTCTTCGCCGAAGCAAAGAAATCCTCTTCGCTCACCAATCCCTCGGGTAATGTGCCATCTGGCTGGCTGCGCAATACATATATTGTTGGGAATTCGAGTACAAGTCTGTTGGTCAGTGAGGTTGCTAGTTTGGCGTCCGGGGGAAGTGGTATTACGACTGGATGTCGTGAGGGTAGAGATGGATGGTGGAGGTAGAAGTTGAAATCCACCTTCGGCGCTGGTTCTGTCACCGGCGAAGCGTCGGACGACGCGGGTATAGATGCTGAGTTTTGGATGGCTCCTGAATCGCCAGTGTCTTTGGCAACAGCCATGTTCGGGTTCTCTCCCTCAGCGTTGCGGTTCACACGAGCTTCATCCTCCTCACGTTTTCGCTTGCCCACAGGAGCCGTCGTAGTGGACCCACTTGGTTGTTCTCCTACGGTAGAGTCATGGGCTGGCACGCTCGATGATACGAATGTAGCCGACGCTGCGAGGTCTTTGTATTTATGATCAGGTTTCCGTCTTTTCTTTGGGTGACTCCTGTCTAGATATCTCAGATGGTCGTCGTAAGCAGCAGATATGCTTTGCGTCTCCCACAATTTATCCATTGTCTTGTTGCCGTCAGGGTGTACCCATTCCACGGTCCACTGAAGAGTACGATTCCTATCCGGCACTCGAGTCAGTACAGCCGTTCCGCAACACTGAACCCTCTTACTTTTTACTGCAGATCGTCGCATTCCGCTTGCTCCTCGTCATGCCCTTCGGTGCTTTCGCAACAACAACCCCACACCTCTCAATCGCAGCATTGAACTGTGTTTCTCCCTTCGCCGGTTGCTTACCCCTCCTCCTTTCCTCCTCCAGCATGAACCCCCTCGATATAGCATTCTTTTCAGCATGATCAAGTTCCCGCTCGATACTCGTAAGATAGTTGTAATCGTGGTCGATCCCCTTTGGTGTTGCGAGGTCCGCCCGCTTCATGTACTTTGTCGGGTCCCTGACGCCGTTACATTGGGCCCATTGCTTGTGGCGTTTGATGCAGGGAAGGGAGCAGGTGAGGGTGGAGCAGCGGGGACAGCGGTACTTGTGGGGGTGGACGTGGCTTGAAAAGGTGTATCGTCAGCGGAGGATGTCTTTTGAAATGAGAAATTAAAACAAGGGGAAAAAGGCAAATCAATATGTTATTGGAGTGGTCTGTCAAGTCACAAAAGTCTCTCACAAATGGATTATCGATAAGATTAACGTATAGATCGTGCGCGGGAGGCTTTTTTAGTTTGACGGGGGACTATCGGAGGGGGACTGTCCGAACTCCGAAGATAAGTTGGTAACACTACCCCCCCCTCCTCAATAGCCATGGCCCCCATGGCTGGTAGACCGGAGATGCACACTGATCCTAACACTATAGTAACTGACAAAATCGTACCTCAAGGAAAGGAAAAATAAAAAAAAAAACCCCCCTTTTTTTGGGGGGGGAAAAAAAAAAAAAAAGGGGGATAAAAATAAAAAAAAAACAAAAATTGGGGGAAAAAAAAAAAATATTTTCTCATAAAAAAAACCCTTTTTTTTTTTTAAAAGATACGGTTCCAAACAAATATCAGATGGACGCTTCGGCTATATGATAGTATCTTATATGTCAATTAATTCGGTACCTAACATTACTTTCATCGCCTCGTCATGGCTAAGCAGCGTTCTCCAGATGGGAGGCTGGTCTATCTCCACTGCTCATCAATCTTCAGCGGGGCAAACGCGCAAGTCCGAAGGGTCAAGAAGATCTCTCAGCTTCTTGAGAAGCATAAGGCATCCATCAAAATCCTCACAAAGGAGTTTACCTTGCCAGCCGTTGCTGCAATTGCGAAAGAGTTGCTAGAAGAGCAGATTTTCGAATCCTTACCCCGGGCAAAGCTCCGTTACCCAGAGTTGTTCCAGCCGTCAGAGACGCAAGAGGCCGAGAGAGCGGCCTCGGAGGCAGAAGTCATCCGGATCGAGGCCGAGGCAGCACAAGACATAGTGTTGACATCCGATGACGAGGGAGGAGACGAGTGCCCGGACTTTGAGCAAGGCGAACAGCAGGCTGAGCCTGAGGGAACATTAGAAGACAAAGTCGAGGCTGGGGACAATGTTCAAATCAACGCTGTCAGACTGTGGCAAGTATAAACGCTCGAGACAGGACAGTCACGTAGCTAATCTTCTTGACAGCCAACAATCGACAACCCAAGCACACCACGCGCTGTCTATCCCCAGGCTTCACCCTGTCTATTTGCCATTCAAAACGCAACATAGAATCCTAGTCCCAGTCCAATCTTTGCTTGAGGAATGCTGTCTGGATTTCGGCAACACTTGGGTTCCAGATTTGATGGAGGCGCGGAAATGGGAAGAAGCAGAGTCCATTGAACTCACCGAATGGACCAAGAGATTTTTGAGATACGCCAAATTTCTACCGCCATCCGCTATCAAACCGGTTCCCGGTAAAAGTATCGCTGAAGTGCTCTTTGGAACAAGTACTCTTCGTCACTCAGCTGTTCATCGCCTTCCAACTAGCGCAGCCGGAATTTTGAACATGCTCAGTGCAGCTATCACCTTTGCAGAAGCTCTTAATGACTCCCAACGAGCGGAGAAGGTAGCGGGACTCAAAACGCAGCTACAAGCTAGCATAGAGGAAATTGTGCAGCATCAAAATCTGCTTCAACGCAAGCTCACAGATCAATTTGAAGATATTGCGCGTCGGAGAGCTGAACTTGACGAGCTGGAAAGATCTTCAATCGAGGAGATGCTGGCAGCGGACAAGAAGCAACGCACTGAGGTTGGCTCTGCCTTTGAAAGCTTCCTTGTTGGCTCCCAACAGGTCTCCAATCCTTGCAGCTGCAGTCATACATCCAGCCTTGATGGAGCGAAGGCGGACTCTAAGGCAGAAGAGAACAACGAGAGTAGCTGGATAGGTATGTTTCTATATGCTTTTTTCTTTCATATCAAGTCCCGCCTGTTCCTATATATATTGCTAACACTCCTCTAGAACACGACCAAAGTCCACTCTGCGAAGTGACACCTCGTCAAGGCGAAAAGTCGGAGAAAGATGACCAACCCCCTTGTCATGATAACAGTGGCGGCAATGTCGAAGGAGAACTGGAAATCTCGGAATTGACTCTTTCAAATTTAAGGTCTAAGGGGCAAAAGAAAAAAGGGAAGAAGGCTGCAGCATCTGGCTGGGATATTTCTGCAGCTGAGCAAGCACCTGTTCCTATGGATGAAGCTCCTGCTTCAGAAGAAGCGTCTCCCATCCCAGTACATGTCACTCACAATCTGGGATGGCCTAGATATGCAGCTTGGAATTTCGTCGCAACTAGTGGTGTTGCTGCAGAGCCGCATAATGTAGTAGAGGAGGCTCTCCCCACCGAAGCTTCCTCCACAGATGAGCCTTACATTATTGCGCCTGAGGAAGATCCATTGACGGAGGATACATTGCCTGCAGAAGAAGCATTCTCCGAAAAGGACCCAATTGGAAAGGAAAAAGTTGCTCCCCAGGTGACGCTGGAAGCTTCACAAGCCGAGCCAATCACCGAAGGCTTCGATAGCGCAAAGGAACATACGCTCGACCAACATGACAGAATTCCAAACGACTTAGAGGGTCCCTATGAACCAACGCCAAAGCCTGATATCGCTCCGAGGCATAGTGCTCTAGCTGAGAATGCTGAGTTCCTTATACCGCCTCCAAGGCCTGCTCTTTGTGCCGTGCGCGCTAAATCTAATTATCACTCACCTCTTCCCTCGGCGCCGGCGTCTACAGCGACTTCCGTCCTTGAGACTGCAGCCCCAGAGGCGCCAACGGGAGATGGCCATACCATCACGCTCGAAATTCTCAACGGCAGCAAGGTCCTCAGAGCTATCGTCTTTATTAGAGCTTGCACCCGGACGGCAATATTGAACGAAGCAAGAGCATACTACGTGAAATGGGCACAAGATGATCAAGTTCTTGGGACACAGCTGGCACAAGGATGTGATCTGGCCTTGATATCGTTAAACATGTACGGGTGCGACATGGACTTGTCGACATACAAGATTGAAAACCTGTCCTCTCTACTTGGGGCTGTTGAGAAAACGAGTATTCCGAGATTTACGCTCCGGATCTCTGAGAATTGAAAGGCATTAAGTCGAGCTGTTCTCCTAATCTTTGTAATCCGAGAATAGGCTCTGCATTTATGATAAGGGAAAGTCTTCGATTTTATGACGCATACCGTTACGATGGGCGCAAATCCATGCAAAATAGATATAATATAAGGGCCTAAAACAAGCCGTCGTTACCACGTTGGTTTCCTTACTGTACGGTTCGATAAATAGTCTCATGGAAAAATCTTATCGTCAACTTTGCATATAGCAAGGCGCGATTAAGAGCAGTATTCTGGGATAAGCTGACTGACCATGATTTGAGCCATGAAAATGAAAGATGACTTGTGCTGTCAGAGGTAAAGTTGTACGTCCACATGCAGAATCTGTAAATGGAAGAACAATAACAGAACTGGAAGCATTAGGTTTAGCCTGGCCAGGGGGAAAACAGGTGGTTCGATGGATACGGCGTGCCTGCAGATGCGCACACCGTATCGAAATTTAATCTTATCTATTAACTCTCTAATATTTGATTAGTATATAAAAGCTATAAAACCTTGAATTTATATGTGCAGCCAATCGTAAATTCGTTAGATCTACGGAGACGCTCTTTGATTAGACCGGCTGAGTTATCGCGGGTAAATAAATTAGCGTCCGTAATCATTAAAAAATCTCTTACTCTGCTTTTAACCCCTTAATAACTTTACTATCTTCTATTGAAATTTTTAGATTTTTTTTTTAAATTATAGCCCGCAACCTACGCTTTTTAATGCCTTAAGAATTTTAAAATTCGGTCTTATAATTATTAAAAGACAAGGCACTCAAATATCGCTCACCAAAGATCGTTCACCAAATTTACTCGATAGCCCTAATCAAAAAAATGATTATGAATTTAATTCATAGGCCTTTACTCGTTAATTAATAAATAAATAGGTATTAATTATATTTTCTTCATATCGAATTATCTATTCGGCTGACTCAGCAAATCCTCCCTAGTCCCGCGCCTAGACCGTTACCCACTCGCGGGTATATACGGTCGAAAACGAAATCACGAGATGGATTGGAAGAGACTAGAACGAACTTTGAGACTAGGGTTCGCAGATACCATACAGCACAAGTGCTCAGTAAAACATGCTGTACGACATGCTATTTGACCATTGACCGCACAGCGAGCGTCCACCCCCCCCCCCTTTCCACCCCAAGCACATAAACCTCACAGCCCATCCACCCCCACCCCCACCCCCACCGCCTCCCCTCCGGCACAAAAACATAATCATCAAAGTATCCACCGACGAGATCCACGCCCGTCCCCAACCCCCGCAACCGCCCCGTGGATCACCGCCCGGAACCCCACCGCCTCGAGCGAACTGTGGACCCTCGTACGTGATCATGCGGCGGCGGAACGACGCCTTCTCGGTCAGGCTGTGATGCTCGGCGGCGGGGAGAGCGGCGATGGGGGTCAGGCCTTTGGACTCGCGGAAGGTTATTTGGGCGGCGTGGGGTTGTGGGGGGGAAGGTTAGGAAGACGGAGGTGGAGGGGTGGAGGGTGGAGGGCGTTGAGGGATGTTTCGCCGGGAGCTGGGGCGTTGGGTGTCATGTTTGGGGGGGAGGGGGGGAGGATGTTACGTATGGGAGAGGATGCGGTCTGCTGGGAATGTATTTGCAGTATGCGCTAATGGGCAATGGCATGGTGGCCTGTGCGGATGAATTTCAGGCTGTGGAGCCGATCGATTGGTAGCTCAGAGCTGCTTCTTGAAGATGAGTACGAAGCTGTGCCACACGGTTTTGAGACATCAACGTTTCAAGCGCAGCCGGGTTCTCCACTTCTATGTACAGACAGAAATGTCAGGGGGAAAAGGATCTCGACTGGAGTCGAGGGAAACAGTTCGCTCCGAAACGCCTGATATCCTTCAAGACCTCAATGGCATCCTAGGTGAGAATCACAGAGTGCAATGCTGGTGCAAATGCTTCTGCAGTCGGCCGTCAACCCAATATTGCTGTCCTCCGCCGACTCCCGGGCTTAGTGGCGACAGCGCGTGGTTTTCTGACCGAACCATGACTTGCCGGGATAGAACACTAGTGAGTACTGCAACCGGCCCCAACCGCGATACAGATCGTCAAAGTTGATCGTGTATTGGTACGTCGTGATTTCCCCATCGGCTCCACCGATCCGGAAAACCGGAACCCTCCTGTAGTTGCGCCGCTCGTAAAGATCTCCAATCTTCCAGAGCAAGCCGGGGTAGTCGTGGGAAGTATAAGTGACGGTGGCTTGATCGGAGAGCTTCTCGTGGATTTGGTCCATGTGTCGCATGTCGAGGCTCGAGCACTTGGTGACGTAGCTGATGTTCAGATGGCGGATGTTCTTCCGACCGAAATGACCGATGTTCTGGAGCCATAATAGAATGGCGAGGAAGCAACCGCCGTGTTCAACGGCAAGCTCGAAGTGGTGGTACCCGTAGAAGATCATGAGGCCTTCAGCACGTGTCTGCTCACAGGCACGGAAGAGGCTGGAATTGACCATCAAGCCCTCAAATCTGCTGAAGCATTGGAGACTCTCTGTGTGTCCTTTGCCTGGCTGCTTGGAGCCTGGAAAATCGAGCACATCTTGTGAAGCGACCAATGTATAGATCTCATTGCGGATCTCAGGTGGGAGTTTCTGGAAAGGAAACGGACTATTGGCTAATCAGCGGCCGTCTTGAATCTGCAAGTAAAACCTGCTGAGCGGTGTACTCACTGATGAAGGTCGTGCGCAATTAGGCGCGAAGTCATCTTTGCTTTTGTGCCAGAGTAAGGAAGGCGGCGGAGAAGGAGCAAATGCTTGAGCTCAGCATTTTTTTGCACCATATAGTCATCTCCATGGACCCAAGGCATCTTGGACTGGAACGGCGAATCTAGTCAAGAACGTGATGCCTTCTCTGAAGAGATGCTCACGGGTTGTGAAGTTGTCCTTGAACCCACAACAAGGCAGATTTGGACAAAGGGTCTCGTCCACAGAAGATGGCAGCAACGAGGAAGGCGAGATGGGTGTCTTGAAGTGTTTTCAAGGCCTGAAGGTAGCTTGAGCACGCAGAAGAGTGAATTCGAACTGAACCGTGAACGGTGAAGTATGAGCGTTGACAAGTCACCATTGAAGAGTGAACGCTGAACAGTATGAAATGGAATTCAACCAAGTGTGAATGAGTTATTTGATTTGGGGTGTCAAATTGCGTGGGCTAACACCGAAGAGTGATATGAGATATCAAAATGACCCAAAGACAGCGAAGAGGGGTGAATGACTTGCGCGGGCTTGTACGTGGTATGGCGTCTACAGATAGTAACCGATGATGGGTTCATGGAAGTAATGAGACAGAAGAAGACTCGAAGTTCACATGTATTTGAGGATGTTCTGATGTTGTTCTTTTGGCTTCATCGTCATAATAGACTGATGACAAGAGAGTATGTCGAAAAATCAACGCAAGTAGACAGGGCATGCACCAGATGTAGTAGAACTCACGAGAATACTTCCAAGGATGTTGCTCTCCGTTCAGCTCACTTGCAATGCAGGGCAGCATAGAGCACGATGACCGGATATTTCATTGTGGTAGACGAGTAGCAGAGAATAAGAGCGTTAGGCTCATCTAATTCTCAGGAGCGAGAGGTTTGACCGTCGGTTTCATACTTCATTGAGGCTCGGGGGTAGGCAGCGAATTGGAAACATGTAGCTTTTCTGACAGCATCACGGTCAGTATCCCAAGGTGACTCAAGCACCATGACCGCTCGAGCCAATAGACCCTCAAAATGAGATTGTGCGATGGCCACATACTTCCCACGTTCAATGTATTGAATGAACGCGGGCGAAGCTAATCCTGGCCGCTGGCTGCTTCATTTTCTCCCCCCAAGTCATGGGTATCAAGCCCCTCACAGATTGGCTGTTGATTGAGAAAAGCTCATCTTCTCCTTATCTTCGACCTGTAGTGCAGGACGTGGTAAGTGCCACTACCACTGCCAGTTTGGCTGGTAACCGTGACCCCACTTATCGCCCAGGCTACAAGAGCACACGTGAATGTCGTGGCCACAAGACATACCAGAGTTTTAAGTGGTTTCCACGTGTGTATCCCTTAACACGTTTGAGCCCGCGCAAACGTTGCTGGAACGGGAAAAGACAGAAGGTTGTTGGCACAATTGCCAAGTTGATCAAAGTGAAAGGCCGGATGAGTGAAGAGTCCAGCCTGTTCGGATTACAGTTCAGAGGCAGCCCCTTATCCTCGCACCCTCGATGCTCGGAATTTGTGACGAAGAAAATGAGCAAATGGGCCGAAGGTTTTGGGTTGGTCTTGTTCCCGGCAGAAGCCTTCCCCGCTGCATGGGCCGTTTCAGCTGCGTCCATCAACCTGGGAGGCTGGCACATTTGATCAACTACCATTACTGGTGCCAAGCCACAGAAGATCCAAGTTATAAATTTACTATCAATGCTCCGGCCGCATGTTGGATGATGATCCACCTCGAGCCTTATGCTGATGAAGCCTTCAGTTGCAGTCGCGATCAAAGACCAGTGGAAAGAGGAGGGCTTGGAGAAAAAGTAGCTTACGTTAGACAGGGTACAAGTAGTAATGAATAATGATCATGACTCCTTCATAAAACGTACCAGAGACTCCGTCTTCTTTTTAACTTCCAAGTTCCACGATTAACTTCCGACAATGCATATCTAATTATCTATACTCTACTTTACTTTATTACATTATCTGGGAATCATCCCACCGCCCCTGACTTCGGCAGTGAATTTACAATCCTTGCAAGTGCAGTATCACATCCCCTTAAGCCCCACGTAACGGGTTAGCAAGCCTAAGGGAACGTGCAGAGGCCGGTGATGCCGCTGCAGAGCTAATGTCTTATTGGGTCATCCCCCTAAATTTGACCTCCATAGCATCCCTGCCCTGAGCCTGACTGGGCGTTCTTCTACAAAAGAGCCTTTCACCAATTCAAACCAACGAGGGGAAGCAGCTTCCCGTCACCACGATGCCCCTGTCCGTTTGGGCGACGACGTGGAAGAGTCCATCCTTCCTCTTCTCCCACCTTTTTCCTTTTTTCCATAAGACCTTCACGCAGAATTGTTATTCCACTTGCACGACGGTTTTCCATTGCAAATCTTGACAGCTGCACCAGCGATCAATCGTGCCGCTGACCAGCTCCCTGGGAATCTGTGCCTCTGGTACCTGCATTTCCCGCGCTTGAGGTCAAACAAGCGACAGCTTAATAAACATCTTTGATGCCGCACGGACAAAAGAATCTGCCAATCTGTGTGCAGTGCCTAGCAAGATCATCGTGCAATATCTACAGGTTCAATTGAAGTATTGGCGGCAAACTTCTAACAGTGGGCTTGCATTGAGGCGCTCCAATCCTTGCCAGAGCCTAGTCCACAATTCTTCAACATGGGCCCTTCACTCAGAGACACCTTCTCCCCACGTCCCCGAACTCGGAACGGAGACCGAGAGAGACCTACGACCCGCGATCATGGCGAACACTCTCTTATGATCCCAAGTCGAACCTCCTCCCTCCACTCCCGTATCACACAACCCATACCCTCCACGCTCAACATCAAGCCGAATCAGCGGACCCCCAAGACTCTCACTCATGCATATATGGTATGTGGAGTGGGACGAGAACCATCGCAATGGGTCAAGGCACCGCCCCCAGCTCAGGGAAAGATTGGACACATGAAGGGTGCCGTTGGCCAATTCTGGCTTCCAGAGATTTTGGGTAGCAGTCCCAGATTGGAGCAGGACAATGAGATCGCACGCGCTCTATACGCTGCTATGAGGGTGAGCTACGGCATCCGCGGTGAACTTGCTGCGGGACAGGGGAACTGACATGGATAGGCTTGCTTCCCCCACGACGTTGAAATTTGCACCGGGCGAAGTCAACCACACTGTGTACACCACTCCTTTGTATTACAACAAGACTCATCACATACCCTCTATGGCATTGCACTGAGAGTGTGGTCGAGAGCAGACGAAAAGCGCGCTGACACAATCCGTGACTTGCGAAGAAAGACTGAACCGGACTACTATGAGTCTTCGGACGAGACGTACTGGATCCCATACTGTTTGAGCTTTCTGTCCAGATACCCTCTATACGACCTGCTAGGGGACTACCTACGAGGAATGTGGATTCACTGGAACAAGGCTACCAACCTGTTCCACGCCGAGGAGGTTTCGCGCATACTCAGCTTCCCAGCACCACGACTGAATGACCTTGTGAGGATAGATATGAAAGATTACGCTCTGTGCTACCAGTTCCCCTCCTCACCCACTGGCTTTCAGAACTTCGGCATGTGGCCCCTGTTTACTTGCCTTTCCATTCCCAATATCGTCGGCGTCATTGAGGCTGCAGTATCAGCGACCCGAAGGATTATCTTCGTCAGCCACTACCCAGCAATGCTCACTGTCGCAACTGAGACTATACGCCACTGCATTCGAGTCTACGAGTGGAGTGGCTTGTACGTGCCAGTCGTCCATGCACGGCATGCGAAAGAGCTCGTGCAAGAGCCAGGACCATATATGCTCGGGATTACAGCCGAATGTCGAAGCCTCTTCACAGCGCCCTCGGATGCTCTGGTCATCGACCTGGACCGCAACTATGTCATGACCTCAGCACCTCCCACTGTTTTGACGTCGGGCCAGAGAGCCAAGATGATTTCCCGGTTGACGAACGCTCTAAGCGGCGATGTTGCCCCTGCTGGTGTTCCCACGCACTTGCGATCGGCTTACGGCGGTGGCAAGCTCATTCCAGCTGGTCAGATTATTGTTATGAGGGGAGAAGTGGAGAGTGTGGAAAATCCGCCTTGGTGGAATCAAGGTAGCGTTATGGGAGTTATGGATCATGTCTGCGAGAAGCTCGTGAGTTGAAAAGCGATCTACGAAAGAAAATATTGTATACTAATGGACTGTTGCAGGGTCGTAATTCTGGCATGAAAGCTATCTTCGGTACTTCGGTAAAGAAGCCATTGATGACGAAGGTCTCAATGCGCCACCTCAATGAGATTGTCCGGGAACGCAACCAATACTCTAGAGATGCTATGGAAGCGTGGCAGGATTTTATCAACCTTAAGGGTAGAATGGATGGCGAGCTTACCAAAGTCACAAAGAGAAACAACTTCCTTGTGGATGAGCTTGAAAGCTGGAAGCAACAGGTACCAGTGTCTCTTGACAAAGATTCGCGACTATGTATTAACGGCATTGGCAGTTCCTCAAATTCCAAGCTTTCGCCGAACAACTCACCAAAGAGACACAAGAGCTCAAAGTCAAGATCGAGACTCATAAGCGCGAGAATCGTCGCCTCACATCGCTCATCGAGCAACAGAAAGATGACGCCACTCGCCTCACCCAGCGCCTCAACGGTACGGAGAAGCAACGCGACGATGCTCTCGAAGCACTTGTCCTCCAGCAAGACATCGCTGAAGAGCTCGAGCGAGAACGTAAGCGCAACAAGAAGGAGCTCTCCGCTCTCCAGCACACAAACACGACCATTCTCCGCCAACGCGACGAGTCCCGACGTGTGGTTCTGCACCTCCGCAGTCTTATCGATGGGCAGACTCACCACATGGAGCACATCGTGCGCTCTCTCAACGACACTCCCGAACTCAGCAACTACCTCCAAGAAGGCTACGAAGACATACCAGAGGACGTGGAAGACCACGAGTCCGTCACAAGCAGCGAGGCCGTCCAACGGGATCCAAATCTGCTTAACGAGGCCCGCCGTTCAGTCTCTCGGACAAGCACCAACGACGGCACCAAAATCGCCGACGAGAAAGTCACTCCAGAGATGGAATCACGTTTCTTCTCCCCACTTACCAGCAATACACGTGGGAACCGTCTCAGCATGTCTGACGTTGCTGATCGTCATCTTCGAGACAAGACTGATGCCATTGCCTACATCATCCGCAATATCAGTGACCAATGTGCTGCTGCTGTTGAAGGTCTCCACCTCGCGCATAATGCCGAGAATGAAGATGGCGAACCCATCGAGCCCGAACCTCAGTCCAGCACCAGCAACATGGGGCACAAGCACACCCAATCCGACGGCGACATAAGTATGCACACGGACGTCAGCCTACTTGGCGCCAACGACGACTCCGCGGATCATGACAGCGGCCACGGCGAATCCACCGGTTTTCTAACCCCAAATAATGAAAACGGCCGCAGCCGAAGCCGAACCTCCAGCATTCCTCCAACACCCGATCTCGTTGGCGGCCATGAGGCCAGAAGTAGCACAAGTATGAGCGGATACAGCAACAGTACCGCACAAACTGGGCCGGGAAGGGATAGCATGCAACCATATCTACAAGAAAAGAACTACGGAGTCAAGATCCTCGATGCTGATGACCCCGTGCATGACAGTGGCGCAGATGTTGGACAGAATGAAACCACCAAGAAGAGAGTGAGCGATTTGAGACCTGTGACCGCTAGGATAGTGCCTTCGTGAACTATGAATGTTTGAGATAACCGGGATATCATGGCGTTCTTTGTCGTATTTTCTACTGCTCGATTCCATGGAGATCTGAATGCTTGCCTAGGAGTTTGTTTTCGATATGAGTACATCCGACTGCCAATCTGTGTTTTCTGGCCTCTGTCTTGTCTATACCTCTTTGCAAGGTTCTCGTATTTAGCTGCTATCAAAAAGTATTCAAACTCACTGCCCGGTGTTTCCACAGAAGATCCTTACGGCACTGATGCGTGCGACCCTCTTATACTTGACTGTGCTGTCATTCCAAACAAGCTCGAATCCGCTACTCTGGACCGGTGGAAGGTTTGCTTGGAATACAATCCGGACACGTGCACTAATGCGCCGATGGGTTTCATTCCTTTTCAAATGCAGCTGCGTTAATACGCTGTATATCCTATGCTCGCAAAGCATCTGTGTACAAGAAAGGAACTATGCAACAACACAGAGATATAGGTACACAAGCCTCTTCACAAGTACGCAAGCCCCATCGAAAAATTCTCGCTGGGTAAAATAACCAGGGCAGCATAGTTAGTTTCTGGGAAACGCGAAATACTAGGAAATGCGAATTTTAAACCCGATAAATCCGGTCCAACACTCAATATCTACTTCTCACCAAAATTGTATAGTAACACCACACAATAAGATGAAAATTCTAGTTCTTCCTTACTATTAAGGCTCTATATCGAAGAACTAATTTTTATTTTAGGCTTTATCGATCTATCCTTCGTGAAATTATATCTCTTTTCTTCTATTCTTCTTCTCTCCTCTCTTCTACTATTTATCTTATTATCTTATCTATTTATCTACCTCTCTACCGCTTTTACCTCTATTACCGCTTCTATCTCTTTATTTATTATTATTATTGCGATAAAGTCTTAGGAGAGTCTATGGGGCTGGGGCCTTGGGGTTTATGGAGTCTTCGGTAGCGAAGGTAGGATCTTAATAGGCCTGCGTAGAGATATAGTAGCCTTTTTTAATTAAACTTCTACCTCTCTTTATATCTTTAAAATAGCTAATCTAATATAATAATATTTTTAAAATTCTTATTTAAATTGTTTATAGCGAGTTATTCTTTTACTACTAAATAATATTAAGATTTATAATTTATATTTTATCTTAAGATACTTATTTATACTTAATCTTATTCTTTTTTATTTATCTATCTTAATAAGATTATTATTAATAATCTTAATAAGATATTAATAATGGGTTAGTTGCTACTTTACCAAGCTTTTCTAATATTATAGAATCATAATTTTCAACCTTTATTTATTAAAGTAGCTAATTTATTTATTTTATATTTATTAATATATAAAGTATAAAAACTAAGTTATTATTAAGTATAATATCTATAGATATATTTAATAATAAACTCGACGATAATTCTAATACTTTAAATTTATATTTATTAAGAATAGTTAGATTAAATTAGAAATAGGCTACTCTTTTACTATATATATTTAATATTTTATTTTATTATAGCGTTCTTTTTATTATTTAAATTATTTGAATAAAGTCCACTTTATCTATTAAGTAGTTATCTCTATACTTTATATTTTTTCTAGATATTTATAATATATAATTATTAAAGATAAGAAAATTCGATATTAAGTAATTAAAGAATATATATAATATCATAGATAGATATAAGAGATAATATCGTTATTGTATAAAACTCTATGACTTTAATATTGATATATAATATATATTCGTTATATATAAAGACGATATCGTTTTAATTTTATTTTTTTAGTTTTATTTTTTTTTTATTTTATATTTTTATATTTTTTTATTTTTTTATTTGTTTTTTTTTTTATTTTATTTTTTTTAATATTATATTGTTTATATAACGTTTCTTTAAATAATATTAATATAAGCTTTATTCGATATATATTTAATAAATTATTATTCTCTTTATTCTAATTTTATATATCTATATATTATCTTAAGTCCTTTTTTTATTGAATTGAGTATTTTTTTATTTATTTATATATATTTTTCTAAATATTATACTTTAATTACTAACTTTTAAGTCGAATTTTTAATAGTTTTATGATTATAAGTTTGATTATTCTTTATTTAATAGCTAACTATATCGACTTCGTAGCTCTAATAATATTTTAAAAGTTAATTATCTATTTTATTGCTCTTTTAATCTTTCTTTATTATTAGTATTTTTCTATTATATTTATAGATAACTTTAAGTTATCTTACTTATTCTATAGAACTTATAACTTAAAGCTTATCCTCTTAGAACTTAATCGTACTTATTTTATATACTTTTAAAATGTTTTTTTAATATATTAATTAAGTGAATTGTAGATTTAATATAATTAATTAATAAGATAGTAAACTTTTCTATAACTTTCGTAGCTTATAGACTATAGTTAATTTACTTATTATTATAGTTAGCGTATTTTTAAATAATTTTTTGAGCCTTTAAGAAGTTTAATAAGAAATACGTTTCTCGTTATATAAGACTTAAATTAATAGTTTTTTCTTAGTTCTAATTATTTATTCGATAGACTATTAATAGGAGGCTTTATCTATATATTATTTTAGTTAGAAATTTATAAGATTTATAAAAAGGTTTGGGCTTATAAAACTTATAGAGGTTATAAGTTTAAAGGTTTATATATTATTTTAGATAATAGATACTGTTATAATATTATAGGCTTTAATGTTAAATCGTTTAACGTTTAGTTTTTTAGTTTTGAAGTTTAGTTTATTTTTATTTGAAATCTTCTTTTTTTATTTACGATTATTTTATATGGTTTCTATATTCCTTTTTTTTTTATAAGATTTAGTTATCTATTATTATTTATTTTTATTATTATCTGCTTTATATTTGTAATATATATTTAAAATTATTTATATTAATTTGAAAGTTACTCGATTTATGGTTTGTTTAGGTTTTTTTATTTTTTTGCTTAAGTTATATTAAATAATTATTTTATGTGTTGTTTTTTTTTATCGATTTTAAGTTAAGTCTTTGTTATATTGGTTTATTTTTATATTATCGATTTTATTTTATGGTTTGGTATTAAAAATAGTTGTTTTGGTTATGGTTTGAATTTGATATTATAGTGTTTGTTAATTGATAATATTACTTTATATAATTTTATTGAATAATAGTTATTATTTTTTTTTTAAATCATTGGTTTATGGTTTAAACTTTGTTTTGGGTGTTTTGTATTTATGTTTTAATGTTCCCTGATGATGATTTTTATATTAGACCTGGGCAAACTCCGGCAAAGCGACCGACTGAGATCGGGCAGAGTCAAACATCCGTCGACGCCGGATCCGTCTCCGTGAAGACCTTGTACAGCCTCCTACTGATGGCGGGGCCGATTTTGCGGTCAGTGAGGGCGCCGTTCCGATTCGCTGATTTCTGTTTCGCGGCATCATCTCGGTCAGCCTTCTATAACACATCGAGGCCCGTCGGTGTCAAAGGAGTGAATGGAAAAGAGACTTGCCTGCAAGTCCTCCAGCACGAGGGGACCGTGTTTCCGAAACGCCTTGACCAGAGCGAGCACGCTTGGATACTCGGACGCGATGCCGTAAGCGATGGGGGGCGTGACGCGGACGACTTCCTGGAGCATCTTGACGAAAGTGTCGTCTTTGTCCTCGCCGGTTTTGACCTGGCCGGATTCCATGCAGAAGGAGGTTTCGAGGTTCATTCTTTGGCTTCTGTTTGGTGGGTGTCAGTGAGGGTTGCTTTGGAGGACGAGGAAGGGGGAATGGGAAGAAGGGAGGGAGGGAGGACATGCCGGTAGGGTATGGTAGAGATATGTTGCGTGAAGTTCGCAACCCACTCTGCCGTCTCGAGGGAAGTCATCGTATGATGCACCAAGCACCCGTTCATGACCTGCAGTCGTAAAAGAGCGTCCTCGATCGTGTCCTCGTCCACAATCTCCACTGGGGCTTTCTTGCGTTTGGGATGATTTCCTGCGGGAGCCTCGGCGGCTTGAGCCTGGCTGAGAACTTTTGCTTGGTATGCTCGATTCTCTGCCGTGCGATTCTTCCGCATCCAGATCTGTAGGCCCTCGATCAGGTAGATTGGTATGCAATTGTCATAGGCGCTCTTCAACTTCGCAACGTGCGTCTCGACATCTTGTTCTTCGTGTTGCACCATAGCCAATGCCACAAACTCTTTTGCAGACATTATACACATGACGTGCTTCTCATTCTCGATCTGCATATGCCCCAATGGCTCCCAGTATTCCAGCTCAGGGTTCCATCTCGCTTTCAATTTTCGCCTCCATCTAATCACATTGGGTATCGGGCTCTGGTACAAAGTCGCATCTACACCGAGGTTCTTGAGAAACTGTCGAATCTGGATGTCTACACTCTGGCCGTCTATCGATGCCGGTAGATTCACGATCATCTCCGGTGTCGAGTCTTTCTTGTCCAGCTTTGACTTGTTGACTTCGGCAAGGTCTGCCGCTATACCCTTTTCTTTCGCTTTCTCCTCCTTCTCGAGTCGCTTCTTCTCCTTGTCCTCTTCTTTCTCTTTCTCCTTCTGCTCCTTCTTTGTCTCTTTCTCTCTCTCTTTCTCACGCGCCCTAGCAGCTTTCTCTTCATCTGTGAGCTTAGGTTTTCTCAACGTTTTAGCGGGCTTCGTCTGGGTTCCTTTTCCATCCTCTGGTCCCGTTGAGTTCCGGTCATCTGCCGAGCATTTTGCTCGGGCCTTGCCCTTACCAACTATATCACCCAAAGGCTTGCGGATATTGGAAGGCTTCCGGCGTGGAGGAGACTGGGATAGGGTCGCAAGCAACGCTGTAGTCCGTTCAGAGAGTGCTGAAGCAGCATTGGTGGCGCGCAGAGAAGCGGAGAGTATGTCGTCCGGGAGACTGTCATCCGAGTCGTCGCCGCCATGCGCTGACAAGGCGTCGATTGCCGTCCTTTTTGCACGAGAAGCCGTTGTCTCGGCGTGGGCTGAGGATGTGAAAATAATAGGATCAGATCCCTCGATCCCCTTCCAACCGTACTCGTCCTGTACTTTGCTCTTGAAACCGCTCTGAGTTGTTATTATTGGCATTCTTGATTTGGGTAGCTTCGAAAGTGGTTGGACGTTATCTTCGTCGGCAAGCGGTGGACTTAATTTCCTTCTCTTAGACGCACTCTCTGCCCAGCCATCATTGAGGTGCGCGGTGGTGTCGAAGTCGTCAGATAGATAGAAGAAGTCGTCCTTGGCCGCGACGGTCTTTGCGATCGGTTTTGTAAGGCTTGGAGCGCGCAACGGCGCCTCGTCTTCAGAGCTGAGGAGATCGATGACTTCTCCGAAAGCCATTATGAGGCGTGCTTTGAGTGTGATTGCAAACTTCTGGGTGCATTCCCCGGGGGAGGAGAGTGAAAGACAAGCCGCAATTACGCTCTATTTGTCTGTTCACCTTGGTTGCTTCCTCGTCGTTCTCTCCTCATTCACTCGAAGCTAGACGCCCTACAGTAAGCCCTACAGCACTCATGCTTCGATCGCGCGTGAGCAACAAGCAGAAGAAGCAAGAGCAAGAAATGAAACAAAAATGAAACAGATCAGCTTCGCCGACAACGGGAGTAAAGCTGCAAAGAGAGCAACTACTTTAAGAATGTACCCTCGTAATTACTTATAGTCGTCCGGACGAAGAAGCGCGTCAAACGCGCATTCTCTTGGCAGGAGAAGAAGACATAAAATCTGCCCTAAGCTCAGTCGGAGCTCTCCCAGGGGCCAGGGCTGCCCGCTTTAGCCGGGAAGATAACCGTACCCTACCCTACCAGAGTGATCAGTACAGGCTTGTGCTAGTCGTTATCACTATCAGCAGCCTTATGTGCAGGCTACAGCCGCTTGGTGCACTTGGCGACACCGTCTGGGCCGTTGCGTCGCCCGCAATGATTCTCAGGTAAAGGTCAAGCCCTACCTTGGTAGAATACCAAAGTACTAAATCACGCAGAGAAAGTTCGGTTGCGAACCTACTTTATATCTAGGCATATAAGGGCTCAAGCCCACGAATCGACCATGATACGCCTACTAGACGCAACCACTCACTCCATCGCTTCCTACCTCGATCCACCCTCCTACGCCATTATCTCCCATGTCTGGCTCCCCCCCGAAATCATCCACACCGACATTATCGACCCATCCATCCCGCTCTCCACATTCACCAACCCCTCTCACCCCAAACGCATCAGTGCCGCAAAAATCCTCAACTCATGTAATACCCTCGTCCGTCTCTACAACGGCAGAGTCAAGCACCTCTGGCTTGACACAATATGTATTGATAAAAGGGACCTAACAGAACTGTCGACAGCGATAAATTCAATGTACAAGTGGTATAAGTATGCGGAGGTCTGTTTCGTGTATTTAGCGGATTATCCCTCCCCTTCCGTCAGCGACTTCACGCACTCCAAATGGTTTACGAGAGGCTGGACACTGCAGGAATTCATCGCCCCCAAGTCCGTCCTCTTCTTCGACGCATCCTGGAACCGGATTGGCGATAGAGATACTTTGCAATCCGACCTCACGGCACGGACGAGCATCCCGGCGGAAGTCCTGCTCGGGAGCAGGAACGTGGGATGGGCGAGTGTGAGCTGCCGGATGTCGTGGGCCGCGGGAAGGACAGTGACTGTTGAGGAGGATATTGCGTATTGTCTGCTCGGTCTTTTTGGCGTCAACATGCCGCTGCTATATGGAGAGGGGGCAGAGAGGGCGTTTCGAAGGTTGCAGGAGGAGATTATGCGGTATAGTGATGATCATTCATTGTTCGCGTGGAAGAGCCAAAATGCGGGTTCATTTATTCGTGGACCGCGTGGGGTCGATGTATTATCATCGGGCTCAGGGTTGTTGGCAGCCTCACCCGATTACTTCGCCAGCACCAGAGAATTCAAGCACGCGCCAAGTCGGGAGAACAACCGCCCCTTTGCGGTAACGAACAAGGGAATCTACATTGATCTCTATCTCCAGCGGTATGGGCATGAGGGACTGTATGTGGCGAGTATAGAGTGTAAGCATGGGCCGGGTCACTATTTGGGTATTTTTCTTGAATGTATTGATGAGGAGACGCAGCAGTTTTGGAGAGCGAGGCCTGAGGAGTTGGTTAGAGTGGTGGCCTCGGGGAGAGGGCAGTTGAGGGGGATTTATGTTAAGCCCCCGGACGATCTCTCTTTCAGCAGGATAGCATGAATACTGAGCTGTGCTTTGTTGGGATGGAAGGCATCCGACTGCTGAGCTCTGCAGGCAACATTTGCCTGGATACGAACGCCAATCAACATACCTAGCTCAAACGTGCCACCGGAACTACGACACAGTTCATGGGGCGCGCTGACCTTTCATGATCTTTTGTAGTCCACATGTTGCTTCAAGAACTAAAAGGTCCGTCTTATCTTCCAACCACTTTTTTCAGGGCCTCTCCATGTCGATTCATGCTTCCGCCGTATATTGCGACGGCACATACGCCGCATTTCCCGGCCTCTGGTCATGCTGTAGGACCGCCAATTTCCACCTACACCCACTACACCGATGCTCGGTATCATACCCCATCTTCATACAGTCCGGTATCAGACCGCATATACCAAGCAGCAGGGCGCTGCGCATCGCATACGAAAACCTTAGCTGCCTAGTCGTCATCAACGACAACCCATCATCAGCGAACATCCACATGAGACACGAAGATCAATCTCCAGGAGTAAGTGTGATTAGATACGTACCGAGTTGTTTCGCTGGCAACGCGGTTGACGATTGTCTCCCTCCGCTCCCGACAGTTGGGGCAGTCGACGAAGTCGGGCTCAAACCCCAACCCATCCGTCGGCCTCACAAGACCCGCATTGCCGACTACGCGCATGGGCGGCGGGGAGGTGTATGCCATGTCCGTGTTAGCGGGTGGCTTGGTGGAAGGAGCGTTGCCGCCGCCGACTTCGCGGAGTTCGGTTGGCGCTGGCATTGTCGTGGTTCTTGATGCATTGGTACTGTACAGTTGGCCTTGGCCCTGGACCTGCCCGACCTGGTACGCGAGGGCTTTGTCTGGCATGATGTAGTGGTGGTTGTGCGTTGCGAGAAGGGATGAGAATGGACGTAGGCGGATTTAATCAGCTCAACGCGGTTGGAGCTATCATGGGGGTGGACGAGGAATATGCCGTTGCCGCGGATGCAACATATTCTTCAAGCTCGAGCACGGGTCAGATGGATTGTGCTCAGCCACTTGTTTGGGGCGAGGAGGAAATGGGCATGCATGATGATGTACTGTACGAGTAGAGGTGGGGCGTTGCTGTTTTACCACCGCGAGGGGTGTGGAGACTCCTGTGGCGGGGAGGGTGTACGCGTAAGGCTGTGGAGGTGGCATCTAATGACGTTTTTGTTCGCCGCATGCCTGACAGCTGGCCTTTGTAACTGTTGACTTGCGATCTAGTGGTCTTAATGTGTCGTTCGTCCGGTTTCTCTCGATCTCTTCTCAATATCTCCTAACCTGTTCCGCCAGATGTAGCACTATTGAGAAGGTTCTAGATCAGAGAATTTCCAACCAAATGCCATGGAACTAGAGACCGAAGACTTCTAGTTGGTTTAGGTATGGTAGATGTTGTTCGTGCTTACGGAGTACCTACTTACCACGAGGTACCTAGGTACCTTATAGGTAGCCCCTCTGCTAAGGGATTTTGGGACTAGTGTCTGCTGACGAGCAGCTAGCCGGGCATGGAAGCCTGTTCAAAGGGAATCGCAGTCAAGCATCTAGATTCTGTCTTGTACTAATACACCTTCCCTACAAGCGGAAAATATCATTCAATTGGCCACTGGCCATCAAACAAGAGATGAGCGAGATGAGAGAAGAGCTCGAAGAGGCTGAGATAGAGAATTATGAGCAGAGACCTTTTATTCCTCATGATGCTCTCAAAGATCTGTTACCAGAAAGCAAGATAGCAACCCTCATCAGCGCTCTGGCCGGAAGGGGAGTGCTTGAGGTCTATCAACAGCGTGAAATCATCAACGCAATCCTCGACAATGGGTTGCGATTATTCGCGACGCTGTTGTCTTTGTCTCGACCAGAATTGATCCTGAAATTCATCGAGACTGATCATTTCGCCCAAAGTCAGCTGGATTCGAGATTGCCTCTTTCCCATCACTCCCTGGGATTGATCCTTCGGGATGAGAAGCTGAGTGCTAGATTTTACAAGCACCAATGGAAATTTTTGGCACCTTTCTTTCGCGCAGATCAATCGCACCGCGAACTCGAAGACAACGTGATTCTGCCTTTCATTGACTGTAAAAGATTAGGGGAGGGTGGCTTTGGTGAGGTTCACCAAATGACCATGGTAGCCTCATATCAAGGTCTAGTGCCAGAGGTGAAAGGCCAGGTACAAGTGTCTTGATCCTCCCTTGCGCTCATCTGTTAACTGAATCTCGCCATTGAAGGTCATCATTATTCGAAAACAGATAAAGCCTAAGCGCGGCGCCGAGAAAGACTTTCAAAAAGAACAACACATTCTTTCTTTGTTGCGTTGCTTGCAGCATCCCAACATCATACAGCTTCTGACCGCGTATACAATTCATCAGACGCACAACTTCCTATTTCCCCTGGCTGATGGAGACTTAAAAGACTTTCTCCGCCAGCAGCGTCGACCTCCCGGCTTCGAGACGGACAACAATGTCCTTCAAGCTTTGTATGAGCTTGCGTCGGCCATTGAGGCAGTTCACGATTACTTTTCGAATACCTTCAATGTACGCAAGATAGGCTGTCACTATGATCTCAAGCCTGACAACATCTTATACCGCTCCGGCAAGTTCATACTTTCGGACTTTGGTCTCTCACAGCTGAGTGACGAGAATGAAGGGTCCAAATCTTTATACAGGAACGGGGGAGGCGAATACTGGGCTCCTGAATGTGTTTCAATTCACGACGACTTCAAGAAACTCCATGTTGGTCGGTCAAGTGACATGTGGTCGTTTGGTTGCATATTGTCTGAACTATTGACTTATCTACAAGACGGGCCGACCGGCGTTCTAAACTTTTCCGAAGGAAGAGAGATTACGCTCGCAGGATACTGGACTTGTAAGTCGTTTCATGGTGGCGATAAGCCACATGAGGGAGTGTCTCAATGGCTTTCGAGACTGGGTGGTCGGCACAAGATCACAGACGCTCAGAAAAGCCTAAACTTGCTAATACAAGACCTGTTACAACAAGAGCCAACGGCGCGGCCAAAAGCTCAGGATATCACCCTGGGCTTGTTCTATATTGCCCAAAACGAAGTCTATCAAAGTGTCGACGTGCAGTTCCGGCCCCTCCTTGTAAAGTCTGAGCTCGAGATAGATATAGAATACGAACGGTTTCGAATCTGGGGTGAAGTTAATGGCTATCACGATCTTGAACAAACTGGTCGATTGTATGGTCGGAAGGAACCACGGAATTTTGGGGATCTGCAGCTAGTTCGAAGATACCTCTCCAGATTATCTCAAGAGGTGGAAAATGTTGCAAGAGTTCTTCAAGGTGGCGGCCGAAGACCGTACAGGGTTCTTTATCATCTTCAAAAAGTCGTCGACGAATTGTGGGATATGCAACCCTCCGTGATCCGACAAAGCATGGCTAATTCTCTGGAAAACCGCATTCTGAATACTGAAGATAGAGCTCGGCTGAAATCCATAGAGACTGCTTTTCCCGGACCAGACGCACATACATCGAAGGAACTCTCAATAGGAGACCATGCCCCGCGGGCAGTGGCGTACAGACGCATCGGTCTGTTGGCGGCTATGAAGCAAATCGCTTCGGCCCTTGAAGATCGAGTACAGTCATCAGCGAACATGCTTATCGACGAGAGACAAATCAGCAAGCCTCTGAAACCCTTTCACTGGCACAACACTGGCATACTGCATACTGCCGACGGTTCAGAAAAACCAATTCTTGTCGAATGGTTAGAATACGGCGGTGAATGGGCCGAGCGCATGGAAGAGTTGATACAACGAATTCAGGACATTGCGTCGTTTCGTGCACCATCGTCCACGAGACTCGCCTTCTCTGTACTGATCTGTGCTGGCTACTATCATGACTTGGCGAAGCATGCCTTTGGTATAGTTTATTACTTTCCGCCTCCGCAGCCGACCTCTCCATTATCTTCTCAAGACGTGGAGAAGCCCATAAGCTTACGAGACATCCTTTCGACGGTGAAATCGAGGAAACAGCGGCCGTCTCTGGATCAAGTCTTTGACGCAGCACTGAGCCTAATCAATATGGTGCTGACCATGCACAAAGCGAACTGGCTTCACAAGAACATTTCTTCCTACAACATCATTTTCTTTCCAGATCGAGCTAAACCGATCGCAGAGGCCATGACTTCACCTTACTTCATCGGCTTCAGCTATAGCCGTTTGAACTTGGAAAGTGCTTTCACCCAAGGCCCTAACCAGCAACTCGAGTATCAGCATCCCGATTACCTTCGCGGACCAAATCGGTTTTGTCAGGAGTACGAATATTACAGCGTTGGACTCGTCCTGTTAGAATTAGGCTTTTGGGCTCCTCTAGAAACAATCTCCAAAGGCATCGTAGGCAGTCCCTCCGAGATGCTACAAGCATTGGTGAAGACACATGTACCAATGCTAAAGACCTACATGGGAAGAGCATATGGGGATGCAGTGGCAGCGTGTCTGAGCAGTGATTTTGGAGACAGCTCCAACCCAACTGAAGTGCGAGAGACCTTCGAACAAAAGGTTTTGCTCAAGGTGGAGAATCGAGGTCACTGATGCTCAAAATGTAGACTTTGTTCGCTCTTAGTTCTTCACCGTCTATAGCCATTTGATTGCTTTTTGCGCCCTGTTTAAACTTGATGCAGCCCACTGGACTGCTAACAAAGCGCGCTGCCTTGCCTCGAAACATAGGCGCAGATCATCCTGACACGGTCGTTTTTATATATTTTCTCAATGAAACCAAACCGTCTTGTCTGAGTAAAACATTCGAACTGGGAGCCAGTGAAGTGAGAGGCAGTATCTTGCGGAGCTTAAGAGGTTCGAACGCGAGATTGGTATCCTTGACGAAAACATGGGAGAAGCCGGAAGGGACCGAGTGACATCCCAACGCCAAATTCGTGACAGGGACCCAAACGCATGTCTCTGCTATCGGTGATCTCGTGCTCTGTGTCAATTGGTCATTGACCGTCAGTAGAGCATTCAAACGTTGGCTCCCAGGTCCAGCTAGGAGCGACGCGGAGAGAGAAGCGCAGAATCTTGTACCCTTGGTGATAGGGATCCACAAGGCTTGGGTACCATCGTGATTGTGGACAGCCACACAGCTCCTTCAGCCCAAGCGGCTGATGCTATAGCGTCTACGAAGGGGTCAAATCATTAATGTGTAGCCAAAGGATGCAGGAGGTAAGAAAACGAACATATTGGAAAGATCGCAACGTACGTGAATGAACAAATATTACACTGTCAGCCTCCGTGGGAATAGCAATCATAGAGACCTAGATGCAACCGATGAATTCCCATGCGTCTTAAAATGTGTGTACGAGAAATGGTGGTAATGTTTTTTTGTCTTCACAGTCCCCTGCCGACGTCATCTTGCAGGACGCCTGCTTACTCGTACGACTCAGCCATGTCAGCCTTTCAGCCTCAAGCAGTCTTTACTTTCAGTGTCTACGCCTTCATTTCTACGCAAACACCCATCTCGAACCGCGCAAATTTTCCATCACTTGCGATATAGTCTACCGTGGTCATCATCCTACCATGATCAGCCAAACCCTGGAAGGGCGCTACGTGGATAAGGAAAAGCTAGTCAAGCTGCTGAAAGCTTTATTCGGGGTCGGAAACTTTTCAATCAAGGTGCGTGGCTCCTGGTCCTTGCGAGGGAACTTCCAGTGCCCCATTCTAACCGACCTATTTCACGGCAGGACGTGGATGACAGCTTCAAGCTTTCAGTGCCTCGGAAGCTTACCCAAGTACGTTATAAAGCCGAACTCAGACAAATGTCAAGGAGAGTATGGGAGCTACTGACGGTTGACTTGTTCCAAAAGAACGAACAGGCGCAAAGCAAACCTGATTAGCGTGGACCGGTCTGCGAGGCCGGTGCTGCATGTCTGCATCAGCATCAATCACTGTAGCGGGGCGCTGAGATCGGCAGTCACTCCAAGGCAGTGCATGGGGACCTTAACCAGCATTTCTTCAATATAGGTCCGGGAGGGTTATGTAATTATCCTGAAGCAATAGAAACTTGATTGATATTGCTCAAATGAGGCTCAAGGTCGAAGATCGAGAGATCTTTTCTCCCGACGAACGGCAGTCGAATGTCGAGGTTTGGCTCGGCCGTGCGCCACATACGTATGCAGACCTTGTCCCGCCCGTGCTTTCTGTCTTCTCAATCACCTACACAGTTGCGATACTGACCGAGGGGAACTTGATACACCACTGCTAAAACTTCTCCTTCTCTTCCTCTATGCAAGCTGCCCCCTAAATGACTATGCTTGGCCCCGATCGCCGCCCCGTTTGGATTGCGGCTTTTTCATAAATTCCAGTCCTGTTGGGTCTCTACTATTAAACCACAATGCTTTCCAGCTCTGATCCTCTCGCTTATTAGTTACCTTGGTCATGACGAAGAAAACATCACCGCCTTTAAAGAGATTCTAGCGGTGAGTCCACTTTGGCGCCGACCTCTGAACAAGTCAGGAAAGATCGATCAGTGACTGACCTTCGCTCAGAATATCAGAGACGCAGACGTCGATGTTTTCATGTGCGATCCCTTCGCATCTAAGTCGCACAGATCGATGTGCCTGACCAACCTTGAACTACAGATTCCTACGGCAAGAATATTCTTGGGGTCGTCTCCTGATCACGGAAGACACCTTCGGCAAAATCCTCGATAGTTGCAATGCTTTTCCAGAATTCAACGATCATGTTTCCTCTTTTGCTTTCAAGACCTCGGACTGCGATGAGCATTTTGCTACCTGCGACAGAAGAGTCCACGTTTCGGCGCAGGCCGGTCAAGAAGATCACAATTGTTATGGTATCTACCTTGCCTGATACTTTACATAGTATCAACAAGCTTACCTTGGTGATCTCAGAATTATGCTATCTACTTCGATACCCAGCAAGGCATGGGAGAAAGAGCGGCTATCCGTTCTCGCTCCGCCAGACGGCCGTCTATCAACGCTTTGACGATGTCAGAAAAACGTCCAAATGGATCTTCGTGCAGGCACCTGACGATTTTTCCGATGAACTTCGGACCTCACTCTCTTCGGGAAACCAGGAAAGATCTCCTAAGGATATTCACCGATGTGCTTTTGCCTTAGCCGAACAAGAATGGCGTGACTATATCTGCTATCTCGATGCCGAATTGAGGGTCTTGGTTCGTTTGCGGCCCTGGGAACCAATGATTGTCCTTTGCAAACTAATCTGACTTTAGGAGGAAAAGGCACTGTTTGTCGATGTCGACGTGTACAGCGAATGCGATTACTTGGTTGCCTTCGCCGATAGTCAAAAGCTCCAGCGGCTTCGTCGAAGGCTTGTCAAATGCAAAGAGGTACTAGACTGCTGCCTCGAAATAGCCCTCAGATGTCAGACGCACTGGCAGGATCTGTGCTCTCGGGGCATGCTGGAGTCCGGGGAAGATAACGCCGAGCTTGGATCGTACATCTCTCGAATCAAAACCCACAAGCGAGGCATCGAGGCCATACAAGAGCATACGGAAGGAATTGCTACTCTGGTGCGGCCATCACCGTTCCATTCCATAGCTATGAGTCTAATACTTTGCTTGTGTAGCTATCTCAGATCCTAAATTATAGGAATGAGAATATGATAGTCAAAAGCAACGAAGCCCTGAACAAAAACAGCGACGCCATGCGCGAGATAGCCATTGCCGCCAAAGCGGACAACGAGCTCATTTCCGTTCTGATCGGCAAGTCGCAAAACGATTCGCACACGGTCAAGGTACTTACCTATATTGCACTTATCTACCTACCAGCCAGCTTGGTCGCTGTAAGTTTGACTCCTAGAATGCGATCTTGACTACCATGTTCCACAGAGCTGAACGATTGGTCCTTTTAGGAGATATTCAATTCTAATCTCATACAAACAACGAACGGCGAACCAGAAGCTGTCGGCACTCACCTGGTCCTGTCACGATCGTTCTGGCTCTATCCGTCCATCACGCTCGGCCTGATGGTGTTGACTTTCGTGCCCATCTTTGGGTTGCTGTTCAATGATAGGAGGCTACGTCGGTTGCCTTTGAAATTACTTGGCAACAACAAGGAAAGGGACTAGTTGTAGATATGGGAACAGCATAGCTTATCGAACACGCTGACTTGTTGATCGCGTACTCATACCTTGCCCTTGACAGAGGGGCGAAGCAATTTTGCGGCTGCTCCTATCGACTCAACCTACATTGAACGGAGACAAGACAATTGGATTTTCTGGCGTCTTTCAAGAGCATTTTACTTTCAGAATATGCGTCACGTTTCACGAATCTTCTCTAGGAGAGAATGCTGACTCCAAAGCCTCGAAGTGGACTCGTCGTTTCGAGTCCCTGCAACCCAGCGACGACATCGAAAGCCTGGAAAAAGCACCGACGCTCTCTGAGCCGCCAGAAGCCAAATTCCGGCCACGGTTTCACGTCTAATTAGTTGACCATGATCAGTGGTCCCACAGTCCCCACGGGATGACCAGCTTGATGGTAGCCTCACGTTTTGAAATTGTGCGCTTGGCCTATCCACTTCTTGATCGTGATCCAACTCTGGTGCTTTCAAGTGATGAATACCGTATGCACGATCTCCGCTATGGTGGGCTGCACGCAACGGGCATGCGTATATCATCCTATTACCATTAGAGAAAATGGATCTGTCCATTGATAGTTGTCGTCGTGCCATACAAACAGCATTCCCAGTCGCGGTTCTCAGCGGACATGGACCAGTGGCTTCTGTCCTCCTACGTACAGGGCTAGAAATGATGTCCACCCTCTACAATGGATGGACAGCGCTAGAATGGGCGATTGCGAAAGAAACACTATGATGTGGTGAAAACTTTGCTGACGAGAGAAAAGAAATCGGAGACAAGTATGAAAAGGATAGAAGCGGGTCTCTCTCTAGCGGCCGCAAGGGGGTATGATATTATACTGCAGCTTCTCCTGGAATACAACCCAAACCTGAAGCGAGGAACGAGAACGACGAAACACCTCTCTTCCGAGCTGTTGACTGTGATCATTATGAAATTGTTACTTTACTTCAAAGGGAAGGAGCCAATGTGAACGCAATCACGAAAAATGGCTGGACCGAGCTTTTTCCTGGCAAGGGAGAGCCAGTATTGCACCAGGCATTTCAGGGCTCGATCATGACTGCCACGCTGTTGCACTACGGAGCTGATCTTAAGGCGAAAGATGCATACGGGCAGACAGCCCTCTACCCCACTATACAGAAGGACAGAAGAACACCGTGGAGACCCTCTCGATAAGAGGAGCCAACCTAAGCTCAAAGACACTGACGAGATACACACCGTGGTCTCTCGAGGCGCATAATGAAGACCGCAAAAGACACCCACAGGCTGATCAAGTCCCGGTACCCCACCCACGAAATCCTCGCCTCCGACTCGCACGCGCGGCCGCTCTCAAACGCTGAGCTCAGGGGAACATCGTCGAAAGCCATTCTTGGCGCATCGTCCCGCAGCAATCTCTCACAGATCCTCGAGATGGACGGTGGAGATTCCTACCGACCGCGATGTCTCACGCAGTATGTGTCGGTCAGCATTTGAGAGGGAGTTTTTCAACACCGGTTATAGGAGACATATCATAGCACCCGTGAGTCGCACTCCGTCTCGGACGTACAACCCTACCCATGGGCTGAGAAGGCCTGCGGGGACCTGGAAGAAGCCATCACGTCCACAAACGCCCGCAATGCATTTCTTTCCCGTCCATCCATCCATCCATCCCATCCCCCCTCCCTTCCCTCCCTCCTCCCCAGTCCCCCCAACAAACACGATCGCCTCCCCCTCCCCCCCGCCCCCACCGGCCGAGAGAAAAAATGCCCCCGCAAAACCTCACCTCACTCGCCAGCCAACCTCACCCCCACTCGCCGGCCCACCTCACCCTCAAAAAGCCAACCCCACCAGCCGACCAAACCCGCGATCCCAAAAATCCGCACAAACGCCCGACCGGCTCCCTCTGCACCAGTGCCGCAAAGCCACAATGCACAGCCGGCAGGCTTACGGAGCCGAAGAAGCTTTATAATAGTAGCATCCGCCAAAACGCTGTCCCCCGAGAAGGGCGTCGGTTGTTAGGTGGTGGGGCGCGGGGTGGCGTGCCGAGGAGGGAAGGGAAGGGAGCGGAGCGTGAGGACTGCTATTATATAGTATAGGGTACATCTGAGTGCTAGGAGGATGATGATGATGATGATGAGGATGATGAGACTAGACTCGTCGGTTCGAAGGATCCCCTGTCATTCGGGATTGGTAAGTGACGATTGTGTCGGAATGGGAGGTGGAGAAAGCGCAGAGATTTGATTGAGTCCGACCGTTGTGGGTCAGGGGGTGATGTTGGGGATATCGGATGCTGGTTGCTAAGAATGACTTCTGGCCGTGTTTATTATTGTCATCGAAACGCAGACTCGTGCGTTTGTAATTTATAAATAACCCCGACGATGCCCGCAAAAGCCACGGCTATGAGCAGCGAGCCCAACGACGTCTCCAGCATAGTGATACACCGCGTGCTGTAAGCCGCCCGTATCACCGCCCCGATCGTGAACAAACACCCCGCCAAAATCGGGATACTCAGCGCCACATCGGCCAGCTCGGTAGCCAAGACCCTCCTCCCCTTCACCATCGCCTCAATCTCCTCATCCAACCGCTTCGCCATCTTCGTCTCCGAAAACTCTTCCCTGACCCTCCTTTTCCCGTTCACGCCCATCTGCCGCAACTGCTCTTCCGACATCTCGCCCAAAACCTTCTTCATGATATCCGTCCACTGCTCCACCTTGTCCACATCGCGCAACCACCCCGTTTCCGGATCCAGAACCGTCTCCAACGGCCCACCGCTGTTTGCCGCCAGGACCGGAACGCCCGCCAGCATTGCTTCCAGAGGCACGATGCCGAAGTGCTCGTTTGAAGGGGTGTAAATGAGGAGACGAGCGGAGTTTAGGAGGGAGGATTTTAAAGAGGAAGGGACGGAGAGGAGGAAGAGGATGGAGATGGAGGGAGGGATGGAGAGGGCGGAGACGAGGGTTTTGGTGGTGGCGTGGGTGAGGGAGAGGGAGGTGGCGAGGGTTTCGAGGGAGTGGTGGTAGAGGACGTTTTCGCGAACTTGGGGATCGTAGCCTCCTGGTATAGATTGAGATACAGTCACGCAAAGGGGAGGAATCATATGAGATGTTGGACATACCTGCAATGACCAATCTTACACCTTCTCGATCCTGTGGTTCCAGGCCGGCGAATGCTTTGATTGCGAGACCGACATCTTTCTTTCGCTCGAATCGATTGATACTTAACAGCACCTTCTTGTCTTTCCATAGCGGCTTGCTGTCTCCTTCGACCTTTTCATTTCCTTTGGTATCAACGCAAGGGTAGATAACCCCAACGCCTCTCTCACCACCCAAACCCTCCCATATACTTTCCACCACTCCTTTTGTAAAGCCACTATTGACTATCACCCTGTCAGCCCCTCTTATCCCCCAGCCTTCCCACCAATCGAATCCTATCCGCCATATCCTTGTATACCAGGTCTTCCTCCCCTGCACCAGCAGCAAATCCGGAAAATGGCAATAGAACAAAATCTTCTGATCCTCCCAGAACCATCGCAGGAAGGGTATGCCCGCCGACAACTGATCTATAAAAAACGCCGTTGGGTTCAGCTTGGTCAGTTCGCCGCTCCAGGTGATGGCCACTAATAGATGAATTTGTCTTAGAATAGAACATAGGATTTTGAAGCGACCAAGGATTGTAGCAGGGATGAGCCAGTCTCCACGCACGCGAACGTCGAGCGTGCCATCTCGAGCTTCGTCAAAGCAGTGATTGGGGTCTCGGTAGGATGTAAAGATAGTGATCTTGTGACCTAGCTTTTGGAGACCGGTTGCTGCATCGATGACGAGGCGTTCGGCACCACCAATACCGAGGTCGGGGTGGAAGAAGACGATGTTGTTTGCTTTGTTGGGTGGAATTTTCGGGTCTTGTTGCTTCTTTGCCTTGCGTTCCATTGGATGTATGTGGGTGATATGCCAAGTGTGAAATTGCTTTCACCTTTTTTGCTTCGTCTTGCAATCGACGTTAGAGTTTCAATACTCGTTATCTTAGTACATTAGCAACTAGCAAGCATCCGAGGTAATCTTACTTAGTACCGTAGGTAAAGTAAAGTAGGTTCCCGGACGATGACGTGCCAAGGCGGGGGCTAAGATTGAAACTTGATTGGTAACCGAGCAGTTTCCCCTGCATGAAATCTGGGAATAATTTCCAAGATGCAGGCACCGGTGGCGCTAAGAACAAAAGGACAGGGCGTTTTGAAACAATAAGGGGATTTGCACTCCTGTGCATCCTTTCACAATTCTCAGCTGCAGTCACCTGCAATTCTATGGCGGCAAGGTTGTTTGAAGGCCCCACTCCTTCTTTTATCTTTTTATCTTTTATCTTTCTCTTTCTTTCTCTCTCTCTCAAACCTCTCCTTCATTTCTTCATATTTAACCCCAATTCTTTCCAAGACTCTTCAGTCTTTCACTCACGGTCCTTACCAAAATTTGCTCTTTTCAGTTGATACCACTCGCTGGTCGAAACAAATACACTCCTTTGTTCCATAAACTCGGCTCCTGCATCTCGCTACTCTTCGAGTACCTATCATAACATCTCTTCATCCGATTCAATAAGGGCTACCATACAATGTATCCATCAGCATTGGCAGCCGTCTACGCCGTCCTCCTCACCACCCTCGCAACCTCAATATCATGTCTCCATCACACTCACACTCACGCCCACACCCACCTGTCCAAGCGAGCGACCACCCCCATGGTCTTCGCCCACTACATGATTCAATTCGCACCCCCAGGTCTGAACGGAAACCCAAATCCAGACTATAGCACAGACATCAACATGGCCAAGGCCGCCGGCTTCGACGCCTTCGCCGTTGACTACACAGACAATGCTGCCCTTTTCGCCACCAACCTCGACATCCTCTACCACACCGCCTCAACTCTAGGCTTCAAGCTCTTCCTCACAATCGACACCACCACCATGTACGACGTAGCCCAGGTCGTCAACATCACAAGCTTCTACGCCAACAGTCCTGCCCAGCTCAAAGACGGAGCCGGCAACATCTTCCTCAGCTCCTTCGAAGTCAACCCCCCAGGTTGGAACTGGCAAACCGACGTCATCGACCAGTTAAACATACAAAACATTGGCGTCAACTTCCTCCCCGGCTCCCTCGGTCAGGACGGCGCATACGAGGCCTCGCTCCCCGACCGTGGCACAGGCCTCTTCACCTGGATCCATCCTGCCCTCTCCGCCTCTGAAGAAGCTGCCGTCGACCAAACCTTCGCCGACGCGCGCGACTCCAGCGGCAAGCCCTGGATGGCAGGCGTAGCCCCATGGTTCTTCAAGCGTCTCGCCAGTGACACCAATTGGCTGAACGCGCAAGACTCCAACATCTACATCGACCGCTGGGTAGAGCTGTTGAAGCTAAAGCCCGACTACATCGAAGTCATCTCTTGGAATGACTTTGGCGAATCTCACTACATCGGCCCCGCGGACAGTACCCCCGAGGCTGAACTCATGCTGCCGAGCAAAGCCGACTATTACGGCAACCTCGACCACAGCGCTTTCCTCAAGATGTCCACCTTCTTCATCAACACATACAAAGCCGGCGAGACCAACGTAACCGTCACAGCAGACGAAGAAGACGTCTTCTTCTTCTACCGTCCCCAGCCCGTCAACAACATCCCCACCAATGACACCTATCTAGACAACGCCTGGCCTTTACCCGAGAACGCCTCGAGTATTGCGGACAACGTCTACGTCGTGCCATTCCTCTCCGAGCCAGCGACCATTTATCTCAGCTCCGGCGGGTATAGCACGTCCATGGACGCGCCGTCATTCCTTAGCAAGAGTGCGATCACGTTCAATTCTCCCGCCATGATGGGCCAGCAGATTTTGACCGCCAGTCGGCCCATCAACGGCCAGACGCTTAACAAGACGGGTACCGTGGATATCACGAGCGGCGGGTCGAGGTACCAAGGGAACGTGGTTGCTATCTAGGGGGTGACTAATCAGTCTTTGGGCAATGTATTTGTGAGAACTGGGAGAGGGAGAGAAGAAGGATTTTTCATCTGGCTATGTATGACTCGTGCTTGCAGGAGGGATTCGTGAGATTATTATGGAGGGCAGAGCCTATTTCGCTTCGATACTTCTTGCTTCTAATGTCCACCCTTGTCGGGACAGGTGTACATATTACGCTACAACCTTGCTGAGAGAGTGAGGAATCAAGTCACAAGCTGACTCTCCGTCTTGCACATCCACATTTGTCAACATCCACTCTTCTACAAAATGATTGACAGACTGATTGATTGATCGATCCGCCCCATCCACATCTACCATCCATCCCACCTCCACAAAGCCCCCTCTCTAATCGCCAACTATCACCAGCCGAATCATCCATCCTCAGCCCGTCAGACCCATCAAAACGAGTCGAGCGACCCCCGAGCAGAAGAAGAACAATCCATCCATCCCATCCCACTCCTCATCCATCCCTCAAGCAACCGCATCGACCCATTCATTCATCCCCATGAAGCGACGCAGCCAAAAACGCCACCGGTTTAACTCTCTAAGTAGACTGCAAGAAAGCGAGACGAGCCAAGCTTCAGACATCAGAGGTCGGAAGCACCGACCGACCAAGCAAGCAAGCAAGCAAGCAAGCATACATCAGACGCCCGGAAAGGATAGAAATGTTGTGCCCACGGCCTTGAAGATGGATGGATAGATAGATAGATAGATAGATAGCCTCTCCGAACGAAAAAACGCCCGGCAAGAAGGGGAAAAAAATCTATGACCGACCGGCCTCGATATGCGCCATGGAGGGCGAGATGACTGAGAGTATAGGTACAAGGTAAACGGAAAGGGGGGGGGGTATATCTCCGAGCGCGTTGGTGAAAGTATGGACAGTAGAAGAAGAAGAAGAAAAAATAACGTCGGAACTTCGGAAAATCGTAACGGGCAATGCGAGGTTAGCGCGGATGGGACCCCGGGAGGTGGACAGCAAAAGATCTGTCTCCGTGCTGGATGAGGAGAGGAGGAGAGCTCTAGAAGCAATTGAACCCCCCTCCCTTCTTCTTCCTCTTTCCCTCCACGGCCCTCATTCTCTCCTCCAACTTCTCCCTCGCCCTCTCCGCCTCCTTCCTCTTGTCCCTCTCCTCCTCCACCGCCTGGACGCTATAGCGCGCCCCACTCCTCTCCTTCTTCAGGTCTTTGTTCTCATCCTCCAACGCCCACGTCTTCTTCTTCCAAGCTTCCATATCAAGCTTGCTCTTATTCGTTTGGAACTCGAGATCGACAAGGGCTTCTTCGAGGGTGGCCGTGAGTTGTTTTTCCGCAAAGAGATGCTTTTCCATTTGTTTGATATGGGCGTCTTTTTCTTCCAGGTGGACATTGTGTTGGGAGATTAGGTCGGCTGTCTGAGTGCTGGGCGAGTGGTGGGAGAAGGTGGCGGATGTGGGGGAAGTGACGGAGTTGGGTAGTGGGGGAAGCGGGATGGCCGGTGGGGGTGACGGAAGGGTGGCGACGGAGCCACTCTTGCGGATGTTGGAGTTTGAGAGGGAGCGTTCGAGCGTTTGCTGGTGGAGTTCCCGCATTTGTGTCTTTGCTAGAGTCAATAACGTGCAAAGGAGGATGGTTTGGAGACCGACATACCTGTAGCTGCTCGACTTGGATCTGGGAGGCTTCCAATTGCTTCTCGAGAATGCTGATCTGAGGTTGGTTGTTGGTCAACATAGACAGCCTACTGGTACTGGCTTGCTGTTGGTCGAAGGCGTTTTTGATCTGCTCTTCTAATTCATCGTTGATGATTTCCAATCTCTCGTTCTTGGATTTGAACGTTTCCAGCTCGGCGATGTTGGTTTCGTTCGACTTCCCGGCTGCTGCGATCTCAGATTTGAGAGTCTGGACCTCTTTCTGAAGCTGATTGCGCTGTCGGTCCATCTCATCACACTTTGCTTTTGACAGCCGAAGCTCGTCTGCAAGGTTGCTATTAGCCTTTTCTAGCTGAGTCCTCAAGTCGATAACTTCTGTCTCGAGCCGGGTAACTTGGGCCGTATATACACCCTGCATTTCTTGGAAATTACGGTCCAACTCTGCTTTTACTGCGGCATGCTCCCCGATGTTTGAGCGCAAACCATCCAATTCGCGTGAATGTGAGTCATGCAAAGATTTCAGACCATGCTTGTGAAACTCAACAGTGGACTGATGCTCTTCGACCTGCCGCTCGAGCATCGAAATATGTTGACGATGCGAGTCAAGTTCCTTTTCGTTGTCGCTTCTGAAGCGTGCTGCCGTGTCAACCTGCTCACGAGCTGTTGCTTGTAGTTCCTCGAGTCTCGCAATTCTATCCACGTGTAAATCAATGGTTGCCTTTTGCCCGTCAATCTCTTTGATCAAAGTGTTGATAATTTGGACATGGTCAGTTTTCTCATCTGCCGCATTAGCCGAGATAGATTCGGACTCCCGAGCCTTCTCCTCAGCTTGTTTACGCATCATCTCGACACTGGCCAAGGTGCTTTCCAGGTCGGTGATAGTGGATATCAGCCTCTTCTCGGAAGCTTGCATAGAGTCGACGGCTGTTCTGTGCTTCTGCTGCCACTGGGAGACCTCGTCCTGCAGTCTCGCGACGTCTTGCGTTGGCTGCATGTTGTGGCCAAGCTGCTTGTCATTCGACTCGATAGTCGTAGCTGGAGTCTCGGGGAAATATCCTGGCATAGCTGATTTGGCCGATTCGGCGTGTTCCAAGGACCTCGTTAGTGACTCGATTTCGCCGACCAACTCCTGCTCTCGATTCGAATGTCTTTCCTGCAGCATCCTCATCTGAGTATCGTTCTGCAACAACTGTTCGTGTAAGGTAGATACCACGGACATGTCGATGGGTGACGATGTCTTCATGCTAGTGCGCTCTCGTGTGAGGCCAGATATCATTGTCGCCTTTGCATCCATTTCCCTTTTCAGAGTTGCTAGCTCGGCTTCGAGAAGCTGTACCCGTTCTGACCGTTGATGGAGCTCATGCATTGCTGTATTAAGATTGATCTCAAAGCTCTGCATCGTATCAGGCTTGTCGTCAAGATTGTCAGCGGCGATGTTTCTGAGCGATGCGAACGAACGGTGAGCACGGTCTATCGTCATGACGTTTTGGCTGGATTTTCGCCTAATCACAGACGAGGTCGGCGATTGTGGGTTGTTCATCTTTGCTTTCTGAACTTCTGCCTTGAGTTCTTCAACGACGTCCAGCGTTTCGACATGTAGCTCTTGCAATTCGGAGTATCTGCCGTGCAAGGTTTTTAAGCCTTCATCTTTCTCAATGTGGGCCCTCTTCAATTCGTCCACTTCTTGCATCAAAGACTCTTCACGAGGTGAGATTCGGCTCCAACCCCCAGGAGTAATCTTCCTGAGGGGACTGCCGTCCGCTGACGGCTCCACGGAAGTGCTTGAATCCCCAGCTAAGGACAATTCCGATGACAGAGATCGCGAGGATGGTAGTTGTCCCCCATCTTTTAGCCCATTCACCCTCGCGTCTCCTAAAAAAGACGTTGGTCGTGTAGATATTGGGGATGCGACTGATTCTGCTGCAGCCGGGTGACGAGCTTCATCGACGGCATCTTGCATTTCTGCGAGTGTACGTAATGCTTCATCGTACTTTGCAGATATCATCTCGAAGTCGCTCACGGTTGACTCATGCTGAATCCGAAGATCGAAGAGCTCTTGGGTGACATCTTGGAGCTTGTCTGCTACGACGTTGGACCTGGCTTGCGCAAGACCTTGTTGCTCCGTATCTAAATGAGAAGCGGGACTGGCTCTTGCCGTGCTAACGGTCCGGGTTGCCTGAAATCCATTTGGTAGCTGCGAGCTTTGCTTCCCCAGTGAGAACCCAGTCTCCTCCTCCTCGTCTGATTCTGGGATTGCGATGTTTGCCGCTTCTTGAAGAGTGGACATTGCGGCTGACTTTGCCACGCCGTTGGTCAGAGGTTTGCTTGGAGCCTGATTTTCATTCGAGTTACCGTTAGTGTGAAGATGATCAAACTCGTACAGCAGGTTATCTAGCTTCCCAAGGCTCCTTTGGCGTTCAATGACATGTTCAAGTCGATCCAACTCACGCTGCTTGAGCTCCATGTCTTGGTCCGCCTCGGCGAGCCGCTCCTCCAAGGTAGCTATGTAATCCTCACATTGAGACTCGTTTTCACGGATCCGGGCAATTTCTTTACGCAATTCCATCACAAGTGCTGCAGACTTTTCGTCACCGGAGCTTTGACCGTCGAGCTTAGCCTCTAGGTTGTGCAGGTATTGCTCATTGTTAGCATCCCGCTCCATTAGCTTGTGCAGTCGAGTCTGAATTTGCTGGTTCACACTTTCAACATAGGCGCACTTGTTTTCTTTCTCGAGCAAGGTACTCTCCGTGGTGGCCAAGGAAGATCTGGTGTTCGAAAGCGACGTCTCCAAGCTTTGGATAGTCTTCTCATATTCAAGTACAACTTGCTCCACTGCTTCTGCGAATGAATTTGAGCGCTTCAGTCTCTCGACTGCGGAGTCTCCAATTGCTTCTGTGAGCGTCGGCGTCTCTCCAGATTCGTTGTCCCTTGCTTTGGTGATCTCCGAGATGAGCTTCGCATGTCGATGGCTGAGGGCAGTGTAATTCTCCTGGACATCGAGAAGATGGCTCTCGAGCTCTAACTCCCTCTCGTTCTGCCGCTCGACTCGCTCATGAGGCGCACTCATCCGACGGTCAGAATGACTGATTTGATCACGAAGGAATGAGACTTCTGCTCTGAGACGGTCAATAACAGCTTGTTTTTCGCTCTCGTCCGAGGTTTGCTGAATCTGGGGTTTGCTCTGGATGTTCCTGGCCCGTTGTGCGTAGTGCACGGTGTTTAAGGTTTCGCTCAAGTGGAATTCCGCTGGTGTCACGCAGGCGATCAAGTATGTAATTGCGTTACCACCAAGAGAATCCTGCAGTACTCGGGTAAGCTTGGAGTCGCGGTATGATATATGGGTGCCAGAGTGTCGGGTTGAAAGCTGAGAAATCACTTTTCCCAAACTTGCAAGACCTGCGTTAATGGAAATCCCTTCTCTTGCACGGTCTCCTGAAGCACCGGTGTTCTTCAATCTTTCACTCCCGGCCAGATCGACGAAATGTAGCTTGCTGTCAATCGTAACCCAGTCTTCCGCCCCTGTCATGGCTTCTACTGGCATGGAGAGCCTCTTGTCTTTTTTGGGGGTGTGCGCCTTGTTCTTTCGCTGAACAAGATTAATGCTAAACACTGCATGGGAGCGAGATGATTTGGCGTTGAGAGCGGTCGAGTCCGTCTGCCGAATCGAAGATCCCAGATTTAGAGCTGCCAGGAGATCTTCGATGGACTTTATGTTGACCTGACGGAGCCCGGTCAGGAGAATGCGACCTTTTACGTCCTCCCGGATAGCCACAGTCGTCCGTGCGGCCAGAGGTACGGATTCTGGTACTAGCAGGTCTCGCAATTGCTCGTTGTATATCTAAAAAGCCTCTGAGTAGTGCTAGATTCACCAGGAGTTGCGAAAACCAACCTCAACATATGTAGCTTTCATCTGCCAGTTCTTATCTTCGCTTGCCTGTGCCTGAGCCTTTGCCATTGCTGCTAGCCCCACGGTCGAGTGCATTGAATAGCGGGTAGGTGTGCGAAGACCAGAAGATCCGCTTCTTCGCAGTGTTGGTGGCCCTGCAAGCTTTTCGAACAGCGCGCTGGCGGCTCGGGGAATCACACCTAGCAAATCGTGCATTAGCGGAGCACCATTGAGGAAAGATTGGCCGAATCCGCATCTCCTGATGTTTGTCGCCACATTGGTATCACCTACCCATGAGTCGAGGATCACTCTGCTCAGCAGGGCCAGATGTCCCCATCGTGTATGACTTTCCGGAACCGGACTGTCCGTAGGCAAGGACAGACACGTTGTAACCCTGCACGAAGGCATCGACGCTTTCATTCACGTATTGCCAAACGCCCTCTTGATAGACATCCTCTCCGAATACCCTATCGAACAGGAAGAGTTTTTGCCCATGTGGTGACTCGATGGCTAGGCTGCTTGGTGAGGTGTCGTGAACCATGGATCTCTGGAAGCGCTGAGGGATGAGTTCGAAGCCTGGATCATTCGGTCGCAGCGGTGGACGGATTCGTACAGCTACGACAATACCAAGTCAGCACTGCTTGGTCTACCACTCCTACCGTCATCCATCGCTGCATACCGACTTTGACCGAGACGGCTGGTCTCCCCTCCTCGTCTGAATTTCTGCTGCCTCCACCCTGTTTGCTGCTGTAACTCATCCGGCTCTGGCTCCGGGCTGCCTGGAAGACTCCGCTCATTGGGCGTGCCGGAGAGGGCGAAGAAGGCGGTGAGCAGGCCATTCCTCCTGTGACGCCCGTTTGGGCGCGAAGGGCGACAGCAACTTGTTCAACAATATCGCAACCGGGTTGGTTTTGATGCAGCACAATCTCGCATGTTTGTGTGCTTTTGTCCGTGTGGGTGGGTTAGGAGGATGGAGATGATTGGTTTGCTGCAAATGCGGCCGATCCCGAGTCATCAAACAAAGGGTGCAGGTGTCGCGAAGTGGTGGAAGCTATGATTTGGAGTCCCTTTGTTCTTTTTCCGCGAGCAAATAGTGATACAGTGATATGGCGAAGTGAAGAAGATGGTAAAGGGTGAAGCAAGATGTTAGGTAGTAGTGACGATACTTGTTCGTTCCAAACTTTCACTTTTGCAAGCGGAGTGTTTTCTGGGAATTATTGGGGATAGGGGACCTAAGGGATCTAGGGGGGGACCCATTAACGGGATCACCTCCCCTTAGCGTCACCAGGCGTCACCAGCGTTACGGGGGTTTACTTTTAAGTAAAGTACCTTACCTTATGTACAGATGGTAAGTCCCTTAGACACTCTGGACGCCCCCTCGCCCACTACTTTAAACTCAACAAAGTGTTCTTCAGTACCCGGCTTTTGATCATGTATCATCTTTACAACATTGTAACATACAACATACAACATACAACATACAACATACGGACCATTTACGAAGCCTTAACACTTTTACCTACAGCACCTTTCTCAGTAATCTACTGCAACAGTGCAGAAATTCTTCTTTTTTGGCTATTCAGTCAATGGGGATGGCGACTGTCGGTACTGTGTCTCCGCACTGTGTCGTCCTATTTGCCGGAGAGATTTGGAATTCTAAACATTGACGCATCATGGCTTGCAGACGCTCGCGAAACTTTCCTTGAGACGACAAAACCGTTTTTTCCAACAGGCACATGAGAAACTCGTGGCGACAAGGAACATGTCGCACCATGTATGCACGGGAAGCATGGGAAGCATCATTACAAGTTTCAACCTTCACCTGTGGGCCGTGCAGCATGGCATGGCATGGCGTGGCCACCTGGGATCAGCCAAGCATTTCTTCAGGAAACAGGGGGTTCGCGTCTGCCATCTGTCTATCGGTCATCGCGCGCAATTGGCAGGAATTGAAGGTGTGCAGGAGGCCAGACTGCTCCACGCAAGATGCAATTGATCCGCAGTGTCGGAAAAGTCCTAAAACTATCGGGAACAGGACTCACTTTAAGCGTCGAAGCTTGGTTGGATAAAGAAGCTACCTACCTAGCTTGATTTCAAGGCAACCCGCGGCTCCTCCTATCCGTCCGGGCGGCGGCTTGAGGCTTGAAGTGACTTGAAGACACAATGCCAATTCCCCAACTCTTATTGGCTCATTGTCCTTTGCCACCACTTGATTACATCACTCAAGAATCCATCACTCGCCATGTGGGCCACGCATACGAAAGATCCCGATCCACCGAGCTCACGGCGGATTACGGGACACAATACATACATTACGTATTCTCGATGGCATCAGACTGGTAGAATTCGATGTTCTACCAGTCAAAAAAGTCGATCTTTCACAAAGATAGCAAGATTTGCAAGACTTGATCAGCAGTTACGAATCACAAATTGTTACTTATTATGTGGACCAAGAAGACATGTTCCTCCTACCCACTATCCAAGTCCCTTTTGCAAAAGCCACAGGACTCCATGATGAATAAGACATCAGCTTATAACATCTCTTGTCATCTATTAGGTTGGTACCTGCTTGGGGACATGTTTGGGCTCCTCCCTACACTTGGCGACTCGGCTGACAATTCAGATGTTCTATTAACATTTAGTCATTACTGCGTACCTTTCGAAGCCTGTCGGTAACATACTGTGTCTTCGTTGACCTCGACCCTCCCCAGAAGTTCAGTGGCTGTGCCTGCGGTTGCGGCGTTGGCGCTCTGCTGTCCTGGTAAGGCTCCTGTGAATGTTGTTCCATCTCCAGAGGCTTGGAGCTGATATACTCTTGCATGTGCTTCTCCGCAGGCGAGGGCAGCTCGGCCACTGGAGGCTGTGGAGTGGCCAGTGGATCTTGTGCTGCGTGCCTTGTGTATGGAGGGGTGTCATAAGCAGGTTCGTGGTAGTTGGGCGTTCCCGAATATGGTGTTGCTGGAGCAATTGGAAACGAAGTCATCTGGGGCGGCGGCGATCTGATGTCAGGCTGGTCTCCTGGCGGATTCTGTGCCCCGGGTGCCTGGTACTGATTCCGCCTCATGAATTGGAGCATGGTCTTTTGGCGTCCAAGAAGGAAGAATAGGGCTCCGATTAGGACCGCGACTGCGATCCCCCCAATTACAATACCCACAATGGCGCCAGTCGATAATTTGTGAGAAGACGCCTCGGGCGTGTGCGAGGCATAAGCGGTAGAAGACGTTGCCTGCGTAGATGCCGGCTGAGAGGTCGAACCATTCGCATTGATTTCCGGGTTGACATCACCCGAGGGCACCCCCGCTTCTGACGGGAAAGGTTCTCCAGGTGCTAGCATGTACTGCGCATTAGCCGCATCTTGCTTTTGCGTGGCCAGCGATACTGAGTCGTTCTGCTGATCGTCAACACACCCATATATCGAGGTTTGGGCGGAATCAGCCTACAGGATTGATAACCCCAACCATCTGATAGTTGATGCATGAACCAGGAGCTGCGCAATAAAGAAAGATGGGCTCAGTGTCGTTGATGGTCAGATTCCATGTTGGCGGCTGTTGACCGGATTTAGCAAGGCAATATGGCCACTCGGAGTATCACTGACGTTAGGAAGGATCTTATCAAGCGGGAAAAATCCCGACCAAAATCCGACTTTGTTCTCCCCGGTATCTTCATACGGTATGCAGGGCTGTTGGTACTCCGCGCGACCAACGGAGTGGTTTGGTGGGAAGAATTCGAATTCTGCGAATCTGGCATAAGCAGCAGCTACCACTCTTACTTTCAAACAGTCATACGAATCACGTCTCCCACATTGGCTATTAATGAGTCAGGGTCAAATTGGTTCAGCGCCTATAAGTGACAGCATTATCAGCGTTCTCCAAATTCACATTTGCAGACCCGGAGCATGCATACCTTTCCCACAGTCACAATGTGTGTTGCATACGAAGAGCCAGACGCTGTCAAAATACTCGGCGCCGCTGATGCCGGCGATGGCGTCGAGTCCTGGCCCAGAACCACGTTTGCAAGGGCAACAAGACACAAAGGAAGTACAACCGAAGCCATCCTGTTCTATACTGCCCCAACAAACGCTGGTAAGATGTGTAATGAGATACAAGTACGCGCCGAAGGGAAGCTTAAGATGTACGACAGATCACACAAATTCCCAGGAAATGAGAATGAAAGGCTCGAGGCGTTCTCTCTTCTTGCTGCGCCATTTCACTCAACCAGTTTCTTACAGCTGACCGCGGCTAGGCTACTTTGCATGCACGATCATGCGAGGTGCGTCGTGAGTTGGGTAAGATTATGCTAGTTCCGGAGAACATGCGGCAGATCATCGCTAGAGGTATGCATGGTTATAGCCTCACCAACGAACACACTTCTGTGAAGTACGCTCAAGGCTGAAACGGAGAGCGAGACCCTTCTGCTCATGAGCCAGTCCTATAAGTACAGCACTTCGGTGCATGTTGAGATGCATCGAAGGATATTATCTCAATTGCTTTCCTTGAGACAGTCCCAGATATCGATACTGCACACTGGGCACTGCTCGGTGTTACTCAGTAACAACCCTTAGAGGGAGTGTTCCTTGACGGAGTTCCAACGCTTGGCATAGATGCAGACGCATGTAATTGCCATGCAGAAATGCTCTTTCGGATAAACATCTTATCGGAAGAATCGGGGAAAGCGGCTTCTCTCGCTTCTTTTGCCAAGCACGGTTACCTTAGGTTTTCTTATAAATCTGGAGGCCAGCGTCGCTAAAGATAGGCGAACGTAAGTGGTAAGGCAATCAAGCACAATCCGCATGAATTTGTGTCATGCATGATGCCACCAATGCTATCGGCGTTGGGATTACGTGGGATTTTGGCACAAACGTTATCGAAGGTCCCCGGTTTGGGGAGGCTGAAAGATTTTAGAAGCACCAGAAATGTCTCCAGGATAATGGAGTGGGCGGAGTATTTGCAGAGTTACCTTTGCGAGTCTGATCAAGGGTCAAAAGAACTCATGGTGACTACTATTTCAAGTCGTCCTTGCTACAGGCGCTATACGCTGCTGCGTTTCTCGTGGTCTCATACCTGACTGGAGATTGGCGTCATTGCTTTCCAACATCATGCATACCAAGTCTTCGACTAAATATCAGACGAGGCGTTCTTGCTTTGACTCCACATGGCCTAAGACTATTAGAGATGGGCTATGAACAGTGCCCGGTGCTGTTGTTGTCGCTTCCACCAGATGCCAATTCACAGGGCCTCTAAGCATATAGATATCTCATTCTCGTCAGGTGTAGACATGCTCTGCAACCGCGACTATACCTCCCATTGCAGAAATTGAAGAAGTGGCTCTGATGCAGCAAAAAAGGGGACTGAAGCAACGTGAAGGAATGAAGCAAAAGCTACACCGCAACCGCCTATCTGATGATCTCCTTTGCTGTTACGGACATAGACCGGGAACAGCCACCAGTCCAGCCCAAGCTACAAGAGATTCTCCTGAACGTTTCACAGCCTGGTGGAAGCGACAATGTCCAATGTGGCATTCGTGTTTACATTGACGCCGTCTATATTGATTCCACTGCAATGACTACAGAAATCTTAGAGCTCGAACGAAGACATTCACGCCTCGCAAAATCGTTCCGTGCTTTACGTACTCGTATCGGACGCAAGGATGACAGATAACGGCTCCTTAGCGCCTTGGCACCCAGGGCCAGCGGCAGTACCTCGGTTCCGTCAGCACGGCTCCCCCAGATTCCAAGACGCGAAGAACATCATCCTCCCACCGTCCCCTCTTCTTCTTCTTCTTCTTCTTCTTCTTCGAACCCCAACATGGCCGCTTCCTCCTCGCCCTACGTGACGCTGATATCCAACGACGGCTTCGAGTTCATCGTCAGCCGCGACGCCGCCTGCGTCGCCGGGACCGTCAAGAAGATGTTGGATCCGCACAGTGCGTGCCCCGCCCCACACTCCGCTCTCCCCGCTCCACGGCCCGCCCACGCCCACTCCATCCCCGCGAGAGTGGCTATACTGACGGTGTCTATGTGAGCGCAGGTTCCTTCGCCGAGTCAATCTCGGGCCGGTGCACGCTGGGCACGATCAAGTACGTCCCCCCCTCTCCCGTCTCCGCTACTTGATCTTCTACGGTTTTCCCCTACGAGGGATCTCGCCCGGCTTACGCGTTTTTGGAACAGCGGCGTCGTGCTCGAAAAGGTCTGCGAGTATCTGTACTACAATCTGAAGCACAAGGACGAGAAGGACGTGCCGGACATGGAGATACCGCCGGAGTTGTGCTTGGAGCTGTTGATGGCGGCGGATTATTTGCATGTCTAGAGTCGAGATGGAAAGTCTTGGTCCCGTGATGGAGGGATGGTGAAGAGGGAGAGGCGGAAAGAGGTGGCATAGAGAGGTGACAGGACAGGAGATTTGGTAAAGGTCGAGAGGGTCGATTGATCATTGCATTATACCCAGGTCACGGAGTCAATGAATCACGAGCATGAAGCAGCTTTCTCCAGGGCCGAGCCGAGCGCCATCTGCTTCGTGACTACTACCCATCTGAGCATATGCGTTCGTCCCCTCCTTCCCCATGGGCCGAACGTCTATAGACGATGGTATATCAACTCTCCACTCTTCATTCAAACTCTTCTCTCTCTTCCCCAAGAAGTCTTCTGATGAACTGCGGAGCACAATTTCCCCACTCCTGCTCATTTTCCCTTGCCTCTGCCCCTCCCGCCTCCCCTTCCCCTTCCATGGAATCCTCCTCTCTTCCCACCACGCCCCCTGCCTCTAGTCTCATAAACCTTCTCCTTCCCAAACCCTGCATCCGCAATCCTCATATAGCTCACAACCCCCTGGTCTACAACGGCTAATAGCACATTCCGCCATCCATGCTTCACACGCCTATACGTCTGCCCCTCACTACCCGGTGGTGGGGGGTCGTAAGGCACACTCTGCAGCAAGTCGTCCAGCTGTTCCAGGACCGGGAAACTCTCCTCGCGAGCATTGATGACGGCGATCCGAAAGTCAGGAGGCGGAGGGGCAGACTTCTTGAACTCGGAAGTGGGTTTCCAGACGTAGAAGGCAGGACGGATGCGGGGGTGCGTAGGAGATGTCGGATGGCCCATCGAGGCTGAAGAGCGGAGGGATTCACGGTCTGTAGGCTCGGCCGGATCGTGGGCGGGTATGAGAGTCATGAGCCGGTAGATGGAATCGTAGCTGCGGTAGAAGCCCGGTGTGACGAGTGGTCCTGAAGGAGCTGCATCCGGGAGTGGCTTGTCGAAGAGGGCTTTGTAGAAGTGTGCAAACAGCCCCAGTGGCTTCGGCTTTTCCAACTCCCTCGGCGGGATAAAGTCTCCGTCGTAGTCTTCGGGATACCAAGCCGGTCCCCTCTGCACAACATATCCACTCCTCTTCAAACCCGCATAGACCGTGTACCGCTCCAACGTCAACCCCCGCTTCCCGAGTAGATACGCGTACGCCGCCTGCAAACTCAACGGCAGCCCCTCCAGCTCTTCACCCCGCCATCTCAAATCCAGACTCCCCCTCTCAACCAAGTACAGCGTCTCCTCCGGCAACAAGCTCAACCTGCCCCGCGAGTCCGCCTTCCCCATCGTCCTGAGATTCGGGCCTTTCGGTTGCTCGATGGTCGTCGAGTCATCGCTCGGATCGTAGAGGCCGACGATGAGGCTTTTCGGATTGTGGGTGCGGGAAACGGAGAGGGCGTCGTGCATGGCATTGCGGGAAGCGGCGAGGGTGTCGGTTTGGGAGAGGGTGCCGTGGTGTTCGAAGTCTTTCTCGCCGCGGCGGGGGAGGGTGGGGTGGTCTGTCGGTCTGGAGAGATGTGAGCTGGAGGTGGGGACAGTGGGGAGGTGCGGGAGGATTTTTACTGGGAGAGGGTGGATAGGAAGCGGAAGTCTTGCGTCTCGTCGGAGAGGTCTGTGTCTGTGGGGTCTGGGGTCGCTCTGATTGTAGAGTCTTCGTCGATGTCCGCCATGTTTGTGGAGGAGGGAACAAAGTTGGCGCTACGAAGCGGTCTACTTGAACATCTTTCTTCATCTTCCAAATCAGAAATGACCGCCGAAAATGCGTGACACTTCCGAAGATATAGTCTTAAATTTGCAACACTCGAGACTGATGAATTATGCTGCTCATGCCCCGGTCCCCCTGCTCTCATGCAGTCTTGCAGCCTTTCTCCAGATCCGAGTCGCTCTTACGAAACCAAGACTGAACAGCCAATGGTTGGGAATCATAACATTGTCTACTTTCTGCTTTGATGAAGTCTGCCGACGATAGGGTTGTGAGAGCTCCGCCTCCCAAAAGGCTGCGCTCTCGACAGCATGATGAGTCTTCTTCCCGGGATCTCACATAATAACCGCAACATGTATGGCAAGACGGATCTATCAATTCGACCCTTTCAATGCCTTCGAAGGTTCAGAGGTCCTGCCATTGAAACAGCCCTACATGTAAGTACTGCTTATGCCTGCACTTTTTGGGAGATGGTGGATGGACCCGTTTCGACTTCACTAGCTTCGTTTCGAGCAAAACAGAACTCTCCAAAAACGCTTTCGAAACGTTGAAAGATTTCCGGATCGGAGGACTCTCTAGCTCTTATACTGCCGGTTCACAGAGCAATAGCCCATTCAAGTGCACATGGCAAGAGACCCCGCTGGAAGTATTCGACTGCCTTGTTTCATCTTCCGTCCTCAGACACCATCTGAAAACGAGCAATGAAACAAGTTTGTTTGAATGAGAAAGTCTTGAGTTCTCTGTGACTCTGTCATTAGAATGATAGGATCGCTGTGAAGGTCTGCTGCTTCGCAAAAAGAAAAAGCTGCCCTGAAGAGGATTTCTCTTGCACATCTGCGGCCCAGGGGTCGATCTCATATATGGTGCCTGACTACGAACCTCATGTGCTGCCTTTATTCCATTCAGGAAAATGTCTTTGTGTATCAAGTCACACTTTTAGCACTGTGCTGAGTGGACTTCCGTGCAGCACAAGAGAGGCTGCTCGAAGAACCTGGTTCTTTCTTCCATCTGAGTCGCGGGCTTCGATGTCACACACGGTGCCCAATGAAGAACCCACTGTGCTGCCTCGCAGATGGAAACTGAATCCTGTGTATCAAGTCCTAAACCTTGCAGTGTGCTGAGTGGGACTCAGCGTCCACCAAGCAAAATGGTCGAAAGAAGTTTCTCCTTCAGGTCTACGTCTGGTCAATGAATGTCACATACAGGACTTGATGAGCACCCTAGCTTTAACCGCAGAAACCAGTCTCTCTGTATCAAGTTGTATGTTTAGCAATGCACTGCTTGGCGTTGCTTCAATCTCAAACAATTCTCATAATCTTCGCTCTTCTTCTGTTGGTATATAAGACAGCTTTCTCCCTTCTTCTTTTATTCAAAATCTCTCTCTCCCCATATCACTTACAAAGCTTTCACTTGCTCTAACCCATATCTCCACAGCTCATAATTGAGGCACTACACGTCCACCGTACACAGACACCATTTCTATGAGAACGTCGCTTATTCACATACACATCCACCACGGACGATGCTCTTCCTACAAAAGACTTTGGCGCTGGCCGCCATCCTCATCTCATTCTGCGCCCCAACGCCCCTCATTCGCATCCAAAACTTCTCCAAACAAAACATCTGCTACATGGTGGAATACTCCAACGGAACGGGCACCTTTCCCAACGAAACAATCTGCGGCATAGATCGAGGCTTCTGGCTCAACTCCGGCCAAACCAAGGACTTTAAAGCAACAGGCTTTGATGGCGAACACTTCAACGGCGCCGTAACAGCCTGGCTAAAGAACAACACCTTTAGGGGCGCCCGCAATGAGATAAACCTCTTGAACCAAAGCATGGCGTGGTACGACGTCAGCTACCAATACGGCATATCCGACGGTACCTGCGGTCCCGCCAATAGTAGCGATCTCTCAGGAGAGAGAGACTCCCTTGGGAAAGCGAACTCGGCATGGAAAACTCTCAGTTATCCAATCAAGAACCAATTACTCAAATCCCCCCAGTATCTGAGACAAGGCAAAAACGGATCCCTGGTTTACATCAACATGGGTGTAGAGGCCTTCCCATATGGTGCTCCTGACGTTGTCATGTTCTTCCAGGCTACAGCTGGCTTCAAGGCGTACATGGGCTCCGGGAGCGCTACGGATGTGACCTGGCCCCCGAATTCCGTACAGGCGGAACTGGTCCCGTTGGCGGATAAGCAGACTTTGAGCGCACCGACGGATCATATCGTCATTACTTCTTACTAGCTATACATACACCTTTCATCGCTGTCTTGCGCCCGGCTATCGAACCTCTTGGAGTCTGAAAGACCAATCGAATCTTTTAGATCTGGGAGGATGCGTCTACGTACGCTAGGAGGAGGTGGGAGGAGGGGTTTGGGATTAGGCAGGAAGGTCATGAGTCCGCAGTGCTGTGCGGGGCTCTGCTCACAGCAGGCAGACTTGGCTGGATCACTGTCGTCCAGTCGTTGTGACCGCGCCTGCTGTAAGGACAAGGATCAGAAGTCATGAATAGAGGGGAATTTGGCAGTTCAAACGTCAAACTCCCAAGTCCCACAGCACACCACTCTCTTATGTCTGAATCATGTGTCTTGAGACCTAATTAACCCCCCGAACAAGCAGTTCAGTCTCCGCGGGTGTACAACGTATGCAGTCATCCGAATTTTCAACAGCCAACCCTGTCCACCACACACTCAGTGCACTCCTAGGATTCTGTTGGTAATGTCTTGCTTCAACTCCAAGTGGTTCGCATTCGGGCCCTCCAAACCCTTAAAACTCTTCGCATATTTCCCCCTTTCCCTCACGGAGCGCGGAGACTTGCACACGTCGCTGCTATTGGGCTTCTTCTTTTCTTCTTCTTCTTCATCTCCGCGGCCTCCGTCCCCGGCATTTGTAGCATCTGCCGCAATCATCTCGTTACCAATCTCCCTCCCAGTCGCCTCACGAGACTCAGACAGATGGCTTCTTCCAAAAACTCTGCTGAAGAAACCAAACCGCATGCGTCAAGGTTTCTGGGAAGTACAAAGCGTTCCACATCCCCAAAACTGCTCTCGGCGTTGCAACTTTTGGGTGTCAGGGCCCTAAGGATAGGGTATATCTTTGACCTGAAGCCGCTTAGACTGATGACAAACAGGTCGTATGAGTTTATCATGTGGTATATAAATGGAAGTTGAAGATTCAGGGCGCGGACGTGGCAGCTAGCACTGTCTCATTCCATGCGTACCGATGAAGAAATGGGTTGAACAGAGAACAGAGACTTGAGAAGACGTCGTACATACAGCACCGCACCGCAGGGCACCAAAATGCGGTGTGATCTTGTCACACAGCAGAAGAGGTGTACAGGGCTCGAGAGCTACCTGAATTAGCTCGATCGTTTTCTAATCAGACCATGAAAGGACTTGAGAAGATGTGAGGTCAGATCTAGATAGGTGTATCGGGTGGATGTGTCGAGGCACCGGGAAGGGAACGTTAATGAGACTTGCTGAACGAGAGGAAAAGGAAGATGCTCATTGTAGGAATTTGCGCACGTCGTTGGAAAAAGGAGGGGGTTTGCGGGTGTAAGAGGTCTAGATATTAAAGGGTGGTCGCTGTCAATGTGATGCTTATGACTAAGTGAAGAATGTAACGAATGTGACGACTGTTGTCATGGAAAATGTGGGGATGTAGGAGTCGCAGCAATTCATGGACTGAGAGAGGACCTCATATTACATGAGAGAACTGCAAACACGTGATTAGATTTTTTCTTAGGACGCCTCTTTATTGAGTGTCTGTTCTAAGCTAAGTTTCCACACTCTCATATTGAAGCACAGATTAGATATACTCGTGTCAAAAACGGGTCCGGGCGTCTTGCGGAGCGCCGTCAAGCCAATACAGCGCGAATATGTCGAGATTCTCGGCGTTACCCCATGCATCAGCGGCCGTCCCCCTTGCTATCAGGTGCAACTTCGGAGAGATAAGATCTCGGTATCGGCAGTCGTAGTTTACGTGGTAGATGCGAAGTTGAAGGAATGTTGAGGCACTGTTTGGAGAATAATGGCTCATGGCCCCCCTGACACTCCCATACGTTGATGCGCCAATGGCTAGGGTTTTCAGTACCGGTCCTTGCTCGATTCGCGTCTTATTGGTGACGATATTGAGGAGCATTGTGGCTAGGCCTTCCATCATGTAATCAGTGGGAAGCCAGGTTCTAGATGTCGATGCCGCTGGTAGATTTCGTATATTCAAAGTCTGAAGCTGACTCAATTGAGAGAATGAAGAAGCAATCTTTGTGAGATTAGCATAAAAATGGATGCATAACCCAGAGCCGCTACTGCTTTTACCTCTTCATGGCTATCTTCGGACCTTGCAATATCTGCCCAATCAAGCGAGATTCCCAAGGCTTTGAGCCCAGTGCAATATTTTGCGACAAGCTTCAATTCCTCGTAGTCGTCTGGAAAGAGTGAAGTGTCCGCGAGCATATTACTCCTTGGCCTCGTCCTTTGTTGCCATACAAGAGATCGTAAGCATTTCCCGTGAAGTTTCAGTACTTTACCCATTTCGATATCCCTTTCATAACAACCTTCCAAGAGTACATGAAGATTAGTGAGTGGCTTCAATGAGAGCAGGAAGCTTTCTAGTCCCTGCAAGAATTCATCGCTGGTGTTTTCGTGTCGTATTGCAAAAGTATGGAGCCGAAGAGCGCTCTTCGCTTTACGTCTACCAGCCTCTACCGCCATGAGCAAAGGAAAAGCTGCCTCCACACAAGCGCATGATTCGAGTGTCAGCATGCTCAAACTGGTGAAGTCATTGACAGGCTCGATCCAGCCTTTGGCGAAATAAAAGAGATTGAGCCCAACCAGCGACAGGGAATCAAGCCGTACAACAGGAGTGGAGGGTCCATTCAAAGCCGCGACTTTGTCTTTCAGGAGCTCTGCAAAATTCTCGGTGAGTTGGAAGCGGCCGTCCTCGTTAGAATCCAAACATCCATCCTCTGCATATTCTGTGACAAGATCCATTTCGCTGCCGAGTCGCAATTTGCGCAATTCTTGGTAATTCCTCGCTAGCAACTCTATTGCCCATGAATCACCCCTTCCCAATTCATCGATACCGAGAGTTGTTAAGCCCCCCATCGTCAATTTTGCTAGGTCCGCTTTCCTCCAATTACCGGTATAATCTCTGAGGTTGAGGGTGCGGAGTGAGGTCGCTTGGTGCTTGAGCACGATCGAAAGAGTAAGGGTGTTGAGTGGACAATCGTGTTCCCACCTAAAGCGCACGAGCCCAAGAGTCAGGCTAGTGCAGAAGATTGCATGCCAAGAGGGGGGAATACATACCAGAACGTGTGGAGCTGCTGCGGTGGAAGTTTTGCTATAAGCACGCGGATGAAGGCATTCAGAGCATTGGAAGCTGAAGTGCGTGGACGATAGACTCTGAATAACCCATCGTCTTCCTCTCCGTCTTCCTCCTCTTCTGCATCGTCCACTTCGGTCTCTGCTACAGATTCCTCTTCGTCTCCGAACTCGTGTTCATTCTCGACGACGTCTTGACGGTACTGTCTCGGAACAATCCTCAGAGATCTGGTATACTTGAGGCCTTCCGATGAAGATGCGAGAAGGTTCTCTAGCGAAGGGAGCCGACTCCATTGCTGCGGAATTTTCAATTCGATGGTGTGGTAGAGTGTAGGGAGGACAACGGCACTCAAGGTCTTGCACGTACAACAAAGATGATTGAGGTCTCGGGATTGAACGAGCTAGAACAATACCATTAGCATCATAACCTCCGTACGTTTGGATGGCATTGCTTAGTGGTGTAATTACAAGGCTCGTTATGATACCATGAATTTCCGCTGGCAAAGCTACCAATGGCGATTTTGTATCAGGACAGCTCCGTAGGAACAGGTTAGCTTCTGGCCTATCCCTCTCTGGGCCGCTTGGCTTAAGCTGCTTCCTTCGTTGAACCATCATGAAGCTCTAAGGAAATTTCTAGAGACCGCCGTCCTACGCGGTGTCAGGTAAGAAACGCGTTTGATATGGCAACAAGGCCACTATTTTTCAAGTAGATACTATAACCACACCCTGCCGATATATCACTCACACCGAAATTGTGTCGTTATGTTGTACTTCGAATCCCGCTCTAGGTCGTTTTATTTGAACAGCGTTTCTGGTGTTTGCAGCAGCTATGGGTAGTAATCTCAATCTTTATACTTTGCCTACAGAGCTCCAGCACCACATCGTGCTCAACCTACATCCGTCAGCCGCTATTGCCTTGAAGCAAACCAATCGATATTTCCATACGCATATCTCTCTCTACAGACTCGACCCTCTCAAAGTCAAGCAATACCTCCATCAGGTCGAACTCCGCCCGCGGCATCGCGAAAACTATGCCTGCTTCTCATGCCTTCGCGTGAAACCGAAAATTGCTTTCACCGTTTCTCAGCTTGGCGCGAAGAAGAGCAGAAACGGCGCGTACTCTAGTGGACGTTTCTGCATTGACTGCGGTGTCAGAGATAAAAGATTCAAGCCTGGCACCGTTTTAGATATTGCCGGAGATGAATCGCATCCGAAAGCCTTCTGCCGCTCGTGCTCGACTATTCAGTCATACTTCTGTGGCAAATGTCGTTGGTGTGCTGCGTGCATTGCAAGAACGAAATCTTTCAAGACGTCATGGAGTAGGTCTGTGGGTATGGACCTTTGTCAAACGCATCTTCAGGGTATTAGTGGGACGGGAATCGGCCAACATCGCGCTTCTACCTCATCCCTGGGTCTTCACTGATACCGACTACTCTAGAGAGATTGATTAAAACCTATATCTACATACGAGGTCACGACTTTTTGATCGATGGCCATTTCAAGATACCGGAGAATACTATCATGCAGGGAAGCAATTTAGAAGATTCATGCGGCCGATGGACCAAATTGACAGAAATCGATGCTGTTGATCTTAGCACTGTGCATGGACATATTCTCGTCATCACCAGTGCTGGATTCATCGCCTACGAGTACAAGGACGGACCAATGCCTGACCTATCAAGCATTAGCAAGGAGTTCTTTATTGACTTCGCCGAATATTTTGTCACAAACCGCCCTGCGAATCTTCTCGGTCTCCAGGGTCTCATCGAAAACATGGACCAAACCAAGGCACTGCCATGCTGGATGCCGCAGCCGTGCGCCGCTGCTCACCAACCCGGAGTACCGGGTGGAGATTCGAAGCTAGGGATGGGCAGCCGCGTGTGTGCGCGTCAAATGAGACGCACGCTCGAATGACTTCGGGCAATCACAAGATTTTCAACGCTAGAAAACCTTTACCCAGACTAGGAGATATTCGTGACCTTAAGAGAGGTCTCATCGATGCTGGCGTTCTCTGATACTTTTATGCTTTCGCCTTCCCAAAGGACGGGGCAAGAGAAAGTCTGTGTTTTGCCGTAGCAGAAGATGAATTGTCTTAGTCTCTACCAGTAATTGGCATCTCAACCCTTCAACATCATGTTCTATTTGTGTTCTTGTCCGTGCCTGAGACCTTTTCCCTTTTGTAAACAGTCAGGGTCATCAAACCTTGTGCCCGGATTGACGAGGATTCCATCCAGAGATAGCATATTGGAAAGTCCTGTTACATCGTCACGGATAGATGTGACCTGCGGCTTGTTCGCAAGCAGGCTCGTGAACCCACGAGACAGCAATAAGCCCTTGACATTCGCACTCTTGATTGTCTCCATCGTCTCTGCAGATAAGTCTCCCACCTCGTCTCGGGACGCGCGGCAAAAGATGTCATGTAGAGTGCCGTAATCATCATATCGCCTCCACCCAGTCATGAGATGGACCGTACCCGTAAGAGCTTGCAGAGAATATGGATTCTGGCCGAAAGGGCGAATTTCAGGTCCTGCCGAGTCAATAGCACCAGTCAAGTGACACGACGTCTCATCAACCATAGAACGCAATCGTGAAATCGCGAGGAAAGAAAACAATTGGAAGAGACTGAATTGCCTACATTGAGTCAAGACATTCCTGTGCGGTCTGATGAAAGCGAGACGGTAGACAGCGGAATAGTACCTGCAGCTCCTTCATGTGACTTCGGCTAGATTCTCGCGGTAGTCTGAATCGACCTCTTGAGGGGCTTCATGAGAGGGCAAGAAAATGTAATCAATTAGCCACTAAACAATGTAACGCTATGGCGTCCTTTTGATGTAGCTCGGACTCATGGCACTCGTAATCAGTATCGTGGTAAGAGACCAAATCCGCCCAACAGGGAAAGGAAGAGGGAGGGTGAAATATACCGTGCTACGTCTGTCATAAGCATTTTTCGCCATGCGCGATTCTGGTCTTAATTCCTGGGGATTGCATTTGCAAGGATGAAGTCCAGATGGCTAATATCCTGTATCCGGCTCGTAGCATAGACCAAAAGGGGTTCTTTGCTATCGTCTCCCAACTGCCCATGGAATGAGACGTTCGGGGCCAGGAAGCCATATATTTCCCGCGCCAAAGCAGGAATCTGCGGTCTGAGCATGAAAGACTCAAGTCGAAACTGGATGACTACACAAGCTCGGTTCAGCGAAACGGCTAACTATAGCGCATCAAGTCTCTGCGTGACTCTTTGGCTTCAGCATCGCACGCTTGGCAAGTCCCAGACCTTTGCGTCCAGGACTCCCCTGCTGTAGCGTCAATTGAATATTCTTAACCGGTAGTCACGATTGTAGAACGACCTGACTCTACACATTCTGTGGCCCTCTAAGCGCATCGTCCTGGTGATCTTTCAGGCGGGACGTTACTCTATCCGATACCTTGACGCAGGGGTCTTAGAGCGTACTCTAAAATAGGCCGCAGGTTTTCGTGTCGACCCGTAAATCATGAGATACTCTAAGATGATAAGCTTAGACTACCTATTTTCAGAGTGCTGAAATAGGTGGTAGAGATTTTACGATAAAACGATATAAATTGACTTAGGAGTAAACATTCCTGTTTCATGACGAAATGACGAATGGACAGGTGGCCGAGTGGTTATGGCGCTACGTTTAGGCAAATGTAGTGCTTACTTTTGAAATCCGTAGTTCGAAAGAGCGTGGGTTCGAATCCCACCCTGTTCAAATTAAATTTTTCGCATTTTTGAACTACGTTCTGATAGAGATGTGGACGACTTCACTTTTTGCTGTCCGGGAGGTTGAAGACGGGCGGGAAGGCTCTCCGGGCGATGCGAAGCATCGGAAAGCTCGGGCACAGGCTTAGAACGGCTACCCCCACAACAATGAAGCATAAGCGACGTTTTCTAACATCCCAGGAGATATTGTAACAGCTTGATGGAAACTTACCAGCAATTAACTGCCGTTTCTTCAACATGATTCGGGCCACATCTGCTCAGCGGTCGTTAAGAATGTAGCTCGATCTACAACAGCATATTGATTTACACTGGAAGGAGCTTCAACACAGGAAGTCTCCTATTTTGGCATCAAAGCTTAAACAATGATGATGTTACGCATTGGTGTATGTGATTACGTGTATAGGTACTCTTTCTGGATCCTCCATACCAGTCATTCCTACTAGGCCTCACCCATTTCAGTTGAGGAGTGGAGTAACAGATGGAAGTAGGCAGGTGGAGGGACGGATAGTAGTATTATGAATTGCAAATTAAATAAGAATACTTGACAAAGCTGACCCAGCTCCGCCTCCGACTTTTTATTAGCGCTATTTATAGAAAATTATAGAGAATATATTTACTATTCTTATATTAGTCTACTTTATATTTTTAAAGCTTCTATATAGCTTAAATACGAATACGATAATATTATAATATCTCGAAATATTATTAATTCTTATTAGATAATTAAGACGACTATTAATAATTAGAGATTCTCTAAATCTTATTATCGCTCTTTCTTTAAGCGAGTCTCTTTCGCGGATAAGTAGAATAATATTACTACTATTATAGCTTAATAGAAGAAGAAATAAAAGAAAATCTAAGTTATTTAGATAAAGATTAAAGCTATAATTAATAGAGTAATCTTAAAAAAGTAGAAAGAGACTATTAAACGTTGTAAAAAGAAGAAGATTATATATTATAAAGAGTAGAAGAAATATATAGCTTATTTAAAGATTAAGATAAAGACTTTATAATATAAGAAGAAGCTTAAAGAATAATATATTACTATTATTCGCCATAAATAAGAGATTTATACTATTATTATTTATCGCGAGAAGAAAGAATAGATAGTTATATAAAGAGATATTAGAATAATAATTAAAGAGCTTCTAAATAAGATAGAGCTTAGAAAGCTTTATTCACCTCGAACTTTTACGATAATAAAGAGAGATAATGTTACGTTCCCGACATAGCGTGAGGACTTGGCATGTCGCTTCCTTTCCTTTCTTCGAGAAACCTTACTAGCGTGACTTGGCATGTCGCTTTCTTTCCTTTCTTCGAGAACGTTCATAGATTAATCAATCAATCAATCACAATCAGAACCAAGAAACACCTTTCCCTTCTTCGTGAAACTCCTTTCCAGGAGTACATGCATGCTTCTTACACAGTATCCCTAATAATTGGTAGCAACACTCGGCTTTCCTGTGTTCTTTGACCACCATCCTCACCATTTTCCGCACCAGAGACACTATTCTCACACCAAGGAGTTTTTCTTCTACCACTTTCTTGAAGGAAGGACCTTTTTCTGGAAGGAAGGACCGCTACGGGAGCTACTTGATTCCCCCCACCTTTTCAAGTAACTTTCCTTCTCTCAAAGGAAACTTATCTCTCGTCCTTGACACTTCCCTTCCTTCTCGACAAATCTTTCTTTTCGTTTTCTCTCCACACCTTTTCATGACAGAGTACGACTATTCATGACCGACGAAGTCAGGAAACCTGTCCTATCAGACTTGACGATTTCACTCGCCTTTCAATTTCAAGCTTTCTCAGTGAAAAATCCTGAACTTTACGAGCAGGTTCTCAACGAGAACTATCGTCATCTTAATATTTTAGTAACTATTTATAGTAGTAATTAATTAATACCCCTTCTTCTTCTTCTTCTTCTTCTTCTTCTTCTTCTTCTTCTACTACTATAGAGGTTTTACGAATAAAAATATCACCTTTATAATAATTAAATTTTATCGATATATGTATTAAGAAGAAAGATATTATTAAGTACTTCTAATAATAAAAGAAGAAAGATATAAATAAAGCGGCGAGGAAGCTCTAGATCTATTAGATCTAGACGTTTATTAAGTAATAGATATAAGATATAAATAATATAAAAGCTCTATCTAACGCGTTTATCGATATCTATAAATATATAATAAGTAAAGATCTATCGTATAGTCTTCTTCGAGATCTAAAAGAAGATTTATTAATCTTTAAGATCTTATAAAGAGAGACTTATTAATATATCTATATTCTAGAATAATTAGAATAAAAATAGAGATAAAGTAGAAGATTTAATTAATATTATATAGTATTTTATTATAATTACTTCGTAATCTTTATAGTTAAATACTATTAGAGACTTAATAATATATATAATAACTCTATATTATAGTATAAAGAGAATACTATCTATGTAGAATTATTATAAGTATAAGCTTTACAGTAAGATAGAAAGGCCGAAAGGCCTTGGCACGCTAAGCTTAATTGGGCTATAATATAAGTAAGGTCGTAAGGTTATTAAAATCGTAATATTACCCTCTTCTTTAATTCGAAGCTTCGGCGACGACTACTATATAGTAGATATCGATTTTATAAGAAGTATATCTAGATATATACGAAGTAATATTCTTAAGTGCATTGACTTAGTATTTCGTTATGATATTAAGATCTTCTTATAAGTTAATGTAGTTGCTATGGATTAGTAGCGCTAATAGAGGAGATTATTCCGAAGGTTTTTTGAATAATGAATGAGGGCTAACGGCCTCGAGGTGATAATGATGGAAATCTGCTATTAGATTTAGATATCTTGCTATATTCGTGAATGATTATTAGAATAGATTTTCCTCGGTCTTAGGGTCTCTATATCTAATTTTATATATAAGATATCCTCTCTTACTAGTTAAGGGATTATTCTTTTATTTATCTAGCTTAAATTAAACTATTTCTTTAATATCGTAGATTTCTTCTTCTTCGTTAATATCGACGGGCGGCGGCGAAGACTCGATCTGTTTTGATAGTGAGTTACTATTATTGAGATATAATAGTTATAAATGGAAGATAGAGTGAATGTTGTTTATGAAAGTCGGGAGTTTTAACTCGTAAGCGAAATTGTTTAAAGCTTTAGTAATTTTGAATGGTCCGAAATTCTTATGGTTTAGTGATTTATTGGGGCGTATGATTTTGATATTTCTTCTGTTAAGTATGATTATGTCTTCGACTCTAAATTCTAGTATAGAGAGGCGGTGACGGTTAGCTTATTTTTTTTATAAAGCTTATAATTATTCGAGTTAACTTCTTAGATAATTTCTTATAATATTTATTTTCTCGATAAATTTATTAGCTAACTTAATATCTCTCTTCGCTCTTTAATTAGCGGACTAATCTTAAGAGATTAAAAGTTTTATTCTCGAGCGAGGAATATATTCTTTGATAAGAAAGAATAATAATATACTCGATAAGGTGTTCTTATCGGAGTTAGTTTCGAACTCTACTATTAGTAATAGATCTATCTAGTTATCTTAGTTATAATTAATATAAGCTCTAAGATATTACTTTAGAGTAGCGTTAGCGTTCTCTATTTATTTATTAGTTTCAAAGTAGAACGTAGTAAAGAGTTTAAGTTTAGTTCTAATTCTTTTATATAGTCTTCTTCAGAAATATATCATAAATTAAATACCTCGGTCGGAGATAATGGTGAATAGATATTCTTTCTCTCGCTATATAAATTCGATAAAGGCTTAAACTACTATCTCTACTTCTAAGGAGTCTAAAGAGATAAATTTCTTCTTTTTACTAAGTCTATTTATAACTATTATAATATATTAATAGAAGCGCCTGTATCTAAGATAAATAGATAATAATATAATGAAGTTAATGAAAATATCTTACTAGTATCGTTCGGGAATAAGAAGGGGTTTAAGTAGACCTTACTTGCTCTTTCTATAAGTCTTAGATCTTTTATAGATATGATAGCTCTTGATATAGCGGGCAACGGAATCCGTTATTCTTAACTAATAGTAAAGTCTACTTACTCTATCGTAGATTAATAATCTATTAGTATAGCCTTCGGGTGAAGAGTTATAAATACCTCTAATGATCTTAATTCGTAATTCGAAAACGTTTGATATATATAATCTATTATTAATATATAATAATCTATCGTAAAAGTAATAATTATCTAATTTCAGCTTAAGATTATTCTTAATTATTTTAAGTAATAGCTTTCTCTATCTAGATATCTTTAATTAAATAATTTCTTAAGCGGTGTTATCGTGATTATAAGCGTTTCTAATCTGATATAATAACTTAGAAGTATTAATAGTAGAGACTTCTCTTAATTCTTCTAAGGACTCCTCTTAAGAAATCTCTATTAAGGCTTTTAATAATAATTCTTTATTAGACTTCTCACTATTAATATTATCTTATTTGCTAAATTTATATAATATTATAGCTAGAGAGATAATACTTTCTTTTATATTGTTTAGAAGTATAATAGCTAGATATATGACGTTCTTAATATCTTCGTTAAGATTATTATCTTTAAGAATTATACGATATCGATAATAGATATAATCGTCGTTCTCATTTTTAGATAAGTCTTCTACTCGTTAGATGAGACTATTAAATTTAGTACTTTATTTTCTTAGATAATAAATAATGCGGAAGTTAAATTCGAATAGAAACTTCGTCTATCTTGCTTAGCGGGAGTTAAGTTATTTAGACGATATAAAGTACTATAAGTTTTTATAATCTGAAATAATTTTAATAAGATCCTCGATAAGAATATTAGCGAGCTTAGAATATTATTCCTCGAAGGCTTATATTATAGCTATGAGTTTCTTATTATAGATATTATAGTTATACTCTATAGAAGATATCTTTTTTAGAGAGAAATACTATAGATCTAAGTACTTCGTCTTTATCTTCTTATAATAGAATAATAATAACTATAAAATTAGACGCGTTCGTTTCTAGCTAAGTCTTTTTATTTGGGTTAAAATAAGTAAATATAAAGATAGTAGTAAAAGCTTTCTTAAGCATTTCGAAAGCGAGTTATTTAAAATACCCTTAAGTTCATAAATAGATAAAGTCTTTCTTCTATTAAGTATAAATAAGATTTATTAGAAATATAACGATTTTAGAGTACTTCGTAATAAACTTTCGATAGAAATTAGCGAATTCTAAGAATACTTATATATCTTTAATATATCTAAGTTTCTTTCTATTAAGTAATAGTCTTAATTTTCTTTATATTTATTTCTACTTCTTTCGTAGTAATAATTAGTTCTAGATATTTAACTCTAATAATATAAAAGTCATATTTATTAATATTAAGATAGAGGCTAGCTTATCGAAATTTTTTTAACACCTTTTCTATATACTAAATATACTTATCTTCGATATTATTATAGATAAGAATATCGTCTAAATAGATAGTATAGAATACATCTAGGTACTCGCGTAAGGTGTTATTAATAAATATCTGGAAAGTGATAGGGGTATTATATAACTCGAAAGATATTATTATATATTCGAATAGGCTATATCGAGTAAGAAATACGATTTTTTCTTTATAATTCTTTTTTACTCTAATTTCGTTAAAAGCGGCTATAATATCGAATTTACTATATATTCTCACCGCGTATAATTTAGCGAGGGTCTCTTTAATTAATAGAAAAGCGTTTTAATTAGAGATAGTAAGTATATTAAGAGCTTTATAATTCACATATAGTCTAAATCCTCTATCGAGTTTCTTTACGATTAGAATAAATACTATATAAAGAGAAGTGCTCGGTCTAATATAGCCTTTTTCTAGTATCTTATTAATATATTTCTTTATAACTAATATCTAGTCTCTAGAGAGTCTATAAGCCCTTTTCGATAATAGAATAGCTTCTTTTTTAAGATTTATTTTATAGTTAATAAAGCGATGAGGGGGAAATTTATTAGCTTTAATGGGATTCTAAACGTCTAGTTATTTATAATATATTATAAGAACTTATTCCCGTAGCTATTTCGTAATTAATAATTTCTTTCTTAGCTTATAAAAGAATTTCTCGTAATCTTCCGCTATAATAGCGGCGATATTAGTAGTAAACTTTGCTTTCTTATTAATAGAATTAAAAAGTTATTTAAAGTCTTAGAGCTATATAATAATAACTTAGTTCTCTAATTTTTTAATTATCTTAATAAAGATATAGATAGAGATCTCTACTATATTCTTTTTTTTAAATATAGTCTTTATTATATAATTTAAGTTCTTTCTTAAAGACTTATTATTACTCTAAATAATAACGAGTTTACTATATAATAAATAGTTGAATATATAATAATCTAAATTAAGTATAATAATTCTGAATTTAAAGAATATATAAGGGTTATACTATTCTAGCTATAGTATTTCTAGAATAATATTAAATCGTTTTAATAAGGTAATTAAGTATTAAAGTTCTTCTATATAGTCTTCTAAGGCGAGTTTTATTAAAACTATATATATAATATCGAGTGCGAAGGTAGATTTATTATCGGCTAATTATAATTTATAAAGTTATATTAATACTATCTTAGATAGCTTATTTACTTTAATAAAAGATGTATTTATAAAGCTTAGTATTAAAGCTTCGATATCTAAAAGATAGTTAGTCTTAATCTATTCTATTAATATAATAATTTTTCTACGAAAGTCTAATTAACGTTTATTCTATAAAGAGGCTTTAGTAGTAATAGCATACGCGAACAGAGAGACGGAAGCGAGTATTCTTTCTATTTCTAACTCTTTAATCTTTATATATAAGGCTTTTAAATCCCTAGCGGCGACTTAACTAGAGATGTTTAGTTTTCCAATTCTTGTAGTAATTCGATAAGAACGTTTTTTTTAACGTCGACGGCTTTTAGAATTATATCAACTTATTCTTTTATTAATAAGTTTATATTCTTATATAGGGTATTATTATCGCTAGAACGATATCTAGTTTTTAGACACTTAAAATATCTATCTTCTTTTCGGATTCTATTTATTAATGGCTTAAGATACTTATATTCTCATATACGGGAATTTTCGATAATAATATTATTATTTCTTTTAGTGGAGGAAGTATTATGTTGATTATTCGAGGGGGTAGAGTTCTTACTAGTTTTATTAGTCTCTTTCTTACTCTTTAAATCTAACGCATTATTAATAGCTCGAAGATCTATATCTAGTACTCGTAGAAAAATAATTAATTCCCGAAAAGTATTAAAAGGCTATTTTGAAATTCGATATCTTAGGCGTATAGAGATTAATCGTTTTAGATTAAATATCTTATAAATATTAATAAATCTTAAGAGAGCGATAGCTATAGAGAATTATACGTAGAAGTTCTTAAACGATTTCTTCTTATCTATTACTCTTATATTAAATTTAGAATTAAATATCTTAATATTCGATTTGATAATCTTATCGTATATTTCGAATATATTATCTAGTTCGTTAATTATTTTTTAGGCAGTTTGATATAGATCTAAGATATCTTCGTTTACTCTCGTTTTAATAATATTATAAGTAATAGACTTATAATAATCTCGTATATAATCGATTTTCTTAAGTTTAGTAAAAAAGATTATAGCGCTTTATTTAAATTTCGCTTTAAGATATTAACGCTAGCTATTTTACTTAATTCGATTATTAATATTATAGAAATTCGAGATGTCGGGGTATCGTTTATTTAATTCTATACTCTCTACGCGATTCGTGATAGAAGTATAGCGTAAATTTTGATAGATGCTATTAAAGGGAATACTCGGCTAATAAGATATAGATATAATCTTTATATCTTTCTTATCGAAGTTTTTTAAATTAGCTAATATATGAGGTTATTACTTCTTTAGCTATTATTCTTTACACTTTAAGTCTTACTTAAGTTTCTTATTTTCTTTAATAAATTTCGTAGTATTAATACGATATCTATTACGTAAACCTCGAAATCTATTATTAGTTTCTCGCTTATAAGATAATTGGCTATTACTATTATTTAGCTAAATAGTAATTATTAATATCTTTATCTTAGTATAAGCGATATTCTAGTCGAGTTATTTATTTTATTATTAAAATACCTTAATATTACGGCTAGTAGTTCGAAAGCTCTCTATTAGAGTTTTTAATTTATTATATTAAGTATTAGAAGTATTAATAGCGCTTTCTATAAAATTCTATAAATTAGCGATAAATATAAAGATTATAATAAACTTTTCTTCGGTAATATTCGTAAGTTATACTTCGATATGATCTGAACTAAATTTAATAATATATCTTCTAGAGATAAGACGCTTTCTTTTACGTCGTGCGGATAATATAGTAATATTTAAGACCTTTTTATCGAAGTTCTCGAGTTCTTCTAGATGGTGATATATCTATAACTTACCTATAACGATTTAACTTTGTATGTTATCTAGATTTAAGGTTAATGAGTTTATTAGTATTAAGCTAGTAGAAATACGAAGAAGATTTAGTCTAGAGTTTATTCCTTTTAGTATATTAAAGATATTTATTTTCTTTAGATTTTTATTTAATCTAGCCAGATTAGCCTTTATATAAGTAAAAGATTTTCTTTTAAATAATCTTTTAAGTAGTAAGCTTCTTTTTAGTTATAGCTACTAACTCCTTAGTAATATACTCTCTTCTTAGCTATATATTTAGTATAACTAGTAAGTAGATCGCTACCGCTCTAGAAGAAAGATAGATAGTATTATATTAAGAACTTAATGATATATGTGATAACTCTATATTATAGTATAAAGAGAATACTATCTATATAGAATTATTATAAGTGTGAGCTTTATAGTAAGATAGAAAGGCCGAAAGGCCTTGGTACGCTAAGCTTAATTGGGTTATAACACAAGTAAGTAAGGTCGTAAGATTATTGGAACCGTGATAAATATTTTAAATCTTATTTAAATATTTTAATTTCATCGTTAAATATATAGTCTATAGTATTATACTTAAAATACTTTATCGTAAATCTATTATAGTTATTAATATCGATTATATACTTTAGAAATTCTTTAAAGTCGTTTTAAAAGATATATCGAAAGATCTTAAAATAACGTTATATCTATATCTTAAAAACGCTAAATATTAATTTAATAGAATTATAGTTAGATAAGTATAAAGAAAAATATTTAATAAGATAATCTTTAATCTATATAGTCTTAATAATATAAGAATCGATATAAATATTAATATTATCTAGAATAATAATATTATACTTTTTAAGATACTCGTTATAAAGAGAAAGTAATTAATTAATTAACTAGTTAAGAATATCTTTCTTATTATAATAGCTTTTCTTAATTTTAATATAGAGTAGATAATTAATAGTAATATATATAGATAGAATATTAAAAGTATTATCTTATCTTATATTATTATAATATTAAATAAGATTATTAATAGAAGTATAGACTATAAACCGCTATATCGTTTATAGCTTAAATAATAACTTATTAATAAAGATTAACTACTTCGTTTTAATCTAATTTATAAATATTTACTATATAATATAAAGTATATTACTTTAAGAATTAATTCTTTAATTCTTCTTATATATAACTCTAATCTATTTTAGAGCTCTATAGATAATAAACTTATAAATCTTAATATCTTACTTCTCTTTTAAGAATCGCGTTAATTTATCTTAATATAGTTATAGCTTTTAATACTAATAATTAAGAAAAGCGTCTAAAGTAGTAGATAAGAGGCTATAATATCGCTCTTATATATAAATATATCTATTATAAAAGATTATAATATTATTATAGATAGTAAGATTTCGCTTCTATTAATACGCTATCGATATATTAGAATAAATATCCTCAGCTACGACTTTAGATCGTTAATAAAATTTAAGTAAGAGTTAAATACGCTAGCGTATAGAGAGATTCTTTCTAAATAATAATATTATATTCAAAGTAAAGACTAGCGATATAGCTATTATATATCTAAATTAGAGATAAAATATTAAAAAAAGCGTATATATCTACTAGCTTTAATATCGCGAATATTTAATTAAGATAATAGATAACAGTGGCTATTATAAGAGTAGTAAGTATATTCTCTATAATTTTCTATAAATGGCGCTAATAAAAAGTCGGAGGCGGAGCTGGGTCAGCTTTGTCAAGTATTCTTATTTAATTTGCAATTCATAATAGTACATATTTCACTAACTGCAACTGAACATCTCATTTCAAGGAACGTCTTTGAGAAAATTCATCATGCCGGTCCTCGCTTTGAAAAAAGGTTACCTCAGACAGGCTTGGCATTTACGACCATTTATCACCCAATTCGTTGAGTCTAGCGCCACGGATGCTTGCTTCTAATTTGCTTCAAATTGGTCCACTCATGACTGCTGCCTACTACAAGTGACAAGGTCTTGCTCACCATTCTTCCAGCCACTCCCAGCATACCGCCAACACGCACCAGCACTCACCAAGACCATGAGCCTTACAGAAGTCGCGCCTACGCAGTTCGAGCTACTCCGAGTCATACTGAGCGCCTTCCATCTGCCTCCAGGAATCTCCGCTTTGCACATGCAATCCGGCATCCAGGTGTCTCTCCCCAAATCAGAGGCAGGTGCTCCAACACAGTTCAAAGCGATTGTATCCGATTGCACGAATAAGAACCTGCTACTGAAGTCCTTCTACGACGCCAAAGTGCGCGGGAAGGTTTTCGATAGGACCAAATGTGTACTTTCCACACTGGCGGATAATGGAATATCACGCTGCGCATTCACAAGCACCTTCGGCATGATGCAAGGGCAATCCTGGCTGAACGACCAAACAGCACCTCAGTTCAAGGTCGATGGCCTAAGCCGCGTCCCCTTCATGCATCAAGGCTACTTCTTCTCGCCAGGATTCCTGATCTGCAACCATATCTTCTGCCGCCAAGAATATGAAACACAGTTCGTGGCAATCCTGAGCCTCGATTTTCTATGGGAGTACTTCATTCGGGCACAGTTCCATAAGAAAGGATGGATGATTCAGCTTCCACCACCTCCCCTCGTCTAGATCAGTGAGCTGCTTATCTTCACTGACGGCTGCTGTTTGTCCAACGGAAAAGCCGCTTAAAACCATGAGGCCAAGCTCGTTCGAGGCGGATACGGCATTCATTTCCCCACTCTTGCCAACGGATGGGACACGTACGGCGCCCTCGCTTCGAACGGCACCCCTACAAATCAGAGGGCTGAGCTCACTGCCGTCATTCGCGCCTTGCAGCTTGTTAGCGTACGCAAGATACCTTGTACAAGCATCAGCATACAGAGATCCATCTAGGTTAGCCTCCACTTCTTCTAACCCTTGTACTAGGTCAGGTCCTATATGCAATTTCTAGCGTGCCCAATACCACCTAGCTCGGGCTGATTGCCAGAGCACCATGATTGAATCAGCTCTGGAACGAGACTTCCAAGCTATGCATGATTCAAGCCTTGGGTACCGAATCTGAATACTGCGTGGATGTCTCCTAGACTTCATACAAGGCTGAGCTTTTGCCAGAGATGGTCAACTTGCATCAACGATCACGCATCCCCAAGTCGGCACTCGATCTTTATCGCGAGAGTCTACAGCAAAGCAAGGCGCGTACACCATCAAAGAAAAGAAAAACGCCATTCTGTCGAGCTGTGAAATTGGCGAGATTCAAAACGCTTTCATCCTCACCGGCATACGATAACCGCCCGGGGCAACAAATGCGATTTCTACCACTATTATCAATACTACTACTCCATAACTACTATATAATCTACACTTAATGGTCTAGATCCATTCTATAAACTCTATTTATTCTTTCTATCATAGAATCGTTCTTATAATTTCCTTTATAATATAAAGAGACTTTATATATAGTATATTCCTCTAATCTTTAATACTCTCTTACTATTATTACTAATTTCTTTACTAAAATATCTCTTCTAAATATCGAAATAATATATAAGATACTATTAAATAGTATTTAAATCTTATTAATTATAATTATCTTATAGTAGTTTTAATAGATAGTAATTAAGATAGAGACGGCCAAAATCGAATATCTTCTTTATCTTTTTAATTAATTCTATTACTATTAATTCGAGAAACTTCTAATACTTTTAATAAAATATTTCTATTAATTTATAGAGCTTAAAGATTTTAAAGATTTTTATTTAAATATTAATAAAGTAGGATATCTAATTTCGATTATAAGTTCGCTAAGAAGATATATAATTACTAGAGTATTAAATCGTTAATCTTTTTATATACTTATTATAATAATGAAAAGCTTAAAAACTTAAAACTTCTTCTCTATATATTCTATTATTCTTTTTAAAAATAAATAAAACTATTAATTATTTATACTAGTCTTATTAAAATATTTTTCTTTTTAAAAATGGTTTTAATCTCTTTTTATTATATATAATAATTAAGACTAAAATAAGTTTTATCTTATTAAATTATTATTAACATATTATTCTAAATTACTATGCGAGAACTTCGTATAAAATATTCTTTATAAAGATTTATTTTTTTTATAAGTAATTTTAAAAGATTAATCGATTTAGCTTTTAATTTTATATATTATAATTTTCTATTTTTAGAGTTATAGCTAGTTTAAATTTAATAAAATAATTATTTATAAAAAGAATAGAGTTATAAGATAGTATATTAATAATTAATTTAAATATTATTACTAATATATCTTTAAGATTCTTAACTTTTAATCTATTCTTAAAACTCTATATAGAGAATATTAGATATAATTATAGATATAGCTCTTATCGCTAATTGCGAAAAGCTTATATTTCTTCTTAATTAGCTTATCTAAAGCTATTATAAAATAATATATATATCTTATCTTCTTAACTATATATTTATTAATTATAATATAAAAATTTAAAATATAAAGCTTCTTCTAATTACTTTATATCTTACTTATAAATAATTAAAGCTTTTTATATTATATAGATTATTTATATCTATCTATTCTAATAATTCTAAAATTCTCTTTAATAGAGTCTAAGTAATAAATAAATTTTCGAAGAAGAATATAGTAATTTCGAGTTATATTTCTAATAATTAATAAAGCTATCGAAGTAATTTTATTAATTCTTTAATAATTATAAATAGTAGAAAAATAAAAGATTTCTATATAGATTATAATGCGATAAAGATTTTTAGTTTAGAATATCGATAAACTTTTAAATAGAATCTAAAATACTCTATGAGGTTTAATTAGTTTTTTATAAAGTATATTCTAGATAGTAATAATTTATATAAAACTAAATATTATATATAAAGTATTTTTATATCGCTTAGAGATATTAATAGTTATATAATACTTAATTTTTATTAGCTAATACTCTAATAATAAAGATATACTCTAAAAAGAATATTATATTTATCGAATCGCTAGGTGCGATATTAGTATGGGTGAGGTAGACGAGGTAATAAGGCTATCGAACTATGTGGTGGGGATGTATGGTGAGGATGCCTCCAGGCCCTAGCCATAGGGCTGAGTGGTGTGTCAAGGGTACGCTCGTAACATATTATTTAAATTTCTCCTTTCTTTATTATCTTTCTCTTTTCTAATTTTTTATTTATTTATTCTTTCTTATTAGTATGGTATATTTTAATTATATTAATTTAATATATAGGTTATTATAAAGATAAAGTCGCGTAGTTAAAACGCGGAGAAAACTACATTTTTACCTCGGTCTCTTATCGCATAATTCCCATTCTCGGATTCAGTTAATCCGTTCCGTTGACGCCATAGACAATGGGATACCACCACCTGGAAGTGGGAAAAAGCACTCCATTCGACAGGGCGGACCAAGTATTCTTACCCCATACAGCCCCTTTGGCCCCCTGCCACTGCAGGTATCTACAATCAGCGCTTTTAGGCGGAAATCTGGTCCTGAGATCAATCCATCTCGCTGCGAAGACAATTGTATGGGGTTTGCCAGGGCCGTCTCTATGATCTCCTAAAAGGTAGTGGCCATACTCATCAAACAATGATAGTCCCTGTGGCACAAAACCCCGCGGAAATCGGTATGAAACCGGCTATTTATTTTCGCTGCATCAGTTTCATGATCGGGGCAAGGATTGGGCCCAGGCTATGTAGCAGCACCTGACTTTTGAATGCTGTATAATGTAAAGAAAACGCCGCAAGTGAGAAAGAATTTTTTCTTGTAAGGAGTGAAGCCGCTGAGAATCATAACAGAGCTTTAATCTTAGGAGCGAGCAAGAAATACAATGGCCCGCGCATCTGCTGCTTCGATTTGCCAATTTGAGCGTTTGGACTTCATATGCTGGTTTTAACATCATTTCCAGAGTTAGTGGTACAGAGTTTTCAACTGATAATGGAAGGTAAGTAAAGTAGTCAATGGGCAGCCTCCGTCCTTGGGGAAAAGAGCTCCATACAGAGTATTTTCAGCAGTATAATGTCAAACCAGTAAGACAATATGGAAACCTGCGACCAAGGATTAAGCAAGGCGGCTTCCCGGCTAGCAGCGAGCGCCCATCGCGCCAAGACATACTCGTAGAGTTAAGCATTCGGCCGCTAATATGGTTCCCGACAAGCTGGCGATCATTCGTCATTGCCCCTCCAAAAAAAGTTGTGTTGATAAAGAAGTTCATTGGCCCGCCTCAATAATCGAGCCCCCTTCATGCGCCGCGAGATATACCAACGACGAGTGTATCTACCTACCTTTTTGAGCGTCTCAGTCTTTACTTTTTCGTCCTTCTCGCAGCGTGAGACGCAACTTGTTACATCGCGGCCAAGTTACACAACCCGACATCGTTTAGATTTCTACTGTGTCATAGCGTCGAGTATTCGTACGTCAATTTCCCAGCCCACAGAGTTTGACACTTTCAAGCAGTTCATACGAGGCGTGGCGTTGCCATTTCATTTTTCACTTCGACTGAGAGGCGCGCTCATTGGTGTTGCAGAAAGCTCCTTGTAAATCAGCTCTTAGGTTGCTGGCAGCTCTTCAGATCCAAGTAACCCCCGAACGTGAACATTATACCACCACATCCTCTCCTCTCAAACACAGAACATGGCAGACCGTGCAACCAACGAGTACCTCAACACCGAGCGAGCTAAGAATGACGACAACGACCTCTTCGCTGCGATCGGCAAGCAAGTTCTCGGACTCAACTTGGGCGATGACGAGGATCCTGCTGAAGACGATCGAGTCAAAGTTGTGGACGAGATCGAAAGTCTCTGCATGAATTGCCATGAGAACGTGAGTTATTACCTGGCTTCCATCTGCGAGTAAAGCTGATTGACGTCCGTGACAGGGCATGACACGACTACTACTCACAAGAATCCCATTCTTCCGCGAGATCATACTCATGTCCTTCTACTGCGAGCATTGCCATCTTAAGAACAACGAGATTCAACCCGCAGGAGAAATTCAAGAGCAAGGTTCAAAATATGCGTTCAAGCTCAGCAGTCTAGATGACCTGGAGCGTCAACTCGTCAAGAGTGATACAGCCATCCTACGGATCGAAGACTTGTTGATCGAAGTGCCGGCTGGACGAGGGCGTCTGACCAACGTTGAGGGAATACTCAGCGAAGTTCTGAAAGACCTCGAGGGCGATCAAAAGCTGAGGAGGAAGGAAGATCCGAAGCTGTATAAAAAGATCGACGGCGTTGTTCAGTCACTCATCAAGATGTTGATAGGCGGCAAGTTTCCGTTCACGATTTCTCTTGACGATCCCGCTGGTAACTCTTGGATCGAGCCCTCGCCCACCGACTCCAAGACGAAAGGCAAATATACGCACTCACGGTATCCACGGACACCAGAGCAAAACGAGGCTTTGGGCCTGGGCGAGACCTCGGAAGAGCAAGGCGTTGGCTCAGCAGAGATGGTGCCTCAGCTCCAGCCCGAGGATGGTGGCGGTATGGAGGATGTGGATATACTCGAAGGCCAAACATACGACTTGCCCGTCTTCTGTCCCGGTTGCGCCAAGCCTGCGCATATGCTGGTCCAGATGGTGCATATCCCACACTTCAAACAAGTCATCGTCTCAACAACCCATTGCGATGTGTGCGGGTACAAAACGAACGATGTCAAGACTGGAGGCGAAGTCCCTGAGAGTGGGAAGAGAATCTGGCTTCACGTCAAAGACGCAAAAGACCTTGGACGAGATATCCTCAAGTCGGAGACATGCCTACTCAAGATTCCTGAGTGCAGAGTTGAAGTCACGCCGGGGACCATGGGTGGAAGATTCACGACTGTTGAAGGTCTTGTGACACAAATCCGTGACGACCTCAAAGGCTCTATCTTTGACGTTGGTGAGGACGAGGTATCTACAGATTCGATGCCTTCCGACACGAAGAAGGAATGGGGTACATTCTTCGCCCAGCTAGACAAAGCAGTCAAGGGGGAGATTCAGTACACCATATTAATGGAGGATCCATTAGGCAATAGCTATTGTCAGCTTTTGGATCTGGATGATTCTGGGAACGATCCAAAGGTCCGAACCCAGGAATATGAGCGTACGGAAGAGGAAGAGGAGGAACTCGGAATAGCAGATATGAAAACGAGGCTGAACGAAAAGGGCGAATATGTCAGAGAAACATTCGGCAAGACAAGTCCTAAGCCAGAGGGGGCTGCTGAGTCTTCTGGGATGAGCAACGCTAAGGCTCAAAACAATGGGTCATAGCCCCTCGTCCGCTCCGGGTCGAAGATAGTGGAGCGACGGCGAGGCCCTAAACAACAGGACATAGATCTGGGCTTGTTGATAGTAGATGGCGGCGCTATGTACATACCTGGCACTGGCATAGGCTTCTTTATGATCTGGCGGTTCAGCGTTTTGTATGGCATAGACTTCGGGGCAAAAGCAGAAACATGTACGATTGAGATCGCAGAGGATAGACCAGTGGAAGCAGGAAGAGCATTTGCTTCACATGTTGACCCCTAAACAAAACCATGTAATCCTTGCTTTTCCCCGCTCCCCAAACTGCTCGCAGCTGCCCCTGAAAAGTGAATCCAATGACCAAATCCACAAGTGCGCAAACTCTCACTTCCCAACCAACGCATCCGGAAATGTCCTTGACGGATCACCATGCCGTCGGTCTCTTCGTTCAACCGTCCCATCATGGAAGACAAGTCGTCCGCGGCCAAGAGGAAGCTCCATAGAGCTGGAGCAATTCTCGTAAGGGTATACCGTTTCGATGCTGTTGTTGAGGGTGACTGACGCTTCCGAAGAAAATGCATGGCTTGAGCGGAACTGACATCAAGCTCAAAGACGCCGACGCAGTTTCCGACGCTCGCCTCACTGGGAAAAAGAGAGTGCGGACGGGACAGCGACAGCTTCCGAGAAAATTGCTCACATCGAAAAGGCAGATCGGTGGAAATGCCCTTGCTCTTGCACAGGTACGGTGTATTAGTGCCGTTGTAGCGATGATTCTGAGACTTCCACAGGAAACACGTCCCATGATTTCGAAGGCCGGCGAGCTCGAAAAGCGCAAAGCTATTGCTCAAGCAGAAACTACAAAAGCTGAACATCATAGCGGACAGTACGAGACTACTAGGTCAAGCAATGTCAAGGCCGATAAAAACCTCACCCCAGCTGCCGGTCCCAATATCGAAAGATCTACTCTGTACCTCATCAAAGCGTCACCCGGCAAAGGGCTTGGGATGTTCGCTGCCAAAGACATTCGAAAAGGCACACGTATACTTGCAGAAAAACCCTTTTTCTCTTTGACCGAAAGACCTGTGGTATCTTGGTCCGATCCATACGCACCAAATGATATCTTCGAAGCGTTCGACAGCCTTCCAGCCAGTGAAAAGTTCAAATTCATGGGTTTGCATTGCCCCGAAAGACCTGACTGCAGCCTCCGTTTCAGCATATATGAAGCTAATTGCTTCGAGATGGGATCGGGTACTTGCATTTGCCTAGACGCAGCTAGGATCAATCACTCCTGCATACCGAATGCCCACTACTCGTGGAATAGCAGCATCGAACGGGAAACGGTGCATGCTGTGAAGGACATTTCCAAGGGCGAAGAGATCACTGTTAGCTATTGCTCCGCGATTCGCACGCTTCAGGAACGGAAACGCGAGCTCAAGCCGTACGTCTTCACTTGCCGTTGCCCTGCTTGCCAAACCGACACCGATTTTGGCATTCGTAGCCAAGTTCGCCGCCAACAGATGCAAGATCTCGATCACGAGATCGCAGACTATCAAAATGACCCGCCAGCTGCGAGAGCAGAATACGGTCACTGCGATGAACGGTCTGCGATCCTGGAACTTGTCAACTTGATCAACCAAGAAGGACTGGTTTATGAGACATCACTGGCATATCATGATGCGGCAAAGTGTGCTTTGAAGCGGGGTTTGAGGAAGAAGGCCTTGAAATACGCGAGCAAAAAGCTCGACGTGGACTTGTGTTGTGTTGGAAGAGACTCACCTTTTTATAAGGAGACGATGGCTTTCTTCCTAAGAATCTAATTCGGAGCAGAGGAAGTATGAAACTGACTGTGGTAGCGGCGCTCCGCCCGAGAATGCAGACCCACGCAATGATCACTTCCGGCGCCATGTTTGTATTGATACGCAAACATGTGGGGGGCCAGCAACAGTTATAGCAAGAGAAAGTGTGCTTCGCAACCTGCTCGGGTTTCACGAAGTCCTATCATCAGGGCTAGATGTCCGGAGAAAAAAGAAATCTGATGCCGTTCATCCAGCAATGGGATTCGCATGCATCGTTACCCTCTCAATCCTCACTATATCGCCCTGCATCCTTCCCTTCTTATCCACCTCCTTCGCTTCTAGCTTCTGCAAAGTCACCATCCCTTCATCACCAATCACCCTTCCAAACACTGTATTCTTCCCATCTAGATGCGGCGCAGGTCCATACGTGATGAAGAACTGACTGCCATTCGTGTTTGACCCTTTGTTCGCCATTGCCACTATTCCACGCGCATTATGTCGCAAGGATGGGCGGATCTCATCTTCGAAATCCGTGCCCCAGATTGAAGTGCTGACTTTTGCGGAGGCGGATGCGGGGGAGCCGGTCTGAACCATGAAGGATGGGAGGGAGCGGTGGAAAGGAGAGGCGTCGTAAGACCCAGAGGCACAGAGGGCCAAAAAGTTCTGAGCGGACGTTAGTGACATGTGTAAGTTGCTCAGGGACAGCATGACAGGAGCTTATGTAGGAGGCACGGTGGAATGCTTACTTCTGCCGTTTTGGGGACGGATTCGCAGAAGACCTCGATTTTGATGTCACCAACGGTAGTATGGAGTGTCACAGACATGGCTGGTGACAAGCAGCCTCGTTGTTCAGTCCATCATGCTGCGTGAAGAGCTCATATGAGCTCGACGAAAGATGGAAGAAAGCATCAGCCTTGCAGGATTCTATGCGGCCTAGAAGCGGCCTAGCCGCCGGTGGAGCTGGGGTGGAGTTGCCTGAGCTTACTTAGCTTGGCTTGGCTTGGCGCTCGACAACGCAATCTACAGGTCGGTTACTCGATTCTTGCATGAGAAGGCTCTAACAATCTCAGTACCTTCAGACCTGTCATACCCCACTCGCACACATACCAAGACCTGCTCGCCATCTTGATTACTTTTTTTCACTCTTGCTTCTGCGTTTATTTGGTCTTTCCCATGTGTCTTGCAGATCAACATCCCTGCCGGCAACTTTCAGCTTGAGTCGCAAGAGGAACATCTGGGCATACCTTCTATCCGGAAGCAAGGACGGACATAACAATTGATGGTACTATTGCGGAGAAGTCTCGCAGCATGCTATGGGCGGGCTAAGGCAACATCTAAGCCGCGATGACAGCCTTCGTTCGCGTCTGTGGCCCGCCAAACAGCGCATACCTCGTGGGATATCCCGGCATATCTGCTACACTGGTAAGTGAAGAAGAAGAAAATGGGGGAAATGGATTTCCCTGGAGCAGCGCGGCGATATCTCTGTCGAGGACTATGCTGATATGTACCACTTACAGCCTCGAGTAGAAGGGAAGGTTGAAATACGGCCCGACAAAGGATACTCCGCTCCAGTCGCCATATCGCTAGTGACAATATACCTTCAACGGCGGGAGACCATACATCCTTCCGCAGATTCGGTGACCAAGAAGCATCTAGCGGCGCCGAGGAAGGAGCTTGTGGACATAGTTGGGAAGGAAATGCTGCTATTTCGATGTCCAGCAGGGAAAGAGTCAGAGAACGTTTACTCGATGGACCTACCTTTTGTGCTGTTTATTCCATTTGGAAGAGGAGGAGAAGAGACGGCGCGGAGGGTACCGCCAGCGAGTTTGCAGTTAGGCAGCAGGACGGCAGAAACATATTACGAGATGGTGGTGATGGTACAGCAAGGTCATACAGAGCAAAGAAAATACGCCTTCCCAGTCCCAATATCGAGATACGATACCCTTTCCACATTCGGCATGTACAACAGGCCAGAGTCCGCCGAAAGAATCACAGACCACCTCGTCACGTTAGGCATATCACTCCCTCGATGGTCATACGGTCCTCTGGATCCCGTCAGCGTCTACATCAAACTATCTCCAAACCCCGACTGGCTGAACAAAGCGAAGAGAGTAACGATAAACAAGATAACGATTGGAATTGACGAAGAAATCATTTACAACCACGAAGGCGACGAACCGCAACGAAAAGTCAAAACGCTAGCGAAGCAAACCCAAACAGTGGGTGTGAAGATGCCGGAAGCTGGGTATTTCACGAACCTTGGATTAGTCTTCCCGGCGAAGGATCTCAGGGACAACGACGGGGTAATACCGAGGGGGAAGCAGGCTTTCCCCACGTATTCGGTCAGCGGTTTTACGACAACAGGCAGTCTTTATAAGATCGAGTACTACCTGACTGTGAAGGTGCGTTACCATTTAACGATTCCCAGATTTGCTCTTTATATTCGTACTAATATACCCTAGGCACACATGACCTCCGCAAAAGACATTCTACTCCGCCAACCGATCGTCGTCTGTCCGCTCGACCACACCGCCTGTAAGGAAGAAATGGAAGCCATCGAGCAAGCCGCAAAAGATGCCGGAAACATCAGACCGGATAATCCCATGCTCCCTGCGCCGACAATAATCCGCGTGAATGATTACAACGCATTGCATACGCTAGGCATGACAATGGTTGGGTCCACGAGGAAGCCGCTGATTGAATAAAGTGCTTCAGAGCGGCCTAGAGGAAACGCACCGTGGGGAAGAGTTCCGGGATGGGTGCTGTTGAGACAGCTTTTATCTGTAACAACATTCATCTTCTCCATTTCCTGCTCAATACTGGCGTTCGGGGCATTCACGAAGAAACGTTTTCTTTCCACGGAAGGGTTCTCTGGGTCGGCAAAGCGTTATCTGGTTTGCTTGAGTGCGCAAGATATCCAACAATTGCAGAATTTTCGGGTCTTTATAATACTCCAGATATCCAAGCATGCATCTTTACGTCTCCGTCTCTGTCAGAATGGGTTTCAAAATCGATCGAATGGGCCCCTAATACAATTTCAAACAATCATCCAGCACTTCGGACCACTCTTCCCGCAACCCCTCATCCCCCCCTCCCCCCTCCATCCCCATCCCCCACAGCAAGCCCTCCCATCCTCCCCACCACCTCCTCCAACCCCCCCGTCGTCGTCGTCGTCGTCGTCGGATCCGCATCCCGGGCCCCCACATACGCCTCGGCTACCCGTCTGCAGGCCGCATACTGCCGACTGCGTTCGCCCCACACCTTTCCCGCGTTGCGTAGATTCGTCGAAAGCTGCAAGTTTTCTTGATCAGAGGTGGGGATCGGAAGTGGGGGGTGAGTGCGAGTACTATTTGGGGATCGGGTTCGGTTTGGGGGGGCATTTCTGGAGGGGGGGGGGATGGATTGGAATTTCCGGCCGAGTTTTTTTTTTAGGGATCTGGAGGTCCGTCGGATCTTGCTTCGGTCTTGTGGAGTTGGTTCTGCGGTTCTTGATGTAAGTAGGATCTCGGACGGTGGATTGAGGGAAGTCCGGCGACGGAATGCAGCCGCGGCAAGCGCATGCGGTTAAAGCGTGCCGCATCCGGCTAGGCTGTACCTCTCTGCTCGCTCTTTCTCTCAATGGCACATGCTGAGGTTGAGGATAGGTTCTCCGGACTGGAAAATCGCCTTACTGGTAGAGACACGCAGAATGCTGGGACTGTCAACGGAGCTAGGAATATAAGATTACGGCTTGACTGAGAATATCAAAATGAGCCAGGATGGATTTCCGTTTCAATCCACATCTATCGACTCCAGTATCTTCTCCCTCCAGTCTCGCGCTTGAGCAGCAAAGCTCCAACGACCCTGCTCGAGATACCAGTCTTCCAAAGACAAAAGAAAACGTCGTAACATCCAGTCCTGAGAGCCAAATCTCGACACAGCTAAGTCAATCACTTTGTGAAGAGTTGCTATTCCCAAGTCCACTTCGCCAAGAGCGTGTTGACACAGTGCTACCCTGTAGAGATTATTGTTCTCATGATGGAACCTTTCGTTCGTTCGTTGAACATGTTGAGAACAGGCAATGTTTTCTTGGCTCAAGGTCCTGGCCTCGACAAAGTAACCTTCATCGAAATAATTCTCCGCCATGTACCCACGAACCAGCAAGATCCGAGGGTCGTGTGGCCGCAATGTCTTTTCACACTCGTCAAGCAAGTTTTGCCGCATCTGAATGCCGGCATTCCCTTCTGGGCTCGCTACCACAATGTAATTTAAACGAGCGCACAGTGTTGACCAATGCATGGGACCAACAAAGCGTTCGAATTGGTCGACAATACTTTCCATGCATCTGACAACAGTATCATCAAACCCAGACGGAGATGTTGAGTCAAGCCACTCACAGATACGACTGAGAGGATGCTCACTGCCTAGCAGCACTTTACCTAGAGCAGAGAATTGTCGAAGTATAATCAAGGCCATCTCATCTCTCTTGTGGCGGCGGACATAATTAATCAGTCTAAACAACTCAATGAGACTCCTGGGAAGCTCTGCTGAGAGAATCTGCTTGATTTTTGCAGTGGCAGCGATCAGAGTCTGTCCTGCCTCTTGAAACAAACTCCTTGAGAATAGTAAACAAGCTAACTGGCATTGACGGATCAGTTCTTCCAGATACCCATCTGCGTTCTCTTTATCCTTGGTGGTGACGCAGTGAAAAAGAGGCTCTGTTCTGACCCATGTCCCGGACTCGAAGGAGCCTTCGAAATAATCCCGAATGCAACGAAACATGCGCTCTGGTATTGCGAGCACCTCCGGCGTCAGGATAGGGGAGGGTACAGGAGTGAAACATTCCACAGCCTCAGGTGTCGGAGATGCCGTCCGTCGAGCGATGATATCGTCAATCGATATCCCTCTTCGATTCCAATAGCGAACAACTTCCGCGAAATCCCGAAGTTGGCCTCGAATACGGATGATAGAACCCTTTCCCTGATCGGCTCGCTGCTTGTTCTTGCGCACAACCGCTCTCATCTCAAAGTCCTTGTTCTTCTTGTCCAGTCCCCATTGCTTGATGTGCGTTTTGTACATCCTGACCCTACGGAACGTCAGCGATGCTCGAAACAAATAGTACAGCACGAAATACTAACGTCGCTCTGAAGCCATGCTGGCTTTCCATAAGGCGCATGACTTCTGCAAGCGGTCTCTTTTCGTAAAGGTAAAGTTGTTTGATGAGTGCTTGGTGTCTCGCCCAGACCTGTTTGGCGGCCCAGCCGCTTCGTTCGGTAACAGGTGCAGTTATTGGGGCACTGACGTCGTTGGGGAAGTGTAACGTGGTTGCCAATGGATCGGGCTGAAAGGTTGGAGCGAATTGGTAAGAGGCAGACTGATGATCAGGGAAGCTCAGTGAATTAGCGTGGATAGGGTTCGCGCCGGCCATTGCTACGAGGCTCCCAAGCTCGTTGGAGGAGTACGGCTTAGATGCCATAGCAATAGGCTGAGAGGATAGAGAGGACGAATAAAGTTGAAAGATGATCGGTGGACTTTGGTGGGTCAACGTGAAAACACTTTGAGGGCCGCAGTGCGAAAACTGACGAAGGGTGCTACGGCCTGGACTTTGGCTCTTTGCGACAGTGAGATTGTGGAAGAGGTGAGGAGAAGAGCTTTTTATGCTCATGAAAAGACAAGGCTGTGTCCTGCGCTCTCGCTTGATCATGATTGGCGGAACGAAAGTCCCATGCATAAGTTTCAGAGCTAGCCAAGAACGGTTGACTCGCCTGAAACAGAAGTTCCATGCATATGCCAAGAGCCACTATGTCGCCATTAAAGGCTAGAGTTCTGATGACTTCCGCCTACCCTCGGCTGTGCATTATTCTGGTTGATATCATTTCATGCAGAGATCTACACCCTGACAATACCTATCTCACGGTGGACTGCGAGTGTTATGGTTCCACCTTCTCCCACCATTGGCTGTGCGTTAGTCTTCGTTCTCGACCTTAGCCAGTGGGGAAATGTCGACGACGCCGGTGAAATCACTTTGCGTCGCCCAATGAATATCTTTGATCAAAGATCATGTCAGTACGCCTCTGACGCACGATGTGCTAGTTTGAAGCCGTCTTTACCAGACCGCTCTCTGGGCTACATCTCATCCTCCGCCTTAGGATGTAAAAGTCGAGAGACTCGGCTGCAAACTTTCCCACGCATCCGCCCCGTGAAACCCTGTTTACCAAAGTTCCTTGCAGATGGCTACCCGTCAGGTGTGGCAACCTCTGTCTCATTGAAAAAGCTCCCTGCATATGGCTACGCTATGCGTCACTTGTGCCAGGCCTTAGGCTTTCACCAATAGAAAGGCTCTTACAGAAGTTCCTGGCAGATATCTTCTCCGTCAATCCTGCCGCTTGAGAGAATGTTACACCAAAACGCTTCTACGCACATGTCCGTCCCGTCACACTGAAAAAGTTCCCTGCATGTGGTTACGCTATGCGTCACTTGTGCTAGCCTCATGCTTTCACCAATGGAAAGGCTCTTACAGAAGTTCCTGGCAGATATCTTCTCCGTCAATCCTGCCGCTTGAGAGGATATTGCACTAAAACGCTTCTACGCACATATCCGTCCCGGCACATTAAAAAAGTTCCCTGCATGTGATTACGCTATGCGTCACTTGTGCCAGCCTCAGGCTTTCGCCAATGGAAAGGCTCTTACAGAAGTTCCTGGCAGATATCTTCTCCATAAATCCTGTCACTCGAGAGGAGGTTGCACCAAAACGCTTCTACGCATCTGTCCCAGCACGATGTCCCAGTGGAGTGGGTGTGTCTCCCAAAAGGTCCTAACAGATAACTATTACCATTGTGGGTAGGATCTCGCGAAAGTTCCTTGCACACAGCTGTCCTCGCAGATGGTCACCTCCGTACACCCCGCCAATGGAAACAACTTTCCCTAGAAACTTCTGCGGAGAACGACCTTCCTGGAATTTTCCACCGTGGTTTTACAAAAGATCCCTGCAGACGGATTCTCACGGCACAGCAACCTACTCATGGCTATAAATTAAAGAACCATGGGATCCTCTTGAGCAAAGTAAAGGAGCATCTTGAGCACTATGAGCCTTGAGTTCGAAATCTAAATACATAGAAGTTCTTACCTTGATCCACCCACCCCTCCGCACTCTGATACAGCAAGTACCATCATGGCCAGCAGCAAGCACCCCAACGAGGTCCGCACTTCAATGCGTACTGAAATGAGATCCCGCCTTATTAACAAAATCCCCCAAGGCAAACCCCCCCGCCCTCACGAACCAGAAGCCCGAGACCCTTGACAAACCATCACCAAAACCCAACAGCTCTGACAAAGCCACCCACGGCTCCCTGACATCGACATCCGCAGGCAGCGGCCAAGGTCCGACAACAGTCCTCCAAGGTCGTGGAGGAAGCGGGGGCGGCAGCGGCGAGGCGAGTTCTGACAGCGGCCAACGCGAAGCTTCGGCCTTGCACAAATGGCTGGAGCAGACGCCACGAGATGAGCCGTGGAGGCCGGGAAGGTGAAAGGCTTGGATTCTCGGCTGTCATTGGTGGGGATGCTATTGCCGGGACTCGTGAGCTGAGTATGGGTGTCTGTTGCCGGAGAGAGAGAGTTATTGTCAGTGGTGTTTCGTATAGGTTCTGAAAGGGACTTTTTTCTGTGAGGTGTGCTACATAGACGAAAGTGAGTGGGGGATGACAGCAAGACATTGTACTCGTTTCAAGTCCTCTGCAAGCACGCGATCAATCTCTCACTGTTTCCACTTCCCTCGTTACACGAACCTCTTACGTCTAAGTCACTTACTTCCAACCTCTCAGGCGGGAGAAGAGGTACTTACGCGATAGCGATGTGAAATATAACACGTGTGAATTTTGAATCCGAATCCAGCGCCGACATTGTTCCCGACTTTGCCAGGTAGACAAGCGACTACCGCTTTTGCTCCTGCGTCGCGATCCCCGATCCAGAGAACCACTGCGAGTCTTATCTATTTCCCACCCTCATGTTCTATCTAAGCAAGGACCACCCGTGTCTTAATAACCCCAGGCCGAGCTCCGTCAGTACTCCCAACCACGTCTGCAGTACCGACCGAGAGATACCACCACCCCGTCGCGAAATAGTGCGCCGCAACACCTGGAAGTGTCCGATGCCACCATTTCGAACGTTCCCCCTACACAGGTAGGAGGAACGTTCGCTTCTCACCCTACGAATAAGCTTCTCAAAAGCTTGGTCGTGTTGCCGATACACTATCAGACGAACGTCATGAAGGAATCGTCGCCGTCACGATCAAAGCCTCCTTGCTCCTGCTCCGAGAGATCGGGCGCAGAACGCACCATGACAAAACAGGCGTGTCCAGCTTTCTGAATCCGTGAGATGAGCCAGAGTCTGGAGGCGCTTTGGAATGCCTCTTCTTCCACGGCAGCTCTTCCGGTTCGAGATCGTGGTGGGTGTGATGGTTCGAGAATAGGTCTCAGTAGCGATTTTCTGTCGTTCTTCGCCGCGTCCGCAGGCCCTACGGAATGCCGATGCGGGATACCTGGTTGGTTTCCTTGTGGCTGTCTTGGCCATGTTGGGTCCGCTTGTTTACGATGATGGATTAGGGGTTTTATGGATTTTCAGAGACGATGTTCGCCATTTGAGACTGTTGAGGGGGATGGGATAAAGAGATAGTGGTGTTATGGTGACTTGCACGTATGGAAATTATAGTGGAAGATGGATTTTTGTAGGAATCAATTTGGATAGAAGTAGGGAGCTTGGCCCTAGGGGTTGGGTGCAGGTGGATTGAGCGCGTTGAACCGTTCTCACGTTGGTTATTCGCGACCGATTTCTTTTCGCGGTTCGGATCTATTGAGAGGTAGTTTCTCCTTTTCTTTTCTTTTGATGAAACGTTACTATAAAGCTCTATCTAGGTTTTTGATTCTTGAGGAGTTAGCTTTAGAGCTCGCTTAGTCGGGTGATAAATCCTTATATTTACCTGGCTTGCTTGTTAAAGTGAGTAAACAAATTATATACTCTGAAGGAGGCTATACTCCGAGTAGTTAATCCTCCCTGTGTTATCACTTCTATTACTGTATTAATTCGAGAATAAATCGAAGACCCTCATGATGAAGTGTTCAACACTCCACAACTTATTTTTTGAAGATTCGAGAATAAAGTCACGTATTACTGTTCGAGATGTTGAGAAATCGATTTCTGTTTTGGAGTGCTATGTTTTCCCGGCTCCGAACAACGGACACCAAATTATGGAGCTACCGCCCTCTACCAAACAAAGTACTGCTGAAGCGCACTGCCCACCTTCTCAAACTAGCCTTTTTCAGATTGGCCACATCATACTTTTTCAGTCTTCCCTTTTCAGGCCTCGTCGGTATCAGCGCGTTTCTCGATCCTTGCTCCCTCGGCAACATTGGGCTTCTGTCACCCCCAGCCCGCGACGGTATCAGTGCGTTTCGCGGTCTTTCCTCCGGGCTGCCTGCCCCAGTCCTCGACGGGTTTCCCGATCGCTCCTTTCGAGGCTTCGTCCACATCGGTACGGACATTCGGAGAATTTGCTAGCAGGTGTTAATGGATTTACTCTTATGTATCATTTTGCTCGGATTGAGATACAAACCCTTCGGAAGCGAAGGCAGAGCCTGTACACCAATGGCGAAGAGCGTTATAAAAGAGAGAATTTTGTGTGGCTGCATGTTGATTGAATATGATTCGGTGAAGGATAAGGTTGTAGAAGAGATCTAGTGGGGAGTTACTGTTGTGTGGTTGTTGTTGTTGTTGTTGTTTGATTCATTGAAACAAGCAGAGCGCTTGAATTCGACATCAGAGAGGGGGAACCGAAGCCGTATTTAAGTCTGACGAGGGCAGCTGGAGAGGATACGAATTTTGTGAATCTGCCTTGAGAGCTGCGGTCGATCGTGGCTGGGTCTAGACTTTAGTTCTCGAATATATGCAAAGGTGTGAGGTGTTATTTTTGGATGCATACTTTATTAAAGCAGTTGGATCCGGTTTCTGTAGACTTCAACAACCAAGGCAATGAAGGATAGCCTTCAATACAGGTTGACTCCGATGTGTCTTAGGGCAGTTTCGCAGACAACGGAATTGACAGCTTCGATACTCAAGGGTGTGAAGAATTTTTCTTCGATGCAGATCGAATCTGCTGAGCCAAAACCGCGGACGAACCACAGACCATGTATATAGCTTCGATTCGGATCTGTCTAGACCCCTAGATCATTCTTTCGGATTATTGGGTGCTCGACTGAATCTCTGCAACCTGACCCAAGGCAATTGCAGTCACCAGGAGCATTACAGCCACCAATGCAGCCATCAAGGCCACGCCCAGTCACCAAGACTATGTTGCAGGTCACTGCAGTCATCAAGGCAGCTCCAGCCACTAAGTCATTGCATTGACCAGTCACCACGGACAGTAACCCCCATCGAACCAAGAGTACCTACTGCGGGAGGCCCAAGGAAGGGTGTGCCGACCCTCACTCTCTTAGCTTGGCACTAAGTGTGCAGCACTGCATCCCCTCGATCTCAGTATAACCTCCGGCCGACATTTCAGACAAATCCTTCATCTCCTTTAAATGGGGCAACCGACTATCGGCACTGGGGATTTGACTCTGGCAGCCGAGCTTTGTGATGGCATAGTGGTAGACATCGAGGGTGGTGGAAGTTGTTGATGTGGTTAGTGGAAGTTGATTCTCCAGGCTCAGCTTCGGATGATTAATCTTCTTCTTCATGTAAC